>NC_065413.1:16345510-17044010 GCF_024362695.1 Pectinophora gossypiella | reverse complement strand
TAAACCTAAACCTAAACCTAAACCTAAACCTAAACCTAAACCTAAACCTAAACCTAAACCTAAACCTAAACCTAAACCTAAACCTAAACCTAAACCTAAACCTAAACCTAAACCTAAACCTAAACCTAAACCTAAACCTAAACCTAAACCTAAACCTAAACCTAAACCTAAACCTAAACCTAAACCTAAACCTAAACCTAAACCTAAACCTAAACCTAAACCTAAACCTAAACCTAAACCTAAACCTAAACCTAAACCTAAACCTAAACCTAAACCTAAACCTAAACCTAAACCTAAACCTAAACCTAAACCTAAACCTAAACCTAAACCTAAACCTAAACCTAAACCTAAACCTAAACCTAAACCTAAACCTAAACCTAAACCTAAACCTAAACCTAAACCTAAACCTAAACCTAAACCTAAACCTAAACCTAAACCTAAACCTAAACCTAAACCTAAACCTAAACCTAAACCTAAACCTAAACCTAAACCTAAACCTAAACCTAAACCTAAACCTAAACCTAAACCTAAACCTAAACCTAAACCTAAACCTAAACCTAAACCTAAACCTAAACCTAAACCTAAACCTAAACCTAAACCTAAACCTAAACCTAAACCTAAACCTAAACCTAAACCTAAACCTAAACCTAAACCTAAACCTAAACCTAAACCTAAACCTAAACCTAAACCTAAACCTAAACCTAAACCTAAACCTAAACCTAAACCTAAACCTAAACCTAAACCTAAACCTAAACCTAAACCTAAACCTAAACCTAAACCTAAACCTAAACCTAAACCTAAACCTAAACCTAAACCTAAACCTAAACCTAAACCTAAACCTAAACCTAAACCTAAACCTAAACCTAAACCTAAACCTAAACCTAAACCTAAACCTAAACCTAAACCTAAACCTAAACCTAAACCTAAACCTAAACCTAAACCTAAACCTAAACCTAAACCTAAACCTAAACCTAAACCTAAACCTAAACCTAAACCTAAACCTAAACCTAAACCTAAACCTAAACCTAAACCTAAACCTAAACCTAAACCTAAACCTAAACCTAAACCTAAACCTAAACCTAAACCTAAACCTAAACCTAAACCTAAACCTAAACCTAAACCTAAACCTAAACCTAAACCTAAACCTAAACCTAAACCTAAAGCTTGCTTGCTTGCTTGCTTGCTTGCTTGCTTGCTTGCTTGCTTGCTTGCTTGCTTGCTTGCTTGCTTGCTTGCTTGCTTGCTTGCTTGCTTGCTTGCTTGCTTGCTTGCTTGCTTGCTTGCTTGCTTGCTTGCTTGCTTGCTTGCTTGCTTGCTTGCTTGCTTGCTTGCTTGCTTGCTTGCTTGCTTGCTTGCTTGCTTGCTTGCTTGCTTGCTTGCTTGCTTGCTTGCTTGCTTGCTTGCTTGCTTGCTTGCTTGCTTGCTTGCTTGCTTGCTTGCTTGCTTGCTTGCTTGCTTGCTTGCTTGCTTGCTTGCTTGCTTGCTTGCTTGCTTGCTTGCTTGCTTGCTTGCTTGCTTGCTTGCTTGCTTGCTTGCTTGCTTGCTTGCTTGCTTGCTTGCTTGCTTGCTTGCTTGCTTGCTTGCTTGCTTGCTTGCTTGCTTGCTTGCTTGCTTGCTTGCTTGCTTGCTTGCTTGCTTGCTTGCTTGCTTGCTTGCTTGCTTGCTTGCTTGCTTGCTTGCTTGCTTGCTTGCTTGCTTGCTTGCTTGCTTGCTTGCTTGCTTGCTTGCTTGCTTGCTTGCTTGCTTGCTTGCTTGCTTGCTTGCTTGCTTGCTTGCTTGCTTGCTTGCTTGCTTGCTTGCTTGCTTGCTTGCTTGCTTGCTTGCTTGCTTGCTTGCTTGCTTGCTTGCTTGCTTGCTTGCTTGCTTGCTTGCTTGCTTGCTTGCTTGCTTGCTTGCTTGCTTGCTTGCTTGCTTGCTTGCTTGCTTGCTTGCTTGCTTGCTTGCTTGCTTGCTTGCTTGCTTGCTTGCTTGCTTGCTTGCTTGCTTGCTTGCTTGCTTGCTTGCTTGCTTGCTTGCTTGCTTGCTTGCTTGCTTGCTTGCTTGCTTGCTTGCTTGCTTGCTTGCTTGCTTGCTTGCTTGCTTGCTTGCTTGCTTGCTTGCTTGCTTGCTTGCTTGCTTGCTTGCTTGCTTGCTTGCTTGCTTGCTTGCTTGCTTGCTTGCTTGCTTGCTTGCTTGCTTGCTTGCTTGCTTGCTTGCTTGCTTGCTTGCTTGCTTGCTTGCTTGCTTGCTTGCTTGCTTGCTTGCTTGCTTGCTTGCTTGCTTGCTTGCTTGCTTGCTTGCTTGCTTGCTTGCTTGCTTGCTTGCTTGCTTGCTTGCTTGCTTGCTTGCTTGCTTGCTTGCTTGCTTGCTTGCTTGCTTGCTTGCTTGCTTGCTTGCTTGCTTGCTTGCTTGCTTGCTTGCTTGCTTGCTTGCTTGCTTGCTTGCTTGCTTGCTTGCTTGGGTTTTAGTTTTGGGTTTTGTTAGGTTTGGGCTTGGGTTTGGGTTAGGTTTGGGTTTGGGCTAGGCTTGGGTTTGGGTTAGGTTTGTGTTTTGTTAGGTATGGGTTTTGTTAGGTTTGGGTTTTGTTAGGTTTGGGTTTGGGTTAGGCTTGGGTTTGTTTTTAATTTTGTTAGGTTTGGGTTTGTTTAGGTTTGGGTTAGGTTTGTGTTTTGTTAGGTATGCGTTTTGTTAGGTTTGGGTTTATATAGGTTTGGGTTTGGTTTGAATTTTGTTAGGTTTGGGTTAGGTTTGGGTTTTGTTAGGTTTTGTTTTGAAATGAAATGAAACGAAATGAAATGAAATGAATTTTATTGCAGTAAATGTGGTCATACATAGTGATGGTAGTAAAGGTGCAAAGGTAGGTTAGGGTTTTGTTTGGTTTGGGTTTCTTAGGTTAGGGTTTTGTTAGGTTTGGGTTTTGTTAGGTTTGGTTTTTCTTAGGTTTGGATTTTGTTAGGTTTGGGTTTTTTTAGGTTTGGTTTTTGTAGGTTTGGTTTTTGTTAAGTTTGGGTTTGGGTTAGGTTTGGGTTTTGTTAAGTTTGGGTTTGGGTTAGGTTTGGGTTTGGATTAGGTTTGGGTTTGGTTTAAATTTTTTTAGGTTTGGGTTTGGTTTGGGTTTGGGTTTGGTTTGGGTTTGGATTAGGTTTGGGTTTGGATTAGGTTTTGGTTTTGTTAGGTTTGTGTTAGGTTTGGGTTAGGCTTGGGTTTTGTTAGGTTTGTGTTTGGGTTAGGTTTAGGTATGGTTTGGGTTTGGGTTAGGTTTGGGTTTGGTTTGAGTTTTGTTATGCTTCGGTTTGATTAGGTTTGGGTTTTGTTAGGTTTGAGTTTTGTTAGGTTTGGGTTTGGGTTAGGTTTGGGTTAGGTTTGGGTTAGGTTTGGGTTAGGTTTGGGTTAGGTTTGGGTTGGGTTTGGGTTAGGCTTGGGTTTGGTTTTAATTTTGTTAGGTTTGGGGTTTTTTGGGTTGGTTTTTGTTCAGTTTGGGTTTTGTTAGGTTTGGGTCTCTTAGGTTTGGGTTTTGTTAGGTTTGGGTTTCGTTAGGTTTGGGTTTTTTTAGGTTTGGTTTTTAGGTTTGGATTTTGTTAGGTTTGGGTTTTTTTAGGTTTGGTTTTTGTTAGGTTTGGTTTTTGTTAAGTTTTTGTTTGGGTTAGGTTTGGGTTTGGGTTAGGTTTGGGTTTTGTTAAGTTTGGGTTTGGGTTAGGTTTGGGTTTGGGTTAGGCTTGGGTTTGGTTTTAATTTTGTTAGGTTTGGGTTTTTTTGGGTTGGGTTTTGTTCAGTTTGGGTTTTGTTAGGTTTGGGTCTCTTAGGTTTGGGTTTTGTTATGTTTGGGTTTCGTTAGGTTTGGGTTTTGTTAGGTTTGGTTTTTGGGTTTGGATTTTGTTAGGTTTGGGTTTTTTTAGGTTTGGTTTTTGTTAGGTTTGGGTTTTGTTAGGTTTTGGTTAGGTTTGGGTTTTAATAGGTATGTGTTTTGTTAGGTTTGGGTTTTGTTAGGTTTGGTTTTTGTTAAGTTTGGGTTTGGGTTAGGTTTGGGTTTTAATAAGTTTGGGTTTGGGTTAGGTTTGGGTTTGGTTTGGGTTTGGGTTTGGGTTAGGTTTGGGTTTGGTTTGAATTTTTTTAGGTTTTAATTTTGTTAGGTTTGGGTTTGTTTAGTTTTGGGTTAGGTTTGTGTTTTGTTAGGTATGTGTTTTTTTAGGTTTGGGTTTTGTTAGGTTTGGGTTAGGTTTGGGTTTTAATAGGTATGTGTTTTGTTAGGTTTGGGTTTTGTTAGGTTTGGTTTTTGTTAAGTTTGGGTTTGGGTTAGGTTTGGGTTTTATTAAGTTTGGGTTTGGGTTAGGTTTGGGTTTGGTTTGGGTTTGGGTTTGGGTTAGGTTTGGGTTTGGTTTGAATTTTTTTAGGTTTTAATTTTGTTAGGTTTGTGTTTGTTTAGTTTTGGGTTAGGTTTGTGTTTTGTTAGGTATGTGTTTTTTTAGGTTTGGGTTTTGTTAGGTTTGGATTTTGTTAGTTTTGAGTTTTCTTAGGTTTGGGTTTAGTTTTGGTATATTTGGGTTATTTTGGTTTACATGGTTTTAGGTTAGGGTATAATTACGTTTCAATTTTCTTTGTTCCGGGTGTGGGTAGTGTTTGGTTTTTGTTCTGGTCGTTATATTTTTTGCAATTTAATAGGTTTAAATAATTTTTTTTGAGTATTCATGTATTTTTCGTGTTATTAGCAAAGAAATTTAAAATGTTATAGAAGTCTCTCTATTTTATTGCGTTATATGGTAGCTCTCGTCTTTACGAAAATTTTAAGGCCTCTCTCGCGGGTCTAGGACGCCGGGAACGCAAAAAAAATCGCCCCCCTACCCTCCCTGTTGCGATTTATTAGGAAGCCACGGTCACATATCTGCATAGAAAAAACCACTCACAATTTTGTCAATTTTTGGATTTCTTCTTTTCTTATTTATTTACTTATTTACTCATTCACTCATTCAATCATTTACTTATTTACTTATTTTTCCAAAATGTTGTAGAAATTCGGGGTATTTCATCCGGTCCGGCAGCTTTGTTGCTTTTTGTGTTCTTTTGCGAGACCTCCGGCTCAGGGAGGGTAAAATGTTTACTTATCGCATCATCCGTTTCTGCGGTCTTAAGAAATTAAAATACGGTGTTCTTGATTGATTTTGTGAAAGGCTGTGATGACAGTATCCTTACGGGGTAGACATACTCCAGATGTATGTTACTATTTACGTTAAATATCGCTTTCTTCACGGTTCGTAACCGAGACAGGGCGGGTAGGGGTATAATCTTCAGTCGTGTGGAGTGTAATAGAAACAACAGATACAATAGCAGTGCATTTAATAAAATAAAACCGAGTGAGCGCTTCGGGTCCACACGCGGCCGTTTATTGTATAACAAATAATTGTACTTAAAGGCGCAGTAGGGCCTTCATCGGACTCAGTCATTTTTCTAATGTAGCACTGGACGTGGGTAGTTAAAACAATTTAATAGTTACTTAATCACACGTTATTTAATTTAAAGTACTTTGAAACAAAATGAACTTCTAAATTATTGTATCACACTATTAAGGCACATAAATCACTATTAATCAACAGAAATGGTTAAGGATTCCTCGGATTTAAAGCGATCCGTCGCGGGTACGGTGCGCAGGCGGCTGTCCCTCGAACTGTCACACTGACAAGACGACCGCCCCGCCGCCATATGCAAACGACGTTCCGCTAGAGCGAACGTCAGCGTAGTTCACTCTAATCCGTACAGATGGCGCTCTATGAGGCGCCGTCATACTCATACTCAATGAATTGACAACAGCTTTTGTTTTTACCGACTTCAAAAAAGGAGGAGGTTCTCAATTCGACCGTATGTATATTTGTTTTATGTTTGTTCGGGGATAACTTCGTCGTGTATGAACCGATTTTGATAATTCTTTTTTTGATCGAAAGGAGATATTCCCAAGGTGGTCCCATGTCAAGGAAGTCAGGGTCTGATGATGGCAGACCAAAAAAATCGAGGGGAATTTTCAAAAATCGTAGGGGTGACTAGTGCATTTGTAAAGTCAAATTGATCGGATCGGTCTCAAGGCTCCCGGAAAACTTCCAGACCTTCGGAAACTGGTCAGCTTTAGGGAGACACCCTATGGCCTGGCTAATAATAATAATAATATCGTTTATTTCAGATCTAAAAATCCATACATTAAAATAGACAGCACAAACAATTAAAATAGTAAAAATCTAATACAAATTCAAATTAAAGTATTTAAAATTAAAACTAAACTATAAATATAAACACGGTGAAGCTATAAAGCTAAACTATAGAACCTGAAGCAATTTTTCTTTCACAAAACGTATTTAAATCTTGATCAAATCCAATCGCCTGTAAAAAAAACAAAATGGCGGAAAAACAAGATGGCCGCCACACAAAATTTTGTTTTTTTTAGAAGAAGCCCCTTTGGGTAAAAATAATGTATGGAGCGCTTGCTCAAAACGTCATGCAGAGTACGGAAATACTTTCTGGTCACCAAAAACTGCTCCGCGTCCGAGAAACACCCTACGGCCTGGCAAAACTATCGCACGTGAACCAATTTTTCTTTCACGACACCTATTTAAATCTTGGTCAATTTTCATTGCGGGTGAAAAAAAAACACAATGTCGGAAAAACAAGATGGCCGCCATACAAAATTTTGTTTATCAAGAAAATGTCTCGGGGGTATGAAATATATATCGGGGTAGTGATGGGAACGTCATGTAAAGTATGGAAATACTTCCCGATTTTCGAAAACTGCTCCGCATCAGGGTCACTACCCCAAGTACTTGGTAACATACCCCAAGTACTTGGTACCAAACCCCAAGTACTTACTACCATACCCCAAGTACTTACTACCATACCCCAAGTACTTGGTACCAAACCCCAAGTACTTACTACCATACCCCAAGTACTTACTACCATACCCCAAGTACTTGGTACCAAACCCCAAGTACTTGGTACCAAACCCCAAGTACTTGGTACCAAACCCCAAGTACTTGGTACCATACCCCAAGTACTTGGTACCATACCCCAAGTACTTACTACCATACCCCAAGTACTTACTACCATACCCCAAGTACTTGGTACCAAACCCCAAGTACTTACCACCATACCCCAAGTACTTACCACCATACCCCAAGTACTTACCACCATACCCCAAGTACTTACCACCATACCCCAAGTATTTACTACCATACCCCAAGTACTTACTACCATACCCCAAGTACTTACTACCATACCCCAAGTACTTGGTACCAAACCCCAAGTACTTACTACCATACCCCAAGTACTTACTACCATACCCCAAGTACTTGGTACCAAACCCCAAGTACTTACCACCATACCCCAAGTACTTACCACCATACCCCAAGTACTTACCACCATACCCCAAGTACTTACCACCATACCCCAAGTACTTACTACCATACCCCAAGTACTTACCACCATACCCCAAGTACTTACCACCATACCCCAAGTACTTACCAACATACCCCAAGTACTTACCACCATACCCCAAGTACTTACCACCATACCCCAAGTACTTACCACCATACCCCAAGTACTTACCACCATACCCCAAGTACTTACCACCATACCCCAAGTACTTACCACCATACCCCAAGTACTTACCACCATACCCCAAGTACTTACCACCATACCCCAAGTACTTGGTACCAAACCCCAAGTACTTACTACCATACCCCAAGTACTTACTACCATACCCCAAGTACTTGGTACCAAACCCCAAGTACTTACTACCATACCCCAAGTACTTACTACCATACCCCAAGTACTTGGTACCAAACCCCAAGTACTTACTACCATACCCCAAGTACTTACTACCATACCCCAAGTACTTGGTACCAAACCCCAAGTACTTGGTACCAAACCCCAAGTACTTGGTACCATACCCCAAGTACTTGGTACCATTTTTTTTTTTTTTTACGTTGGAAAATGCGTTACGCATACCACGCCGCCCGGGGGGACGACGTGGTTATGTGGGACTCCCCGGGTGTCGCCACCCGGTATACCCACTAAAAACCAACGGTGTTCCTTCCCGTCCACGGTGGTACCGGGACCCGGGAATCGCCGAAGCATGCTTCCGCGACCCGGTGGTGGATGGCCTGATAGGCCCCATCTCAATCGGGAATGAGTGGCGTGCGGGGAACACACACGCAACGCCAACTCGAGCCAGATGTTAGGTACGACAGACTCCCCCGAGTCTGCCGCCCGCGGCTCTTACGGTGCAAAGCACCGATGTAATGCCCTCACGGGTCTTATCGTCCCGGGGTCTCCCCTGTTGTGCCCTCCTCCTCTGGTCCAGGACACACAGGGAGAGACCCGCATCAGTGTTAGGGCGGAAGACGGCCGACATCCGCCCGCCGTCTCCGCCTGGGTCTCCTGCGACGTGCAGGGTCGGTGGCAGTAGCCTCCCTCTCCCGCTCCGCATCCTCTTTGGATCGAAGGACAGCTTCGCAAAATGCGAGAACCGCCTTCCACGACCTCTCGCTGTCAACCATGGCCTGGACCACAGCGGGCAGCGAAAGGTCGCACCCCACAACGGCACCAAGTTCTTGGCGCTCTGTCGCCCAGGCTGGACACGCCTCAAGCGTGTGCTGGGCCGTGTCTTCCGGGCAGCCGCCGCAGTGATGACACTCGGCGGTCGGCTCTCTTCCGGCTACAACATGCAGATACCTCCCAAAACAACCATGTCCCGAGAGGATCTGAGTGAGCCGGAAGGTCATCACCCCGTGTCGCCGGTCCAACCACTGTCGGAGGACTGGGCGAACTGCCTGAATTGTTCTCAGGCCCGCACTAGGCTGAGCCAGCCTCTGCTCCCACTCCAGTAGCAGCAGTCGGAGTACTTCCTCCCGCTGCGCTTGCACCTCACGTGGTGCTGGCGTGTCACCCCGACCATGCGCCTCCTCTCGCCAAAAATACATTGATGAGAGGGCTCTCGCATCCAGGTCCCAGGGCAGAGATCCAGCCAGCACACGCGCCGCCTCGCAGGAGATCGTTCGGTAGCCCCGTATCACTCTGATGGCCATCGCCCTCTGAGCTGCATTCAGAAGGGCGATATTCTGCCTCTTCAGAGTGTTGGCCCATACTGGGGCTCCATACAAGGCCATGGAGCGAACGACCCCCATATAAAGCCGCCTGCAGGACGCCTTCGGCCCACCCAGATTAGGCAGAAGATACCCGAGGGCACCTGCCGCTCCGAGGAGCTTGGGCATCAAGCGCTGGAAGTGGGCGCGGAACTCCCATCGACCGTCCAGAACAAGTCCGAGGTACCTCATCGTTGTCTTTAGATCGATGCGAGTTCCGCCCACCACTATGTGCGCTCCGGCTGGTGGTGCATTCCGAGGCCCGTGGAAGCACAGGGCCTCAGATTTGTTCAAGGCCACCTCCAGGCCAAGTCGCCGGATACGCCCGACCACATGGGCCACACCCGCTGTGGCGAGTATGGCGGCCTGCCTGAAAGTCGAGCCACGTGCTGTGACCAAGGTGTCATCGGCGTAGCACGTGAGCTCGACTCCTCTAAGGTTAGCGCCCCGGAGCACCCAATCGTACCCGATGTTCCACAGGAGTGGTCCAAGGACCGACCCCTGTGGGACACCGCACGACATCGGCCGTTGTCCCCACTGCTCTCGTCCTGGGAACACGACGGACCGATCCGAGAGGTACGCCGAGACGATTCGCCTTAGGTACACGGGCATCTGGTGGTACCGCATTGCCTCCTCGATACAGCCCCAGGGCAGGGTGTTAAAGGCATTGGCAATATCGAGTGACACTGCCAAAACCACCTGACGTTGGGACACCGCCTCATCGCTTATGGTCTTCACGCGGAGTATGGCGTCGATGGTGGAGCGACCATGGCGGAAGCCATATTGGCAATCCGCCAGGTCGGGGCCAGTCCGCATGAGATGCCCGATGATGCGTCCGGCAATAATGCGCTCGACGAGCTTGCCCACCTCGTCCAGCAGAACGATGGGACGATACGCAGATGGAGAGTCTGCTGGACGTCCCTCCTTCTTCAGGAGGACAAGCTTGCCTGTCTTCCATGCATTGGGAAACCTGGCCTGTTCGAGACAGGCGGAAAACAGCCTCAGCAGTCTTGGCTCTAGGGCGTTGGCGGCTGACACCCACGCGCGACCCGGAATGCCATCTGGCCCAGGTGCCGTGTTCTTGGCTTTGAGCCGCAGCAATGCGGCGCCCAGTTCGCCGGCTGTTACCTCGGCCGCCTCGGTTTCATCGTCGTTCACTTGCCATGGGGGCACCATCGACGGGGGCGTGAAACCCTCCCGCGCAGGGAATAACGCCTCGACTACATCCTGCAGCAGGGTAGGCTCGAGACTCCGGGTTAAGGGCGGAGCCCATGGTCTGAGCTTGGCACGTACCATTTTGTACGACCGCCCCCATGGGTCGCAATTCAGAGCCTCCAGCATCTCCCGCCGCGATGTCTCCTTGGCTTGACCAATTGCGGTCTGCAGGGCCTTCACGCAGACTCTATAGATGTTGTAGAGTCTGCCCTCTTCATCGCTGTCATGGATCCGGCGTCTCCTCTGCCGGGCATAATGGCGTCTTGCCGCAACGCAAGATTCGCGCAGTTGCGCAATCTCTGCATTCCACCAATATACCCTCCGTTTGGGAGGTATGGGCTTGGCCCGAGGCATCGACGCGTCGCAAATTTGCGACATTGCCTCGTTTAGCCGAGCAGCCTCATCCTCAACCACCACGGGGCCGTCAAGGTTGGAGACCCAGGCCTGGACGATGGCCGCCTCCATCAGCAACTCTTTATCGAGGTGCTTTATCACCCAACGGGGACTGTCCCTTTGCAGGGGTCGGCTCGGGCCGCTCGGGGCAACTGCGGACGCGGAGACGCTGAATCGGATATACCTGTGATCCGACAACGTCTCCACGCCCTCCAGCACTTCCCAGCCCTGGACACGGCGCGCCAGGGCAGCGTTCGCGAACGTGACGTCCACGATGGAGCTGCCCTGTTGCCGCACGCACGTGGCTACCGTTCCCCGGTTGAGCAACTCAAGACCAGTTGCGACTGCCCACTCCTCCAGAGCTCGGCCGCGTGCATCTGTCGCTGGACATCCCCACGCCAAAGATTTGGCGTTGAGATCCCCAGCGAAGAGCACTAGATCAGGGCGGCTTCTGTCAATCAAAGCACTGACCTCGTCCAAGAAAATCTCAAACTCAGCCAGGCTCCGATTTGGCGAGAAGTACGCCCCGATCACCATCACGCCGTCTACAAACGCCGAGACTAATCCCCGACCTCTAAACATCCGCTCGAAGGGCGAGGAGCCGGCCGACGTCTGCGTGACGATCGTGACGAGACCATCTTGGTCGCTCAACCAGTTGTCCCTAGGTGGAACATAGTATGGCTCGCTGACCACCGCCAGTCCGATCAGCCACTCTGCCATGCTTTGGGACAGAAGGTCTTGGGCTCTGGAGCCGTGGCCGATATTCGCCTGGAGGAACCGAATAGCCATTAATCAATGGCCATTGTCGATTCCACCTCGGCCCGGGCTTCAGCATTTGCTCGGACAGGCTGCGGGGGGATCTTGGGTCCAGCGCCAGCCTTCTTCCTTCCGTTCTTGCGTTTGGATGGGGTGATACATGAGCCCATCCGATGATCCGCAGGCTTGCCGGCTGCCTCACAGATAGTGCAGTGGGGCGCGGCTGAGCACTTTTGGCCTATGTGACCAGGCTGTCCGCAGCGGTAGCAGAGATCGCTACGGTCCACCTCTGAGACGCATGATGCCCTGACGTGTCCCGGCTCCAGGCATCGGTAGCACCGCATCGGTCGGGTCTCAAGCAGCTTCACTTGAGCTGCCACCCAACCGACCAGTAGTCTTCCACCCTCAGACACCTTTTTTGCAGCAGACACCGGGCACCGCAACCACACCGAGCCGAGGCCAGTTTTATCCCGGCGAATTTCACCAGGCTTTATCTGGTCGGAAGCGCATTGACCAACTCGAGCCACCGCTGCCACCAAGTCCTCAGCGGTGACCGAGTCGTCCAAGCCCGTGATGCGCATCTCTGCCATTTTTGTAGGCCGATTAATTCGGACCACGTCCTCATTTAGCGCCTCCCTCAGCTTTTGCGCGAGGGAGTCCGCCTTTTCAATGCTAGAGGTGCCGGACACCTCTAGGATGCGGGCCCCGGTCACAGCTCGTCGAAACCGGACTGCCCCTATGCCCATCTCGTCCAACTTTATCTTGGATCTGGCCTCAGCCAACACGCCAGCATAAGAGGCCCCCTTTTCCTCCGCGCCCGGTTGTAGCGTCAGAACAACGGCCGCCGTCCGAGGAGGACGCAGCTTGACCGGGCCACTCTTTGTCAGAGTGGGGGTGACCTTCTTTGTGCCCTTTCTGGCAACAACGTTCCACGGCACCTCCATTGTGGAGGGCGCCGGGGGAATCGGTCGAGGGACACGAGGCGCAGCCGCTTGTTGGTCAGCGCTGGCCTTTTTCTTCTTCTTCGGCTTTTTCTTCTTCTTCGTCCTCTTCTCCTTGGCCTCTGCTGCGGCAGAGCGAGCTGTTGTGGCTCCGCCTGACACCACGGTAGGCTGCGTCTGTACCGGGGTTGCTTTGGCCACTGGAGAGGCTTCAGACCGCTTGCTGTCAACTGACAGCGGCGGACGCAATCGCTTCTCCGGGAGAAGTCTGCCCTCTAGGGCCTCCAAACGAGCGTTAACCATCGTCCCTACTTGGACCATGATGGTTCGCGCCAACTCATCCTCGTTGCTGGCGGACAGAGAGGCCACTTCTGGCCGCTTTTTGCCGCGAGTAGTCTGCGGTGCAGCAGGCAGCTCCATAGGCGGTGCCGGAGATGGTACAGAGGCGCCCTGCACCTTCCTCAACAACTCCATCTCCACCCTCATGTTGATGAGGTCATTTTGGAGGCTGGCCATTTGGGCCTGCAGACGGACATTGTCCGCTAGTATGCGGGCATTGTCCGCCTGCAGTTGCCTCGTAACATCGGTGGAGGTCCTCTCTAAGAGCACATCAAAGGCAGCTCTGATCGACGACTTTGCGTCTCTCAGCGCTCGCACTGATGTGCCCTTCAGGTTGCCGGATTTGCTGGCTACCTTTTCTACCACCTCCAGGGCGCCCAGCACCTGCTGGTTGATGTCCTGGTGAGGAGCCTCGTTCTCACACCCAGAGGAGGATTCTGACAGGCGCGTCACCCTGGCCTGAAGAGTTCGTTTGGCGAACTCTGCGATCTCCTCCGCGGCTTGAGTTTTTTGAAACTCCTTCTTCGCGGCGTTGACGTATGCCTGTGCCTTGGACAGGCCGACGAATTTCCCGGATGTGGAGCGGCGAGCTCTGCCTTTGGTGACAGACGCCTCTCCACCTCCATCACTGCCCGAAGGCGATGCCGACTCCGACGATGCCATCGTCAGGCGACGCCTCTTTGGGCCCTCCTCTGCCCAGAAGCGGCTCCTCGTCTCGGGGGACCCCGACCTGGATCGTACTGTGACCAGGCTGGTATCCGTCCCAGCAGACGATGCCTCCTTCTCAGCTTCGACTTCCATGTCGATCGTCCCCTCAATCTCCGGTATTGGGATACGCTCCAGAACCACCATCGCTTCGGGAAGCGGTGATGGTGCTGACGCGCTAGCGACCACTCCGGATTCAGCGAAAGCCGGGTAGAAGGTGTTCCTACGGCTTCGCAATTCCCGCCCTTCTACCTTCTGTTCCTCCTCTTTCCTTACTTCGAAACTTAAACCTACTCGTGAGCCATTTTCATTGCCTGTGTCGTGTTCACGGAGGCCGGCATCTTGCCGACCTACGAAGCAGTCTTTGCCCCCCGCCGTATACGTATGGGGCTTGCCCTCCGAAGAGGGGCGGGGTCGCTCGCTTGGAGTGCCCGCCGGCGGAATAGAATTATCGATCTGCTTATCCATGGTTTTTTAACGTCTTTTCTTACCGGGGTGACCTCCCCGGGGCACCCTTGCTGCCAGAACCACTGACCATTCAGCCCGTCAGCAGGCGCCACACCTTAGGCTTGGGTAATTATTTTAGAGAGGTTGTCTTCCTCGCGGCCCCCTCCGGCTCAATGCGGAGGCGGCCCCCGCTCCAGACAGCATTGCGTCTGGGTTACGGGTCGGGCCGACGGTGGCCGAAGCCGTTGCCCAGCATTGCTGCCGGACCCGCCGCCCCTACCGACGTTGAGCCGAAGCCCGTGTCTTCTGGCCGAGGCCAGAGACCCGTCGCCTGGTCACATCTTCAGAACCCTCTGCCCCCGCAGAGGAGAGCGAAGAGCGACCCCACCTCGCTGATTTTGGTCCGCGCCGGCCGAAGCCGGTACCCCCCCATATCTGGGGGGGCGTTCCCCTATCCGCCACCTGGGGACGCGCCCGATGGGAGATCAGCAACTCCACACGGGAAGTACTTGGTACCATACCCCAAGTACTTACTACCATACCCCAAGTACTTACTACTATACCCCAAGTACTTACTACCAAACCCCAAGTACTTACCAACATACCCCAAGTACTTACCACCATACCCCAAGTACTTACCACCATACCCCAAGTAGTTACTACCATACCCCAAGTACTTACTACCATACCCCAAGTACTTACTACCATACCCCAAGTACTTACTGTTGGAATATATGTTTAGATATATTTAGTAGAATAATAAACTTCAGCATAATGGAACGTTAAACGCATCTGTCAGTGTCATTGTCGATCTGACATTGACATTCATAACCTCGTTCTCTTGCTCCTTGCACTGTATGGCCGCCGGTTGTAATTTTGAGTTACCAAATAAAAATCCGCATTAATCTTAAATATCTCTTTTATTTGGCTCATAACCCATCAGGTTATGGGCCCAGGGACGTTTACTGCGCCCTGCAACGTAATTATTTTGGTAAAATACGCGTTAATTTATTCACTTATAAAACTCGTGGATCATATCGGCGTGACACCGGCTGGCTATCTCGTGACTTCGACAAATACCCCTGTGGTTATATCATGGCTTCATCTTTATTTCCTGTTGGCATTCCTGTGGAAAAATTACATGGGATCGAAGACTACAATACTTGGAAATTCATGGTAAAAATGATTCTCATGCATGAAGACTTGTACGACTGCGTGGCGTCAGCAGAGTCGGCCGCGGCGTGCAAAGACGAGAAGAAGCAGCAGAAGGCTTTAGCTAAGATTTGCTTGTCAGTGGGGCCGTCAGCATTGCATCATGTTCGCAAAGCTACAACAGCTTTTGAGGCATGGACGTGTTTGCAACGTGCATATGAAGACAAAGGGCTTTGTAGGCGTCTGGGTTTGCTGAGATCACTATTTGGGATGAAGTTGAGCGAGGCGGAGAGCATGCAAGGCTATATTTCACGAATCATAGAGCTTGGACAGCAGTTGGATGATATCGGATCAAAACTTGATGATGAATTTTTAGCTGTGATTATGTTGAGCGGTTTAACTACTGACTACGACCCACTCATCATGGCTCTGGAGAACTCAAGTGTGAAATTGACTTGTGAAACTGTGAAGACAAAACTTTTACAGGAGCAACAGCGGAGAGACGACAAATCTGAACATTCTGACTTGAATGCTTTAGTCACAAAGAAGATCTTCAAGTGTTTTAGGTGCAAAAAGGCTGGACACATGAAGAAGGACTGTCCAAAGAACCAGAAGAGCAACACAAAGAATACTCCTCCGCCCAAGGACAAGACTTTGTTGACAGCATTATCAGTGAATGTACGGAATGATGTGTGGTATATAGACTCCGGTGCAACAAATCATATGTGCAACAACAAACATTTGATGTCTGACATTCAGTGCTCAAAACAGTTAGAGGTGAACGTTGCTAACGGTGACAAGGTGATGACTAGCGGACAAGGTAGTGTGCAAGTCATGTTACAAACAGGTTTAAAGACAATAAGTAATGTTTATTACATTCCTCAGCTCTCTGCAAATCTATTATCAGTGAGTGAACTAAATAGGAAGGGATATAGTGTTGTTTTCAAATCTGATGGTTGTAAAATTTATGATGGTAGTGAAGTCATAGCAACAGGTACTTTATGTAATGGTATTTATCAGTTAGATACTGTAAAGAATGCTATGAGTTGTGAGGTTGCCATGAACTCGGTGTGTGAGAGTCCTACAGCAGGTGCGGTAATGCAGGAAGGTGTAGAACCGGCTGCACTAGTGTCTGCGAAGAACAGGACTTCACAAGATGTTTGGCACAGACGGCTGGGTCACCTTAACTCAAGAAGCATGAATCTGATGAAAAATGGATTAGCAACAGGTATGAATTTTGATCCTACTACATTCGAGTCCTGTGTTGCATGTGTCTTAGGTAAACAAACAAAGTTACCTTTTCCTAAGAAAAGTCAGAGCAGAAGCTCAGAATTATTAGGGGTGGTGCACACAGATGTGTGTGGTCCTATGCAGACACCATCTTATAATGGTGCTCGGTATTTTGTGATTTTTGTAGATGATTTCTCTAGAAAAACTTTTATATATTTCATGAAAAATAAAAGTGAAGTATATGAAAAATTTAAAGAATTCAAAGCTTTAGTAGAGAATCAAACTGGTAAGAAAATAAAAATATTACGGAGTGACAATGGAGGAGAATATATTAACTGTGCATTTCAGGAATACATGAGGACATGCGGAATAATACATCAAACCACGGTGCCACACTGTAGTCAACAGAATGGTGTAGCGGAACGAGCTCACCGTACGATCATGGACAAAGCTCGCTGTATGTTGGAGGATGCTGGTCTCAGTAAAAAGTTTTGCGCCGAAGCTGCTAACACGGCTACGTACCTGAAGAACTTGTCACCAACAAAAGCAGTGCGAGGGGCCACTCCAGAAGAAGTGTGGACGTCCAAGAAAGTTGATGTGAGTCATTTGCGCATTTTTGGTTGCACAGCATATTCTTTAGTAGAAAATTGTCGTAAACTTGATACTAGAAGTAAGAAGATGGTCTTCGTAGGCTATTATGAAAATTGTAAAGGCTACAGGCTAATAGATCCAGCATGTCCAAGGAAATGTGTCAGTGCTAGACATGTTATATTTATGGAAAATGAGTTTATTTACAAAAATGTGTCACATGATGATAATAAAAGGCAAGATACTGCCATATTGCCAGAAAGCTCATCTAATGAGAATAGCAATGAGGATTTAAATGAAACTAATCCAGATAGCATTGTAGATGAAACCTCTATAACGTTAGATTCATCTGTAGATGAGAAAACACAGTCTGATGGCACAATAAATCACCGTAGACAGACAATGTTTCAGCTGGATGACTCAGCAGACAGTGAAAGTGCAGATGATTCGTCCGATTTAACTTACGTTCCAGATACCACATCGGAGACCACGACAACCTTCGAGGACGCTGTCAGTGACGAGTCTCTGTTAGCGGGGCTAGCTGAAATATTGAATGAGGAGGGCATTCCAACTACGGTGAAACAGGCATTGGACAGCAGAGAGGCCATACAATGGAAGGAAGCTATTGACGATGAGTATAACTCTTTTCTTGCAAATAAATGTTGGACTATAGTGGATTTGCCTGAAGGACAGAGACCAATAAAATGTAAATGGGTCTTTAGCAAAAAGAGGGGGCTGGATGGTGAATTACTCAAACACAAGGCACGGTTAGTAGCGAAGGGGTACACTCAAAAATATGGAATCGATTTCCATGAAACCTTTGCGCCTGTAGTAAGGTATTCGACCATACGAATTTTGCTAGCCCTGGCTGCCCAGTTGGACATGTCTATAGAACATCTAGATGTAAAGACAGCATTTTTGAATGGAAATTTGACAGAGACCATTTACATGGAACAGCCGGAAGGATTCATTCTTCCAGGCAATGAAAAGAAAGTTTACAAACTGAATAAAGCAATTTATGGCCTAAAACAGGCGGCAAAAGCATGGTATGAAAAAATTAAGCATGTTTTAATCAATAAATTGCAATTTAAAAGGTTATCTTCTGAACCATGTGTTTTTATCTATAACCATGATGATGAAATAATAATCATTGCATTATATGTAGATGACATTATACACTTCTCATCAAAAAAATCGAAACACCTTGCAAGTTTACGTTTTGTCAGGATTATCAGAAAAATGTGTACATTTAGGAATAAATGTTAAATGTCGTTTAATAGTGAGTAATATGAGCTTATCAAATCTTAATGTTAATGTTCTACATTTAAATGAATTTTTCATAGGTTTCGTATTTTGTTAAATGAGTCATTTTTATTCCGTATGGAGTATAAAGGAAATGGATAAAACAACACACGTAAATGAAAAAAAAAGCTAAAAAACGTTTATTTAATAACTTGTTTTCCCTCCCCGAGCTCTAATTACTGCTTCCATACGGTTCTTCATCGATCGGATGAGAGTCACGATCACATGCTGTGGTATATTGTCCCATTCCTCTTGGATTGCATCTTGCAGCTGGCTAAGTGTTTCTGGGGCAGGATCTCTTGCTCGAATTCGTCTCTTTAATTCATCCCACAGATGTTCAATGGGATTCATGTCCGGGCTTCTTGCTGGCCATTCCATAATAGAGATATCGACTTCGTTAAGATAATCTCGTACGACGCCCGCGGTGTGAGCCCTAGCATTGTCGTGCATGAATATGAAGCCGTTGCCAATAAAATGTGCATAGGGCATCACATGAGGCTCGAGACACTCTTCGACGTACCGATGACAGTTTAGTGCAGGCAGACGTGGCCCAGACACGAAAGCAAGCTCTGTCTTACCGTCGGCGCTGATTCCTCCCCAAACCGTCCACGAACCGCCACCATAGCTGACCTTTTCTTCAATGCAGCATTGTGCATAGCGTTCTCCGTCTCTTCTGTAGACCTTGTCCCTTCCGTCGTTACCATACAGCATAATTTTACACTCATCAGAAAAGAGAACTTTGCTCCACTGTAGGTATGACCAATTTAGGTGCTCACGTGCAAAGTTAAGGCGCGCTCTTCGATGGTCTGCAGTTAATTTCGGCCCATTTGCTGGCTTATGCGGTACCAGTCCACGATCCTTCAACCTTCTTCTAATTGTAGAGTCACTTACAGCCACCCTTCGTACAACACGAAGCCGCTGCTGCAGTTGAAAAGCGTTAAGGCGTCGATTTCTTAAAGAAGTTGTTACAATAAATCGATCATCTCGCTCAGAAGTGACCCGATTCCTGCCAGATCCTGAACGGCGCGTGAACAAACCAGTCTCCCGATAACGTTTATAGACTCTATGAACAGATGACAGGCTTAGATGCAGTCTTGCAGCCACAACACGCTGACTAAGGCCAGAATCCAGCAATGCCACAACTTGGGCGGCTTCTGTGGGCGAAGTATCCATACGTTTTAGAAAAAAAACCTTTTTTCAGACGTCCCAAAGTCACAGTATTGAAATAAAAAACAAAAAGTTTAAGGATAGGCGCCAATTTTTAGTTTTTAAACGCTAAATGTACTCCAACCCTAAACACACATTTGTCTCAAAACAGTGATTCATTTCGTTTATAAGATAAACAAATGAAATTCTAATTTTGAATTTAGAATTTTCGCTTATTACTGTAATGGCCAAACTGCCAGCTATACATTTATGTATTTTGTTTCATTTTCGTATGAATTCTTTTTTGTGTTAAATTCGGACAGAAACAATGAAAACGAAAGTGTTTCGATTTTTTTGATGAGAAGTGTATTATTTTCATCAAAATCATCAGAAAAGAAGAATATTATCAAGAAGAAACTTATGGAAGAGTTTGAGATGAAGGATCTAGGTCCAGCAAGTTCTATCCTGGGTATGAAAATTACTAAATTACAAGATGGTAGAATAACATTGTGTAGTAAGAACACGGTAACATGATCATTAACTAACATACGCATACCTGGATATACATAAAGCTGCCTCAGGTACATGCTCTATAAATAAAACAACCATTGAAATAATAAATAATAAGTATATTGGTTACTTACTCTAAATTTCCAAAACGCACGCGTGCTCCAACACAAGTGTACACGTGTTGAAAATGGTACGTCTGCCTTCGATGCGTGCTCGAATCAAAAGAACCCCAATGAAAGACAAACACGCCTTTTTATACCCTTTCTCCTAGTGTTGCCATATGAAGGCAACACAAATTCGCACAAAATTACAGAAAACCTAACATTCGACCATCCTGACGTCGTGCATGTCCTCATGCACGTAGACAAAACGTCTAATGTTCAAACCTAACATTCGGCGGGCCAAGTGATTCCACACTCATCGAGAACAGTTACAAAGCTTCACTTAAAATCTAAAAGTACAACGACATATAATCACATTTACGGGGTGAAACATCAGCTCTTCTTTCTAATCATAATATAAAGCTATTCAAGTTGTCAATAGTTCGCAAACCCTTCCTTCTCACGAACTATTGCAAAGCAATTGAGTGTGAACCTTCTTTCTCACACTTGTAATTATCGTATACAAACCTTCCTTCTTATATACGATAATTAAAATAATCATAATATAAAGCTACTCAAGTTGTCAATAGTTCGCAAACCCTTCCTTCTCACGAACTATTGCAAAGCAATTGAGTGTGAACCTTCTTTCTCACACTTGTAACCATCGTATACAAACCTTTCCTTCTTATATACGATAATTAAAATAATCATAATATTACAAAGCTATTCAAGTTGGCAATAGTTCGCAAACCTTTCTTTCTCACGAACTATTGCAAAGCAATTGAGTGTGAACCTTCTTTCTCACACTTGTAACTATCGTATACAAACCCTTCCTTCTTATATACGATAATTAAAATAATCATAATATTATAAAGCTATTCAAGTTGGCAATAGTTCGCAAACCCTTCTTTCTCACGAACTATTGCAAAGCAATTGAGTGTGAACCTTCTTTCTCACACTTGTAACTATCGTATACAAACCCTTCCTTCTTATATACGATAATTAAAATAATCATAACATTATAAAGCTATTCAAGTTGGCAATAGTTCGCAAACCCTTCTTTCTCACGAACTATTGCAAAGCAATTGAGTGTGAACCTTCTTTCTCACACTTGTAACTATCGTATACAAACCCTTCCTTCTTATATACGATAATTAAAATAATTGTGAACCCTCCTCACAAAATTGAAAGTCACCTTAACTAAATAGCTATGAGCCCTCCTTCTCAAGCTATTACTAAATACACATCTTACAGTTTCATCCAACAAACAGTACCTCTACTTACTTTCTTTTGATTGTATATAATAATGACACAATCAGTCATCTTCATCACTACTTTCTTTATCATCATTAACGTGAATCCAGGGTGACATTCGATTTGTTAAATGAAGTAGTCATCAATCCCAACAAATTCAAACTCAAAAATATGTTTATTCAGTAGGTAACATTGTTACACTTTGAATCGTCAATTTTTACATCTTTAAGGGATTCCCGAACTGACAATAAAGTATAATTTTGCGTTTCGCATACTATTTCGTTCAACATAGGATTAATTTCCGCATCCATCTGAAGTCCAAACATTACCTCAGTCCGTCCCGTTGTCTTCCGACGGGTGTTGTTCATGCCCCATTGGACTCTACCTATCTTGTCATCCCAGACGTTCTTGTCAAAATTAAGATTTTGCGCAGTTAACGACCCTAACATCGTGCGATTACACTGCTCTACTTGTCCATTGGACCTAGGACTTGCAACTGCGTTCAACACGTGTCTAATACCTTTATCCGAGCAAAACGTTTGAACACGTACGATGTGAAGCAAGTACCGCGGTCGCTAATAATTCGATCTGGGTTTCTGAATGTATAGAAAATATCTTCTAATTCTCGTGTTGTTGTAACTGTTTTTGGTATTTCTGACTGGCCTGATAAATATAAATTTCGTAAAGGCATCTACGACTACCAATAGGTAAGAGTTTTCCTCTCTTTGATCGCACAAAAAGGTCCAAGGTGATTGATGTACAGGGTGTGAAAA
This sequence comes from Pectinophora gossypiella, assembly GCF_024362695.1. Lineage (NCBI taxonomy): Eukaryota > Metazoa > Arthropoda > Insecta > Lepidoptera > Gelechiidae > Pectinophora > Pectinophora gossypiella. The sequence goes on along the minus strand of NC_065413.1, from coordinate 17,022,060 downwards.
GGCACCTCGACTTTTCGTTTACGTGGAATAGGCCCTCATTTGAATTAGTTTTCTGTTATGTACTTTAACCCATCTGCATCAATATCAGTGGTAAGAAATTCCCGAATGCGACCCAGTTCACTATCACCTAATTGAAGAGTCTACAACCTGTCCCCTTTATTGATTGACGTAACCGTCGGGTAAAGACCAGCGTCAATTTCCATTGAACTAAGATCCTCAATTGGGTTCCGAAATAGAAGGTCCACGTGCGACATTTTCGTGCCAGCACGATATTCAAAAAGCAAAAACAGCCACCAGCGGGCAATACGTCTAACCAAATCGCGTTTTGGAAAGCATGGAGCGCAACGCACTACAATCGGTCATGATTTTGAAATTCTGACCCAGAAGATAAACCCGAAACTTTTGAGCGAACTTACTACCTATAGCAAGAGTCTCAAGTTTATAAACCTTTTCTCTTCTGGAGATGTCTGGCGACTATAGTACGCTACGGGATGGTAGGTGTCGTTTCCATTACGTCGCTGCATCAATATTCCACTGACGCCCACTTCACTGGCGTCAGTGTGCAACTGTGTTTCGGCGGTCGGGTCGTAAATGGCTAAGATTGGCCTATCTATCAGACTACTCTTGAGATCAACATATGCGGCTTCTTGTTCCTCAGTCCAACACCATTCCACATCCTTCTTGAGCAACTTATTCAACGGATGTGATAAAGACGCGTAACTCCTTATAAATTTTCCGAAAATATCCTACTAGTCCCAGAAATTGGCGGACGGAATGTGGACTGGTGGGACGAGGAACATCAAACACTGACTGTGTCTTTTTGTCAGCCGGCCGCACCCCAGCAGCGCTAATATCATAACCCAAATAGTTAATAATTCTGCTGTAAGAAATTACATTTTGCCAAATTCAGAGTTAGGCTTGCCTTTTCTATCAACTGTAAAGCCCTTTCTTACCTATCCAAACACTCTTCTACATCCTTTTCGTAAGTTAATACGTCATCGATGTAAGCAGTAGCTTCTGAGAACCTAGCGGAAACCAATACCTTATTCATCAGCCTTTGAAATACAGCTGGTTCGTTAGCCAACCCAAACGGCATACGATTAAATTCATATTGGTCGTCTGGGGTGATAAAGGAAGTTAAGGGTTTCGATTCTTCTGCAATAGGCACCTGGTAGTATCCAGATGCCAGATCCAAAGTTATAAAGTAGGCCTGCCCCACTAATCGAGCAATCTCTTCTTCAATCACTGCCATCAGGTACCTTATCTTAACTGTCATTGAATTCAGAAACCTATAATCAACACAGAGCCTTTGTTTACCGTCCTTCTTACGAACCAACATAATTGGACTCGCATATTCCGATACAATTTCTCGTACAATCCCCGCATTCATCATCTCACCAACCATTTCTCTTACTTGTTGTCGTTCCTTGTGCGACAATATGTAAGGCCGGTAAACCACAGGACGCTCAATATTCAATTCAATTTTCATTTCAGTCATATTTGTACATCCCAACTCCTCTAATGATTGCGCGAAGCAATGCTTGTATTCGTTCAAAATGTTAAAATAGACGTCGTTTATGTGGCTCTTCAAGCGTTTTTGCTAAAGTTAACATCTTTAGGCTCTATACCTAAATGCTCGCCAACGAGGTCTGTGGGTGATGTACAAATATGATTGACAATCTGAACTCTATTTCATTTACCTATAATATCACCTTCATCAATATAACAAAAGCTGACAATGGGGTAATATGAACAAAGAGCTGACCTTCCTCTACTTTGTATAACCCGCCGGCTATCGTGAATTCTCGGTTTGGCTTCCCCACGACTCTTCCGCTAAGCCTAACATATCAATTAATCACAACATCAGTACGAGCTCTGATAATCGCCTCTCCACTCAATCTTGCGCATGAAGCGGAGACGACCTTTACACTCGCAGTATCACCACTACCACCGTTAGCAAAAGGGAATTCATCATCATAATAAAACCTCAATTCGTTGGCATTCTTGAATACCAGCACCTGCTTCTGTTAGGTGAAGGACTGTCCTACTAATATCGGACAATTGAGCAGATTACTGTCAACCACGTGACACAAAACATCCGCACTAACACCGTCGATGCATAAATTAACCTGTGTCCTGCCCATGGACAAAATAAAATTACTACCAAAACTTTTAATGGAGTCGGGGGTTGATCACAAGTCTACCCCAAAATCAGTGTCGTTGTTTGTTTTATGAGCGAAATTTCGCTACCGAAATCTATAAACGATATCATAGAGGTGTCATTTACCCTAACTGTATTGAAATATTTTGAGCCCGACTTAGAGGTAAGTATGCGCATGATTTTAGGAATGTTACCTAGATTATCACGGTTTTCAAAAAAAAAAAAAAAGGGACTCTGCAAGTTTCCATTTTATGACCGAACCTACGACATCCTGTACATTGGACCAGAGGTTTGGGGCATTTAAGATACGGGTAACTTTTTTTCCCTACAGTTAAAACAAAATAATTTGTAACTTGAATTTTTTTTTGAAGTCTTAACTGATTTATCCCTATTGTCATTATTACTTCCCGCTGTGGATTCAGTCGACTACTTTGTTTTATTAAAATGAAAGCGATCGGGCGGCGGTTGGTTCTCCTTATTACTCATCAGAAAATGGAGTTGATCAGGCTGCGTACATCGTAACGCTTATCGCCGGATCTAATTATCTTGTCACTTAATCCGTGGATAATGCAGTCCACGGCTCGTTTCCCTTCGATGTCACACCGGTTCACGATGGCTAATTCTTCATAATAATAAACCTCTAGCGGTTCACCAAACCTACTCTTTCGCCTAAGCGTATCCTCCAGGGATTGGCCATAATCATGTTCAAAAGGAAATGCGTCTAACCACTTTTGCTGCCATTCTGCCCAGCTGTACAAAATAGAATTGAAGCTTTCATACCAAACTTTGGCCAACTCCTGCAGTTTCTGCATTGCGAAGTGGATAACGGTTGTTCTCATCCCATCCGTAAACAGTGGCACACTCATTAACTTTCTTTAACCAAGTATCAATCTTTTGACTTTTCGATGAGGGTCCAAATTCGGGTAACATGGTTCATAATACTACTGGAAGGATGTGATGTGGCGACTGCTGTCGGATTAGGTTAAGATCTTAAGTTAACTAATGATTCAACAATATTAAGAACATCTTTAGATGAAAATGTAGGGCTATCTGACCTTTCTATTCCCTTAGCTGCCGACGAACGTCGCACCTCCTGCCCTTCGCCGCGACGTCGTTGGCTGTGTCGCTCGTTGTGCCGACGCGTGAAGCGACGTCTCTCTCCGGCTGCACTCCCGGCTCTCTCTCCGGCTGCGCTCCCGGCTTGTATCGGCTCGGCTCGGCTCGGCTCGGCTCGGCTCGGCTCGGCTCGTCTCGGCTCGTTTCGGCTCGTCTCGGCTCGTCTCGGCTCGGCTCGGCTCGTCTCGGCTCATCTCGGCTCGTCTCGGCTCGTCTCGGCTCGGCTCGGCTCGTCTCGGCTCGTCTCGGCTCGGCTCGGCTCGTCTCGGCTCGTCTCGGCTCGTCAGTCGTCTTCGTGGAACGATCTCGTCTTCAAGAGGCATAATCTGGAACTCGAAAACATTGGAACATGTAAATATTCTTCAGATAACCCTATATGTATATATTTATACAGATATATTTCCAAAGTAAAATATCTCAAAAACGGTGTATCCTGATTAACAAATATGGATATGATCCCACTTCTGAAATGTAGTAAGAACACGGTAACATGATCATTAACTAACATACGCATACCTGGATATACATAAAGCTGCCTCAGGTACATGCTCTATAAATAAAACAACCATTGAAATAATAAATAATAAGTATATTGGTTACTTACTCTAAATTTCCAAAACGCACGCGTGCTCCAACACAAGTGTACACGTGTTGAAAATGGTACGTCTGCCTTCGATGCGTGCTCGAATCAAAAGAACCCCAATGAAAGACAAACACGCCTTTTTATACCCTTTCTCCTAGTGTTGCCATATGAAGGCAACACAAATTCGCACAAAATTACAGAAAACCTAACAATTGGATCAATCAAGTTACATTCAGCGTATTCTAATAAAATTCAAGATGACAGAATGTAAACCAATCAAGACTCCTATGGAAGTTGGTCTGAAATTACAGAAGGAAGAAGTATCACAATGTAATTTTGACTATAGAAGCCTTATAGGTTATCTAATGTACTTGGCTGTTTGTTCCAGGCCTGATATAGCACACAGTGTGAGCTATTTAAGCCAATTCAATAACTGCTATGGTGAAAGTCATTGGAAAGCAGCGAAGAGAATTTTACGTTATCTACAAGGTACACAACATTACAAACTTGTTTTTAAAAGAGGTGTATTTGAAATTGCAGGATTCACAGATGCTGACTGGGGAGGTGATCAGCTAGATCGCAGGTCTTATACTGGGTATGTATTCAGTCTTGGTAACTCTATAATTTCTTGGGAAAGTCGTAAGCAGCGCACAGAAGCACTCTCGAGTACTGAGGCTGAGTACATGGCAATCTCTGACTCTTGTAAGGAAGCATTGTTTATACAAACTTTTGTTAATGAATGTATTGGAATTACATGTGAGATTAATTTATATAATGATAATCAATCAGCACAGAAACTTTGTAACAATACTGTATCTCATTCCAGGACAAAACATATAGATATAAGGCATCATTTTATAAGAGATTTGGTAAATAAGAAACTCATTAAGTTATGTTACATTCCTACTGATGACATGTTAGCTGATGTCTTGACTAAGTCTTTAACAAAAGAGAAACATTTTAAGTTTGTATCTCAATTGTTTATATAAATTTGCTATTAGTAGATATTGTTATTTATGATGTGTTTGGTTTTTGAACTTAGTATTTGAACTGTAAGAAACTTAGTTTATACTTTAAGTGTAATTTCAAATAATGTGTGTAGTGTGTCATACATATTGTTGAGATTTTAATGATACTTAATGTTTGGATTCCATTATGTATTAGTTTAAGGGCTAGTGTTGGAATATATGTTTAGATATATTTAGTAGAATAATAAACTTCAGCATAATGGAACGTTAAACGCATCTTTCAGTGTCATTGTCGATCTGACATTGACATTCATAACCTCGTTCTCTTGCTCCTTGCACTGTATGGCCGCCGGTTGTAATTTTGAGTTACCAAATAAAAATCCGCATTAATCTTAAATATCTCTTTTATTTGGCTCATAACCCATCACTTACTACCATACCCCAAGTACTTGGTACCATACCCCAAGTACTTACTACCATACCCCAAGTACTTACTACCATACCCCAAGTACTTGGTACCAAACCCCAAGTACTTACCACCATACCCCAAGTACTTACTACCATACCCCAAGTACTTACTACCATACCCCAAGTACTTACCAACATACCCCCAGTACTTACCACCATACCCCAAGTACTTACCACCATACCCCAAGTACTTACCACCATACCCCAAGTACTTACTACCATACCCCAAGTACTTACTACCATACCCCAAGTACTTGGTACCAAACCCCAAGTACTTACCACCATACCCCAAGTATTTACTACCATACCCCAAGTATTTACTACCATACCCCAAGTACTTACTACCATACCCCAAGTACTTACTACCATACCCCAAGTACTTACCAACATACCCCAAGTACTTACCACCATACCCCAAGTACTTACCACCATACCCCAAGTACTTATTACTCATCATCATCATCATCAGCCCATTAACGTCCCCACTGCTGGGGCACGGGCCTTCCCTATGGATGGATAGGGAGATCGGGCCTTAAACCATCACGCGGGCCCAGTGCGGATTGATGGTTATTAACGACTGCTAATGCAGCCGGGACCAACGGCTTAACGTGCCTTCCGAAGCACGGAGGAGCTCGAGATGAAAACTTTTTTTTTTTGTGGTCACCCATCCTATAACCGGCCTTTGCGAAAGTTGCTTAACTTCAACAATCGCAGACCGACTTATTACTATACCCCAAGTACTTACCAACATACCCCAAGTACTTACCACCATACCCCAAGTACTTACCACCATACCCCAAGTACTTACTACCATACCCCAAGTACTTGGTACCAAACCCCAAGTACTTACCACCATACCCCAAGTACTTACCACCATACCCCAAGTACTTACCACCATACCCCAAGTACTTACTACCATACCCCAAGTACTTACTACCATACCCCAAGTACTTACCACCATACCCCAAGTACTTACCACCATACCCCAAGTACTTACTACCATACCCCAAGTACTTACTACCATACCCCAAGTACTTACTACCATACCCCAAGTACTTACCAACATACCCCAAGTACTTACCACCATACCCCAAGTACTTACCACCATACCCCAAGTACTTACTACCATACCCCAAGTACTTACTACCATACCCCAAGTACTTGGTACCAAACCCCAAGTACTTACTACCATACCCCAAGTACTTGGTACCAAACCCCAAGTACTTACTACCATACCCCAAGTACTTACCACCATACCCCAAGTACTTACTACCATACCCCAAGTACTTACTACCATACCCCAAGTACTTACCAACATACCCCAAGTACTTACCACCATACCCCAAGTACTTACCACCATACCCCAAGTACTTACTACCATACCCCGAGTACTTACTACCATACCCCAAGTACTTGGTACCAAACCCCAAGTACTTACCACCATACCCCAAGTATTTACTACCATACCCCAAGTATTTACTACCATACCCCAAGTACTTACTACCATACCCCAAGTACTTACTACCATACCCCAAGTACTTACTACCATACCCCAAGTACTTACTACCATACCCCAAGTACTTACCACCATACCCCAAGTACTTACCACCATACCCCAAGTACTTGGTACCATACCCCAAGTACTTGGTACCATACCCCAAGTACTTACTACCATACCCCAAGTACTTACCACCATACCCCAAGTACTTACCACCATACCCCAAGTACTTACCACCATACCCCAAGTACTTACTACCATACCCCAAGTACTTGGTACCAAACCCCAAGTACTTACTACCATACCCCAAGTACTTACTACCATACCCCAAGTACTTGGTACCAAACCCCAAGTACTTACTACCATACCCCAAATACTTACTACCATACCCCAAGTACTTGGTACCAAACCCCAAGTACTTACCACCATACCCCAAGTACTTACCACCATACCCCAAGTACTTACTACCATACCCCAAGTACTTACTACCATACCCCAAGTACTTGGTACCAAACCCCAAGTACTTACTACCATACCCCAAGTACTTACCACCATACCCCAAGTACTTACTACCATACCCCAAGTACTAACCACTATACCCCAAGTACTTACTACCATACCCCAAGTACTTACTACCATACCCCAAGTACTTACTACCATACCCCAAGTACTTACTACCATACCCCAAGTACTTACTACCATACCCCAAGTACTTGGTACCATACCCCAAGTACTTACTACCATACCCCAAGTACTTGGTACCAAACCCCAAGTACTTACCACCATACCCCAAGTACTTACCACCATACCCCAAGTACTTACCACCATACCCCAAGTACTTACCACCATACCCCAAGTACTTACCACCATACCCCAAGTATTTACTACCATACCCCAAGTACTTACTACCATACCCCAAGTACTTGGTACCATACCCCAAGTACTTACTACCATACCCCAAGTACTTGGTACCAAACCCCAAGTACTTACCACCATACCCCAAGTACTTACCACCATACCCCAAGTACTTACCACCATACCCCAAGTACTTACCACCATACCCCAAGTACTTACCACCATACCCCAAGTACTTACCACCATACCCCAAGTATTTACTACCATACCCCAAGTACTTACTACCATACCCCAAGTACTTACTACCATACCCCAAGTACTTACTACCATACCCCAAGTACTTACCACCATACCCCAAGTACTTACCACCATACCCCAAGTACTTACCACCAAACCCCAAGTACTTACCACCATACCCCAAGTACTTACCACCATACCCCAAGTACTTACTACCATACCCCAAGTACTAACCACTATACCCCAAGTACTTACCACCATACCCCAAGTACTTACTACCATACCCCAAGTACTTACTACCATACCCCAAGTACTTACTACCATACCCCAAGTACTTACTACCATACCCCAAGTACTTACTACCATACCCCAAGTACTTGGTACCATACCCCAAGTACTTACTACCATACCCCAAGTACTTACCACCATACCCCAAGTACTTACCACCATACCCCAAGTACTTACCACCATACCCCAAGTACTTACCACCATACCCCAAGTACTTACCACCATACCCCAAGTACTTACCACCATACCCCAAGTATTTACTACCATACCCCAAGTACTTACTACCATACCCCAAGTACTTACTACCATACCCCAAGTACTTACTACCATACCCCAAGTACTTACCACCATACCCCAAGTACTTACCACCATACCCCAAGTACTTACCACCATACCCCAAGTACTTACTACCATACCCCAAGTACTTACTACCATACCCCAAGTACTTGGTACCAAACCCCAAGTACTTACCACCATACCCTAAGTACTTACTACCATACCCCAAGTACTTGGTACCAAACCCCAAGTACTTACTACCATACCCCAAGTACTTACTACCATACCCCAAGTACTTGGTACCAAACCCCAAGTACTTACCACCATACCCCAAGTACTTACCACCATACCCCAAGTACTTACCACCATACCCCAAGTACTTACCATCATACCCCAAGTACTTACCACCATACCCCAAGTACTTACTACTATACCCCAAGTACTTACCACCATACCCCAAGTACTTACTACCATACCCCAAGTACTTACTACCATACCCCAAGTACTTACTACCATACCCCAAGTACTTACTACCATACCCCAAGTACTTACTACCATACCCCAAGTACTTACTACCATACCCCAAGTACTTGGTACCAAACCCCAAGTACTTACCACCATACCCCAAGTACTTACCACCATACCCCAAGTACTTACCACCATACCCCAAGTATTTGCTACCAAACCCCAAGTACTTACTACCATACCCCAAGTACTTACCACCATACCCCAAGTACTTACCACCATACCCCAAGTACTTACTACCATACCCCAAGTACTTACTACCATACCCCAAGTACTTACTACCATACCCCAAGTACTTACTACCATACCCCAAGTACTTACCACCATACCCCAAGTACTTACCACCATACCCCAAGTACTTACCACCATACCCCAAGTACTTACCACCATACCCCAAGTACTTACTACCATACCCCAAGTACTTGGTACCAAACCCCAAGTACTTACTACCATACCCCAAGTACTTACTACCATACCCCAAGTACTTGGTACCAAACCCCAAGTACTTACTACCATACCCCAAGTACTTACTACCATACCCCAAGTACTTGGTACCAAACCCCAAGTACTTACCACCATACCCCAAGTACTTACCACCATACCCCAAGTACTTACCACCATACCCCAAGTACTTACCATCATACCCCAAGTACTTACCACCATAACCCAAGTACTTACTACTATACCCCAAGTACTTACCACCATACCCCAAGTACTTACTACCATACCCCAAGTACTTACTACCATACCCCAAGTACTTACTACCATACCCCAAGTACTTACTACCATACCCCAAGTACTTACTACCATACCCCAAGTACTTACTACCATACCCCAAGTACTTGGTACCAAACCCCAAGTACTTACTACCATACCCCAAGTACTTACTACCATACCCCAAGTACTTACTACCATACCCCAAGTACTTACTACCATACCCCAAGTACTTGGTACCAAACCCCAAGTACTTACTACCATACCCCAAGTACTTACTACCATACCCCAAGTACTTACTACCATACCCCAAGTACTTACTTCCATACCCCAAGTACTTACTACCATACCCCAAGTACTTGGTACCATACCCCAAGTACTTACCACCATACCCCAAGTACTTACCATCATACCCCAAGTACTTACCACCATAACCCAAGTACTTACTACTATACCCCAAGTACTTACCACCATACCCCAAGTACTTACTACCATACCCCAAGTACTTACTACCATACCCCAAGTACTTACTACCATACCCCAAGTACTTACTTCCATACCCCAAGTACTTACTACCATACCCCAAGTACTTGGTACCAAACCCCAAGTACTTACCACCATACCCTAAGTACTTACTACCATACCCCAAGTACTTGGTACCAAACCCCAAGTACTTACTACCATACCCCAAGTACTTACTACCATACCCCAAGTACTTGGTACCAAACCCCAAGTACTTACCACCATACCCCAAGTACTTACCACCATACCCCAAGTACTTACCACCATACCCCAAGTACTTACCATCATACCCCAAGTACTTACCACCATACCCCAAGTACTTACTACTATACCCCAAGTACTTACCACCATACCCCAAGTACTTACTACCATACCCCAAGTACTTACTACCATACCCCAAGTACTTACTACCATACCCCAAGTACTTACTACCATACCCCAAGTACTTACTACCATACCCCAAGTACTTACTACCATACCCCAAGTACTTACTACCATACCCCAAGTACTTGGTACCATACCCCAAGTACTTACTACCATACCCCAAGTACTTGGTACCAAACCCCAAGTACTTACCACCATACCCCAAGTACTTACTACCATACCCCAAGTACTTACTTCCATACCCCAAGTACTTACTACCATACCCCAAGTACTTGGTACCATACCCCAAGTACTTACTACCATACCCCAAGTACTTACTACCATACCCCAAGTACTTGGTACCAAACCCCAAGTACTTACCACCATACCCCAAGTACTTACCACCATACCCCAAGTACTTACCACCATACCCCAAGTATTTACTACCATACCCCAAGTACTTACTACCATACCCCAAGTACTTACCACCATACCCCAAGTACTTACCACCATACCCCAAGTACTTACCACCATACCCCAAGTACTTACCACCATACCCCAAGTACTTACCACCATACCCCAAGTACTTACTACCATACCCCAAGTACTTACTACCATACCCCAAGTACTTGGTACCAAACCCCAAGTACTTACTACCATACCCCAAGTACTTACTACCATACCCCAAGTACTTTGTACCAAACCCCAAGTACTTACCACCATACCCCAAGTACTTACCACCATACCCCAAGTACTTACCACCATACCCCAAGTACTTACCATCATACCCCAAGTACTTACTACCATACCCCAAGTACTTGGTACCATACCCCAAGTACTTACTACCATACCCCAAGTACTTACTACCATACCCCAAGTACTTGGCACCAAACCCCAAGTACTTACTACCATACCCCAAGTACTTACTACCATACCCCAAGTACTTACTACCATACCCCAAGTACTTACTACCATACCCCAAGTACTTACTACCATACCCCAAGTACTTGGTACCAAACCCCAAGTACTTACTACCATACCCCAAGTACTTACTACCATACCCCAAGTACTTGGTACCAAACCCCAAGTACTTACCACCATACCCCAAGTACTTACCACCATACCCCAAGTACTTACTACCATACCCCAAGTACTTACTTCCATACCCCAAGTACTTACTACCATACCCCAAGTACTTGGTACCATACCCCAAGTACTTACTACCATACCCCAAGTACTTACTACCATACCCCAAGTACTTGGCACCAAACCCCAAGTACTTACTACCATACCCCAAGTACTTACTACCATACCCCAAGTACTTACTACCATACCCCAAGTACTTACTTCCATACCCCAAGTACTTACTACCATACCCCAAGTACTTGGTACCATACCCCAAGTACTTACTACCATACCCCAAGTACTTACTACCATACCCCAAGTACTTGGTACCAAACCCCAAGTACTTACCACCATACCCCAAGTACTTACCACCATACCCCAAGTACTTACCACCGTACCCCAAGTATTTACTACCATACCCCAAGTACTTACCACCATACCCCAAGTACTTACCACCATACCCCAAGTACTTACTACCATACCCCAAGTACTTACTACCATACCCCAAGAACTTACTACCATACCCCAAGTACTTACTTCCATACCCCAAGTACTTACTACCATACCCCAAGTACTTGGTACCATACCCCAAGTACTTACTACCATACCCCAAGTACTTACTACCATACCCCAAGTACTTGGTACCAAACCCCAAGTACTTACCACCATACCCCAAGTACTTACCACCATACCCCAAGTACTTACCACCATACCCCAAGTATTTACTACCATACCCCAAGTACTTACTACCATACCCCAAGTACTTACCACCATACCCCAAGTACTTACCACCATACCCCAAGTACTTACCACCATACCCCAAGTACTTACCACCATACCCCAAGTACTTACCACCATACCCCAAGTACTTACTACCATACCCCAAGTACTTACTACCATACCCCAAGTACTTGGTACCAAACCCCAAGTACTTACTACCATACCCCAAGTACTTACTACCATACCCCAAGTACTTGGTACCAAACCCCAAGTACTTACCACCATACCCCAAGTACTTACCACCATACCCCAAGTACTTACCACCATACCCCAAGTACTTACCATCATACCCCAAGTACTTACTACCATACCCCAAGTACTTGGTACCATACCCCAAGTACTTACTACCATACCCCAAGTACTTACTACCATACCCCAAGTACTTGGCACCAAACCCCAAGTACTTACTACCATACCCCAAGTACTTACTACCATACCCCAAGTACTTGGTACCATACCCCAAGTACTTACTACCATACCCCAAGTACTTACTACCATACCCCAAGTACTTGGTACCAAACCCCAAGTACTTACCACCATACCCCAAGTACTTACCACCATACCCCAAGTACTTACCACCATACCCCAAGTATTTACTACCATACCCCAAGTACTTACCACCATACCCCAAGTACTTACCACCATACCCCAAGTACTTACTACCATACCCCAAGTACTTACTACCATACCCCAAGTACTTACTACCATACCCCAAGTACTTACTTCCATACCCCAAGTACTTACTACCATACCCCAAGTACTTGGTACCATACCCCAAGTACTTACTACCATACCCCAAGTACTTACTACCATACCCCAAGTACTTGGTACCAAACCCCAAGTACTTACCACCATACCCCAAGTACTTACCACCATACCCCAAGTACTTACCACCATACCCCAAGTATTTACTACCATACCCCAAGTACTTACCACCATACCCCAAGTACTTACCACCATACCCCAAGTACTTACTACCATACCCCAAGTACTTACTACCATACCCCAAGAACTTACCAACATACCCAAAGTACTTACCACCATACCCCAAGTACTTACCACCATACCCCAAGTACTTACCACCATACCCCAAGTACTTACTACCATACCCCAAGTACTTACTACCATACCCCAAGTACTTGGTACCAAACCCCAAGTACTTACCACCATACCCTAAGTACTTACCACCATACCCCAAGTACTTACCACCATACCCCAAGTACTTAAATACCCCAAGTACGTCAAATGTATTGACTTTGAGTAGCAACGCTTAGAAAACTGTATATTTCATCGATTCATAAAGGTTGGTGGAAGGAGTCGACAGCATTCTTAGGCCAAACTTACTACTCAAGGGTAAAATTTATGCAAATGTATTGACTTTGAGTAGCAACGCTTAGAAAACTGTATATTTCATAGATTCATGAAGGTTGGTGGAAGGAGTCGACAGCATTCTTAGGCCAAACTTACTACTCAAGGGTAAAATTTATGCAAATGTATTGACTTTGAGTAGCAACGCTTAGAAAACTGTATATTTCATCGATTCATGAAGGTTGGTGGAAGGAGTCGACAGCATTCTTAGGCCAAACTTACTACTCAAGGGTAAAATTTATGCAAACGTATTGACTTTGAGTAGCAACGCTTAGAAAACTGTATATTTCATCGATTCATGAAGGTTGGTGGAAGGAGTCGACAGCATTCTTAGGCCAAACTTACTACTTAGGGGTAAAATTAATGCAAATGTATTAACTTTGAGTAGCAACGCTTAGAAAACTGTATATTTCATCGATTCATGAAGGTTGGTGGAAGGAGTCGACAGCATTCTTAGGCCAAACTTACTACTCAAGGGTAAAATTTATGCAAATGTATTGACTTTGAGTAGCAACTCCTAGAAAACTGTATATTTCATCGATTGATGAAGGTTGGTGGAAGGAGTCGACAGCATTCTTAGGCCAAACTTACTACTCAAGGGTTAAATTTATGCAAATGTATTGACTTTGAGTAGCAACTCCTAGAAAACTGTATATTTCATCGATTGATGAAGGTTGGTGGAAGGAGTCGACAGCATTCTTAGGCCAAACTTACTACTTAGGGGTAAAATTAATGCAAATGTATTAACTTTGAGTAGCAACGCTTAGAAAACTGTATATTTCATCGATTCATGAAGGTTGGTGGAAGGAGTCGACAGCATTCTTAGGCCAAACTTACTACTCAAGGGTAAAATTTATGCAAATGTATTGACTTTGAGTAGCAACTCCTAGAAAACTGTATATTTCATCGATTGATGAAGGTTGGTGGAAGGAGTCGACAGCATTCTTAGGCCAAACTTACTATTCAAGGGTAAAATTAATGCAAATGTATTGACTTTGAGTAGCAACGCTTAGAAAACTGTATATTTCATCGATTGATGAAGGTTGGTGGAAGGAGTCGACAGCATTCTTAGGCCAAACTTACTACTCAAGGGTAAAATTTATGCAAATGTATTGACTTTGAGTAGCAACGCTTAGAAAACTGTATATTTCATCGATTGATGAAGGTTGGTGGAAGGAGTCGACAGCATTCTTAGGCCAAACTTACTACTCAAGGGTAAAATTTATGCAAATGTATTGACTTTGAGTAGCAACGCTTAGAAAACAGTATATTTCATCGATTCATGAAGGTTGGTGGAAGGAGTCGACAGCATTCTTAGGCCAAACTTACTACTTAGGGGTAAAATTAATGCAAATGTATTAACTTTGAGTAGCAACGCTTAGAAAACTGTATATTTCATCGATTCATGAAGGTTGGTGGAAGGAGTCGACAGCATTCTTAGGCCAAACTTACTACTCAAGGGTAAAATTTATGCAAATGTATTGACTTTGAGTAGCAACTCCTAGAAAACTGTATATTTCATCGATTGATGAAGGTTTGTGAAAGAAGTCGACAGCATTCTTAGGCCAAACTTACTACTCAAGGGTAAAATTTATGCAAATGTATTGACTTTGAGTAGCAACGCTTAGAAAACTGTATATTTCATCGATTCATGAAGGTTGGTGGAAGGAGTCGACAGCATTCTTAGGCCAAACTTACTACTCAAGGGTAAAATTTATGCAAATGTATTGACTTTGAGTAGCAACTCCTAGAAAACTGTATATTTCATCGATTGATGAAGGTTGGTGGAAGGAGTCGACAGCATTCTTAGGCCAAACTTACTATTCAAGGGTAAAATTAATGCAAATGTATTGACTTTGAGTAGCAACGCTTAGAAAACTGTATATTTCATCGATTCATGAAGGTTGGTGGAAGGAGTCGACAGCATTCTTAGGCCAAACTTACTACTCAAGGGTAAAATTTATGCAAATGTATTGACTTTGAGTAGCAACTCCTAGAAAACTGTATATTTCATCGATTGATGAAGGTTGGTGGAAGGAGTCGACAGCATTCTTAGGCCAAACTTACTACTCAAGGGTAAAATTTATGCAAATGTATTGACTTTGAGTAGCAACGCTTAGAAAACAGTATATTTCATCGATTCATGAAGGTTGGTGGAAGGAGTCGACAGCATTCTTAGGCCAAACTTACTACTCAAGGGAAAAATTTATGGAAATGTATTGACTTTGACTAGCAACGCTTAGAAAACTGTATATTTCATCGATTCATAAAGGTTGGTGGAAGGAGTCGACAGCATTCTTAGGCCAAACTTACTACTCAAGGGTAAAACTTATGCAAATGTATTGACTTTGAGTAGCAACGCTTAGAAAACTGTATATTTCATCGATTCATGAAGGTTGGTGGAAGGAGTCGACAGCATTCTTAGGCCAAACTTACTACTCAAGGGTAAAATTTATGCAAATGTATTGACTTTGAGTAGCAACTCCTAGAAAACTTTATATTTCATCGATTGATGAAGGTTGGTGGAAGGAGTCGACAGCATTCTTAGGCCAAACTTACTACTCAAGGGTAAAATTAATGCAAATGTATTAACTTTGAGTATCAACGCTTAGAAAACTGTATATTTCATCGATTCATGAAGGTTGGTGGAAGGAGTCGACAGCATTCTTAGGCCAAACTTTCTACTCAAGGGTAAAATTTATGCAAATGTATTGACTTTGAGTAGCAACGCTTAGAAAACTGTATATTTCATAGATTCATGAAGGTTGGTGGAAGGAGTCGACAGCATTCTTAGGCCAAACTTACTATTCAAGGGTAAAATTAATGCAAATGTATTGACTTTGAGTAGCAACGCTTAGAAAACTGTATATTTCATCGATTCATGAAGGTTGGTGGAAGGAGTCGACAGCATTCTTAGGCCAAACTTACTACTCAAGGGTAAAATTTATGCAAATGTATTGACTTTGAGTAGCAACTCCTAGAAAACTGTATATTTCATCGATTGATGAAGGTTGGTGGAAGGAGTCGACAGCATTCTTAGGCCAAACTTACTACTCAAGGGTAAAATTTATGCAAATGTATTGACTTTGACTAGCAACGCTTAGAAAACAGTATATTTCATCGATTCATGAAGGTTGGTGGAAGGAGTCGACAGCATTCTTAGGCCAAACTTACTACTCAAGGGTAAAATTTATGCAAATGTATTGACTTTGAGTAGCAACTCCTAGAAAACTGTATATTTCATCGATTGATGAAGGTTGGTGGAAGGAGTCGACAGCATTCTTAGGCCAAACTTACTACTCAAGGGTAAAATTTATGCAAATGTATTGACTTTGAGTAGCAACGCTTAGAAAACAGTATATTTCATCGATTCATGAAGGTTGGTGGAAGGAGTCGACAGCATTCTTAGGCCAAACTTACTACTCAAGGGTAAAATTTATGCAAATGTATTGACTTTGAGTAGCAACTCCTAGAAAACTGTATATTTCATCGACTGATGAAGGTTGGTGGAAGGAGTCGACAGCATTCTTAGGCCAAACTTACTACTCAAGGGTAAAATTTATGCAAATGTATTGACTTTGAGTAGCAACTCCTAGAAAACTGTATATTTCATCGATTGATGAAGGTTGGTGGAAGGAGTCGACAGCATTCTTAGGCCAAACTTACTACTCAAGGGTAAAATTTATGCAAATGTATTGACTTTTAGTAGCAACGCTTAGAAAACTGTATATTTCATCGATTCATGAAGGTTGGTGGAAGGAGTCGACAGCATTCTTAGGCCAAACTTACTACTCAAGGGTATAATTTATGGAAATGTATTGACTTTGAGTAGCAACGCTTAGAAAACTGTATATTTCATCGATTCATGAAGGTTGGTGGAAGGAGTCGACAGCATTCTTAGGCCAAACTTACTACTCAAGGGTAAAATTTATGCAAATGTATTGACTTTGAGTAGCAACGCTTAGAAAACTGTATATTTCATCGATTCATGAAGGTTGGTGGAAGGAGTCGACAGCATTCTTAGGCCAAACTTACTACTCAAGGGTAAAATTTATGCAAATGTATTGACTTTGAGTAGCATCTCCTAGAAAACTGTATATTTTATCGATTGATGAAGTTTGGTGGAAGGAGTCGACAGCATTCTTAGGCCAAACTTACTACTTAGGGGTAAAATTAATGCAAATGTATTAACTTTGAGTAGCAACGCTTAGAAAACTGTATATTTCATCGATTGATGAAGGTTGGTGGAAGGAGTCGAC
Organism: Pectinophora gossypiella; assembly: GCF_024362695.1. Classification (NCBI taxonomy): domain Eukaryota; kingdom Metazoa; phylum Arthropoda; class Insecta; order Lepidoptera; family Gelechiidae; genus Pectinophora; species Pectinophora gossypiella. The sequence goes on along the minus strand of NC_065413.1, from coordinate 17,003,954 downwards.
AGCATTCTTAGGCCAAACTTACTACTCAAGGGTAAAATTTATGCAAATGTATTGACTTTGAGTAGCAACTCCTAGAAAACTGTACATTTCATCGATTCATGAAGGTTGGTGGAAGGAGTCGACAGCATTCTTAGGCCAAACTTACTATTCAAGGGTAAAATTAATGCAAATGTATTGACTTTGAGTAGCAACGCTTAGAAAACTGTATATTTCATCGATTCATGAAGGTTGGTGGAAGGAGTCGACAGCATTCTTAGGCCAAACTTACTACTCAAGGGTAAAATTTATGCAAACGTATTGACTTTGAGTAGCAACGCTTAGAAAACTGTATATTTCATCGATTCATGAAGGTTGGTGGAAGGAGTCGACAGCATTCTTAGGCCAAACTTACTATTCAAGGGTAAAATTTATGCAAATGTATTGACTTTGAGTAGCAACGCTTAGAAAACTGTATATTTCATTGATTCATGAAGGTTGGTGGAAGGAGTCGACAGCATTCTTAGGCCAAACTTACTACTCAAGGGTAAAATTTATGCAAATGTATTGACTTTTAGTAGCAACGCTTAGAAAACTGTATATTTCATCGATTGATGAAGGTTGGTGGAAGGAGTCGACAGCATTCTTAGGCCAAACTTACTACTCAAGGGTAAAATTAATGTAAATGTATTGTCTTTGAGTAGCAACGCTTAGAAAACTGTATATTTCATAGATTCATGAAGGTTTGTGGAAGAAGTCGACAGCTTTCTTAGGCCAAACTTACTACTCAATTCTACAGTTTTCTAAGAGTTGCCACTCAAAGTCAATACATTTGCATAAATTTTACCCCTAAGTAGTAAGTTTGGCCTAAGAATGCTCTCGACTTCTTCCAACAACCACCATGAATCGATCAAATGTACAGTTTTCTAAGCGTTGCTACTCAAAGTCAATACATCTGCACCAGTTTTATCCCCAAGTAGTAAGTTTGGCCTAAGAATGCTCTCGACTTCTTCCACCAACCTTCATGAATCGATCAAATATTCAGTTTTCTAAGCGTTGCTACTGAAAGTGAATACATTTGCATTAATTTTACCCCTAAGTAGTAAGTTTGGCTTAAGAATTCTCTCGACTTCTTCCACCAACCTTCATGAATCGATCTAATATACAGTTTTCATTCTCTTGTATTTAGATGTTTAGTGGTTCAACGTTTAAAAATGTTGAGTTTGTTGAAGTAGAACACCTACTGCCACGATTTTTCACGCACGGTAGGTACCGTGCCGTACCGTAGGTAGGTACCTACCAGTTATTAAAACGTTCCTAACTTATTAACAATAAAAACCCTACTCTTGCCTTACCTTAATTGTTATTCCTTCGGATGAAGTACCTAGGTAGGTACCCTAGAACATGTCACGTCACGTAGGTATGCAACATCGCGTTTCCTCCGCGGTAGGTAGGTATCACACGCACTCACAAACACAACACCTTGCTCTTTAATAAACATCAACAATCTTCCATACTTTTGCGCAGTAAATGGTCTATGATCTATCATCATAGTCGACACTACTCATTTACAGAATAAAACAAACACAAAACACTTACAAACACGAAAAAAATATCCTCGAAAAACATCACGCGATTCGGGTCAAGCTTAGTATTCGACTGAGCGGAAGCGCGCGGCGGCGTTAGCGCAAAGCATCAAAGGCGCCGACGACGCGCCGGCCGCGGCCGAGTCGAGCCGACGACTAGAGAGAGAGAAGTATGTTTATGGTGCAAGTGACAGAGAAAGAAATAGTATCTGTTCGTAATGCCTACTTTATTGGCGCGCGTTGCCCTTGATCCGTGCGGCTATTCACGTCCGAGTATTCATCAAGACAGATCAAACAAGCCCTAACTCGGAGGTCTTGCGTCCCAGGATCCTTTAATTATGTCTTAGAACCTTTTGGCCTATGTGGTCCAGTGGTTGAGCGATGGGCTCATGATGCGGAGGGTCCGGGTTCGTATTCCGGTGGGGACATATCACAAAAATCTGTCTATAAGGCCGTTGGTTAGGACGTTACAGGCTGATCACCTGATTGGCCGAAAGTGAAATGATCCGTGCTTCGGAAGGCACGTTAAGCCGTTGCTCCCGTCTACTAGGTACTTATGTAAGTACGTAGCCGTTACATGAATATTGTACACAGGACAGGATAGGTTTAATTAGTTCTTTACTGATGATTTAACAATGAGATTTAAAACCACGAATAACTTAGTACTTAGTACCTCGGTACCAACAACATGTAACAAGAAAAATAAGATCACTCCTCTCTGACAATTTTTTTCTTTGAACATGCCGACATTGCCTACGCGGCGGAGTTGCCGAACTATCGATAAGTAGATTTATCAATTGTTGAACTTGAAAATTGTCTAAACTATCGAAAGTAGTGATAGTACATTTAGATCAATACTAGCGATAGTACCGATAGGTCTTGTTTTGTAACAATAATGGGTATTGATCTAAAAGATCTATCGATAGGTACCTACTATTGGTTTTTTTTTTAACTAGGTATCGATAGAATATCGATAGGCAACACTCTGGCGGAGTGTCCGCCCAATTCTAGATCTAGACGCGATCTCGCTCGATTTTTGTGTAGCGAGGTTTTGCGTAGGTACTTACATACTAAGTTGGTGGATGGTTGACGTAGTAGGTAACTAATTACCTAATCTGTGGTGGTTGTGTTAGTTGGTTGTTAGTTATTCTAATGACAACAAAGAATACAATTATTTACTCTTTCAACTGTTTTAGGTAGATAATGGCCCCGATTCCTGCAGACACCGCCTAATTTTATTTTAAGTTATATCCGTCATCTTCATATCCGTCGAAAAGGAAAGGGACGGATGATTCACAGCTCTTAATTTTAGGAAGAATGAGTAAATGAATGAATAACCCGGGCGAATCAAAAGGTACCTCGCTGGTATGCAATCCGTTTGACGTGCTGTCTACTTAACTGTGACGGGTTATTGACGGATGTAAAATTTTTAGACGGTTGGTTTAGATTTGTGCTTAAAATTGACGTGTGTTCCATTAATTTTATGCTTGTCGATTACCCGTCCCTTTCCTTTTCGCCGGATAAGAAAATGACAGATATAACTTAAAATAAAATTAGATGGTATTTACAGGAATTAGCACCAATGGCCCCGATTCCTATGAGTAAATGAATGAATAACCCGGCCGAATCAAAAAGGTATCTCGCTGGTATGCAAACCGTTTGACGTGCGCTGGCAACTTAATTCTGTCGGTTGTTTTAGATTTCTGTTTAAAATTGACGTGTATTCCATAAATTTTATGCCTGTTGATTATCCGTCCATTTAAGAATAAGAATAAAATAAATGTATAATTTACGATAGACAGAAAGAAATAGGATCGGTTCGTAGTGCCTACTTTGTAGGCTGCCCCCACATTGGGCGTTGGCCGAGCGTACGCGTTTCCTGAGCGTGCTGCCGGCGTCGGCGCGGCGCGGACGTCGCGTCAGCGCACCGTCTGCGGGGCGCGGGCTTCGCGTTGTCCAGCGCCGCACAAGCGCTGCGTGAACGCCGCGCAGACGCCGCGCTTACGTCGCGTTCCACGGGCGTTCGGCCGCCCGTGCCCCCCGCACACATTCCCCCCCGCGCCCGCTAGCATCTCAGTCAGTCAGTCAGTCGCCCGTGGAACGCGACGTAAGCGCGGCGTCTGCGCGGCGTTCACGCAGCGCTTGTGCGGCGCTGGACAACGCGAAGCCCGCGCCCCACAGACGGCGCGCTGACGCGACGCCCGCGCCGCGCCGACGCCGGCAGCACGCTCAGGAAACGCGTACGCTCGGCCAACGCCCAATGTGGGGGCAGCCGTAGGCCGCGCCGCCGCCGGCGTGCGGCGCGGGGCGTGCGGAGCGGGGCGCGCGGTGCGTGTGGCCGTTGACCCGTTCGAGCAGGTGATTACGGATAAGCGCAAAATTGTGTGTGCGTCAAGCTAGCGGCCTCAAAAAAAAAATGGGCACGAAAAAATAATTTGACCATACCAAAAAATAGTACTCTTATTGAAAAAAATAGTAGCTGTTGTAAAAAAATTGGTACCATCACGGTTCTGGATTTATAGCCATGTTTTATTGCACTTGCTAGTTTGACGGTGAGCGAAATTTGGCGAGAGTTAACGACAAGGTCTTTCGCTTTGATTTAAACGCCAAAAAATAGTACCGAAATAGTACTCACCCCCTGCAAAATACCGAAAGTAGTACTTCAACGGTTCCAAAGTTATAAAGGCAGTTCTTTGATCCCGCTAGCTTGACGTTTTGAAAATACCTATTATCTGGGGAACGCTTGCATACTTCAGTATGTAACTAATGTCAATAAACTCGTATGAAATAGTACTTCCTACCATCATAATTTTGATCCGATTCTCTTTGTAGAAATGTTAAAAAATCATCATAACCTATGCCATACATTTGTTGTTGATACAGTCACGTAGACAATTACATAACCTCACAATTTATTCGTAAGTATTGCCATTTTGGAGGTCTACCCTACCATTTCTTTGCACTTCAGAGTGCTGCTATTACAAAAAATTCCTATTGCATACACCCATATGCACTAATTTTAATAGAAAATGGCTGCATGTGTCTAGTTCTTATAGAAAGAAAGAAAGAAAATATTTATTTCCATATTGGACGCCACATTTACAAACTTACATTACAGAAATAAAAAAAAAATAGAAAGAAAAAACAAAGACAAAAAGACAAATAATACAGACATTAAATACACAATGGAGGCGCCCAAAATAAAAAAAGGATCTCCCTCAGCATAATGCCGTGACACGTGCTTAGCACGGGCCGCGGCGCTGGTATTATGGGAGACCTATCGAACGTGAGCCACGGACACACCAAACCGAAAACAATCTGTGATTTTAATACATCATAATACATTTTTAATCTGCTGTTTTATTTTATAATTTATACCTTCACGTTGAATTTGTTACGGATCGAAGTGTTTGTTAATAAACAATTTGCAGTATTTGTAGAATAACTCAAAGAGTTTCAACAATGATATTACTTTCATCTGACAACCCTGGCACTTCACCAATTTTTACCCAAAATTGGGGAAAAATACTAAAATCTGACAACATTCTTGACCATGTGTAATAATTTTGTTCGCGACTGTACTTGTCTTGATAAATGTATGACATAGGTTATAATAACTTTTTGACATATTTCTACAAAGAGAATCAGGTCCAAATTACGCACACCAATTTTGTTGTCTCCATTACATTGAAAATTTTCGATAATTTGTCATTATTGTTTTTTTTATTGAAATTTGGGTTCTATGCAGCTAAAAACACAATATGGAATTGAAAATACAAACATTAAAAACAAAACTAAAAATTTCATGAATTTTGCGACGGAAAATTCCAGTAGATATTAACTCAGAATCATGGTCTGAATCATCCCTCTCAGTATTCGTTACGATGTCACTAACATCCTGTATACGTAGCGTACTTATGCATATTATGACGATTACAACTTTACTATAAAACTTACCACTTTGGTGATAATCACGTAAAACCCATTTTTATTTCCGAAATGATTCGGAACTTTTAAATGTTGTTTTTAATATTCTTTAAACTTTTTCTAGGATTTCCAGCTGGGTGGTAATTTGTGTACTTCACTCTGATTATTTGGTCTAATTTGGCCGGACTACGTTGAAATATAAACACTGATAGACTTAAATAAGTTTTATTGAAAGAAAATTGTTTTACAAATTTTATAATTAATTACACACGTCTCGCTCAGTCACGCTTCAGATAACTCACGTTTTAACCTAAAATAATCGGAGAGCATCGTGCCTGCGAGCCAGGTCTACGGCTTCCACAGCTTGAGCAGGCCGTCCTCGCTGTAGGTGGCCAGCAGGTTCTGGTGCGGATGGTGCGTCATGCCGATGACCGCCTTCTCGTGCACCTGCAACACACGGTCGTCAGCCGCGCCCTGCCCGGCCCCTAGGCGGCGCGCGGCGCGGTACTCACGTTGAGTGTGCGCTCCAGCTTGCCGGTGTTGGCGCAGAAGGCGTAGAGCACGAGGTCCTCGCCGGCGCAGTACACGAGGCGGCCGCGCGGGGACAGCGCCGCAGCCGCCAGGGCGCCGCCCTCCGCCTCGCGCCGCCCCGAGCTGAAGGAGCGCACGATGTGGCCCGCCGTGTTCATGATGACCACGGTGCTGGTGCGGTTGCACACGACGAAGTGGTCGGGGTTGTTGGGCGTGAGCAGCAGCGAGTGCACGGGCGGGTCGGCGCCGCCCGCGGCCGCGGCGGGCCGCAGCACGGCGCTGCACTCGCCCGAGCGCACGGCCCACACGCGGACGGACCCGTCCGACGAGGCCGACAGCACGGCGTGCCCGTCCGGCGTGAACACGGCCTCGTTCACGAACGACGTGTGCCCGCGGAACTCCTTCAGCAGCTTGCCGGACCTGAGCCCGTGGATCCTGCACACAGACGGGGCCGTGAGACGCTGCGGTCGCGGCGGCGCCGCCGCGCCCCGCATACGCACCTGATGGTCTTGTCGAAGGAGGCGGACAGCAGCTGCGTGCCGTCGCGCGTGAACTGCAGGCAGGTGACGCCCTTGCTGTGGGCGCGGTCCAGCCGGCGCTGCACGGCGCCCGACGACACCTTCCACACCTGCAACACGAGGCGGCTAGAGCGTGCGTGCGCGCAGCGCGCATGCGCATGGGCGCGGCTCACCTTGACCTTGCCGTCGTTGGAGCCGGCGGCCAGCGTGTCCGAGTCCCGGGCGAAGGCCAGCGCCAGCACGGCCTCGTCCATGCTCATGTACTCGTCGTGCGCCTGGTAGCGCAGGTCCTTGCGGATCTTGCCCGTTGTGAAGTTCCACACCTCCACGAGCCCGTCCACCGAGCCCGTCACCAGGTACTGACCGTCCGGCGAGAACCTGCACAGACGGCATGCCTCGTCACATTATGTCACCTCCCCTGGATATATTAAGTATGAGGTCAGACGCGAACCTGGCGCACTCCACATGCGATTTCTGTCCGAACTTGATTATCTTGGAGAGCACGGTGGGGCAGGTGTCGTCGTGCTCGTCGCGCATGGCTGCCTTGCCGCGGAACAGGTCGATGGTGGTGCCGGGCGGCAGCAGCCCCTGGTGCTGCTGCCACTTGAGCGCCTGGCCGAGCAGCGCCAGCAGGCGGCTGCTGGGCACCACGGACACCTCGCCCGCCAGCGCCGCGGCCACGGCCGCCCGGCGCCGCTCCTTGCCGCCGCCGCCGCCGTAGGCCTCGCGCGGGTCGAAGTAGGAGCGCGCCAGCAGCGCGTCCAGGTGCATGTAGCGGTCGGGCTCCAGCGCCTTCATGAGCAGGCAGGGCGGCGCCTGGCGCAGCAGCGCGCGCGCCGCGCCCAGCTCGCGCAGCTCCACCAGCTCCAGCACCACCTGCTCGTACAGCTCCATCAGCTTGCGGTCGGGCAGCTTGAGCGAGGCGGCCGCCTTCAACACGGCGTCCCAGTGGCCCGCGTTGATGTCGGCGCAGAACCCGTCCACGCTGTCCACCGTGTTCAGCGAGACGCCCGTCTCCTCCTGGCAGACATGCTCGTTACACTCGGCAGGCCTAGCACGCGAAGCGCCACTTGTCAAATCTGACAGACGAGTTAAGGTTCCTCGTTCACGCACCGACTTGCTCGCGACTTGAATATGATACATTTGTCACACAAATGACGTTAAAAGCTATCTATTTCATCACTCTTTATGAAAATAGGTAACTGTTTGTTTTTTTCTTGGCTCTACTATAAGCCATGTACAATAATAAGATATTTCCTTTGGAGTGCGACGTCTTGAAATAATCGCGATGTCCCGACAGTCGCGTGTACCAAGGACCTTATTTTATCTCGCGCCGCGTCGCGCTTACATAGCGTGCTAGGCCTGCTGATACACATTCAGCAAGCAAGTATTGCGGCTTGTGCAACCAATCAACATAACAATATATCATCTAAAATTGGCGTTCTATTCCTTGTACTATTTGTCAAAAAATTACAATTCTCTTCTTATACATCAAAAGGTCACCGGGGAAATGTTTTTGAATACTTTAGTTATACTTTCCATTGATTGAATCAACCAACTAGTTAGTACCAATAACTTAATATCACTTTTAATTTTTCATCATGTAAAGATAATTTATAGATTTGGCTTTTTTTTAAATTGAGAGCATAGCTATGGTAGAGAACAGGCTCTTGTCGGGACCCACTTGCAGCGTCTGCAATGTCTTGGTCAGGTTGGACTCCTTCAAATACTGCTGGATGAGCCGGATCACACTGCAACACACAATACCCATTAGTATTTGGTGCATCTCTATTTTTTTATTTATTTTTTTTCTTGGTAATAAACAAATGAAAATATTTAATATATTTTTATTTGTATGTATGTATTTAAGTTTTTAAAAGTATAAATAATATATTTATTTATATATATTTTTTATGTATATTATATTTATGTATATATAAATAAATAAACAACAATCCACTCTCTAGCTAGACATTTTTATAATAACAATTTATTCACCAGAAATGTGGTCAAATTACTATTATCAGAAAAGATAATCGATCCAAACCACTTAATATTTTATTATTTATTATTTACACGGGAGTGTACTTGTCTGTTTTTGTGCAATAAAGAGTTAATGATTGATTGATGATTCATGGGTATTAATGTAGCGAAATAGCTGCTTAACGATAATTAGTACATGCACTCATTAGAGCTACACATGGCCCACAGTGACAGCTACCATGTTCATCATCTCCCAGCATTAGCCCGTTGTTCACAGGATATGCTAACCTAACCTGAAGATTTAACAGGTCCAATTTTTTACAGAATTAATTGCCTGTCTGACCTTCCAATCTGCAAGGGAAAACCACCTCAATACAGGTTAGGTTAGGGTGAATGTGGCTTTCCTCATGATGTTATCCTTCACCACTGAGCTCGTGATAATCATTTATGGTCCGAACATTAATTCGAAAACAAATTCAAAAATTATTAGTTAAAGCCTGTACTGGATTCGAACCTGCGACCTCAAAGTAAGAGGCAGCGTTCTACCAACTGGACTACCACGGCTCTAACAACTACCATGTTATCAACATCATATTAAGTAGAAAAGCTTGTTAACAATATTGTCGCCAAAGCTAAATAAATTAAAAAAAAAATTAACAATATTGTTAACATTATAACCTATAAACTGTTTGCTTTGTTTTGTTATAATTCGCCGTCACTACATGGTATGCAAATGTAGCGTTTGATCAAACATGTAATTAGTACAAGTGTGGCTAAATGTAACAATCTTACAAACTGAGCATTCTCGTATAAAGTGTTAAAATAACTTAAAATCTGAACTTACTCTGCGGACTCAATTTCAATAGACATATTCGATTATGTATTATGTCAACGTAAAACTATTAAGAATATTACACTACAGCATTAAACATTTATTGTTTTCAGTGTAATTGATTGAATAGTTCCTCAAATACACAATTTCGAGTAGAAATCACAACATTTTTGGTCTGATAGTGAAATGTCAATTTGACATTTATTTTTGTTTATTCGTCCCATGATATATACCTATGGAATCAATATGGAATAGGCTAAGATCAGGCTTTTCGGCGGGAAACGAGAACGGGACAGTTACTTTCTTCATTGAGTGATCTAAATAATTAATACGAAGTGGTGTTTTGTGGTTAATGATCGCATTAAGTTAGTCGGAAGACATTCGCGAGTGTTATTATATTGGAGTATTCAATGAACAAAGTGTATCTGCCTATTTTCGCTTCGTGCCGGGAAGCCGCTTCATAACTCAAAAGTTTATGCGGACTTTTGAGTTAATTCGTTTGGGGTTCGGAGTAGGAGTCTACTCCGAGGGTGGGGGTTTAGGTTTCATCATCATCACCTTTCATCATTTCATTAATCATCAAGAAAAAAAAATACGTCAGACATGGCTGTATGGGCATAGTTCCCTTTGCCTTACCCTACGGGGAAAACCAAAACAAAAAAAGGCTAAGATCAAAGACCTTGCTAAGATCATCAGACCATGCTGCCTAGAGGACCTTTTTTTTGTTTATGGTTTATCCCACAAAGATTTTTTCCGGATATTTTGTCCGTACAAAACTTGCCATACGGGTGAGGCTAAGATTTGGGCTAAGATCATAAGACCATGCTGCCTATTAAATTAAACCATAATATAAATACCAAAGACCTTGTACAGAAGGTCTTTGATAAATACAAATTAAGCAAAAACCCACGACGGTAAAAATCTCATCGAAAAAGAATAAAATAACTCAAAACCCCCGACTTAACCCAATTATTATGTAACGAAATATTATAATAGCGCCAAAAACTAAGCATACTTGGTAAACCAAATATACTAGGTCTTTGCTCGGTTATGTATTATGGTAAAATTATTATCGCTACATTTAAGTATATCTTCGAGAAACAGACACGTTAGGAAAAAACTGTAAACATCCATATTCATTGTTTAGGTACTTAATAAGTGTATCTATTACCGATTTCTCGAGATATAATATCAACACTTTTTTAGAAAGTATTTTTAAGTCTATTAAAATATTTCGTCATAAGACTTATCAAACACAACCCCGTTATTGAAAACCGCATCAAAATCGGATCATTAGTTTAGAAGATAGGTGGGAATATTACTTTTGCACAAACAAACATCTCTCACCCTAAACGCATATACCTGCTCCGTTCTGACGTGGGTAAAAACTGGTAAAAACGATGTTTTGTAAAAAAAATATTAATAAAGTGATAAGAGTTTAAATTTGTGAGGGACAACAAAGTGTTCAAAATTACTTTATGTCATGTGGTTGGCCCGACCTCAAGCAAGTCTTTCGTTCAAGTTCATTTAAAATAGATTGAGAAAAGAATCATAAAAATGTTGCAGAGTAGAAATGTAGACCCTATTATATTACTCTTTGGTGTAGACCTTACGGTGTAAGAAACCTTATTAAGTAATGATGCTTGTTGTTTTATCATTGGATGGCATATAAGTTAAATGGACTTTTACCAGCTCTTGTTTCCAGCTACAAGGCCCGTGTCGCTCTATGGGCGTGTCCATACTTCGTTGGATGGAATGGCGGAGCTTTTTTTATTGAAATAGCTACCTATCTGATGACTTGTAGTAATAAGTGTATTAACTACTTAATATTCTGCTACGCTACGATTAATAGTGAATGAAAAATCGATGACTTACATAAAGGCGCACTTACAAATATTATGTAGTAGGTACTAATAATTTTAAAATATTGCAGTGGAACAGCGGCGTGGTGGAGTAAGCTCCGTAGTACCCCCTCCGGTCGATAGAGATCGATCGACTATAGGCCGTTTGGGTTATGAAATAATTAGAATAACAGGTATGGTATACATTTTTAATGTTTATTTCATTAGCTGTGTAAAAAATATCAGATATTTACAAGTTATGGAACGCAGTGGCCGATGCCGCGAGCCGGACGTGTCTCGCGACATCTCCACGAGAGGGTCTCGTCTTTCTGCATTATACAGTAGACATTTCAGGTTACGTTCCCCAAAAAAAAATATTGATGGCGCCGCACAGCGTCGGTTTCGTTTAACTTTCCAGTTGGATAACAGATATAGCTTTGTTTTCGGTATAAAAGCACATTTTCCACCCGTCATTACTGCGATCAAAATAAAGAGAAACAATATAGGTAGCTACATAATGATACACCGCGTCAGTCGGCGTCGCGGGGCGGCAGCGGCGGCGGCACGCGGCGCGCGGCCGCCAGGTAGGGGTGCAGCAGCGCGGCGCGCGGCGCCAGGCGCTGGCTGGGCTCGTAGCGCAGCATGAGGTCGAAGAGCGCGGCGGCGTGCGGCTGCGCGCGCGCGGCGGGCGGCAGCAGCGCGCGCGGCGCCCGCGCCGGCCAGGCGGGGAAGGCGGCGCGGAAGTCGGGCAGCAGGCGCGCGCCCGGCCACGCGCCCGCCGCGCCCGGCGTGCCCAGCGCGCGGAACACGCGGAACAGCTGGTCGATCTCGCTGTCGCCCGGGAACAGCGTGCGCCCGCTCGCCTGCAGCCACGACCACCGACGGAGAACACGTCATATTCCAACTCTAAATGCTGTTATTCTGCTATTTTAGGACCGTGTAATTGACACTACCTCCCGGCTAGGCCTGCCGTTCCTCCTAAGCGGTTCGCGGCCCCTTAGACTGAAGCTTACCGAGTTGAGGTGAGAGGGTGAGGAATAAGTTAGCTCGGCGCCCATTGCGGTTACGAATCGGGGCAGGTGGGGCGGAGAGTCATCGTTATTGGAAACATTTTATCTTGTGATTAGTATAAGCTCACCATCTCCGCGTAGATGCAGGCGAGACTCCAGACGTCGACGGCGGTCGAGTAGAACTTGGCGCCGAGCAGGATCTCGGGCGCGCGGTACCACAGCGTGACGACCTCGTGCGTGTAGGCGCGCACGGGGATGGAGAAGGCGCGCGCGAGCCCGAAGTCCGCCAGCTTGATGCGGCCCTCGGCGTCCACGAGCAGGTTCTGCGGCTTGAGGTCGCGGTGCAGCACGCGCTGCGAGTGGCAGTACGCGATGCCCTCCACCAGCTGCCGCAGGTAGCTCTGCAAGCACACGAGCGTCATCACGGGACCACCCACCGCCGCCACCACCCGACGGGGCGACCCCCGGCCCGCCCCGCGACCTACCTTCACGAGATCGGGCGGTAACGGCCCCTTAGTGATGTCCATGAGCCGCTTGAGATCCATGTGCAGGAACTCAAAGAGAAGGAACAGCTTCTTCTCGTAGAGAATCACCTCGTAGAGGCGCACGACGGCGGGGTGGCGCAGCGCGCGCAGCACCGAGATCTCGCGCAGCGCCGTCGACGGCACGCCCTCCGGCTCACTGTAACGCGTCGGCGCCGTCAGTGCACCACTTACTTTGTTAAGGTCACATTAACATCGTGGTTAAATCAAATCGAGTTTGGTGCTAAGTTATAGTTCAAAAGTATTGAGTCTTTGACGTTGTAGTAGATTGAGTCCCACACGCACAATAGAAATTAAATAATAAAAACAATAAATAAGTAGGTAGGGTTAACAATAAATTATAAATATCCCACTACTGCAGAGGCCACCCCCATCCGCAGGAATGAACAAGATATAATAATATTCTAGACAATTACAGTCACGAGCATAAAATATGCATACATTTTGGTACCATGTCAAATTAACTAAAAAAAAAACGGAAGTTTTTCACAAATGTCTTCTATTCATGCTTACATAGGTCTCCACTTAATTTGAACCCGGTCGGATAACTCTAACACTTTAAAATTTGTACTTGAAGTGCTCGGCCTTTACAACTACAAAAATTTGGTCCTTTTCAAGGTACCACTGTCGTTTATTACTTCGAAATCGTAATTATGCTTTGGCATTATGAGGTTAAGATGATTATGATTATAAGCTGTAAAGTTTGCAATAAATTATAAACAAGCCAAACCTCTTGATACTCATAAAAACATAGAAATCGTCATATATTATGTAAGTAAAATACTACCTACTAGGGTTATCGTTTTTGGTTAGGTCAGGTACAAGTAACTTCTGTAAAAAAAGTGGTCCTAAAAATAAAAACAGGGTAGGTATTAACAATGTGGTATGTACCTATGTACCTACATTATATGTTAACATAATTATGTAGATATTTATACCTACTTAAAAGTTTTTAATCTGCCCAACACTTTGTCAAACTTAGAATTCATTTTCATATTAGCAACTGTTGTACAAAACCATATACATATAGACTAAATTATAATTAAATTGGTCAGTCAATTAAAACTTTAAGTCTTCTTCTTCGCGAGTCGATGGCGATCGATACTAAATTTTATTTCCTTGCATTATAATTACTATATAAATTGTAAATAATATGTGCTCTGTGTCCTACCAGTCCTCACAACGTATCGGTAAAAAAATCAGTAATGATCGGAAGTGAAGCAATATGTGATACAAGTGCACATGCAAGCGTCGTGCTCAAATTCATTGTATGAGCAGATAACTAAATCCCGCCCCAAGTTTTGAGAGTAATTATTACGTAGCTTAGGACATAAATTAACACTGAAATTTGCAATAAATTACATACAAAACAACAATAGCCATGATATAATTGTCACTGTCACCTTTTCGCGCCAAAAACTTACTTTTCAAGTTTAATTTTCTTCAAGGCATATTGTTTTCCTGTTTGCTTATGTCGTGCTTTATAAACTACTCCATATGTCCCTTCACCAATTTTTTCATCTCTTGAATAATTTTCCATGGAACAGATTTTTCACAGAAATATCCAATCCAATGTGAACGTTAACTCCTCACTTTCGGCTTCTGTCACAAGCTTTTTTTTATATATTATTTTAGAAATGTTTTAGAAAGAACAAGCAACTGACTTTAGCACATACAGCCACATCACGTCGTCCGTCTGTCAAAGTTCGAATAAAGACCTAGTACCTAATCAAAGACCACTTGATCCTTGGTACCAAGTAATACTACGTAACGGGCACCTGCATGCAAAAGCGAGAATAGAGAGTAATATTGTTCGAAGTTTTTGGAGATAATCTGAGACAGAGTTCTGTCTGCTCTCTATTACTTATTTTATTTACATTTCACGCCATTACAGTGCAAAAGCGCCATTGCCCTTTGAAACTTTCATAATAATAAAATCAGAATCAGACTTTATTAAGTCTTATTTGTCCAGAGCCGGACTGATGAGTCACCGTTTGGTCCGGTTAACTCCGGTTCGTTTCGTCAGTCAGCAAGCAAGATCCGAAATCCGAGTCATTTAGGGATACCAGCTGCACACTAGTAATGTTCTTTTTTTCCATTGGAGATTATGGAGTCCCGGACTTTTGGAAGGTGTGTGTCATGCAGTGTGCATGCATGGTGCACATTTATCGACATTATTATCGGCTAAATATTTCATGTTAGTCCAAGATCTATACTTGGTCTTTGTAGAAACAACATGGTGTATTGTGCCGTTCCTAGGAATGTTCCCGTCAGTAAAAAGGCGCAAAACTTATGTAAAATAAGCTTTATTACCAATAACTAGAGTACAAGTCTTTGAAAAAGAAAGATATCTAGAGATATATAGAGATAGGTTAGATATAGTCTTAATGGTCATATACAGTGCGGTGGTCTTCCGGAATGTTCCTCCCTGTCTGTTCCCCGGAATAAAATTGGTAGGTTATTTTACACGCCCTTTTGCAGAACAAATTTGGGCCGACAGTCTCCAACTGTGAGGATGCTTAAGGAGTATAATAATATTAATGCTGGAATTGATGTGGATATATTTCATGACAAGTTACACAGTTTCAGGTCTAAAATTATTCGGCACTTTTTGAGTTAACACGTTGACGTGCGGTACCGGCTGGCTATAACCGTTAATTTGGACTCACAAAATAGCACGGTACGGTCACTTCCGCAAATAGTTGTAGTTCTTATAATCATTGCTACGGTCACTGCAGCCCAGTTTCGATACAATAATCACTTAGGCCACGTCCACTTCTTTTTTACACACAGACCCTTTTGTTGCTACTGTCACAATTGAGTAAAATATTTTAAGTTTCTTTGAGCCATAACTCACACATATGCAGTCTACTCACACATCCACACTACGGTTATGACAGTAATAGGTGATGCAATTTTGTTCGCCATAATTCGGCTGAAGCTGTACTGAATCTTAGATTGGAGAGATGAGTTTCTCAACAGTCTAAATACTGCACTGCGGTTAAAGCCGTACTTTGATTCACCTGGATCCTATATTATGTTTTTAGATGTACTGATCCTAAGTAAATATTTTTTCTATATTACCCTCATCAGTACGGTATATGCAGATTACTGTCATATATGTTACTATCGTTATGTAGTGTTTTGATTTCTCATAAAAACAGTACGGGATCGATAATTGCTACTGCTAATTTCCGAAAAAGTACCGCGCGCCAACGTGTTAATATTTTAAGTCTACCACCAAAGTTTATTTGTATGTTTTGATTTAGTTTAGTTTAATTAAATTTAATTACCTTTCTGCTACTGTTGAATTTGTAAATTAGTTTATTGATTGCAAGTGCTATGTTCACCGTTATTGGGTCGTGTACTAGGTTCAAGATAAATTATGAAATTCTGATTACTAAATAAAGACACATCTAAAACTAACGAAAAACATTTTCTTTTTTCTATTAAACTTATTTATGAATTTTAATCAAGAAAAACGTAATAATAAGTCCGACATTTTGTCACGTTTTTCTATGACGTCACAGAGTGCTTTTTCATACAAATTCCATAGTAATTTCGTGTTTTGACGTTTAGTAAAAAGTAACTGATTTGACTAGTTGGAAACTAGCCTATTGTTACACATATCAGTCAGGATAGTATATTACCTAGGTAAGTTGTGGAAAAAGCTCAATTTGTGTGATGTGGTTGTACTTTTTTTAAATAAATAAATAAATAGATATAACTACAGGTATAACTTAAAATAAAATTAGATAATTAGATGGTGTCTACAGGAATTATCATCATTGTCCTTACTATTAGCGTGGTTTGGGTTTTTTTTTATAACGGGAATACTCCTATTTTGGGAATATTCCCGGGAACGGCCGGCACATAACTGTTACGATGACAGATGGCAATGGCAGTGACAGAACTGACAGACAGACAGAGAGGTAAGGCAAAATAATAGGTTACTGTGTTTGTTCTGGTTCTGTTACTGTTGGTTGCCCAAAGAGAATATAATCACTACGTTGGTTATCTATTATAATAAATTACGCAAGAAAATTATGTGTACGGGACATTACTGCAGAATAACTATAGCGTGACTAGCGACTAATCTTTAGAATATCATACAATTTCGGTAATGGCATTCGCCTTACATCGCCGTACAATCAACTTTTTCAACATTTCGCAGCGTATTTGGTCACGAGGTATCGCTATGTCTTCTCCGAACTTACAGAAAGCTTTAGAAAAGTTAGAAAAGAATCCGTATTTTGAAAAATACGCTCATCGTATCGCCGAGCTGCAACGCACGTCGCCAGAGGAGTTCTTGCAGCGTGTGGAAAACGTAGAGCGCTCGGAGGAGGCGCAGCGGCGCGCGCGCGTCTCCCCACCGGACACCAGGTGCGCTGTCGACTGCTGCCCTACCCTACCACGCCGGCACTACACTAACCGGTGCTTGTATACTCATCACATTTCAGTTATTATCTTCTTATTACAGGCAATTCTCATCGGTACTGAACCCCAAAGAGCCTCGCAAAGAAGATGTTTCAGTACAAGATAAAAAACTCGAAGATATATTGAAGCTGGATCTGGTTAAAGACAAAGATGCATCTGAAATTCAGACTATTTGGGAGCAGTACCACAGAAACAAACATGTGATATCTGCTATAATACCTGCTGATCAATATGCTGCAATTAAAGAAAAGATGAATAAGTACCCTACATTTCTGTTCCCGCTGCCGCGATCGCAGGGCTATGAATTCATCATGTGCCAGAGTTACAGCCACTCTATCCACTTTACACCACTACTTGCTTTCCAGGTTCTTGCTTACTTACTGCATACCTAGACAAGTATTCTAACACCATTTAAATTATTTTTTTATTGATAGTCAGTTAACATTTTTGACACTATCATTGAAGTGTAAGTACTTTCATAAGTGATAACTTTGTAAAAGACTCTGTGATTTACTCATCAAACTCTCAAGATATGTATATTAGTATATGCTGAAGTGTAAATCCAAGTGGAAGATAGTACTGCAAGTATTTATCCACTACTTACAAAACAATTCCTAAACATAAAACAACCCAGAATTGCTAACATTTTATTTTTATTACATATTCAAACATCTGTATTAACCTCTCATATCCCGAGATACCAGACACAATAGATTTTACATTGTGTCTGGTCGAGATGCGCGTTCCGGCGTTCGAAAGATTAATACAGGGTGTCCTATAAGAAAATGTATTATTAACAATAAAAAATAATATTGATGAAAGAATTGAATATAGGTAATAGGTCTATAAAAAGTCATACAACAAACACATTTTAACTCATTAAACATGCTTGTTATGAATCTTAACCCAAGTAAGACCTTTTCACCATTGATACACCTGAATTTTAGACATTGATTTCTTTTTAGATTGGAAGCTAGTGCAATAGAGAAGAAAATTACATGGCAGTATGGGCATAAGTTTAAGGGGTCTCGAAAAAATTGCCTAAATAATAGGCACCTTTTTAGTAAATTATAAAGTTAAATGATTCATGATAGATTTTTGTTTATTTTTTTTATCTAGTTGATTGTCAGGTAGTCGGCATTAATATTACTTTTATTTGACCATGATCAAACCACTACTTTTGAAAATACCAATGTTTTGAACATAGAGGTCATAAAAAATCTTTAGTTCTCAATAAAACTGAATATTTTTAACATAAGATAAAATTAGGCTAGGTCGTGAGTAGTATCATTGACTAATATTATGTTTAGAATTTTTAGGTGCAAGAATTTTTGTTCTAATTCCAACCTCTTTGGAGGCTCCACAGTACCAAGGGGACACTGTCCTGTAGGTATTTGTAATAGGTATAATATACCTATCTTTAATAAATTTATTATTATTTATTTTTTATCATAATTGTTGTTGTTGGTTGTAATGAGTGTCTGTGCAATGTGTGTTCAGGTCCACAAGGAGAACGCGCCGGAGTGTCTGACGATGGTGCACTACACGGAGCTGCAGCACAAGGACATCGTGCTGATGCGCGGCGAATACGACAAGGTACACCAGCAGAGCAGTGCTCGCTATATGTTATTTTTTTTATATTTGTGTTCGACGTAGTCTCTTTTGTGGATGAATCGCGCAGTCGAAGTCAGGCACATGCAGGATGACTATGAATAAACTTTAAACTTGAACAGTGATGACACTGATTTTGAAAAAGTTTGAAGCGGAAGCCAAATCTTAGGTCTCGTAGTCCACAGGTAACGACGAAGTCGTCACAGGTACATGCAGGTTACGTACATACACAGGTCGGTTATCGGTCCGAAGTTACTTCTCCAGTGGCAGTAGGCTTGGCCCTCTGGTGCAAGTATTATCGTCGCGTGCAAAAATGGGCGGGCATCTGGATTGGCCCCCAGTGGGCGGGTATCGGCTCCGTCGTCGCCCCGTCCTGGCGCGTTGGATTTTGTCCGGTGTACTTTTATATGCGCAAATAAACAGCAATATTGCTTTTTTAGATGAGTTGCTTTGATGTATGTGGCCTTAAACACACCGTGGTTTCCCTCTTACTAAGGACCGCCGTCACAGCAGTAGTACTCTTGACAGTTGAAAGGCCTTTGTTTGGTGTTATTGGGTTTTATGCTATGTTTAGCTAGAGCGTATGAAGTGTCTTAGATATGTGTATAGTATACAGCTTTTAGCGAAAGAAACAGCAGCAAAATGTACTGTCTGGCAACCGTCATTCTGATCATGCGAGGTATACCTATGAGTACGTATTTCACGAGGTAGTACAAACTCAGTAGGGTGTAATATGACATACCTGTTTCTCTTATGTTTCAGAATGTACTGACTGGTCAAGAGGCGCAGTGTTTGGCCAATCAATTTCAAATGTATTACGGTGGAAAAGATGAGACGAAATCCCAGCTACTGCAAACATTTACGGAACATCCAGACAAGTTCAAACATATGGATCTTGTTTCTCAACTAGAAAATATTAGCCTGTAAAACGTGTAAAAGTGTGAATATAACGCTAATTTAATTTTAGAATAAAATAATTAGTTGTTGTTATTGAACGCAATTTTATTAAACACCTAACACCTACAATATGACATCAGTGGTTAAGCTTGTGCGGGTAGTAGGTGTAGTCCGGCGTGTCGTTCAACAGGCGACGCGCGGGCGCGGCCCGTTGCCGCGCTTGCGAAACCTGCGACAACCGGAAGTGCTCCATGGGACTCTCAATTGCAGATTCTCTCGGTATAAAGTACTTTTTGTTTTTTAATACACTATTTCTCATACAATGCAAAATATTTTCTTCACATTCTTGCCTACAGCCTTCTAAGTAAATATTATGCAAGAATGTTTTAGTTTTTTTCATGACATCTTCTTTGATAAGGGCGGGAGTATTTTGCCTCAAATATACGGGGATTTCCGACATGAATTCTTCATAAAGTTGATATCCGTAACCCTCTCTTGAACTTCGAGATGAAGGAGTCGACGTTGTCGATAGTGTCTCATTGGGAGACACCTCAAATACGTCCGACTCTTCGGTTTGGTCGACGGCTATGGGGCTAAATAGTAGAAAACTATCAGGCGAATTGTTTTGAGTACTGAGATTCACGCTATCACTATCTTTTTGTAAAGATATTTGTCCAGTTTCGCTACATTTATTAAAAGCATTATTGGCATAATCTTCATCAGAATTTTTGATGAATTCGCTATCACTATTAGATGAATGCGTTATTTTATAACTGTTATAAACAACGTTTCGAATGTCCATTGTATTCCGGGCATTTTTTTCAACACTTATACTAGGCTCTTCACAAATTTCTGCAACGGTAGGTCTTGTTACTGTTTCAGATCGAATTACTTTAGGAAACATCGCTAGAGTCAACCGATCAGATGTTATCGAAATTTTGTTCGTTTTTAAACCATTAAAATCTGTTGTTTGATCTATGTTACTCGCCACAGGACTGTCTCTTATAAAGGAATCATGTGTGTTACGACGCGACCTTTTCCTTATTTCATCGAGACACTTTCTAGTTTTTCGTTTTTTTCGTTTCACGACACTTGATAATGTTTCCATGATTGTCTAATTTATTAACCAAAATTTTCACTTACCAGTTCGTTTCAAAATAAAATCAATCTTTTCCGGACCCTGGTCACTGGTCCGAGATAAAATTGAAAACAATCACCATACCGTGTGCTCAGTCAGCTCAGCGTAGTTAGGTATTTCAAAACGTCCCGCGCTGCGATCATTTCTCATTCAGCCACACAACCACAAACTATATCTGTAATTTTTATACACGGAGTGACGTTTAGGGATGAGCACCAATCTATGGACGCTGATATCCGTAGAAAGCATGTAGAAAGAGTATTGCTGTCTACGCTGATATCGATACGGTTGCTTTTTTATTACATTTACTGTGTTGTTGCCAATCATGCGACAACAGAGTTTGGAAAATTTTACCTTAAGCGGTAATTACAAATCCCAATCCACCTAGACCGATGCGTCAAGGACTAGCTCGTGATTACCATGGTTTCGCCCCGCCAATTTGCTACTATACGATCCTGATCGTCCCGCCAGTAACCTTGACGCACCGGACAAGATGGATTGGCAAATGTAATAACCGCTTTATTATTACTGTACTGAGATTGTTATTTTTTATAGATCATACTTGGATTGACCGAAAACTGCAATAACGTTACGATTTTTATCATTCAAAGATAAATCAACCTTATTATTACAGAAAGATGTAGGTAATGTACACAGGTAAAAAATCTTTAGTCTACCAATGTAGGTAGGTAAATGTTTACATTGTTATGACCATAAATTTAACTTTCGACAATTTAGTCTTTTATAATTAGTAGGTAGGTACGTTAAATGATTCCAATATTTGAAAGGATTTCAGTTATCTATTCATTTATTGAAACTTGACGTTTAACTAAATAGGCCAGGTTGTGGTTCTGCCCACCCTAATAGGGATTCCGAGCGTGAGTTTTGGTAAGATCGGAAATAGAAAATTACCTATCACACTAAAATAATTAAAGTAAAGCCGATAACGTTGTTAAGTAGTTTTACGCTTTACGTACGGACGCGCTGCGAGCGCCAGTCTAATCCCAAACATCATGGACATCCCTAAATGAAATTAATAAATCGTTCGTTTTGTCTGTCACTTTTGTGGTTATGTAGTAAATAGTGATTACCTACTCTGTTATCTACTGTATATTTAGTAAATAAAAATGTTATTAATTCTTATATCATAGCGATATTTAGATCTGTAAATGCCAAAGTGAGTTATTTAATAGTAGAAAATTAAAGCTGATTGTTATGATCATCTCTCAGATTACATGTTCTAATGGTACGAGTTGTATTTTAAGTAAATATATTCATAGACCTGTATTCCTTAATATGTTAATTTATTGTATTTTTGATTTATTTTTACATACATTATTACTTATTTAAATTCTAAGAGATTGATGTGCTACAATTATTTCATTGTCTAATTTTCACTAACAGTTTGTGTTTACTATTTGTAATAATGTATTTAATCGTATGTTCATTTAGTGGAAAATTGGTGGCCTAAGGATGCCCGAGGGAGTGACTGCAGGGAGACTTGAAGGAGGTCCTTGCAACATAATATTATTTATTTATTTAAATATAAAAATAAACATTTACTATTTTTGTGTTATGAAGGGTTGCAAATAAAAAAGTTCCAAACAAACAATAGGTACTAGTACCTATGTGGCAAAATAATACTTAGGAGATACGGAAGGCTAGAGGACCTTACATGGGCCACTGTAGGCCGAGACCCCCTCCCCTGAATCATCCAGAGTGGGTATGGTGCATAGGTACTGCACTACCAGTGGGTGTAGGTGTTTGGGCTAGCAGCCTGGCAATGGCTTAACATGCTGTGACATGTGCTCGTAGTGTGTGTGTATTTTTCTTAGATAAAACATTTATTTAGGTTTAAAAGGTTGTTGCTAAGTTTGGTTTACCCACAATTTCTGGCTTGGTTCTACCCATTGGGGGTTAAAAGCGTCAAATCTCCTCCCACAAATGGATAATAGGAAGATAGTATTATGTGTGTGGTTTCAGTAAAGTCAAGGAGTGCCTGCAGCATGGTGGCAGTGGTGCTCGGGCGGTGACGCGCACGGCGGCATGGCGGCGCGGGAGGGTCGAGAGGGCCGCGATGCGGCCGAGGACGCGGCGCAGCACGGCCAGCCCGACGCCGTGCTGCTGGCGCCGCTCACCGAGGACACCTTCCTGCACAACCTGCACGTGCGCTACAAGCGGGACATCATTTATGTGAGACTACCTCTACTACTGCAGACACTCTTATACTTACCTCTTGCCACATTTTTCATAAGTTTCAAACCATCCATCCATACTAGTGATGTTCCGAATATCCGTATCTGCGGATATCCGAGATAAAATAAAAATCCGTATCCGTGTCCGTTACTTTTCATGCGGATCTTTTTCGGATCTTTTTCAGGTGATTAAGTAGAATTATTAAATAAAAAGGCTATAAAATTCCATTAAAATTGTTTTTATTTCTTAAAATCAAATATTTGGCACCTTTATATTACAAACATTTAGATAGATAGATCTTTATAATGAAAGCAAGATAAAATATCACTTTTATAACAATGAAATAACTAAAACTAATCTTTTTGTTTAAGAAAATAAAGATCCATATCCGTATCCGCGGATCTTTACACTAAATATCCGTATTCAGATCCGTATCCGCGGATATACATTTTTAACGATCCGGCACATCACTAATCCATACATTAAACACGTTGACAAAGAGACAATTTCACAATCTTCACAAATTGAATAACAAAATGTGTCGGTATTGCAGACGTATGTGGGGAACACACTGGTGTCGGTGAACCCATGCCGGGCGCTACCGCTGTACTCGGCGGAGCTGGTGCGTGCGTACCTGGCGCGCCCGCCCTACACGCTGCCGCCGCACATGTGAGTGTGTGTGTATGTGTGAGAGTGGGAGTGTGCATACGCCCCGGGCCCGCACTCACAGTGACCCATCCGCAGATACGCTATCGCGGCGACGGCGTATCGCTGGGTGCGCGACCGCGGCGAGTACCAGTGCATCGTGATGACGGGCGAGAGCGGCGCGGGCAAGACGGAGGCGGCGCGCGTGTGCCTGCAGTGCGTGGTGCTGGCGGGGGCGGGGGCGGGGGCGGGCGCGGGCGCGGGCGCGGGGGCGGGCGGCGCGCTGACGGCGGCCGGCACGCTGCTCGAGGCCTTCGGCAACGCCGCCACCGCGCGCAACCACAACGCCAGCCGATTCGTAACTATATTTCTTTTTTCGTTTTTGTAAAGATTGATCGAAGGAATATACACCAAGTTTACGTAGCTGATTGTGACCGACGAGGACACATAACTCGAAATTTCAAAATGCTCACATACACAATCGCTTTATAAAAGATCGTAATCTAATGTTATGACATTTATTATTGGATTAAATAAGTTGAGGTGTGTGCTGCAGGGCAAGCTGGTGGACGTGACGCTGGACGTGGCGGGCGCGCCGGCCTCCGGACACGTGGCGCACTGTGAGTCCACACTACACGCACACACTATGTATATGGGCTACATATTATTTATATGCACAGAAACATCCATTATTATGAAATAAGGTACATAAATAAAAATAAAGAATTTTCTTTCTGCATTAATATCAATGTAATGTCGATTGTTGCATGCAGTCCTGCTGGAGAAGGTAATGTATACACGTGTCGCCGCCGCTCGGCGCTCGTGGAATATATGCACGGAATACAAGAAAGAGGATGGAAAGGCCCTAACGCGCATTTTGTATGAGAACCGCTGTCGCCGGTTCAACCTCACTTTCTTTTACTACGAATTTTCTAATTCGAATTTCATCTTCTATTCGTTGGTTGAATCACTTTTAATATTTAAAGTAGATAAACTTTCTCAATTACATCCCGGAAATTTGGGCCGCGGGAGGATGGTAAATCCAAAGATAGTTTCTATATTTTCTTATTTATTTGAAAAAGTTATTTAGTCGTAAATATTCATTATTGTTTTGAAGTTATTGAATGTATAGTGTATGAACAGACGCGGGCTAGCGGCGCGGGCGTGTGCGCGGGCGAGCGCAACTTCCACGTGTTCTACCAGCTGCTGGCCGGCGCCGACGCCGCGCTGCTCAGTGAGTACCGTGCCTCGTGGCCTGCAGCGCTCGTGGGCCGCGTACGGCTCACCACCGTGTGTCTGTTACAGAGCGGCTGCGGCTGCAGCGCTCGTGGGAGGCGTACGGCGTGCTCAGGGGCCGCGGCCGCGAGCCTGCGCCAGCGCCGCCCGACAGGCAGGACAGAGACCACTTCTCCTTCACCAAGGTACGTCAACGCACGCTACTTCAATACGTCCCCGCCGGCTGAGACGGCAAAATTCATGCAATGATGATCTGAGCGCGCAGAGCGAGATGGAAAATATTTGATCTGATTACATAATGTGTGCGTGTGGTAGCTATATTGTCTTAGCTCGTGTTAGTTATCATCTTGTCATCGAAGCACTAGAAATCCTAAACCCAATATGGCAGGCGAGATTCACGAATAGAATGAGAGTTTGTAGAACACCCGAGTGCGTATCAGTTAACAAATCCGAGAGCAGGCACTGGAGCAGGGTCGAGGCGCGTGTGTCGTTGGTGTATGGTGCATGAGGTGCCGTGTGGTTGCAGGCGGCCATGAGCGCGCTGGGCGTGGGCGGCGCGGCGCGGGGCGGCGTGTGGCGCCTGCTGGCCTTCCTGCTGAAGCTGGGCAACGTGGGCTTCGAGCCGCACCACAACATCGACGGCTCGCTCGGCGTCCGGCTCACGCACGCGCACGGTCACACAAACGCTTCTAATTTATTCAGCTACGATCGTGTACAATTTGGATTGCGGTTCTACTTGTTTATTTCTGACACTAAATTAAAAATTATAGGGGATCGCCCTCCCCTGAGTTTAGAATTTTAAGCACTCATTGTACGCCTCGGGCCGACGTGATGTTTCGTTTTTAGAGTTGGAGGAGGCGTGCGCGCTGGTGGGCGTGTGTGCGAGCGAGCTGGCGGCCGCGCTGGGCGCCGCGCCGCCCGCCGCGCAGGCGCCGCACGTGCCGGGTGAGTGGCCGGGGCGGGGGCGGGGGCGGGGGGAGGGGCAGTGGGGGCGCTCGCTAACCCGGCCGTGTCCGCAGACTCGTCCACGACGGAGTCGTCGGACTCGTCGCAGGCGTCGGGCGGGTCGTCGCCGGCGTCGTGGAGCGGCGCGTGGGCCGCGTGGGGCGCGGAGGCGGCGGGCGACGCGGAGTGGGCGCGGGCGCGGCGGGACCGGCTGCTGGGCGCCGTGTACGCGCGGCTGTTCACGTGGCTGGTGGGCGCCGCCAACGCGCGCCTACAGGGCGGCGCGGGCGGCGCGGCGCTGGGGCTGCTGGACGTGTACGGGCTGGAGGCGCTGGCGCACAACGGGCTGGAGCGGCTGCTCATCAACTACGCGGCCGAGCGCGTGCAGGCGGCCGCGTGGCGCGCGGCGCAGCGCGACCAGGCCGAGTACGAGCGCGAGCTGCTGCCCTACGAGCCGCTGCGCCTGCCCGCCTGCCCCACCGCCGCCGACCTGCTGGACCAGGTCTGCCCTCGAACACTTGTCGTCTTCTGTCGTCGGCAAAACTATCTCCCCAGTATGCACAGTGTTATGTGTGGGGGCAGGGCGCGGACAGCGTGTTGGCGCTGATCGAGAGCGAGGGCCGCGGCGCGGGCGGCGGGGCGCGGCTGGTGGCGCGGCTGCAGCAGCGGCGCCACGCGCGCCTGCTGGCGCTGCCGCCGCACCACTTCCAGTGAGTACCGACGCATACACACGGCCACGCCTGCTCCCGCCGGGGTACTGAGTGGAACTGTCCGCAGAGTGGTGCATTTCGGCGGGCCGGTGGTGTACTGCGCGCGCGGCATGCCCAGCAAGAACCGCGACGCGCCGTGCCGCCGCGCCGCCGCGGCGCTGGCGCGCGCGCACGAGCCGCTGCTGCGCGCGCTGTTCGCGGCGGGGGCGGGGGCGGGGGCCGGGGGCGGGGGCGGGGGCGGGGCGGGCGGCTCCCCGCGGCGCGGCGGCGGCGGGCTGGCGGCGCGGCAGCGCGCGCTGCTGGGCGCCGTGCTGCGCCGCCTGCCGCCGCAGCCGCGCCTGGTGCGCTGCCTGCGGCCCGACGCGCAGCTGCGCCCGCACCGCTTCGACGCGCCCCTCGTGCGACACCAGCTGCGCACCCAGGGGTCAGTTGTAGAGGTTGTAATATGTCGGCGTCTCCCGTCGAGGCAGAGTGCGTGAGCGGCCGGTCTGTGGCAGGATCGTGGAGATGGCGCTGGTGCGGCGCGGCGGCTGGTGCGAGGCGTGGTGCGCGCGCAGCGTGCTGCGGCGCTACGGCGTGCTGGGCGGGCGCGGGGCGGGGGCGGCGGCCGGGGCGGGGGCGGGGGCGGCGCCCGACTCGTCCCCGGGCGCGGCGGTGCGCGCGGCCCGCTCGCTGCTGCGCTCGCTGCCCATCCCCAGCGCCGAGTTCGCCTTCGGACGCACCAAAGTGTTCATTCGCAGTCCTCGCACGGTGAGCCCGCCCATTCGTACCGGGTGAACTTTTGACCATTGCACAAAATTCCACACGTTTATTAGGTACGTCCCGACAGCTAAGTACATTTTTTTTTCAATGTGACTTACACAGTCTCCGAGATGCAGTATCTCAAAGTTGTCTTAAAAACGTCCAGTAGGCTTCAACGTAGTCGGGACGTCCCCACCTACCGCCTCGTGCGACGCTCGTTTGGTCTTAGGACCGTCAAAACGCGAACGGAACATCGATATATACTTACACGTTAAAACAAATACTTTTCAGTAATGCCAATGTCGGTCGTTGCCGGCCTGATATCGACGTACCTCGGTCTGCCGCGCACTTGTGCGTGGGGCGAGCGGTGCTGTGAATTGCCCGTCGAACAGTCTCTGATTTGAGGTAGCATACGAGTAGGCTCCCCATAAGCGTCTTCTTTGTACACTCTGTCCAGCTAATCGGATATAAAATAAAACACTGATGATGATCTCCGACCTATTTCGGCCATGGCGACCTTTTCGACTCCTAGACGGCACGACGCTGATGCGCCCGACACAATACGACCGGGTGGTCACTTCATACAAACAACCTCGATTTACACAGACACTACACACTGGTATTATCAACACGTGCAACTGTGTGTGTGACGTGTGACGGCTGCCAATTAACCGTTATTACCCACTTAGGTAGGTAGCACTACTTACTAAAAATGCCTTTATAATAATCAATTAACATTTATTTATTTACCACAATATTTTGAACAATGAAGGTTAAGAATATAAAATTTACACTTGACCTAAAAAATCACTGAACTAATAAATTGCATTCACATTATTTTTACATTGAGCGCTTAGTCTAGGTTATTTTATTTATAAAAAGGTACATCAACAGCTTATATAATAAAACATTAAATAAAATAAAAGTTTCATCAGGAATTGGACTGGTGTTGAGTGGGTGGAGGTTAAATTTTATTGCAAATTATTAGCACGGTACTGGAGAAGAATCACCGTGAAAAATAAAATTTATAGGAGATCAAATATTCGAACCAGACGAAAGAACATCGGCGTTCAATTTCAAAATTGGAACTAAACGATTCAAGTCTAAATTATCTTTGGAACTCGGCTCAGACGCTAGTTGTTATTCCTTTTCTACGACAATACACGCCGAGCGCGCGCGTCGGGAGCTAAATGAATCGTACAAAATAATATATTTTTTAGTGATGTAGAATCGATAAACAGTGCCCGTGATCCGTTTTCGGGCAGTGGCGTACAAAAGAGCCGGTATGCGTCCGTTCGGTAACGGTGGAAGGCCCGCGCGGTAACAGCTGGCGCCGGTCGCAGGTGTGGGAGCTGGAGGCGCTGCGGGCGGCGCGCGTGGCGGCGCTGGTGACGGGCGTGCAGCGCGCGTGGCGGCGCCGGCGCGGCGCGGCGCAGCGGCGGGCCGCCGGGCTCATCGCGCGCGCCTGGCGGGCGCACCGCGCGCGCCGGGGGGCGGGGGCGGCGGGGGCGGGCGCGGGGGCGCGGGCGCGCGCGGCCGCCGTGCTGTGGCGCGCGTGGGCGGGCGCGGCGCGGCGCCGCTACCTGCGCGCGCTGGCGGCGCGCCTGCCGCCGCGCCACGCGTCGCCCGCGTGCGCCGCGTGGCCCGCGTGCCCGTGGCCGGCGCTGCTGGGCCGCGCCGACGAGCTGCTGCGCCGGCTGCACCACCGCTGGCGCTGCGAGCGCTACCGCCGCGCCTTCGACCAGACGGCGCGCAACCGCATGCGCGAGAAGGTGACGGCGTCGGTGCTGTTCCGCGACCGCAAGGCGCTGTACGCGCGCAGCGTGGCGCACCCGTTCGTGGGCGACTACGTGCGCCTGCGCGCGTCGGCCGCGTGGCGGCGCGGGCCGGGCGCGGCGCAGGATCGCTACGTGGTGTTCGCGGACGTGGTGCGCAAGCTGGCCCGCGCCGGGCCGCGCACCACGCGCGTGCTGTGCGCGCTCAGCACGCACGCGCTGCTGCTGCTGGACGCGCGCTCGCTGCGCGTCAAGCGCCGCGTGGCGGCCACCAGCGTGTACCGCCTGTCGCTGTCGCCGCTGCACGACGACCTGCTGGCCGTGCACGTGCGCGCGGTCAGTGCTCCTCCCGATATCTCCTCCGTCGCCCTACACCTACGAGAGAAGATCTCTTTCCATTTTTGAAGGCGTTCCCAAAAACACGATAAATGGTGTTATTACGTTGTTTCTTCTTTTAAACATCTAATTTCATGGATAATAACGGACATAATTATGCATCTTTTATCTTTGTTTTTGGGTACAATTGATGAGCCTTTTCACTACACATTGCAAAGTGATACTAAATATTAAAAACTACGTAGTTTCGCTTAGGATGGTAATCAGTATACACACTCGAGTCGATTAAAGAATATCATTATAAAAGAACAAGGGAGTTAGCGCCTTACTGACCCTCAACTCGAATTGGTCAAAGTAAATAATAAATTATACGAATTTTCAAAATGAAAATGATCAGCTGTGTCGACAGTTTCCCCGTTCCCTGCCGGCGCAGGGCAGAGCCGTATGTATGACGCGCGTGTGCCGCAGGGCTCGGGGCTGGAGAGCTCGACGGAGGAGCTGTCGCAGTGCTCGGCGCGGGACGCGGAGGCGGCGGCGGGCTGCCTGCTGGGCGAGGCGCGGCGCCGCGGGGACCTGCTGCTGCGGGCCGTGCACGTGCTGGAGCTGGCCACCAAGCTGTTCCTGGTGGTGCAGAACGCGTGCGGCGCGCCGCCGCAGGTGCGCGTGGCGCCGTCGTGGGACGTGGCGCTGGCGGCCGGGCCGCTCACCGTGGCCGTGCACGCGGCGCAGCCGCCCGCCGCGCCCGCCCCGACGCCCCGCCTCGTGCGCCGCGGCAGCCGCCTCGACGTGCTGCTCTAGCGCGCGCCCCACTCACCGACGTGTTCTCATCGCTCTAAGTACACTCCACTCTAGATTCTTATGATACTCTTAAATAGATAGGCGACGAGGTGCGCCGCCGCCCCACCTGAAGGGGCGACACGCCCGCCGCCATTGCCGTCCCCAATATGATAAGATGTACTGTTCGCCTGTGGGGGGTCAAACGGCCACATCGAAGCGATTCATCTAAAAATGCACTTTATATGCGCAAATGTCAAATTCCAATATTGTTTTTTGATGAATTTCTTCCGTGGCCCTTTTAACCCCCAAATCTAATCCCCCGACCGTTCGTTATTCACTTCCAAATGTAAAAAGTCCTGCCGTCGAGAGAATGCGCATTTGACATTTAACAGATTGACAGAACTAAGGATGGGCATTAAGTAACACTGTTACTGTAATCGACATATAAAAATATCGTTAAGCTATCGTTCGTTAGCTCGCACAGAAACTCTGTGCGAGTATGACGCAATTATAATTCACGCGGGAGCGAAAGAGATAGGTAGTCGACGTGGTGCAGGTTGCAGGGATCTGCGTATCGCCAGACCATAGCTTTAAAATAGAATTGGTAATAGTTTGCCTATTAGGCCGTTAACATTATAAAGTGACTTACTATTAGTTTATTACTTATGCGCATCCAAGGTCAACAGTAAAATAATTTGTCGCAATCTAATACATTTTCGAAAATGAATCTTTTTGTACGTAATTATTTTATTAAGTTTATTTTATTTTTAATACTGTATACTGGAATTTCAACTTTATTGTTAATTAGTAATTTTAAAGTATCATGTCAGATAAAGTTAAAAATGTGTTATCTAAATTATTATAAATTGACGCTATTATATTATTATATAATATTTTTTTATTATTTAGTGCCGATGTAAGGTCAAAATATTTTCATCGTAATGTGTTCGCCGCTTCAAGGATATCCCGAATATCGAATCACCAGCTGTCAAATGCACATCCTCTCGACGGCAGGACTTTAGTTTACTATAGCCTCATGCTTTCTATATTTAATCATTTCGGAATCGTTGGTTAACTGTACTACAAAATTAAATTAATTCAACCTACAAATACCTTCAATATTATAACAAAGTTGTGGTTTACCAAGAAAACGATGCCATTATCTTAGGGTGCTAAAATATTGGGTAAGTTGAACACAACATCACGCCTGTATCCCCGTAGGGATGGCCAGAGGTGTCATGTTGGAGTAACATGAGATGAATCTTGTCCATACACACATGAAGTGTCGCCGGCCCCCGGCTGGGCGTGCCGCATAACAAGTTGCAGCCACTCGTACGGCACCGAGTCCTGACATAGGTATCTGTGTGCCAAACTGTGGTGCTAGCATAATTAAAAGTGATACAAAGGTTTTTATAACCTCTCAGTGAGTGAGTGCCAAATTAATGTAATTTCTTAGTTCCATACCAATAAGTTGCACTAATTTATGGTGGCGACTGGGAATATAGGATTGTGACAAGTTATGAAAGACGGTGGATTTGAAATGTAGCGCAGGGCGCTTAGCTAAATGTACATGTTGTAAGTATCGGCACGCACGCGGCGCTGCTAGACGGCGCCGCCGCCTGCGCAGCCGGCCACGGGCGGCACACATTTACATTAGTGCGGGTAAGGCGCACCTCGATCATTCTTTAGACTCTTTGTCTTAAATCTAGTGATGGCTGACAAATAATTTGTCATATATTGTAGTGTCATAGAAATCGCTCTTATGTGAGAACGATTTTTGTATCGTAGCGCTCGAGCGGCCGGACCATGCCCGGTCGGAATCAATCGGTTGTGCCTCATAATGTAACAAACACGCCTCGACGGCGCCCGCGGCCGCCAGCCCGCCAGGGAGCACCCACTCCCATATCGTTGAATTATTACAGATTTTATGAAGATAATATTTACTAAATACGCAAGCATCGGTCCCGAGGCGCGCGGCGGCCGCACCGACACACATTTATGTTGACACAAATGATGACGCGTTATGTTTTGAATATGGTTGCCTAATATTATGGAGAAGTTTTACCGTTCTCAATAAAATTTAAGAAAGTTTTGGATAAAATTGTTTTATTTCATCCGCTTCTAAAATCTTGGGATTGTTATTTCTTAGCACCAAACTTAATCTACTATACATCAATGTCTGGCGTCGACAGCGATTGCCGCTATGGTCTCTAGAGAGGACAAGATTAGTTCCAGTTTGTTCTATAGAACTGACGTCACTAGAACGACGCCACTACGAAATGATGAGGACAAACGTACTTTTATACATTTTTTTATTCTGTCCTATCCGTGTATGTTGATGAACAATAGAAAATACCCATCATAGTTCGGACTTTTATTTATAAAAGGAGGCCCATCTCCTCATAAATAAATAAATGTGTGTCAGGATGGCGTGACACATGTCTGAATAGTCACGCGAAATGTGTACGTAATATAATAACTGTACGGTCACGAGCATCAATACACTTTGGCACCATGTCACATTAAGTTTTTTGACAAATTGAACTGTAAGTCTCACTAAATGTCAAATATGTAGTGCGACAGAGTCCTAAAGCCTTAAAGTGGGTACTTACATTATATTGCTCATGACTGTACCTAGTGGTATGGTGGGTCCGCAATGCCTATGCTCATGAAAACCATTTGTTCTCACTAGTTCGATTCATTAGAACTCACACAGTACAGTTTATTGAAGTATGTTTCAGAAGAAGAACATAGCTTCCACACGTTTAGGCGAGATATCCCACTATGCGCGCCAAGCTGATGTCAGGGTGGCGTGCATATTGAATTGCTTGAAGTACAGTTTTCATGAGCATATTAGGTACAGTTATTATACACATTCCGTGACTCTCAGACATGTCTTACGCCATCCTGACATACATTTTTTGTACATTTTTATACACCTGTGAAATTCGGCAGACGTGTTGGATTAATCATAACCTCCTTCTTTTTGAAGTCGGTCAATAAAACAATTCGTTTTATTTACTTCAGTTTAGGTAAATTTAATTTATACATAGAAACACGAAAATGGAACAAGTAATAATGTGTAGGGTGGCCGGGTGGAGCAGGAGTCGTGAGCCCCGCCGGGGGGGCGGGGGCGCTGTCGCACTACATCCGGTCCTTGCGCAATCCATTACTATGAGGTGTCGCGGATGGGTGTACTGCGGGTGTACTACCGCACAAACAGCACAAGTCGATTAGTATCCCCACAAAAATACCCTAGAATCTTTATATCTGTTTGCAAATATTCAATGAGGTATTTTCCAAGCTACGTCTCCCAAAAAAAGTAGATGGCGCTGTATAGATTTAACGTGATAAATACCTATTTGCTCGTTGCTCGTGGTACGTAATTATTCAAATAATGTAATGGCACAGGCGTGTATAAAGACAAATGTTGCATGATATTTTGATCAGATATGTATAGAATTATACATACCTACATAAAACAAACAGCCTAAATACGTCCCACTGCTGGGCACAGGCCTCCCCTCAATCAACCGGAGTGTATAGAATTATATTGCTACTTATTAATTTTACCAGAATAATGCTGTACTTAATAACAAGGGTCATCAATTATCATTTATACTACCCAAAAAGATACATATAAGTAGTAGGAGTAGACGGAAACGGGGGTCTGTTATCCATGAAATTAGCAGGGTTAAGTGAACGAAGGCAAATTTGTACGGCGCCATCTAGTTTTTGTTTTCCGGGTCCGTACCCTGGCAAGTCCCTCTTCATAACTTACATAAGTTGGTAATATAGGTGGCTGGTACTTTACCTATTTAACTACAATAAGTAGTTTTTTTAAGTACCTAAGTACTATGAAAAATATTCTACGGTATTTTTGTAGTGACGCTAATGATTCGCGTAACTAAGTACCTATCTACAAGCTAAGTTTTGCGATTGACTTGTGTTACTCGTGAGTTATTGTATACGCTAATGACTCCCGGTGGTCTGAAATCATAAAATTGAAATTCACCCTTCCGACGACTTTTTCTCGTCTTCCACACTAGCCATCCACCCCACGTTACAAGTGGGAAATGTATATACGTAAGTACCATCCTAACAATAGAAATGATTATAAAATAAGTAATGTTCCAACCTGGTGTGGATGGCTGGTGGTGGATGTGTCCCCGGCCTCCCGTGCCGGGCAGCGGCCCCTGCGCAGCGGTCTTCCCCTATACTATACTAATAATATAATAGATATACAACATGTTACTTCATTCAGTCTTCTCGTTACATTCGACGCATTCAAACCCGTGCTACGTCGTAGATATTCATAGGTATAATATACAGATACAAAATGAAAAATATTGTACACGTATTAGTTATATACACATAGTAACTTCTAAAATCAGAAAAAATCAGAATCATTTTAATCTAATTCTCAACAAAGCTGCAAGATAGGTACCTACCTACTCTATTTATTGTTATAATAAATACTAGGTTTCTGCATTGATGACATGCTCTACCGGCTGACTTCAAGAGATTGTAACAGAGAGTGCAGGCAGCAAGCTTACCTAAACAAGGATTAGGCCACTTATTATTTATAAGTAAGTACTGTCTCTTATTGTAGTCAGTTTTACACTGGATTGAAGGAACGAACGGTTGCGGTTGCGCACTTGCGCGGTAACGCAACGTACTCTTGCATTCACATTAACGCGGCCGCGACACAAATACCAAAGTTCGAGAATCTTCTCAATTGTATCAACAATTCTACCAGATTTTATGACCTAGAAAATTCACGAGTCGTACAACAGCACTAAGTACAGTACTTAGAGCTAAAAATTTGGTAGTAGATACCTATCCTAAGATCATTTTGCAAATTTGTAGGTATAATTATATATACGTACTAAGTTTAAGAATAAGTAGCAGGTATATAAGTAAGTAGGTACAGATTTAACGTTTTCAAGTGAGACAAGACCTAAGTGCCACCAATTTAGAGACCGATATAAATTAGGTCCATATTATTAAGTACCTAAGTACGAGGGGAGGTCAAAAAGTTCGCGGAATGGAGGGGTTGGAGGGGGTTGGTTTGCTCGTACAGGTAGCCGCTAGTTGCACACCTCATTAACAGTATATGTACCAAGTTTGAAGCAAATCGGGTCATTAACGTTTGAACTATCGACCAGCAAACAAGTGAATCGGGAAGAACTCAGCGAATATGGAGAAAATTGAACACCGCGCCGTCATTAAGTTCCTCACCAAGCAAGGAAAATCCGCTCAGACGATTTTTCAAGAGCTGTTAGCAGTTTACGCGGACTCTGCCCCTGGTAAAACCATGGTTTACAAGTGGCATAGTCTTTTCAAGCAAGGAAGAGAGTCGATTGAAGATGACCCCCGCTCCGGACGGCCCATTGAGGCCACCACACCGGAAATCATCGAAAAAGTAGAGAAACTTGTATTAGAAGATACCCGCTTGAAGAAGAAGCAGCTTGCAGCAATGGTCGGTGTATCCGAAACAAGTATTTTAAATATCCTACATCAACATCTTGGGATGACTAAGGTCAGCGCAAGATGGGTTCCAAGAATGCTCACGCCACTTCAAAAAAGCGAGCGTGTCGAGTGTTCTCGCCAGTTTTTAGAGCTCTGTGGAGAGAATAAGGAAGAAGTTATGGCCCGGATTGTTACTGGAGACGAAACCTGGGTTCACCACTATGAACCTGAGTCGAAGCAAGAGTCGATGCAGTGGCATAAAAAAGGCACACCTCCTCCAAAGAAGTTTAAGGTGTCACAATCGGCCGGAAAGATCATGGCCACTATTTTTTGGGATACAGAAGGTATTTTGCTGATTGATTATAAAGATCGTGGTGTGACTATAACGGGACATTACTACGCTTCTTTACTGGATAGATTGAAAGAGGCTATCAAGGAAAAAAGAAGAGGAAAGCTGTCAAGAGGTGTGCTCCTTTTGCACGACAACGCACCCGTCCACACGTGCCATGTTGCGACGGCTGCCATTCACCGATGCGGGTTCGAAAAATTAAACCACCCGCCTTACAGTCCAGACTTGGCCCCCAGCGATTATTATTTGTTCCCAAAAATGAAAAAGGAACTGCGTGGACGAAAATTTGGCGATGATGAAGAAATCAAGTCTGCAATTTCGGCCTATTTTGACAGCAAAGAGAAATCTTTTTTTTATGATGGAATAAACAAATTATTTGATAGATCCGGAAAATGTGTTAAGGTTAAGGGAGAATATATTGAAAAGGAAAAATAGTTTCGTGTTTAATTTCGACCCCCTTCCCCCTCATTCCGCGAACTTTTTGACCTCCCCTCGTACGTACAAACAGCGAGCGCGGTGACGCGGACCGCAACAAATGAAACACGCAAGTAACGCAACAACGACAGTCAACGTGTAATCGAAGAAGACGTGGACGAGCACTCGACGCGGCGACAGTCAGCGCGGAGTTACTTTATGGAGCAGGCGAACTGCGCGCGCAGCCGTTGCAGCGACGCGCCCTGTAACAACAACAACAGCCGCGGTCAGTGCCGGCCGCCATAGGCCGTCGCCCCCTACTCTTGCACTCGCCGCATGCGGTCTATAGCGTACCTTGAGCAGCAGCGTGTGGTCGCCGCCCGCCGCGTTGTCGTTCTCCAGGTCGTCGGCGCGCGCGGCCGGCAGGTTGCCGTTGTCGTCGGCATCGGAGTGCGAGCCGCCCACGCTGGGGGAGGCGCCGCCCGAGCCCGCCGAGCCGCCCGAGCTGGCCCAGCGCGGCTCCGAGCGCTCCGAGCCGCCCGAACCCGCGTCCGAGCCCGACGTGGCGGCGCACACGCCCTCCACCGCCGTGCACGAGCGGCGGCGCGGCGCGGCGGGCGAGGCGCTGCGCGACGAGTCCAGCGACAGCGACGCGCACGACGCGGCCGACTCCACGTCCGAGGCGCCGCCTTCCGCGGCGCTGCCGCTCGCTTCAGAGCTCGAGCTGCGCACCCGCCCTTCTGGGAGTAAATCACCTTTGAAATGACTAAATCACTCTAGATGTACTTTAAGTAATATCTATTAGGCCAGGCGCGCACTACGAGTTTTTCACCGCGCGGCAGGAAAGAGCAGTGGCTTGTACCGTGCGGCAAAACAAATAAAAATCTGTAAGTAAACGCGAGCACTACGGTTTACTGCCGCATCAAAATTCTCAGTTTGGTACAGTATTACAGTGCGATATTATGGCGCTGCTCTTTTCTGCCGCGCGGCGAAAAACTCGTAGTGCGCGCCTGGCCTTAATTGTGGAGGTAGGTAATGCGATGGAGGTCTCACCACGAGGAGAGTCGGCACGCGCGGGTCGGTGCCCCAGCTTGTGGCGCAGCAGCGGGTAGAAGCCGCGTGCCGTGGCGTTGTGCGGCTCATACTGCAGAATCAGCCGGCAGTACTTGAGCGCCTCCGCGTACTGCCGCCGCATGATCGCCGATAGGAACTGCCGACAGACCGCTCGTCAGTCCAGCGTCGGGGATTTGGACCCTCCGAAACCACCGGTAGGGCTCACCTCTGCGAGGAACTCGCTCGGCGCCGACAGCGAGTCGTTGCCGTCGGAGCCGTCCTCCGGCGTGCGCGCCATCCCGGGCGAGGGCGGGCACTGCGGCGCGGCCGCCGTCGGCGAGGAGGCGCCCGAGTCCGTGTCGAGCGAGCGCAAGCGGAAGTGCTGGCTGCGCGGCTGGTAGCGCGGCGGCGGCGGCCCGCCCGGCAGCGTCACCACGAGGCGCGGCGTGCGGGCCCGCTCGGCCGCCGGGGCCCGCTCGGCCGCCGGGGGCCACTCGGCCGCCGGGGGCCGCTCCGGCGCCGCCGCCCCGCGCGCCGCCTTCGCCGCTGCCTGGCGAACGGGGGACGAGAGCGTTTAAAGGGGGGCGAAGCGGGACGCGGAGACGGCGCGGTCGGGGATACGCACGGAGTGCGCGCGCTGCTCGGCCAGGCGCAGCGCGGCGCGGGACGCGGTGTCGTGCGGCGCCCGCGGCGGCGGCGGCGCCCAGGCGCGGCGCGGGGACGGGCGCGGCGGCGGGGGCGGCGGGCGCGGCGCCGCGCGGTACAGGCGCGAGTTGGGCACGGGCAGGCGCAGCGGCCGCGGCCGGCGGCGCCGCGCGGGGCCGGCGCCGGTGCCCTGGCACTTCTTCGGCTTCGCTTTCTGCTTCGGTTGCAGCCCGGGGTACCTGTTGAAAGACACCTTAACAGTGTACTCACCTAATGTAGGTATCGATGCAGGTAACGGTAGGTGATGGGATGCGTACTAACAGGCGCGGGTTGGGCGTGTAGGGCGCGGCGATGCGGCGCGGCGGCTGGCGCTGCTGGGCGCGGAGGGCGCGGGGCGCGCCCAGGTCGATCACGTCGTCCGCGCTCTTCCTGCGGACACGGGCACACGGGTCAGCTATACCTGTCGCGGGCCGCGTATATCGCAGGTGCGTGCTGCGCTCACCAGTCGCGCGGCGCGGGCGGCGGGGCGGGCACGGCGCGAGCGCGGCCGCCGCGACTGCAACAGACGCCAAGACACATTTATGGAAAAGAATACCTGTTGTAACAAGCATTACACTATTTACAAGTAGTTATAAGTAGGTAGTAATGTCAAAAATGTTGATACCTGCCTAACATACCTATGTCTTATAGTCTTAAGATGATATGGTAAGCTTAAATAAATACCTACTTGCCTACATTAAACATTTTATACTTACATTAGCCATGTGCTGGTATAGCCACGGATCACAAAGCCCTAAAACTCCTCCGCAGCCAAATAGCGTTAGTTAACCTAGTAGATAGGTACGTACAGCATGCTACAGGAATTGATTTATTTCAATCTGAAATGTAATGCCTTGCCTATCCATACTTGACTATCACGTGCTCAGCGATAAAGGAAAACATCGTGAGATACCGTTCAAGAGAAATTCGTTTCGGAGGATGTGACCTGACCTGTATTGGGCTGGTTTACCGTTGGGTTGGAAGGTCAGACAGGAAGTCGCTTCTATAAAAATCGGACCTTTCAAATCTTCAAGTTAGGTAAGCGGACCCTGTGTAAACGGGATAACGCTAGGGAGATCATCAGCTCCTAAAGTAAAAGTAACGCAGTTTAATTAATATTAAGGTGGGTACCCGTTTACTTTATAGTTAAATGTTACTAGGTAGTGGTGCCCTGATATTTATGCTTTCACACCTAAGTAAGTATACAAGCAGCAGTCACAATCAAATGGCATT
This sequence comes from Pectinophora gossypiella, assembly GCF_024362695.1. Classification (NCBI taxonomy): domain Eukaryota; kingdom Metazoa; phylum Arthropoda; class Insecta; order Lepidoptera; family Gelechiidae; genus Pectinophora; species Pectinophora gossypiella. The sequence continues at coordinate 16,964,559 of NC_065413.1, read as the reverse complement.
ACGTGAGCTTTAGTCAATTTTTGCATGCTGTTAACGAAAACATGTCGCCCTGACGTTGTTACCTGCTGTGAATGTGAGTGGCGAGGAGTGGCGGCGACTGGTGTCGCTGGGCGGGCGCGTGGTGCGCCGTGCGGGCTCCACGGTCGCGGGTGCTGCTTGCGAGCTGCGACGGCTCGTTGGCAACCAAAACAAACGCACACTTGCCCTAGTATCGATCGCGGGCGCAACAGTTTGGCGAGCGGCGCGCGTCGTACCGCGCCCCCGCCACCCGCCCCCCCGCCTTCCGACCTCCACGACCTCTTCACATTTCCAATATCTTTAATCAAGTCCCTCCATCTGTCGTCTACACACTACTGACGGCAAAATCGTGCGGGGTCCTTCCTAATCTGGACTTTAGGCATTCTTTGAACAAAATATAGGTATAGGTATGGCTGATAACATCATACACACACGACGTGGACCTACTTAAACATAATAAGTAAGGTATACCTACTTACCTAGTGGGGTTATCATACCTCCAAGTGACCGCGAGCGCAACAATTACCTATAGCATCCTACCATACCTATATTTATTCCCACCCTACCTACTGCTACACGCATTCTACTGGTAGCCTCAATGTAGACTAAGTTCGTTTATCACATCAACGTGACATTATTACGGCTACTGTTTGAGTGCTTGTCTCTATATTTTCAAATTCAATTGCTAAAACGATGTCTGCCTACCCTTTAAGTGACGTTTTGTCACAGACTAAGTACTAAGACCATACTACGTTTTGTCGGTCCGCAGGTAAGAATGTAACGTCTCTATTAAGGTCTCATTACAGTACCCGATTCATCGGACACGATGTAGACCCGATGCATCGATTGCAGATATAAAATGTATGGCGAAATGGTGGTCACACCCACACGTTGTGCCATATATTACACTGCCCGATCCCGACGCATAATGTTTTAGGACCTTTAGATGGGCTTTGGACCCGTCCGGCTGCCGATGAGAGGAGTGCCGGTAGGTCTTTAATAAAAAAATCAGTTTTAATATGTGAATGTGTATGATGCATGTATGTTACTGAGAAGAAAACTGATATCTTTATTATTCAGATAGAAAGAAGGTTATTTTCGTTCGTAATTAAAATCTACTTTTACAGGATCGTTTACTTACGATTGTGGATTTCCAAGCATAACATTAACTACCATTATTAGTATTTTATGTTTTCAAAAATACCTACAAACAATTTATCATGTTTTTGGAGATTTTATTTTCTATTAACATAAATAGAATACAAATAGCCTACATAAATTTTACGAACTCGACAATCAAAGTCGACAATAAAACAATTGAATTCAAAGAGTATAAATAACCACATTGAATTCTTTAAAAGGTATCGTACCTACGTAAGGAGTCTTTTAAAGTAACTTGCATTAAAAAACGCCTCAGATCCATACACCCGCAAGATGTTAACACCTTCCTCAACTTCGTCCTCAGTTGAGGCGACTTCAAGGTCTTCCTCGAACTCAGCTCCAAATCGGTATTCTTTTGGCGCCTCAACCTCAACTCGAGTTTACTCCAGTAAGACATAACGTCATTGATTTCGTATTATCTTTAAGGCAGTATGATATATTCGATTCCATTGAGTAACTTCGAGGACGCAAAGGAGAACTTAAAATACCAAAATGCTCAGCGAGGGCCTGAGGCCAAATCAAATGGAGGAAGAGTCGAGTTAACATTCCACCTAAATACCGCTCGATCCGAAGCATCGTGCCTGATGATTTGGTAGGGTAGGCCCTTTGTTATGGTAGCAATGTCACATCACTGGTGTTGGTCGTGTGTGACGCATCCCTATTATTTTAAGAAAAAGACTATAGTGTCTATGTTTGTCTACGGCCTCTCTCTCTGACATGCAGTTTTTTGGCGGGAGGCGGGAACGGGACAGTTGCTTTCTTCATTGAATAATCTAAATAATTAATACGAAGTGGTGTTTTGTGGTTAATGATCGCATTAAGTTAGTCGGAAGACATTCGCGAGTGTTATTATATTGGAGTATTCAATAAACAAAGTGTATCTGCCTATTTTCGCTTCGTGTCAGGAAGCCGCTTCATAACTCAAAAGTTTATGCGGACTTTTGAGTTAATTCGTTTGGGGTTCGGAGTAGGAGTCTACTCCGAGGGTGGGGGCTTAGGTTTCATCATCATCACCTTTCATCATTTCATTAATCATCAAGAAAAAAAATACATCAGACATGGCTGTATGGGCATAGTTCCCTTTGCCTTACCCTTCGGGGAAAACCAAACCAAAAAAAAAAAAAATCTCTCTGACATGCAATGGCGTAGGGTGTGTTGCGTTAATAAATTACTCTTTTCTTTACTAAAGTATTTTCTATTTTCTTCCTCTGACCCATAACCCCGAACAGGTTATGGGCCCAGAGGCGCGCGAGTGATTAATTAGTTAAGAATCGGAGAGCGGATTTGGTACGATCGGCAGGGAAGCGGCGTACTGGGCGGCGTGGTCGAACAAAAGTAAGGTTATTTCAAAGAAGGGAAGGAAGGTGTGAAAGCCAAGCAAGAAAATGGGAGAAGATAATTCCAGGGGTGCGGGATCGCATATTAAGTTGGAGGGAGCGTCCAATTGGAATCTGTGGAAATTCCAATCGGTGATTTTACTAAGAAGTCAAGACTTGTTAGAAATAGTAGAAGGAAAATGTGTGAAACCAGAAGTCGAGGATGATAGGATTAAATGGGAAAGGAAAGATGCTAAAGCTCAAACATGGTTAGTGACAAGGATGTCGGAAAATGCGATGACGCATATTATAACTTGTTCTACGGCGGCAGATATGTGGAGAAAGTTGGCCAGTGTTTATGAACGGAAGTCAGAAGCAAGCATCCACATAGTTCAACAACGCTTTTTCCAATATAAGTACGAGGAAGGTACAGAGATGTCTACTTTTCTGTCAAAGATAGAAGAATTGAAAAATCAATTGAAACAAATGGGAGAAGATATTTCGGAGAAATTCGTAATTACAAAAGTGTTAATGTCACTCCCCGAGTGTTATAAACATTTCGTGTCTGCATGGGAGTCGGCGCCCGAAGATAAACAAACCTATGATAATCTCGTCGCTAGGTTGTTAATAGAAGAAGAGCGAGTGAAGGAAAAGGGCGATAGTACAGTACAGTCGTCGTCGGCGTTTGTTGCTAAGAAAAGCGATAAGAAAAACGTAAAGTGTTACGCGTGCGGTAAAATCGGACATATGAAAAGTGAGTGTCGGTTGAAGTGTTTTAGGTGTGGTAGACCAGGTCACGTTTCAGCAGTCTGTAACCTACAGAAAAAGTGTTATCAGTGTGGCAAGATTGGACATTTGGCTAAAGACTGTAGCATATCTAAAGAAAAACAATCTCAAAATGCATTTATAGTTCAGGAGCCAATATTAAAAAATAAATCTGAATTTATTTTAGACTCTGGAGCCAGTGACATATGATAGAAAATTAATTTTCAATTTTAGGGTTCTCTCTAAAAAGGTTGTGATAGGAGATGGTAAGCATCTGGATTGTGAAGGAGTAGGTGATATCCATTTTCTAGCTTTTAACGGTTCAGAATACATACCTTCTGTAATGTATAATGTTTTATATGTTCCAAATTTGATGGCTAACTTGTTTTCATTTACTTCTGCAATTGATAAGGGATATATAACTATATCAAGTAGTAACCATGTAAAGTTTTTAAAGGAAAACACAGTTTGTGCTCAGGCTAAACGAGATGGCAAATTCTATTTTATGCAATTCAAGTTTGAAAATAATTTTGATAATGATGATAGTTTAGCAATGTTAAGTTTAACCACATGGCATGAGAGATTTGCACATCAAAATTTTAGGCATGTAAAAGAAATATTAAATCAAAACAATGTAAAATATGAAGGGCTAATTGGTCAATGTACGTCTTGTATACAGGGAAAGCAACATAGGTTACCATTCTCCAACAGTGACAGCCGTGCAGAGGGTCCAGGTGAGCTGGTGCACGCAGACTTGTGCGGGCCGATGGAGTCAAGGTCTTTAGGCGGGTCTACTTATTTCCTTTTACTGAAGGATGATTACAGCAGCTACAGGTGGGTATATTTTCTTAAAAATAAGTATGAGGCGAAGGATAAAATAGTAGAGTTTTTAGAGCAGTTTGAGAATGAGTTTGAATGTAAAGTGAGGAAGTTCAGGTCAGATGGTGGTGGTGAATTTAAAAACAGGGAGTTGGAAGGAATATTTAAGAGGAAAGGGATAGTGCATGAAACCACTGTGGCGTATACCCCGGAGCAGAATGGTAGAATAGAAAGAGAGATGAGAACCATAGTAGAAGCTGCTAGGACGATGTTGATAAGTGCGAATGTTGACAAGGAATTGTGGGCTGAGGCAGTGCATAATGCGGTATTCACGATCAATAGAACAGGATGTAGTAGCCAGAGAGGGAAGACACCATATGAGTTACTGTATAAAAGGAGTTATGATATCAAGGAGTTGAGAACATTCGGAGATGAAGTATCAGTTCATATTCCAAAGCAGAGAAGATTAAAGTGGGACCCAAAAGGAGAACTGGGAAGGTTTGTAGGATATGGAGTGAATACAAAAGGATATAGAGTTTGGTTCAAAAATAAGAGAGAAGTGGAGACACACAGGGACGTTGTGTTTTTGGAAAGGACAAGAAATAATACAGAGGAAAGCAGAGGAATAAATAAAGAGGAGGTATTAGAAGGTGAAGACCTGTTGAAAGAAGATGAAGATACAATGGCAAATAATGAAGACAGTGTAATACAAGAAGAGGAGATGACAGGAAATGAAGAAGTAATGGAGGTAAGTGAAGAGGATCAGCGAACAGAAGAAGTGGAGAAAAATATAGAAAGAAGTGAATATGGAAGTGAGCAGTTTGAAGAAGAATATCTTGAAGATGAGTGGCTGAGTGCTGGTGAAGAGGTGTTGGAGGAGGGAAATAGAAGAGAAAAGAGGAGAGTAAAGAAACCCAAATGGTTGGAGGACTATGATGTGGGATTGTTGGTACATGGAGAGGAAGAACTAACTTACAAGGAGGCTGTAGAGGGAAAAGACAAGGTAAAGTGGATAGAGGCGATAAATAAGGAGCTGGAAGCATTAGAGAAAAATGAGACGTGGATAGAGACAGATTTACCTAAAGGGAAGAAGACAATAGATAGCAAGTGGGTGTTCAAAATAAAGAAGGACGAGGATACACAAGTTTACAAGGCTAGATTGGTAGCACGAGGCTTTAAACAAGAAGATAAGTTAGATCATTCAGAAATCTATGCTCCTGTGGCGAAATTACCAACGTTACGTATCCTGCTTGCTATAGCCAATAGATTTGACTTGGAAATACAACAGATGGACGTGAAGAATGCATTTCTAAACGGAAGTATTGATGAGGAGGTTTACTTGGAGAAGCCAGAAGGTATGAAACAGGATGGGAAGGTACTAAAGTTAAGGAAGTCTTTGTATGGATTGAAGAAGTCACCCAGATACTGGAATGAGAGATTTGACAAGCTGATGATGCAGGAAGGGTTTATTCGAAGCAAGTGTGATTATTGTCTATATTACAAGGAAGGAGTAAAGTTCTACGTGTTATTATATGTTGATGATATTATTTTAATTTCTGAGGATGTGACGAAGATTGAGGAGTTGAAGAATGCGTTAAGAAGGGATTTTGATATGAAAGATATTAAGGGAAAGTACTTAGGAATTAACATAAGAAAGAAAGAAGGAGTGATTGAGCTTGACCAAGAAGACTATTTGAGAAAAATACTAAGGGAATATAAAATGGAAGAATGTAAGCCAGTATCTACACCAATGGATCTAGGACTGAGAATTGAGAAGAGTGATAAGAAGAACGAAGAACTGATAAGAAGATGTAGGAGATTGATTGGAAGCTTAATGTATGCTATGTTAGGTACTCGACCTGACATATGTTATGCTCTGAGTTATTTAAGCAGGTTTCAGTCATGCGCAGGTGAGGATGTATGGAAGGGATTAAAAAGGATTTTAAGGTATATTAAAGGGACATTAGGTCTAAAGTTGATATACAGGAAAGGTGAGGAAGTACCATTAGTAGGATATACTGATGCGGATTGGGCAGGAGATCAGGAGGACAGGAAGTCTACTTCAGGTTGTATTATGAAGGTATATGGTTGTCCTGTGTCGTGGTCATCGGGTAAGCAACAGTGTGTGGCGTTATCTTCAACGGAGGCGGAGTATGTAGCTCTAGCTAAAGGTATTTCGGAGGGATGTTGGATTAGAAATCTGTTAAGAGAAATTAATTTAAAGTGTAATAATTTTGTTGTGTTTGAAGATAACCAATCAGCCATTCATATTGCAAAGAATCCCGAGCATCATAAAAGATTAAAACACATTGATTTGAAGTATCACTTTATTAGAGATAAAGTTAGAGATAATGTTGTAATTTTGAAGTATATTGAAACTGAAAGTCAAGTGGCAGATATATGTACTAAAGCATTGAGTAAAGCTAAGTTTGAAAAATGTAAAGAGATATTGTTTTAGAAGTTAAGTTGTGTGTAAGTAAGTTGTAGAGACATGTTTAGTTGATTAATAGAAGTTATTATTGAAGTTTTAAGTTTAAGTTTTGAGTTGAAGATGTTTAAGTTTATAGGGAAGAGTTTTTGAGTTCAAGAAGTTTAAGTTTGAGTTTAAATTTATATAAGTAAGGGTTTGATTTTATATTATGGAAAACAGTTTGTATTATTAAAGAGATATAGTTATGAGTTAGAAGTTTGTATTAAGTTGTCATGGGATGTAAAGTTTTCGATTGTTTTGTATTGGATATTTTTTTATATAGTTGTGTTGAGTGATGTAACATTGAGGGGGGGTGTTATGGTAGCAATGTCACATCACTGGTGTTGGTCGTGTGTGACGCATCCCTATTATTTTAAGAAAAAGACTATAGTGTCTATGTTTGTCTACGGCCTCTCTCTCTGACATGCAATGGCGTAGGGTGTGTTGCGTTAATAAATTACTCTTTTCTTTACTAAAGTATTTTCTATTTTCTTCCTCTGACCCATAACCCCGAACACCCTTTACACTGAAATGTGAAATATCTACGGCTTTATTTGAAATGCCTACACTAGGAAGGACGGATGCAGATTACAGGCTCAAACAAAAAAAATGCGTGATGAGACTGTATGATACAAAGCTCTTTGCCATTCTGTTAAGAAGAAAAAGAAACGTCAGTGTCAAATTAGTGTTCAATGCATGTCAGTTCGGTTCGGTATTAGTGTTGCCGAAAAATCGATAGTTTTACTATCGATAGTAAACAGCCAAAATCATGTACCCAATCGATAGGCCTATCGATAGTATCGATACTATCGATAGTATCGATAGTATCGATACTATCGATAGTATCGATAGTATCGATAGCTCTTTTTTGGCAATACTATTGATAAGCAACGATAGTATCGATACTATCGATAGTATCGATAGTTGAAAAACAAAAAACTATCAATACTATCGATAGTATCGCTCTTCGATATTGCGCAAGCTACCGATACTATCGATAGTATCGATACTATCGATAGTTTTGTACGATCGATAGTGACCTTAATTTCGATAGTATTGAATGTAGCATTGTGTGGAACAATTCACACCATTTAAAGCTCGTATTTAATATATTTTATATTTCGTGGGTGTTTTTGCAGTGGATATTTGGTTTTGAAGTAGGCAATTCTCTAAACTTAAAAAAACACTGTTAAGTGGAGTGGATAGGATTTTTTTACAATACTATCGAAATTAAGGTCACTATCGATCATACAAAACTATCGATAGTATCGATACTATCGATAGTATCGATAGCTTGCGTAATATCGAAGAGCGATACTATCGATAGTATCGATAGTATTGATAGTTTTTTGTTTTTCAACTATCGATACTATCGATAGTATCGATACTATCGATAGTTTTTCATCTTTTAACTATCGATACTATCGATAGTATCGATACTATCGTTGCTTATCAATAGTATCGCCAAAAAAGAGCTATCGATACTATCGATACTATCGATAGTATCGATACTATCGATTAATTATCGATACTATCGTTTTTTGGTAAACTATCGATAGTTCGATCGAAAACTATCGATAGGGCACTATCGAGCGGCAACACTATTCGGTATTACGATTCATCATAACATTATTTTATTAGTCACTGACACAAAAATGGCCGAGTTGTTGTCGATTCCATTAAAAAAGTCTTCGGACGTAGATCTGGTGAAGCCGCTGCGAAATCTGATCCAGGCGACTTACAGCGGCGCGGAGGCGGCCGACGAGTGCTGCGAGGCAGTCGCCGAGCTGGCTCGGCTGCGAGCTCAGGCCATTTGGAAGCTGTTTGATCAGTCGTCACTAGATGTTATTTACAAGTAGGTTGATGTACCTGCATGAGTCACGGCGGCGGCGATGGTCGCGCTCGGAGCTGGTGATGTCACCGGGCGCGACCTCCGCTCTTGTTGTTCTGTTGTACGTGCGATGATGTGAGCGCGGTGGTGTGTTTCAGCTATTACGACCAGCTGGTGTCGCTGGAGAGCAAGGTGCCGCCGCAAGAAGTGGCGGTGCCCTTCAAGTGGAAGGACGCCTTCGACCGCGGCTCCATCTTCGGAGGACGGATGAGTCTCAGTATGTAACATATTTTCACAACTTTTTTGTTTATTATATATTTTTTTTATAATATCATTTTAACATTACAATTCAGAATTATGACATCTACTTGATTAATGTGACTCATAAAACTCACATCATCTCATCACACCTCATGTGTATCTACCTAATGTACAGCTCTTGGCTGAGAAACTGGCAGCAAACCAGAAAATTCAAAAATATTTTTTTAGAAGTGATAAAGTAAATATTAGCTTTATGCTGGTTGAGGTCTTTGTATTTAATGAGGGACTTTTCAGGCTATGTTCTTCAAAAATAATATACATGGTACTGTCCAGATTTTGTGTGATCTTCTTCTATTGTGTGGGTTGTGAGGTGAATTACCAACCTCATCAACGCAGGTGTCAGGGTTAGCGTAATAATACCTACTTACTCATTGCTCAGGTATATAATTATTCAAAAATATATTGTAATGGCAGAAGCATGTTTAAAAATATACCTATTTGGATCATATTATGTATATGGTATTGTTGTTGCTACCTATATTGCTTCTCTTTATGTTGATCAGAATAATAATGGATGCAAGATGTATTGCGCTGGGGTGTAATAAAAGGTCATCATTTATACCCAAAAACAATAAAAGATGCATATGTCTCTCTTTCTATGAAATTAGAAGGTTAAACAAAGCCAATTTGTACAGTGCCATCTATATTTTTTTGGGGAACTTAGTCCAGGAAAGGAAAGGAGTAGGAAAGTCCCTCATTAATTTATTGTGTCAATATTAATTGCTTACGGTAAGGTTTTGAGCTTCATATGTGAACATGTATCATTGACATCATCTCCCTCGTTATGCCATTTTCATAGGGTCCATTTACCTAACATGAAGAGTTGGTGGTTTCCAGAAGTGCCTGCTTATCTGACCTTCCAACCCTAAGGGAAGACCATTGCAATCACAAGTTAGGTCACACACCTCTGAAAACTCTTAGGTATGTAGGATTCCTAGCGATGACTTCTACTCCACTGATCATAATGTGTAATAACGCCTTCTCATAGTATCCATATAATCTTAACAAATAAAATAAATAATAATTGAGGTTATATAATATAGTTTATTGAGGAAATCATTCACACAGCATAAAGTGGATAACATATTGCAGTCTTTACTTAACATGTACTGTATACATATACATAATATATACACACTTAGTTTACCAAAAACTAAGGTCTATCTTAACAAGCATACACAGCATTTATAAAAGAGAAGTTATTCTATCATGTGGACGTAACTTGGTTTAATCACAAACAAAACAATGACTTAAACCAGATTGTGCAAATTGCAGTATAATAAGCATTAGGATTTGATTTCATAAAATTTCGTCCATACTGTGCAGTACTGTGCTGTGCATGGCCGTGTAGGCAGAAGTAGTATGTATATGCACTACACAACTGCCATATATACTATTGCTCAGTCGAGAGGTGGGCAATGTTCAATACAGATGTAAGTAGTTTCATCCTCCCAGCATATGATTCTAATATGAATCACCAATGTAATACATGTTTCATTATCCTCCTTTGCCTCTCCTTGTGCCACTGGTTGGTGTGCTCTTATCTGTTCCATGGCATCATTGATCCTAATTAGTATAATATTCTGTACGCACAATAAATATAATTTGGATACTGACAAGCAGCATGGCCTCTTGTTAGTTGTTGCTGTCATGAAAGTTGCTCACTATTGCGCTATCGCCGCGGCCGCCGCCAGCTTGCCATTGACGTCTGTTGAGCTAAGGCAAGATATGTAGGGTGTTGTTGTATGAATACTAATAATTAGAAATGTGCCGACTACGGTTTCGGCCAAATGAGACTTCGGGAAAGATAGAGATAGATAAAGTATTCATCTGACAAACGCCGAAAGTCCAACTACTTTGTATTAAAATACTGTTTCTGAAGATAGCAGTATACGTGTCAATGTGACCGGGCGTGTTGCGTGTGTGCAGCGGTGAGCTCGCTGGCGTTCGAGCGCGTGTGCGTGCTGTTCAACATCGGGGCGCTGCAGTCGGCGCGGGCGGCGCACGAGCCGCTGGACACCGAGGACTCGCTCAAGCTGGCCGCCAAGCTGTGCCAGGTACGACCTCGACCCTCTGTGGGACTAGTGTATGTGCTCGTCTGAGTACCGTGTGCTTGTGCCGGCAGCAAGCGGCCGGCGTGTTCACGCACCTGAAGGGCACGGTGCTGCTGGCCGTGCACCAGGACCCCACGCCCGACCTGGCGCCCGACACGCTGGCTGCGCTCGCGCAGCTTATGCTTGCGCAGGCGCAGGAGCTCATCGCCTACAAGTGCATCCGCGGTGAGTTCCCCACTTTTCTTTTCTTCTTAATTTCGACAGCCACTCTACTTGGATGGGAAATAGCATTTATTTTGTTTGTGATTATTTTTATTTTTTTAACAATATTATCATATATTTGTGTTAAAAAAAATGTGTTCGGATTTTTTTTATGGAAGATTATAATTATGGACTTATCTTAAAACATTAGGAAATAAAGCAAAACCATAAATTTAACACATTATTACCGTAAAGTACTGAGAGATACGGGCATTTCACATCTCTAGTTATGGCAAAGTTTTGCAATGTAGTGGAAAAGAAAAAAGTATCAAAAGTTGGTAGCCTTACGTCGTATGTGTGTGCGTGTGCAGACGAGATGAAGGAGAGCATGGTGGCGAAGGTGTGCGCGGCGGGCGAGGAGATGTACGCGGATGCGCTGCGGCTGATGCAGCGCGAGGCGCTGAAGCCGCTGTGGGACCGCGACTGGCTGGCCGTGGTGGCGGCCAAGCAGGCGGCCTTCCGCGGCCTGGCGCAGCTGTACGCGGCCGGCGGGGCGGAGGCGGGCGCGGCGCCGGGCGCGGCGGGCGCGCGCGTGGCGCGGCTGCAGGCGGCGGCCGAGGCGCTGCGGGCGGCGGCGCCGGGCGGCCGCCTGGCCGGCGTGGGCCCGCTGCGGGACGCGGCGGCGCGGGCCGCGCGCCTGGCGCACGACGCGGCGCGGGACAACGACTTCATCTACCACGAGCGCGTGCCCGACGCGGCCGCGCTGGAGCCGCCGGCGCGGGCCGTGGTGGCCAAGGCGCTGGCGCCGCCGCCGCGCTGGGCCGCCGGCCGCGACCTGTTCGCGCGGCTGCTGCCGCTGCCCGTGCTGGCGGCGCAGGCGGCCGCCGAGGCCCGCCGCGCCGAGCTGGTGGCGGCCGAGGTGGCGCGCCTGCGCGAGGCCACGCAGCTGCTCAACGGCGTGCTGGCCTCGCTGTCGCTGCCGGCCTGCGTGGAGGCGGCGGGCGCGGCCGGGCTGCCGCCCAGCATCGTGGCGCGGGCCCGCGACGTGCGCGCCGCGGGCGGGCTGGCGGCGCTGGCGCAGCTGGTGGCCGAGCTGCCCGAGCTGCTGCAGCGGAACAAGGACATCCTCAACGAGGTGACGCTGGATCCGGTCGTGGGTTCGTGGGTTCGCTTGCCGCGATTCGACCCGCCTAAAGCGTGCTTGGGCGCCCGCAGGCGGAGCGGATGCTGCGCGAGGAGGCGGAGGCGGACGCGGCGCTGCGCGCGCAGTTCGGGCCGCGCTGGTCGCGCTCGCCCAGCGAGGGGCTCACCGAGGCCTTCCGCGCCAACGCCGCCAAGTACGCGCAGATCATCGACAACGCCGTGCGGGCCGACCACATCGTGCAGCAGAAGTTCCAGCAGCACAGAGACGTGAGTGTGGCGCTTACAGATACGTCCCCGCCGGCCGACACGAACTGGACTGGGAGTCATAGGTTAATATGCGTTAAAATGTGCTGGAAACCTTCATTCTACTCGCCAACCTTCAGTGATGTACCGTCAGAAATGTTCCTCGTTTGGGGACGTTCCCGGCAGTAAAAAGGTGCAAAGCTTATGTAAAAAAGCTTTACAGGTGAGACTACAGTACAAGAAAGAACAATTTGAAAAAGATAAACAGCTAGCGTCTACCGTCAAAGGGAAAACGGGAATATTTCCGGGAACGACACACCACTGGACGTATTGGTATAGGATTTCGAAGCGCAAAGTACAGATTATCCCAACTCTGATTGTCAACGTGAAACTGATACTTGTATGCGGTCGATGTATCTCTGAGTACCCCAATTTTCATTTCCGATTATCGAGTACGGATTTCCGACTTCTGATTACCCATTTCCGATAACCTATTTACGATTACGCATTACTGATTTCCGAATACTGACTACCGATTATGGATTTCCGATTTCGTTTTCGTTTCATAAAGGTTTTTTTGAGGGTTGTCTGATTAACAGCAGCAGCACTTAGCAGTGACACTATCTGCCAGATAAATGTCCGATAGCCATAATACTACCTGCTAAAGATAAGTGATTGATAGCAAAATGTAGCTGGTAGCTCTGTCTGTAAACCAGAAACATAATATTAGTTCATAACTTCATAACCTTTAGTATCGGTCTCATGATGACAAACAGAATTAGTATAACCTCCACTTTGCGCTTCGAAATCCTATACCAGTATGTAACGCGAGGATGTCGGCACATTGTAACTAATATGAACCTATAGATCCTACACCAGGCGGTCCCGGCCGGCGGGGGCGTATTGCACTGGCATTCCGTGTGAATCACCCCGCCGTATGTCCCGCAGAACATCGAGCTGCTGTCCCGCAGCGAGGACGAGATCGGCGCCGGCGTGCCGGCGGCGCCCGGCGGCGGGGGGGCGGAGGCCGGCGAGGCCGCGGACACGCTGCGGCGCCTCATGCGCGACGTGGACGCGCTCAAGGCGGAGCGCGACGCGCTGGAGGCCGAGCTCAAGGAGGCGCGCGTGCCGCTGCAGGAGGCGCTGCTGGAGGCGCACGCGGCCGCGCGCCCGCTGGGGGCCGAGGCCGAGCCTGCGCTGCAGCGGGCGCTGGCGCCGCTGCAGGCGCGGGCCGCCGCCTCGCTGCGGCGCCAGGAGGACCTCGTCGCCGGTACGGCCGCGCCTCCTTGCTGGGAGGCCCCTCTCCCTCCTCGGTTTTTGTACAAAGGAACGAAGAAAACATTTATTTGCATATTGGACGCCACGCTGACCAACTTAAACGTAAACTTAAAAAACAACACAAAGACAAAATAATTAAACTAGCAATATAAACATTTAAAATACACGCGTAGAGGACGTCCAAAATACAAAAACTTATTTTCTAAATGGAACAACAAATTAACTATTTTCATTACCTGTGTTGTAAGACCTTCCTTCTTGCCAAATTTCTTAATTTTAGGTCTATGGGGAGTACCCAATGCAATGTAAAACAAGCCTTCCACAACAAGGGGAGCATATTCAAGGCTAAGATAGCCAAAGATAGAAAATTATGCATCAAAACTTTCGTATGGACCACAGCCCTCTGTGGATGTGATTGGACACTGACACAGAAAGAGAGAGAGAGACTCGAGGCCTTTGAAATGTGGTGTTGGAGGAGGATTTAAATAATAAGTTGGACTGAAAATGAGGAAGTGCTAGTAAGAGTAAGGGAAAAGAGGCAAATATTGAGAGTTATTGAGGACAGACGAGGCAAGATGATTGGCCACTTAATAAGACACGACAAATTTATTCAAAACATCACAGAAGGGAAGCTACAAGCAAAGAGCGGAATAGGAAGAGCTTACATGGAACAGATTAAAGAGAAGGCGCACGTCATGTTTTATAATGAATTGACATTTGATAGACAAGAATGGAGAATGCTACTCGTACACCGACAAAAGCGCGGAACTTAAATTAATGATGTGATGATGGGAAGTACCCCATAGGTTTGATTCGCTTACGAATTGTATAAAAATAGGGCTAGTAATGGCCATATTTCGAAGCTTGATTTTTCATTATAGCTTCAGGGAACCGCAGATATATGTATGTATTTAGATGTTAATTTCAACTTGATACCTCCACGCGTTTCCGAGAAAAAGGGTCTTTTACAGACAGACGGACGGAGCAGCGATCCTATAAGGGTTCTGTTTTTCTGTTTGAGGGTCAGAAACGTAAAAGGGATCTCCTCCAGTATAATGTCGTGGCGGGCTCGGCACAGGCCGCGGCGCTGGTGTAGTGGGGGAGGCTGTACGTAAACTTAAATACTCAATTACCTGTGCTGCGTACTTACAATAAAAACAACAGACATAATGAATGACACATATAAAGTATAGGTATTCAAAGAACATAAAAGGACCAAATATTGAACCCTGGGAAACGCCCATTATTTATAACGGAATTATTAATATGAACCTGTGTTATTGAGTTACGTTACTTAATATAACTTAGTCTTAAGGGTTAATAATAATTGGTAGTGCATGTGACATGCGGCCCGTGTGCCCGCAGAGGTGCAGACGGCCCACGCGGCGCTGGCGGCGCCCCTGGGGGGCGGAGGCCGGGACGCGGCGCTGGGCGCGTTGGCCGCCGCCGCCGACGCCTACAGCGAGCTCAGCAACAACCTCAAGGAGGGCGTCAAGTTCTACAACGACCTCACGCAGGCGAGTACCCGCAGCCGGCCCCGCGGCGCCGCCGCCGCTGCTCGGTATGGTACTCATGTTGCTCCTTGTGCGTTGCAGCTGCTGGTGGCGTTCCAGAACAAGGTGTCGGACTTCTGCTTCGCGCGCAAGACGGAGAAGGACGAGCTGCTGAAGGACCTCACGCAGGAGGCGTCGCGGCCCGGCCCGCCGCCGCCCGCGCCCGCCCACGAGGTCTCCGCCCACTTACACAAACAAAAATCCATTATTCTAATATTTGAAAGTGCAAATATTACAATCATGGATTTTTTGTTTCTATAGCACTCACCCGTACTTGGGGAAACTCATACAGAGAACATACTCAATTACAAAAAGTTTAGCTCGGACATGGGACGAGCACCCGGCGGTGCGCCGGACAAGAGCTGCGAGTTCAAGTCCCGTCCGAGTCAGATTTTATCGATGTAATGTCCTCTTTATTGGAATTGTTTATTTTGTACCGCCGCCTCCTGTTGCAGCCGGCCGCCGCCCGGCGCGAGCCCCCCCCGCGGCCCGCGCCGCCCGCGCTGCCCTACCCCGCGCAGCCGCAGGGCATGCCGCTGCCGTACGCGGGCCCGGCCTACCCCTACTACGCGGCGCCCCTGCCGGCGCTGTACAACCCCTACGCCACGCTGCCCTACCCGCGCGCCGCGCCGCCCTACCAGCCCTACCCCGCGCCCGCGCCCGCGCCCGCCCCCCGCCCGCCCTACGACTCCTACCCGCAGCAGTAGCGGCGCCCCGGCGGCTGCTCGGTGCACTCGTAATCTCGACGCGATGGGCGACTCGCCGCACCTAGAGATGACGTGTTGCTCTGAATTATTATTATTATAACGTAGGTTAAGAAATGGGTATGTGGACCGTTACTAATGTTGGATTCTAAGGACTGTTGTTACATAATAGATAATAAGGCTCAAATTATCATGTTACGACAATATACAGAACTCTCGAAGAAAAAAAACCAATAGGTTATTATCTTGGCTGGGTCAAACCAGAACCTTTAGTTGCAATGTATGTCTGCCTAAAGATCTGATGTGCTACCGAGATATTTGTGCTGCATGTCCGGCCGTGCGCTGTGTACTGCGCTCTATGTTGTCTCCGATGTGTTGTGATCTTGGAATGCCTTATTTTCTTGGTTTAAAATATGTTAATAACCTGAATCTTTTTTATTTCGAAAATATTTAAACTATACTGTGATGTGATGATGATTATCGTGTATGAACCGCTGCGGGGCGGTCAGCATTTACGAGTTGGCAGTAGGTGCTTGAATGATGAAATTACTGTCAATGGAAAGTGAAATTAATTTGAATGTAACATATTTATTAGTTTTTATGAAATTGTAAAATGTAGGAATTAAATAAATATTGTTTTTGTCATTTATTCTTTTCATCAATGGCCACACAGAATCCTCATAATCTTAAAACGTATTGTGAACTCTTTAGTTTGTTGTTGTGAACTAGCATAGAGTTGATTGAGGATAAAAACTGCCTATTTCTTGGTGTCGATATTGTTGAATGTTCTTAAATTTTGACAGTTCCTAATACTATTTGAGTAAAAAACATTATTTTAGTTAATACACTAAAACCCTTTGTTATATTTATTCTCTAAAGATCGGAAAGAAGAAAACTTGAAAAACTTATTTTCAGTCGAAACAATACTTCATACACACATTATACAATAATATGGAAACTGCTTTTTTCCAACTGGCTGTTTTTGTTTTTCGTAACTCTTCCTTCAGATGGGATACACTCCACAATAAAATATTTTCCAACTAGTCAAATCAGTTACTTTTTTCTAAATGTCAAAACACGAAATTACGATGGAATTTGTATGAAATAGCGCCAAAGAATAGCGCCCTGTGTCGTCATAGAAAAACGTGACAAAACGTTGCACTTATTACATTTTCATTTTTTAAATTCATAAGTTAAATATAAAAAAAAACGTTTTTGTCACCTTTAGATCTGTCTTTATGTAGTAATCAGAATTTCATAATTAACTTTATCCTAGGAAACTACCCAATTTATAGCTATTTATCATGAATTTTAGTATGGAGAACTGTCAAAATTTAGGAACACTCAACAGAGCTGCCTACATTTGAGCTTCTAGTTTTTATCCTCCATTATAGGTAGCTAAAGTGTAATTAATACTCCTACAAAGTCCTATATTTTTTTCTTAGTATAAAATATAAGTGAGTGATCATGGTGCAGGAATGGGAGGTGTTGGGAGATATGTTGAAGAAAACATGAGTCTTGGATTATCACATTATTGCTATTTATTAAATTAAAACCTTCTAAAGTCTGTAGACATACTGTTGATTATTAGTAACAAAATAACAATGCAGCTTAGAACTTGGGTGCCGGGGACCCCTCCTTGTCGTAGTCTCTGCTTGGGGAGTAGAACTGCAAACAGAACAAATCTCATTGTAACACACAATGTCTCATTTACTCAGCTCCCCTCTTGACATCAAGACGGTTGTTGCCTCCCACTAGTCCAAAAGCTGGGTAAAGCCATGAAGTATGTAGGTACCTAGTTTTCTCTTGTGTGGATTGTGAGATCAATGATTTAACCTCATCAACACTGGTGTCAAGGTTACCATTGAGTCACCAAAGGCCTCTGACATAACTCATGTAATGACTACATACTGAAGTAAATAGTAGCCGGGACTGTCTGGGCATGTTAATGCCCTCCAAAGTACAAATCATCTTACTTTACATTTGTATTTCTATTATTTTCAGACAATCGAGTGATCATCCTGCAATATCCTGGTGATTTTGGTAGTAAGTTCCAACTGGGGTTAGCAATAAACAATAAATATAACCTGCTGTAACAATGACCATACAAACTGGAATATTCAAATCCATATATTGGCTAGCTATGTTTGTAGGCTTATGTGGAAAAACAAAAAGCTCTGAAATAATTATTTTTTATAAACAAAGTATCTGAGCGTTTGGTGAATTTGATGTCTTCACCTTGTATTGTTTGGTCCTGTATTCCTCCCAAGGCTCGGGATTGGACTTGCGGTTCCAGGTGACGTCGGGCGAACGCAGTGCCAGCCGCGCCAGGTAGAACACCGCGCCGCCGCACCCCAGCGCCGTGCACACGTACAGCGGGATCAGCTGGACACACACACCTTACATATACAACAATACCTTACATACATCCTTAACAATGTACATATGATCTGTTGATGCCGAGAAGTGTTTATAAATATCTACAATGAAGTGAAAAATATGCTGTCAGTCTTATCGATTATTATACATAACTGACAATGTGATGACCTGTCCATACCTTTCCACTTTACTAATATATTGTATGTCCTTCTTCTACAAGATTGGCATTGGCAATAATTTAATAGAAGAAAACTACTTAAACAATGTAAAAAAAATAAGTTAGAGGTTAATTATGTAAGCAGCTGAGACGCAATATCGATAGTAAATAGTCATCTACACTTACAGCCTTGTGTTTTTTCAAGCTTTGCAAGCTTAAGCCTTGCATTTTGATTATTTTTTGATTACTACAAGAGACCACTGAAATCTTCTTCGATTACACCAACCGATAGAACACCACAGGAAAATCTGTCGAAAACTCGACGAAAATGACAATTAAGATGTCTGTCTGTCAGTTAACTGTCAAGCAAGCAAGCCCATTTTTTTTTTTTTTTGGTTTGGTTTTCCCCGAAGGGTAAGGCAAAGGGAACTATGCCCATACAGCCATGTCTGACGTATTTTTTTTCTTGATGATTAATGAAATGATGAAAGGTGATGATGATGAAACCTAAGCCCCCACCCTCGGAGTAGACTCCTACTCCGAACCCCAAACGAATTAACTCAAAAGTCCGCATAAACTTTTGAGTTATGAAGCGGCTTCCTGACACGAAGCGAAAATAGGCAGATACACTTTGTTTATTGAATACTCCAATATA
This sequence comes from Pectinophora gossypiella, assembly GCF_024362695.1. Classification (NCBI taxonomy): domain Eukaryota; kingdom Metazoa; phylum Arthropoda; class Insecta; order Lepidoptera; family Gelechiidae; genus Pectinophora; species Pectinophora gossypiella. Next base: position 16,945,491 of record NC_065413.1, on the reverse strand, counting down.
ATAACACTCGCGAATGTCTTCCGACTAACTTAATGCGATCATTAACCACAAAACACCACTTCGTATTAATTATTTAGATTATTCAATGAAGAAAGCAACTGTCCCGTTCCCGCCTCCCGCCAAAAAGCCCGCAAGCAAGCCCATCGAGGGACACTACGACACTACTAACTACTAGGTTGCTACCATGTTGCTACTAGGTAGGTACTACTGTTATTACAAAACGCTATATTTTATGGCTACTGCTTGATCCACGCCATTTTGGCGCTGTACGTCAACAGAAACTTGACAGAAACCGTGGCGGAAGTTCTTAGAAGGAACCTATCCTATCCGAATCCTGATCAGTGATGTGCCATTCCCGAGAATGTTCCCAAAGTAGAAATGTTCTCCTTGTCAATACTCTTTAATTGTTAAGAACTGGCTGCTTTTCTGTTTCAAAATGTTCTTTTCACAGATATTGAATACTAGTATTACTACTTCTTCTTCTATCGTGTGGGTTGTGAGGTGGAGTACCAACCTCGTAATATACTAATATTAAATGTTATTTATTTCTGGTACTCTGGTCTTTTCTGCCTAAAGGTTATGATATATAAAGATCTTTTTACATAAGTTTTTCGCTTTTTTACTGCCGAGAACATTCCCAAAGTGGGAACGTTCGAGACCACTGGTTTCTCAACTTTCGGATTAGGGATTTGGATTTGTGAATAATCCAGAGTATCAACAGAGTGTTTAAGGTGATACGTTTCACTCAGCTAGGTAACGCTGCGTCAGCAGATGGCGTTACTTCTGCAGTTTTCGTATTTTTTTCCATTTATTCGTTTAGTGTTGAGTTCTGACCCAGTGAAATGTTAGGTGGCGAAATCTTACATACATTATCTTTAAGTTAAGCTACAATTTTGAAGTATTTACTGCAGATATCATATTAAAACATTGCATCAAAAGTTGGTGTCATTTCAATTTGTGTACAAACACGAAGCTGTCACACACACATGCGAACTAGGTTAGCTATTAAAAGAGATGCATAATTTGAAGTCTGCTTCTAACTTCTAAATGGCGCATTTGGTAAAGCAGTCGCCGCCATTCTTAAGTTTCACGGTTCAAACCCAAGTGCATGTTTTAATTGTTTTTTCTTTTTGTATTTTTTTTTACAATTGAATTTGGCGAACCCGTCTATTTGTTACGGAATTTTCAAAAAGTATCACTTTTACCAATAATATTATAATTATACAATAATGTACTTTGCACTAAAGTACCTTCCGTAATTTCCGTATTTTTTATTTTGTAAAATTCTAACAGGCATTAATCGCATCAGTGAACATGCGGCTAACTAAAAAACTACTGAACGGATTTTCATACGGTTTTCACCAATGAGTAGAGTGATTCATGGGCGTGCTTTAGGGTATATAATTTATACAAGTATTTTTTTTTGTATAAAATGGTTCAAAAATGATGATGAATGTCAAACATAATTATCGTTACAAATATAGCCGACTTGGAGCTTTCGGCGAAAACGCTGCCTGAGCCCATTGAGATATAACAAAACAACGTATGGTTGAATTGTTCCTTTTTTGTAGGTCTACCGAAAAGTCCACAATATGTCATAATAGTTATATTGTGTATAAAGAATTGTGTATATGTATTGTATGATTTTACAAATAACGATCACAGTACAGTAATAATAAGGTAGATTTTTCCTAAATTGCGTCGGTTCAAACTTTGACGCATCGCGTTTGAAAGATGTAATAGCGCTTCAGGACGTCCCGCAAGCACGGCGCTGATGTCGCAGTATCCGCATATAATTATTATGACTTGTCATTTAGTTCCAATAAAATCCGCGGGACTTCATACGTATGTCAGTGACAGCTGGTGATAGCATGCGGGACACTTAGCAGCTAATCGAATTCTATGTTGTTTTCGCGCCCAGTCCAGACGACTTGCATTGCATTTCTGGACTTATATTTACGCGTAGTGTTTATTGTTAGGTTAGTTAGTTCAGGTTAGGACGTCTTTTTTTAACGAGGACGTTAAAAAAAGACGAGGCTGAGACGTATTGAAGTAGTATTTCCATATATACGCGGCCTGAAACGGGCTGTTTCGGGGACCTGAACTGGTTGCTGTCGAACTTATTATCACGTTTTCTTGATTAAAATTCATAAATAAGTCAAATAGAAAAAAGAAAAAAGATTTTCGTTAGTTTTAGATCTGTCATGATGTCTGTGATGTTTGTTTATTATACATAAGAATTTCAAAATTTATCTTATTTTTTTTTCCCAAAGGGCAAGGCAAAGGGAACTATGCCCATACAGCCATGTCTTGTGTTTTTTTTTCTTGGTGATGATTAATAAAATGATGAAACCTAAGCCCCCACCATCGGAGCAGACTCCTACTCCGAACCCCAAACGAAGTAAGCGGCTTGTTGGCGCAAAGCGAAAATAGATAGGTACACTTTGTTTATTGAATATTCCGATTTAATAATACTATCGGGAATGTTTTCCGACTAACTTAATGTGATCATTAACCGCAAAACACCACTTCGTATTGATTATTTAGATTATTCAATGAAGAAAGCAACCTTCCCGTTCCCGGTCCCACCAAAAAGTCCGCGGCAAAGAGAATATAAATAAGTCTGTATGTTGGATGGAAAAACAATTCATTATAAATGACTACTATTTAGGCCGGCAAATGCAACAACTTTTTTTTTGATTTGGTTTTCCCCGAAGGGTAAGGCAAAGGGAACTATGCCCATACAGCCATTTCATTTTATGTATTGATTTTTTATTATAATATATGTCCTCTTTTAAAACACGGTACTTACCCATTATTTAAAAATGTTTAAATAATATGCGTTAAAACAAAAATATTTTTCCAATATTCCTTTTCTCAGATTGTAGTATTTTTAGTTTTTTATTTATTCATACAAAATCTCTTTATAAATTGTCACTGACATTCTATTACACTTGTCAAGTAGTCAAAGCCTTTAGAGAAAAAAAAAAACTATCACGCACACAAACTAACATTGACACCACTACACGCTCAGCAAATACACTGTAATCTGCACCACTACAAATGTAGAATTGATCAAAATTGAGGGTCTGAAATATGGTACTTCTCGTATTCGGACCCTAAATTTTTGTTAGTTTGCGAAAATAATACACCAAAATATTACTATTTATCGGTTTTATAACAATATTCCTCTATCCGTTTTCCTGTAGCACTGCATCAACTTTTGTATGGAAAACGAATCACCTTAAGGTCATTGGTCAAGTTTTTTTTTTTTTTTTATTTAATGGCCTGGTTTCTCTGCATGACATTTAAGCCAAGTCAAGGACCAAGTATTAGATTAATAAATATAGCTTTAAATCCATTCTAAGTACTTAAATAACGATTCGTATCACAAATAATAACAATCGATTACTGTTTACATCTGTGTAGGTTTTCCAGCAACATTTTGTTGGAATGCAATAATATTTGTACCAGGCCATAATTATTAAAAAAAGCAATAATATTTGACTGACAAGTGCATTCAAGATTTTATTGTCCTATAATTATAACCTATTTTTAATGATTTGGTGCTATTTTATTGAAAAATACAATCGATTACTGAGAAGTTTTAGTTCACTTTTAAGATGAGCTTTCTATTGTAAGTATTCGTAACAGTTGATATCGGCGAGTACGTCTATTTATAACTTCTCTTCTTCCTTCCGTTGACGTCTTGTTTACGTGCGCGCTGGAGTGCCGAGAGTACTGCGATCTGCTGCGTGGGGCTGCCCGGCGGGGCCCGCACCCCTCTTGCCATTGTTGCACATGACCATATCTATGAGTCATGTTAACCCTTATTCACTGCTGACTACAAACATTGGGGCCAGTTATCTGATAGTAATAATCCACTATAAACTTTACTATTTTAATATTTTTAATTGAAACTTTTTGTAACATTCCAGTGGAAGCCGCTCCAATAAGACTTTCAAGCCCAAAAAGAATATACCGGAGGGCACCCACCAATATGACCTGATGCGGCACGCGGCCGCCACGCTGGGCTCCGGCAACCTGCGGCTGGCCGTCATGCTGCCCGAGGGTGAGGACCTCAATGAGTGGGTCGCCGTCAACAGTACGTACCGCCTTCAATGCCCTCATCGCAGCCTGCACTTGTTATACCAGTTTAGGTACCAATAACTATTAGCAACATATCAGGCCTGTAAGCATACTTACAATAATTTCATATTTATGAAGTATTGTTAGTTGCTTCATTAGTCATAGCCTGATAACACATCCGGTGTACAATACTTCATATACACATTGTACAATAATATGGGGTGTGGATTGTCCTGTTGTAAATTGCAATAAGCAATTTACTATAGGTATTTCTTTTGTTAAATGTGTATAATAATGTAAAATAATAAATTGGTTGTTTCTTTTTTAATGTTGTGTAGTAGGTATTCTATACTAATCACCAGTGATCAGAATTTAAGTGCTATTTCAGACAATGTCATTAATATGGATATGACAATATCCCTGGGGTTATGGTAATTGAAACAATTTAAATTATTGTTTCATTTACTTAATAAACAAAAACAATTTCCTGTCAATATTGCATGAAATATTGATAATATTAAAAAAACTTTGTGTGTAAACAGAAAAAAATATTATAATTTAGAAATCTAGTAATATATTTTAAATACCAGAGCAATAATGTGTTCATTGTTTCATTAACAAGAAAAAAACATTATGCCCGTTTAACATTCCACTCTTAAACTTGATCTAAACTATTAGAAATAGAAATACTATTTATTAGCCTTTGAAAATATTATATTCTTTTGTAACCTTATAACAATTTACTTTATTTCAATAAGTCAATGTCTTTTAAAAGAACCTACTAATGTCTAATAAATTAATATTTAAATTAGTTTGAATATGCATAAAAATACTTAATTAGGATTTTCGGGACAGAGTCCAGGATCCCAGGACATGTACTTGCTGCCTATCAGTCTGGGCATGGTCATAGAATAGAAGTAGATCAAAGGAACTAACTGTGTCTGCCTAACTATATGATATAAATACAACTAATAAATTATGTAATTTGTTACGACGACTTGGGCGAAGCAAAAAGGAGGGTTATGTGTTTGACTGCTATAAATTACGTATGTGTGTATGCACGTCTGTTCCCAACCACATATCATAATTTAATAAATGAGGTGTCACAAGAAGCGTTTTGATTGTCCGGTGGTTATAGGCTATGTGATGTCACGATGAATTCAATGTGCGCCTAGAGAGTCTAGAGAACATAAACTGACGAAAAAAAATGTTTGTTTCTAATGGTAGTGTGTTGGGTTTCAAATGAAAGGGCTTAATTTGCACATTTAAAATATGTACATATTACGTACGGTTATTTACTTGATAATTACGTCGTATTGATAACATGACTGCTCCGGATAGGTTTTATCTCTAAATCTTGCAAAAAACACATAATGGAAGCATGTTATCTTAATAAATAAGATCCCAAAATTATATAAGTTTAAAAACTAAAATTCGACTACGAAAAATCACACTCCAAAAAGTATGAAACAAGGTATATTTCTCTGGAATTCTTCTGAATACTGATGTTATAGTTTTTTAAATTTATATTTTTATTATTAATTAGTATGTCGTTTGTTGCAGCGGTAGACTTCTTCAATCAGATCAACATGTTGTATGGCACGATCACGGAGTTTTGCACGGAGCAGTCGTGCGGCGTGATGTCTGCGGGGCCCAAGTACGAGTACCACTGGGCGGACGGCCACACCGTCAAAAAGCCCATCAAGTGCTCCGCACCCAAGTACATTGACTACCTCATGACATGGGCGCAGGACCAGCTCGACGACGAGACACTGTTCCCGTCCAAAATAGGTAATGTAGGCAAACATGGCTATTGTATTGTGTTGTCTCTTTAAAGTGTAGCATTGTACTAGCATCACGTGGGAGTATTGCTATACACATCTGCCTGCCCCTTTGGGGATACAGGCGTGATGCTGTTATGTTGTGTAATACTAGGATGAGTATAAATACATAAACTCAGGCCTTTATTCCTAAAGGGGTAGGAAGAGCTACAAGAAGACTACTTGCAATCATAGTAAATAAATAAAAATAAAATCACGAACTAAAACTACATCAACATAGTTAGTGTCCCTTATCCTTGCACTACCACCATAACGGATCGCAATTTTCTTCGAAGTTTGTATGGCAATACTGTCTGTCACGTTATCAATAAAAGCAGTCAAACATCACACTCGTAACTTAATAATACATGAATAAAATTCGAAAATAAGTGGAAAAATAAAATGAGATTAATTTATGATCGTCTTAGACTGGCTTCTGTTTGTAGATTAGCATATTACCTATAATTTTTCTTTGACCCAGTCAAGTACCCAATTCTGCTATTTGGCGACTTTCTACAATTTTTTTGAGTGAAATCAGATCTTCGCCAACTGCTGTAGTTATCGAGATACGAGAGAATGGAATAAGGGTTTTGTAGGCACTGTCACAAAGAGACTCAACTTTTGAATGGCGTGGCGAGGTGTTCTCATATTTGGCGACAAATTATAGACGTTTTGTTGGTGAAATCAGATCTACGCTAAGTACTGTAACAAAAAAAGTGATGCTTGGGAAAGGCTTATAGGTACTGGCGCTGCCACAAAAAATGCTTTTAAAGGCAGACCGACATAATTCTGATATTAGGCGACATATTTTCGAAATGTTTTCTATTTAGTGATATTCCCGATCCGTTATGGTGGCAGTGCCAGAATTAGCGACACACAGATGCCTCCGCCTCCAAACTGTTTGTTGTCGGGTTTTGAGGCACAGGTCATGTTGGGGGTTTTAGCTCCAACTTCTGCCGTGTTGTTGGACGTGTCACGTCCGCGGAGTTGCGATTTAGAGTGCACGTGCGTGTTTCTTGAGGTAATACGGGGAACAACATGAGCACTGAGGAAATTTGAGTTTCTTAAGCATTATCAAACAGAAAACTATTTGTGGAATCCACAAAATAAATACCATATAAATGTTGTAAGTAATTGTTTCCATTACATAATGTCAATTAGTTTATTCTATTATGGGTACTGCATGTACGTGCGAGTGGACTCTGTCAACAATGAACATGACTGATCGACCCACAGACGTGTGGAGGGTTCGTACAATGCATGAGCAGATGGGATATCATGCTGCTGACCCGTCTGCCTGCAGACGCATCCGCTGACGTGTAGAGATATCAGTTAAATATACAGTCATATATGATACAGGTGTGCCGTTTCCAAAGAATTTCCTGTCGATGGCGAAGACGATCCTGAAGCGGCTGTTCCGCGTGTACGCACACATCTACCACCAGCACTTCCCCGAGGTGGTGCAGCTCGGCGAGGAGGCGCACCTTAACACCTCCTTCAAACACTTCATCTTCTTCGTACAGGTATTCAACCCCCTCAACACCGCCACTGACGTGGCAGGGCATCCAAAACAAAGAGATTGACAGCTCCGGAACTGAGTTATGATATTGGATTTCCAATTAGGTTTTTTTGGCGCAAGCTGTAACAACTACAGTATCTTAATCAATTTGATTGTTACTCAAGTCTACTACGTAATACTGAATAATTACAGAATACCTACCTAATGCCCGAACACTCGCGCCCGACTACTTCATTTACCAAAGCCCCATTATCTGTAATGTTAATATTTCATAAGCATCTACGCTGGACTGGGAGTGGGAGCGAATATAAAACATAGAACACGTTCAGTTGCTTGTCTCCCGGGCATGTTGTCAAATCTGACAGATGCATCATGGTCTTTCTAACATGATGGACAATTGGTATGCGTGATAGGCTGATCCCACAAGCTCGCCACAAGGTCCATCACATCCATCTTAGGTCTCCGCATCCACGGTGGCTGCAAGTTGTGTTTGATTACTTGTGGCTCTGCTCACCCCATTGATTGAGGGCGTGAATTTATGTCTACGTCTGTCATGGACAGACAGACACCATAATATGTTGTTTTAAATTTGGTACCTGCTTTCCTTTTGTCCGGTCAAGTACGTAATGCCGTCTGAAGCAAACCTGCCATACTGGGACTATAATAATAAGAATCTTTATTTCGCACCACAACTCAACATAAGGAAATATGAAATGTGACAATATATAAGTAGTGAACAATGGCAAATATAAAACTATTAACTAAATGTTCAGTTGTGGCAGACTGGTGCCCGAGCTAGGCAGTGCGCCTGTGTTACAGGTCACCAGGCCTCCACTCCTGACCGCGTCATGCAACACGGTTTAGTACATACAATTGATGACATTCGCATTTACAATTGTGATAGATGTCCAACCATTTTAAAGTGCGAAAACAATATTATGATAAGAAAGACTATCCAGGCTATGTCCATCAAAAACAATATAGATGGCGTTGTACAGCTTCGTAGTGATAATTACTTATTTTCTCATTACTGGGGTATATAATTAATAATTATATATTATAAACATGTATAAAAATAATTGTTGCTTTATATTTGGTTCGCATTACGGTTCTCTATTTTTACTCATAAAATTTTATGTAATAATTTACCATGGCATACTGTTACTTGGCCTATTATTAGTTACGCATAGTATTAATTTGTCATAACTTTTTAAGCATAATTTTGAAACTCATAACTACTACAAGCATATTAATTAATGTCAATAATGATATATAAGCATAATTATTATAAGCATAAAAACTATACTCCGAATAAGAAAAGTTCTGGCACAACTTTGAACATTTTCGAAACTTACTTTTTCCTTGGCTGCATTTGGTTCATAATTGTGACTTTTTATATTTTTTGACACTATTTCATGCTGTTGGTCATCATTCAGTACACTTTTGAGTGTAAGATAAACATGCTGGCGGCGTAGGGGTGGCCCAAGGGCCACCCCCGCCGCACCCTAACCTACTGTTATGCCTTGTAAAAATTATGACAAAACACTATTATTCTAAAAAAGAACTATGGATACCTATTTATTAGTCCAAAAATAAGTTATTCCTAATCAATCAGTATTCCTAGATGCTATTATGGGAAAGTACTATTATGCTAAAAAACATTATGCAAAAAGGATTATGATAATTAAAATTATGACAGAAACATGCATTTTAAGAGAATCCCTCGCATTACGTATAGAATTACGTTGCTATCTATATTGCTTCTCTTTATTTTGATCAGAATAATAATGGGTGGAAGATGTAATCGAGCCTGGGTGTAATAAAAAGGGTCATCATTTATACCCAAAACAAAGATAAAAGATGCATGTGTCTGTTATCCATGACATTAGAAGGTTAAACTATATTGTTTTTGAGTAATGTCGCCTGGAAAGTCGCTCATTATTGTCAAATAAAAAAAAAAAAACAACTGGGTTGACATGAGGTTTATAATAAATATTATGTCAACAATACTGATTTCAAAAAGAAAGTTTTGTTAAGTAGTAGATAACTTCAGTGAGTCTTCATTCAATAGTGTTCGGGCATTAGTGTGTCTGCCTTTTGAGTTTTCAGCGGTAAATTGAGTATTCGAGCATTAGTTGTTCAGTCTGTAGTTATTCGGGATCAGGAAGTTCCGGTCTCCAGAGTTACGATATTGGAGTATTCAATTCAAGAGTCGAAATATCGAACAAAAACTTAACGAAACTCCGTCTTGGCCTATGTGTCTATCACACACATTATAAAACCGGATGCCCAGAGGCTGGTGTTAACGTGACGTCATGGCGTGTGTCGCAGGAGTTCAACCTGATCGAGCGGCGCGAGCTGGCGCCGCTGCAGGAGCTCATCGAGAAGCTGACGGCCAAGGACGCGCGATGAGGCGTTGACGTCAGCGCCGCGCCCGCCTCCCCGACCCGACCTCCCCGGCTGCCACACGCGACACACACGACACGAATTACCAAATTTTACAAGATTTTTATAGCATAGATTAAGATTATTTAATAACGATCACGAGTCGTGTGCATTTGATTACGTTTTTCAAGTACGACTCCGCGTGTGGTGCGGCTGTGCGTGGAGCGACCAACGTCCAGCAGGACGCTCGCGGGGCGGCGCCGCCTCCGCTACTGCCTTCCTGATGATAGTAACGTATATAGATGCGATTTATCGTTCGAACATTTGATACAAATTTAGACGCATTTGTCTAAAAATATAATGACTATGGTACGATTGGTATGAAGAATAATATTTTTTTACCAATATGTAATGTTTAGTTAATATACTTGTAAGTAACTGCGATAACACGGCGTATAAAGAAACCTGCGAGCGAGTGCGCCGCGCCCGCCCTCGTGGCTCACTGCAGGTACACTCTGAAGTTGATGTGCTATTTAATTATAAGGTCCTTATTTATTTATTGTGAATTTTGAACATAGCGTATGCATCGGCACTAATAGATGAAACGTTTTTGGTTACTCTGGTAGGTAGCAAGTGTAATATTATCTCGTAGTTGTAGTAATTGCTTAGGTATTGTAGATTACACTCGCGGCAACAGTTCTGTGTCCAGCTTTGCCACAGAGTAGCGTCGGTCCGTTAGCCGACACGAGCGTGTAACCAGCACTCGCCACGCACGCCTCGGGACGTGCCCACGAGGTTTATGTACATACATACATGTATGTACTGCGAGTGCGTATCTCGAGCTAGTGCCTCAAAATGATAAACAGTCGCTTGCTTACAAAACCCATATTTTTCCAGCGAATATATTTCCAACGGATCTCAAAGTTGGACTATTCCGAAACTTTGCTTCGGTGTACTTTACGCGTTTATTTTACGATAACTGTTTGATATAGGTATGTATTTGATTTATATACGACTGACATGATATTTTGTTAATTTAAAACTTAGGTAATGTACACAAATAATATATTTAAAATTGATTTCATGGTTTCATTTCTTACCTTTCGCTAGCCTTTCGCATATAGTGCAGATTTAAACCGGCTGGTTTAAAACCATATTATATTGTCAACGACACCACGAAACTGCACCACTGTGGTGTCTTTTTCAATTTTAGATAACCACACCACAATAATGAAGTTGTAATACAAAACTTATGAATGCATTTAACGATATTAATTAGGTACTTATCATCCGCACCATTCGTAAGATCACGACATGACATAGATGATCTCTTTTATGTTAATTGCCTAAATAATGAATAGATGTTGTGTAATGTTGGGTACCCATAGTTATTTTATTTTGCTTTGTTATGAAGTTACGGTATGATTAATTTTGTTTTGCGAATCCTTTATGAAGTCGCCAAATTTAAGCGACATTACTTATAAGCTTATAAATAATTAAATCATAACGATTTGTTTTTATACACATTGGACATCACTAGTCGGCAGTGGTGTGGTTATCTAAATAAATTGTAAACGACACCACTTAACTACCAAGTAGCAATATCGTTAGTATAAATATTATTTTTTGTTTTTATTAAAAATAAGTACTTAATACAATTTTTTACAGTTGACGGTGCAACAAAAACCACTGTTTCGAACTGTTAATACTACCGTAAAGAGATCCTCATCTAAGATGGAAAGAAGGTTAAAAATTATAAAGATGCTCCGTGTAGCATGGACCTCCTCGGGGTAGGCATTATCAACAGAGTGGTCCAGCAGCAGCTATCACGTAGGGTGTGTGGGTGATCGTTATGTGTAAGGCGTCAAGTCTACTTCAATCAACATCAACCTGTAGTTGCAGTTTTTTCTGACGGTCGTGAGAGCAGAATAAATATATAATAGGCTAAATGAAATAAAAGTTTTCATAGGTATACATTTTATTGTACAAAGTTAAATTGAACCGCATCGTTGAATCAAAATAATATACATTACAATATTTACTGTACCAGCGACCACTCTATCCACAAACACATCGATATTGCCATATCACGTAAACTGTGTAACTTCAGTAATAGGTACAATATACCTACTTTAACATCAATTCTCTCACCGAATCGAGGATGTACAATCAATTTTATAATACGTCAACAAGATCGACAGCGGTCACTACATGTACGTGGACGGAGTGCCCGCCTGCACCGATCTCCTTACGTCACGAATCCAGTGTTTCAGTACAAACCGGAGCGGATGGGCGCCAGCTACTCCGTGGACACGGGCGGCGGCGGCGGCGGCGGCGCCAGGAAGGGCGGAGGCGCGCCCCAGGGCGGCGGGTTGAAGGCCGCGCGCCAGCCCGGCGGCGGCAGGCCCAGCATGCCTGCGGACGTGGTGCTCGTGACTGGTGTTGCCGAATAATCGATTATTTACCCAAAAGCAATCTACATATCGATGTGCATATCGATACTGTCGATGGGTTTATCGATATTTAGATTATTTAGGGGCTCAGAAAATAATCGATTATCAATAGATATTCAATCGATTATCGGGCAACACTACTCATGACCGAGACTACGTGTTTTAAGACCTCTTTAAAAAGACTATTCATTTTTTAACGCCTCTCTATTAGATTACTTCGCTGCTCAAGTCTATAAGACGAAACAAATTGAGTCGTTAACTTCTTTTATAGTGGAGTCAATAAACTCGGAGCTTCCTAACTAATTTCCAACTTGCCAGGGCCAGGTCTGGTTTTGATGGTAAGTATAAAATAATAAAAAAATAAAACAATATTAAATTGATACATGATGTAAATATCTGCTGAATCCCTCCATTATCTTAAAAACTTACACCTGTATTTTAAGATGTTAACTTCAATTTTGCTCTACTCTGTTCTAAGTTGAGGCGACCTCACTTCGACATCGCTCCACATAGGTCGATACGTATTTAAATGTAGGAGGCCGAGTCGAGTGGAGCAAGTCTCGAGTAAACGTGTTAGCACAACAGTCGGCACTCACCGGGCGGCGGCGGCGGCATGTGCGGCGGCGGCGGGCCCGCCAGGGCTCCGGGGGGCGCCGCGCCCAGCGGGTGCTCCGCCTGCAACAGTCTCATTTAGTCGGATGTGAACTGGTTTGCGTCCAATATAATCCGTAAATACAATCAATATAATCTGGCTCGCCACGATACGGGCTGAGGCTGAGCCCAGCATGGTTAATTCTGTTGAGGCTTAATTAACGTGTTCCTGAACCATTTATTTGAATTGTAAGTCATTGTTTCACCGTACCTGTCCGGGCGGCGCGGGGTGTGCGGGGTGCGGCGGGGGCGGCGGCAGCGGCGCGCTGCCCGGCGGCGGCGGCTGGCAGCCTGCGCCTGGGGGGGTTTTAATTATTGTATAGCAACACAAGTGAGGGGGTGGCGGCGCATAGCAACGCGAGTGAGTGAGAGGCACGTACCTCGCCAGGGCGCGGGCTGCGCGGGCGCAGCGTGGGGCGGCGGCGGCGGCGGCGGGAACGCGCCCACGGGCGGCAGCGGGGCGGGCAGGCCGCCTGCAGGAGGGAGAAACAAATAAAATAATAATAATGTATGATAATAGCGAAAACATTATTTTTTGTTTATTCCTACGGTCGACGTCCTCTAATACTCTCTTCTTGCTGGCTCACGACTATTTACTTTAAGGTCCGCCCTCCTCAGTGTGCGTCGCGAGGCCAGCCGCCCCTGGCTTGTGTCCGGTTGTAGTTTTACATTCTGGAGATCTTTCTTCACGTCTGCCATCCAGGTGAGACGGTCATTCGTATGATAAATAATTAATTAATGGCATGTAACTAGCATTGTAAATTGCGCAGGGTCGGTAGCTGATTTGATGTGTGGCATCGACGCGCATACGAACATTGTGATACAGAAAATATACATATTGTGGCGGAAACTGCAGGACAATACTTTGATGCAAATCGAAGCGTGGACGAAGGATGGTAGTACATGTGAATGCCCCAGTATCCTTACCCGGCGCCGGCATGATGGCCCGCGCGGGCGCGTTGCAGGCCAGCAGCCCCGCGGGGCGGCGCGCCAGGGCTCCGCCCCCCGCGCACCCCCCGGGCCCCACCACGGGCGCCTCGCCCAGCTCCGCCATCAGGGACATGTACTCCTCGTCGATCTTGGCCTGGAGGATACACCACGTCAGCACAACATGTACAGTTTTGTTTACCGGGGCAACAAATGTTATAAACTAACACGTTCAAGGACAGAACTTGTCCAGCCGACGTATGGTCGTATGGCGAGTCCCCCGCATGCAAGAGCGACGCACCTTGTTGGCGTGTCCCCCGGGCGCGGCCTGCCCAGGCCGCTTGGCGCGGCAGTCGCGGGCGATGTGGCCCGCGCCGCCGCACGACGAGCACACGATGTTGTTCGTCACGTTGGGCTTGTCCGGGCACTGCAACCAGAACGTATTGTAATGTCCACTGTCGTCGTGGTTTGTTATATTTTTTATCCAGGTCATGTGGGCGGTGGCGCTGCAGTTGTTGCCAGTGTGTGGTGTGTGTGTAGTGTGTGTGGTGTGCGTGGCGTGTGTAGTGTGTGGTGGTGCCACTCACGAGCCAGGTCTTGTGGTCGGTGGCGCTGCAGTTGTTGCAGCGCGCGGCGTCCGTCTCGCGCAGGGTGCCGTTGAGCTGCGCCAGCTCCCGCAGCTGCATGCGGCGCAGGTCGTTCTGCCCCTCCGGCACCTCCACGCCCTGACGGATCACCTCCTTGATCTTCTCCACCGCCTGACAATGACGGAAACAATATTTAATCACGGTCGATATAGTCTTCCAGCCGTATTCGGCAAGTCGCCTCTAAGAACGGCTAAAATGCGCTCTCATTAGAGTATCCAATGTTGGCAGTGAACGCGTAGTCCGCCGGTGGAGGCAGCTACCTTCTTGACGGCGTCGGCGTTGGTGGCGGTGATGTAGGCGTGCAGCGGCTCGTCCTCGCCCGGCAGCGGCTGCCCGTCCTTGCGGCCCACCTTGCCCTCCTTCACCGACCCCTTGCCGCGGATTATTATCTTCGCGCCCGTCTCCTTCTCCATCGCTGCCGAGTGACACAACAAACCGTTTCAGATACTATTTCTTAATAGACCGTCCAATTAAACTGATGTTGTTATGTTTATAATGGCCCCGATTCCTGCAGACACCGCCTAATTTTATTTTAAGTTATATCCGTCATTTTCATATCCGTCGAAAAGGAAAGGGACGGATGATTCACAGCTCTTAATTTTAGGAAGAATGAGTAAATGAATGAATAACCCGGGCGAATCAAAAGGTACGTCGCTGGTATGCAATCCGTTTGACGTGCTGTCTATTTAACTGTGTCGGGTTATTGACGGATGTAAAATTTTTAGACAGTTGGTTTAGATTTGTGCTTAAAATTGACGTGTGTTCCATAAATTTTATGCTTGTCAATTACCCGTCCCTTTCCTTTTCGGCGGATAAGAAAATGACAGATATAACTTAAAATAATATTAGATGGTATTTACAGGAATTAGCACCAATAAGTACCTTTAAGCGTGTTCCCGCGCGGCCCGATGAGCAGCCCCACGAAGTTGATGTCGGGGTGCTCCTCCTGCGGGATCATCACCTTGTCGTGCACGCGGATCACCGGCGGCCTGCGCACCACGGACAACAGCCAGTGTTATTGTACCACATATTGTGTAATAAAATAATATATTCTAATATTTGGTTGTTTCTATATCGAACAACACGGCCTCGATATCGCACTCCCGAGATGATGTACGAGAGGCGGCGGCGCTCACTTGTAGTCCGGCGGCGGCTTGAAGTCGGGGTTGACCTGCTGCATGCGCTGCACCAGGCGGTGGCGCTCCTCCTCCAGCTTGCGGCGCGTGCGGTACTCGCGCGTGTTCAGCCGCTTGCCGTCCGTGGAGTAGATGGGCTCCGGGGACGGGGACCTGCGGGCATGGCCGGTCAGCGGGGGCTCGCGCTACTCAACTCACTTACTCTATTGTGCGATTCCAGCGCACGTCATAGAGAAAGTAATAAGATATTCAACTTGTTGCGTTTACTTGATTAAAATTCGTTAATAAATTACAGAAAATACAAAATGATTTTGGTTCTCCTTGACGTAGGAGTGTATCCATTTAATCAACACGTCGGCCGCGCGGGGCGCCCTCGGCCTATACCTACTACATATATCTAACCTAACACCCTGAGAATGAGAAAAATATTATTAATTTGTCCTGAAATTTTATAATTTGATTAGCTCTGAAAATAATCGAATTATTAATATGATTATTGATTAGCCTGCTGTCGCTGAAAAATTTAACATTATTTTTAGATTAGAACGGTTCCATTATCAGATCGAACTAGCTTTGCGGTACAGTCAGACCTGCAAAATTAAAAAGAAATGTCTCATTACGGTGGACCACGAGTGCCGCCGGCCCGGTCGCTCGGCGTTTCTATATTATAGGCCGATCATTTTATTGGACATATCTCTTACTCAAGTTACAGTAAATAAGCATCAAGATTTAGAACAATTTAAATTATTCTACAATGGATACCATTGCATCGGACTTTCATTCGTTCGTTGGCTCAGCGCCTCTCTTAACTAATCAGTCCTGTGAACAGACAAGTCGCTTTATTCTTATTACAGCGTGGATGCCCTCATCTCCCGGCACTACGTCTCTCAGTATCGTAAATGAAGCAGACACACCAGTACATCGCACGCCCCACGTGACTTGATAGTAATACAGACAGCACCTCGTACGCCCGCTACGAGGCGGGCGGCGCCCTGCGCCTCACGCACCTGTCCTCCACGTTGGGCGCGATGCCGAGGTCCCCGGAGCGCAGCTTGCGGCTCACCTCCTCGATCTGCAGCTGCACTGCAAGGGAACGGGTTAGCCACCGCGCGGCGCGCGACCATTAGAATGCACCCAGCCCTTACTCACTATCAGTACTCGCTACGCGGTGCACCGTGACCGGCGCGGGCCGCTAGCCTAACACAAGCTCACTGGCTGAAATAAAAGTGGTTTGTAAGTCGAGTTACCGAGCACTGGCAAATTACAAATATTTTTTATCTCTTTATATTTCAACATTGAGGGGTAATAAAACACTATACTATGATGTCCAGCCCTCACATCGTACATCACTTATAAGCTAGCACGTTAAAAGTTTAGACAAATACATAACATCATAGAAAGATACGAAGGAAGACAAAATCCTGCAATACAGTCGATTAATGAAAGAAACTTTTAGTTGAAACGTTAAATACAACTGCGCAGCCGTGAACGATAGGTCATATCGAGAGAACTCTGGCCGTAGTATCGTACGCGTACACGCGTGAAGCTATCGCCGGCGGCTGCGCGGGCCGGGGCGGGCTGCAACTTACGCAGGTACTGCTCCTCCTGGTCGCGCGTCAGCGTGGACGGCAGCACGGTGGGCAGGCCGGGGATGAAGGTCTTGTCGTGCTCCGAGCCCTGCCAGCGCGTGCGCCGCCGCCGCAGGCGCCGCTCGGCCGCCGTCTCGCCGGGCGGGCCTGCGACCACGCCATCATGCTCATCATTACGGCGCTTGGCCTTACGCCACGTTCTAATATTTTTGCATAAATTGAACTACGGCGTAGGCGCCCGCCGCGATAAGGGCCGTTCCAATCAATGTCCGGTCAACTCGTGACTTCCTCCTGCATAATAGGACCACTAAGAGACTTACGATCCAGAGAGATCAGAATCTACCAATATAATTAACGCGAGTTTGTGAGGGTGTTGATATCTGTGACTCTTTTACGCAAAAACTACTGAACAGATTGTGATGTAATTTGAGTAATACAGCTAAAGAAAGGATTGTTATTATAGCACTCAGCCGCAGCTGTGCTTTAACTCATAAAAACAAAATTTAATCGAAAAAATCTGACAAGAACGGGATTTGAACCCCTAACTCTTGTCATGCCGTGACGAGCGTTCCCATCCTGTCCGGCGGCGGCGCCATCTATCCGAAACTTTAAATATTAACTTGGACCGATAAGGCAAAAAAAAACATGGACTCTTTGTTATTATTAGCATATACATCAGAAGAACTATAATTTTATTGGTGCTGATTCTGGTACACATCATCTCAGTTCATTTTAAGTTATACCTGTCATCTTTTTTTTCAATTTATGGAATTTACCGTCAATTTTGGGCAGAAATTTAAAAACCCCTCCCAAAATTTTATATTGCCCAGTAGCCCGACAGAATTAAGTGGACAGCACACTTCAAATGGGTTGCATACCAGCGAGATGCCTATTTTATTCGCCCGGGTTATTCATTCATTTTAAAATTAACAGTCGTCAATCAAATTCAAAATATTTATTTCGGAAACTAGTCAATCATCCGAACCTTTTCTTTTCGGCGGATAAGAAAATAACAGGTATAACTTAAAATAAAATTAGGTGTCTGCAGGAATCGGGGCCATTGTGTAAGATGGCCAAAATAAAATAAGAAATCTACAATTTTGGCAGGTACCTACTTTCCAAGGACGGACTTAGTTCGCGATCATAGTACACTATGCGGACGAAGTCACGGGCGGAACTAGTAGAATATTAATTAAATACTAGAGATGCGTCGAACAGTGATTTTACCGAATATTATACAGTTTGACTAATAACGAACCGAGTATTCCGTCGAGCTATCCAGTTTCGCGCTACGTCTATGGTAAATCCTCAAGGAGAGTTGTTGCATTATTATCATGAGCGTAAAGTTACAAAAACAAGTTTCTCGTTCATCTTGTTTCATAAAAATATTGTTCAGGTCAGTTAACAACTTTACAATTGTTCTTGATTTCTTGAAAAATCTTATTTCTATTCTTGCATGAAAAAAATATTGGAATTTTCGGTTTTGGTGCCGAGTGTTCAGAGTACCGAATAACAAAACGAATATTCGGCGCATCTGTATGAAATAGAAAATAAATGAGTGACAATGACCCTGTCCGTCGTCATGGTCGTCGTCGGGGTGGTGGTCGTCGTCGTGGTGCGGCGGGTGCCCCGCGGGCGGGGCCGGCGCTCGCTCGCGGTAGCGGCCCTCGGAGCGCGCCTGCAGCAGCTCCAGGCGCTGCTGCACGGCCGTGGGCGGTGGGATGGCCGTGGCGGCCGACAGCGCGGCGGCGGCGGCCGCGGCCGGCTGCACGGGCGCCGCGATGCGCCGCTGCGCCACGAACGTCTACCACGGAGGACACTCGCCCGTTAGTATTACCACTATCTATTTATATTTATTTTTTATCACTTCTACAAAATAATGTAATAACTATCGCTCTTACCGCATAATTCACATAGTTCTAGATAAAAATAAAAACCATTAAATTTTCAAATATTATTTGTGTCTTACAATTGAAATATAAAATAATAACAACACTTTACCTTGATTTCATATAAATTGTGCTGAAAATAATATTTTCTTTTGCAATTCTGAACAAGTGTGATTCTTGAAGATCAATTAATGTGTCAATGAAGGGCACCTCTTTGATAGAAATATGTATATTTCATGAGTTACCTGTGCAACAGCAGCAGCAGCGAGTATGGCGGCCTGCGCGGCCGGGTTCACGCCCGTGCTGGTCACCTGGCGAGCGGTTGCCTTGGTGGTTGTACCCACCATTTGGTCCAAAAGCGCAATGGTTCCATCCCTGCATTTAATGCAAACCAGTAAGATATCTTGATTTGTATTTTATGGTGATGGTTAAATATTATATTTGAATGGTAGTAACATACGTAAAAATTATACATTAACTGAATGACCATTTGAATTTTTCTTGAGATTGTACTTTCAAAACCGTAATCGACTTACCAATAAAAAATTAACAAGCGGAGAATGTTTATGTACGCACAGGACCGTGAAAAATGGAAAGAGGAAGGGGAGGCCTTTGCCCAGCAGTGGCATCTTGTAGGCTAGATTAGATTAGAATGTTTATGTATAAGCCAGGCCAGCAAAGTTAAATCATGTATGTATGTATGTTATTTAAATTTTAACACATGTTAAACTAAAAATCATTCAAATAAATCATTTTTAGACTGATCAACACTCATTTGAAATACCATATTTGCAAAAATTTGATTCTTAATTAAAATATTTAACATGATAATTACCCATTTTCTCATTACTCGGGTCTCAGATACATAATTATTCAAAAATACAATGTAATGGCAGAAGTATATTTAAGAATAATTGGTGCTTGATTTTGACCAGATATGTTTTACCTAGTATTATGTTCCTCTTTTGATCAGAATAATAATGCGTGAAAGATGTGTTGTGCTTGTGTGTAATAACTAGGGTTATCATTTATACCTAGAAACAAACATAAGAGATGTATGTCTGTGAAATTAGAAAGTTAAAGGAAGGCAACTTTGTACAGCACCATCTATATTGTTTAGAAGAATGTAGCCTGAAAACTCTCTCGGAGCGGACTGTATCTCACTCACACTTAAGCATAAGGGCACACGGTATGAATTAGATTTTTGTAATGAGTGGCCGAGGTGTGGTCATGGCTTTGCACTGCTCCTATATTTACACCACAGAATTAGTGGTTGCTTAACAAAACACTACTTTCATGTACCTATCTTTGGATTTTCTGCCTCTGCTCCTACTGCGCGAACGACTCCGACGCTTCTCTTTGTGCCGCTCGCGACTGCGACTTCGGTCTCTGTCTTTTTCTCTGCAAAACATCATACTGGTTAACAGAGCGAGCGAGATATCCCAAGGTGATTGTGCGGTGCCTGTCGGACGAGCCCGTTTGTTTACCTTTTGGAACGATGACGATCCCTGTCTCTATCGCGGTCACGCTCCCGCTCACGATCACGCTCACGGTCCCGGTCGCGGTCACGGTCACGGTCACGATCCCTGTCCCGATCTCTTTCCTTGTCGCGATCACGGTCTCGAGCTTTTTCACGATCACGATCCTTATGACGTTCACGATCCCGCGACCGCGAACGAGTTCTATGTCTGGAACTCATGGTAATGTATTATTGAACTTAGCAAATATTTTAACGTGAAACCGAGTCAGGTTTACTCGAAACACAGATAACAATTAAGCAATAGAAGCAAAATATTTCAATAGATAGATAGCTTATTCAATTCAAAATGGCCGACACGACATTATATTGATATTGACAGTATTGACATTATACCATGGCTCATTTTTTCTTTGCCCAAGGGCAAAAGTTAGTATGCCCATACAGCCAAGTCTTATTTTTTTCTTGGTGACGATTAATGAAATGAAGAAAGGTGATGACGATGAATGATGAAACCTAAGCCCTCACCTTTGGAGCAGACCCCTACTCTGAGCCTCAAACAAATTAACTTCAAAAGCTTGTATTCAGATTCTGGTAGACCCTCAGGGTAGACCTAATACTTGGTATATTCACTTGGGAAAAGGCAAAGGCTAAGCCGTGCAGTCATCGTCCCTTAATTTTATTTCTCGTCTTGCGTATATAGCGAGTATTATCTACTGGAAAAAATAAGGGTACAATACAAGTCCGTCAGGTGTTATCCTAAATTTCATCCAGGTCGAAGATTTGAAAGCTTGTTGATCGAAAGGCGTTTTGGTTCATAAAAAAATAACCGTCGATTTCAATATCGAATCAGGTACCCGAAGCCCCGGATCCGTAGAAGTAGTCGCCCGGATCCGAAAAAAACAGATTGAAACAAGAGTAGGTAAACTGTATTACATGCAAGGACCAAGTATTTGAATAATTATAATTCTATTACTTGGTCTTTGATTATCTGGCTGGATAGAGAACTACTTCTTTTATGGTAGATTTTTGGATCTTGCCATAAAAAAAAAATCTATTAAAGAATAGTGTTGTAGACTAAATTAATCGATCGATTATAAGCTATTTATTTTCCTTTTAACAAAATTCCCTATTCAATAATTATGTACGCAGAATCACGGAGGGTTACATATTTATCTGAAAATCGATAGGATCAGTGGGTAAAACACTGTTCAACAATAACAATTTATTTTCTTCAGTAAGCTTTTTAAAAAGAAGTCGGTCAAGTACGAATGAGACTCGCGCCCCAGTGCAATGATTTTGAAAAACTAATATTGTCTCCATACATCGAAATAGGTTGCGATTGGTTTACCAACTGTAAATAAGTTTGTAGGTAATCGTAAAAACATGTTCTGTTTATGATAGAGCAATAAATTCACGAATTTTTCCTTCACTTGTGCTGTATAAAAGACCTTGCTTCTTGCCAAATTTCATGATTCTAGGTTTATTAAAAGTACTCTATACGTTTTTGTACCCCTATGAAATGTATGATAAGGCAAAAATATTTTTTACATCTTCCAGGGACAGCAGCAAACAATGTTAATTTCAACTTCATATGCGTTCACGTTCTCCACCAACCCGCATTGGAGCAGCGTGGTGGAATATGCTCCATACCTCCTCCGGTTGATTGAGGGGAGGCCTGTGCCCAGCAGTGCGACGTATATAGGCTGTTTATGTATGCGTTCACGAGAAACTTGAGTTCTTGGAAGACAGAGAAGTGTGTCAGGATCGAAGCAAATGGAATTCTATAGTCTCTGCTTACCCCGGTGGGAAATAGGCGTGAGTTTATGTATGTATGTGTATGTTGGAAGACAGAGACAGACGAACTGCGACGCTATCAAGGTTCCATTTTCCTTTTCAGGTCATGACCTCAAAAAGATGAGCTATTTCATTGAGTAGCGCAGGATTACACAAAAATGAATATTATTCTCAATATTGTTTTTATTTTAAAGATCAAAATACATTTCTTACAACTTGTAACAGTTCAATTATGCCAAATTGCAATTTTTAGAACAATATAATTTGCAGGCAGGCTTTAAAATAGCTTTGCCAACAATGTCACTTAAAAAAACACAAAAAGATGACAAAGAAATTACAACAGCTTACAGCTTAAATATTACAAACATGCGCAGTCATTAATGTATTTAAAAAAAACGTAAAAATTATAATTGCTCCAGCTCCTGTATTGAACAACAGTATGTATAGCCTAGTAGAAATTTTGCAGAAGTTGGGAGCAGAATAATTTTTATATTGTCTAGAATATTTCAATATTACAGCAAATTAAAATGTCCCATGAACAAACCAAGAAATTAAACTTAATTCTAATACAATCATATTTTAAATCTCCTTATTTTCTAAGATATTCCTAGTACTTAAAAACTAGACTTAGTCCGGATCAACTGTTTGCTGAAGTCACTCCACTGTTTCACATATCAATCACTTAACTTTAGAAAAACTTTTTACTGATTGGGTGATGAATATCGCAGTTCTGATGTTGACCGGGTTCAAATGCAATGTGAGTCTTGTTCAGAATACCTGGTAAGAAAATAAATTACATTCTTGAGTGTTGTTTAGCAAAGGTGAAGGTTGTAAAAAAAATCCAAACAGTATTTATCTACTAACCTATAATTAAACAGGAGCTCCTGGTCCACCTTTCTTGCCGATGAGGGATTTGTGAATGTGAGGGATGACACCACCACCAGCGATGGTCGCCTTAATCAGGCTGTCCAACTCTTCATCTCCTCTAATTGCCAACTGTAGATGGCGAGGTGTGATACGTTTCACCTTAAGATCTTTGGATGCATTTCCCGCCAACTCCAACACCTAGCAACATTAGATACTTAGAAAAAGTAAATTTTTATGTAGGTACCTAAAATTATTTTAATTTAGGTAGCTACCTAAATGAAATGGCTAACAATGTAATGTAATATTCAATGTTCCTGGTTATAGATATCTACCTAACACACTTAAACAAAATTACCTACCAATTAATTAGTAGGTAGGTAAAACAAATTATTAACAAATTTAGGTTTCCAGACTTCCAATTCAAATGAACTTTATATGTTGCTTATTATTTATATCAATATCAGAAAATAAACTATAATAATTACCAATGCTTATTTTCCCGCCAAAATGACAAGTCTGTTTAATAACATGACGAAACAACGTTACATTTATTACCAGTACGAATAAATAACTAGCTTACTTTCACAAAAACAAGATAAAATAGTTTAATTCTTGGAAAAAATGACTAGTGGGTACCTAAATCTGCTTTGTATTTTATATCAATTATGCTAAAGGCGGCCATATTGACAAGGCGACGCGTACTTACTTCGGCTGTAAGATATTCCAGAATAGCTGCAGAATATACTGCCGCTGTGGCGCCGACTCGACCATGGCTAGTCGTCCTATTTTTGAGATGCCTGTGAATTCTTCCCACTGGAAACTGAAATGATAACCCATATTAACTCGCAGTTTATCGATTTCTCAATAATCAGCTAGTCTGCCGCCATACTAAAGAGGTCATGAGTATTATTTAATTTTATGAAATACGATTTCTTTAACTTATTATTGTTGTTTTACATATGTAAATTCATAAAATTAATTATAAAAACGATATATCATACCTGTAGTCCAGCCCTTGCTGATCTGGATACTGCTTTCGCCTTAGCTTTACCCGAATCTTTGCCCGCTTTTCCACCAGCCTAAAAATCACGAAAAAACCTATTAATTTTCATCGTACGGAGCTGAAACTTCGCCAGGAAGCGTATCACGTCACTATCCATCGAATAACACAAAAAAATCGTCACAACACAAACTGATTTTCACGAAATCTTGAAAAACTCACCATTTTGAAACGTGTAACACACAATTACCACTCAATGAACAACCAACACAGGAAAGGCGCCAAGCCAAATCAACGACACAAAGATGGCAGCTCAGCGCTTGCTCGCGGAAACACAGTGTGGCCAATCACAGGTAAGCGGAAATGTCGTAAAAAACAAGGAGGCTTGATAAAATTAACCAATCAGCGGCAAGAAAAACGGCGGGCTAGTGGCACAGTGCTGCCAAGCCAAGCTAAGTTGAGTGTTGTAAAACGGAACTACATTCTTTTTCTACGTTTCGTTGCACGCATAGTTTGAACTTTTTTTAAATATAAAATTAAGTAAGATTTTCTATTCTCCCTTTTGGATTATTTCTTATTCTATGCGTTTGGTAATCCAAAACCGTAAGCTTAGATTATCCGTTTTTTATCACACGTCTAAAAATACGTCATACTATAACTATTTATTAGTTATCAATCACAATTACAAAAACTTAAAATAGTGTTACAATAAAATTAGGCTGGGGTAGACAGATTAAAAAGAAGAAAAAGCCGGTCAAGTGCGAGTCCGACACGCGCATTTAGGGCATAGATGAAGGTTCCGTACAATTGACAACATTTCATTTTTACTAAGGTGCCTTAAATCGAAAACCATTTCGAGATATTTCTATGATTTACACAAAACACATTTTTTCAGATATTTTAATTCAGTAATAATAGAAATATATTGAAAAATCCACGAGGTCAGAAGAGGAAGGCATAATAAGTTCAGACCTTTACATAAAAATTATAAAAAAAGTAAATGTCATACATAACATGACACTTTGTTTGCGACTTGTTTTAAATACGCATGCAAAGGCACATTACATTATACTGCCTTCATTCTATCAATGGCAGAATCCAATTTTCAAAAAATATTTTTTGTAACTTCTAGTGGAAAAATCTTGAAAAGAAAAAATACGTGTCTTCTATTTAAACAAGTACTTTCGAAATAGCACAAAAAAACCACGGCTTAAAAATTTGAAATGTTGTCAATTGCTGAAAATTATTAAAGAAAAACTATAGTACATTGTTTTAAGTTTATGTTGTTTTGTAAAACTATTGTATCCAAAAACTCCTTATATCGACATAATTCCATACATCGTGATTAGTTTACCAACGGCAAATAAGTTTATAACCGCAGGAACACATTTTTTTTGTGATGGAACTAATTTTACGGTTTCCGGATTGTTTCCTTTACTTCTGATTGTCCTTTTTGCCAAATTTCATGATTTTAGGTACTTATCCATATACCATTTTATATGCTTTCCATAAAGTACCCCATAGGTTTTAATTCCCCTAGCTTGACTTTTTTTAAAACTTCAAGGAATCGCAGATATCTGTATTTAGATGTTAATTTCCACTTGATACCTTCACGCGTTCCCGAAGAAATAGGGTCTTGACAGACAGACGGACGGACAATAACAGACGATCCTTTATTACTCCTCATCCTCCATTTTGAGATTCGGAACCCTGAAAGACAGGCTACTTGCAGCACCCTTGTGTACCCAGCATAATACATTGACCGAGACACGTTGGTTAATCAGGATGTCATATTTTTTGTCCGGAATTATTATAAGACATTATTTTTACGTATAAGTACTACTTATTGACGGATTGTAATTGGCGAGTCTGCTCACTGTGATCGCGTGCGTGACTTATTTATCTAACCGTTATACATACATACACTTAAACAAATTTATTTCAAGTCCATAATCCCTATTGGGTTTGCATATCCATGCCATAATTTAAGAATTCGATAACCTAAAGCATGGCCAATAAACCGCATTTCTCCATGCCCTATAAGTACTACATGTCCAGTCCACAGATGTACGCTTTTTCATTTCTCCCATTATACGGATACAGTATTGTTATATAGACCTAGCGTAGAAATGATCGAGTTTCGAGTTCGAGATGGTGGGCGTAGGCGCGTGGTTTATTAGGCAAACAATGCACCGTTCATGCTGCGAGTTTTGTAAATTTACCTTTTGAAATTAAAATAATTACAATTCGATTCGTTTAGGCATTCTATACTTAAATTGGTAAAAGTGGTAGATAAAATATCGTACTTACAACGCCAACGTAACGTAAAAGGTATCATAAAGTATCGGACGAAAGTAAGGTATTTAATAAGGTAAGGTGTAGGTGTTTGGTATGTCCTGTGTGTGCAATAAAGTACCTATTTGTTATGTTATGTACACGGATCACTGATTAGGTAGCGGATACATGAAGTGCTTCTGGCTCCAGAATCCCACTTACTAAGTATATATCCAGAATTACAGACACTTTAACAGTAAACATTGGTCCTTACGACCATATACCATACCTACCTACCTAAATACATGTTAAGAAAACAATAAATTGTAAGTATATTTTTTGGTTTATTCATTTATTACTGACAAAATTATTTGGTTTAAAATCACAGCATTGCATTATGGTATTTCTGTTATTTACACATTTGATTTGTCAGAGAACATAGACAGCATTGTATCTAAATTAAACGAATATATAATGTTAGCACTACAATCTCATTAAAATTATTATTATAATGGCAGTGTCGCCGGCGGCGGCGGCGGCGGCGCAGCGCTCACGCAGACTCGTCGGTGAACTCGTCGCATCGGTCTTCAAGCTCGTACTGAAAGTTACGATTATCTTTAGAATACATATTTTACGGAATTTATACGGAATAGGTCATGCACAAACGACAATTTGAAACTTCTTTTGATATTCAGTATGATGAACCCTACCGCTTCCTTTAAATAAGATTTCTTAATCGAGTTGATCTGATGAAAGTATATAGGTAGACGTAGTACTTAGATAATAAGTTATTTCTTAGTACTTTTAACATAACAGAGCATCACGCCTGTATCCCCGAAGGGGTAAGCAGAGGTAATTGGGGGCGAGCCTATTGCCATTAACTGGGCACAAATATTGGATACCACGTGATATCAAATATCTATGATCCAAACATGAATTCACACCCATAAAGTCGAATTCAGTATCTTTAAGAACACTAGGACATATAAACACTTTTAAGAAGAATTTCTCGGACATGTCGTAAGAACCGATATATAGAGGGATTGTGTCCTCTCTAATATGTTGGACCATCATATTATTATTATGGGCGACGAGTGATCACCATACTGCCCATCATATCCAACTTATGAGTTCGTATCAAAAACGGCTACGACTTGTCTTAGTATTGACATGTGGCTGTGGGCACCCCGGTGGGGATACGAGCGCGGGCATACAGTACCTCCTCGAGCTGCAGACACTTGCCCCACTCGGCGAGCGTGATGCGGTGGTCGTCGTCCTCGTCGCAGCGGTCCAGGAAGGGCGCGATGCAGTGCTCCAGCGACATCAGCGGCGCGCGGATCGGGAACAACTCGTGCCGAGACACGAACCTGCGCAGACACATTGATATCGTCGAGGACGGACCGTCGCTCTACCTTATTAGTGTATATTGGGCAGTTGACAGACAGGGCCCTTGAAATAGCGCGGCATGGTCGCGCTACTGCTGTGATGTTCTAAGATGACTTCTATAAATTACTTTGAGATCAGACGACCAGATTTAGGATTCTTAAGGAATGCCATAATGGCTGCTCAGAGTAAGAATAAAGAGTCGTCAGTTTGCATCAGAGCGAGTGTGTAGCGTGGCGCGTCACCTGTCGTTGTCGTGCGCGTCGAGGTCGCACCACTTCCAGATGGCGGCGTTGGTCCAGCGGCGCGTGAGGTTGGCCTCGGCCTCGCGCTCCATCTTGAGGTAGTGCGGCGTCAGCTCGCGTCGCTCCGCCATGTCGCGCATGATGTTGAACAGCCAGTCGCGCATGCGCCGCGGGAAGTCCGCCATCTCGTTGTCGTTGCACTCCTGTTCGGGGCACACGGTGACACGTTTAAAATGGCGCAATAATATCTAACAAGGTAGAAATGGGTAAGACGACCTAGGTGCTAGGTGCAATTTTAAAATCTCTAACACGATGAGATATGTCTTTATAGAGAGAATTTGCGTAAATTATTTGATTGTACGAGTGAGTTGTCATTGTCACATCCCTCCTGTGCCCAGTGACGTAGTGGTAGGAACTATCTAGTCCGCCTGGGCCCCCTCGGCGCCGAGTGAGAGACCTCAGCGCTCTCCATTTGTACAGACAACTGGTGAATGCCATCCGAGGGCCATCTGTCATCAGTCATGTAAAAAGGGTAAATTTGTAAATGTAAGTAAAGCTGTTGTAAATGTGATGTTACGGGCATCTCGCGGCAGGCGCCGTAGTACTCGATCTGCACGTGGTGGTACTGCGCCCCGCGGCACAGCTCCGAGTTGTCGAGGCACAGGCAGCGCTGCCGGTACACCTCGCAGTCCGACGACCACGTCTCGTTGTGGTTCGTGCACACCTGTACCATACACGCACAACAATTAACACAAAACTACTAAACTCCTTATTGCACAAACACACAAAAAAAAAGAATTAACGTTTATTGTCTTTGATTTCAACACATGACTTCAGCGGAGGTCCGTGTTGTTCTATGCTTCAAAGACCCGCTCAGACTGGAGCCGAAATTCTTATTGGGATGAGAGGACTGTCAGCAGGCTACTTCTAATTAGGTGGTGTAGGCAATCTGTCAGACTTTTAGGACAACTATAGGTATGGACTTGTGGTAAAGTTTTGGTCTGATGTTTTCTACCGCGTTGAATAATTGAATGATTCGTGTATCGTCTCCAAGCCCGGTGGGCCTCGAACGTGGTACCTTGCGGCGGGAGTCGGTCTCGTAGGGGCACTCCTTGATGCAGTTGCAGACGGCGTCGCCGTGCTCGTCGATCTCGCACACCCGCCCCGCCGAGCAGTGCACCTTCACGCACGGGTCTGGACACATCACGCACATGCACAACAATACCTACGTTTAGTATTGATATAACTAACACAACATAACGGTTATAGACAGTCTACATATCACCCACTGGTGTGCACACTGCGAGCGTAATTCACCACGCTGATCCATTGTTATTACCAACACACATGTGATTAAAATATTCTTCTTATCTTAAAATAAAAAAATCTTAGATTAAAATATTATGAATAAAAAACTAACGTGCTCATTTCGCGGCTTCCTAATCTTTTTAAAATGACTATAGTAGCCATAATAGTAGCCATATACTTACTTAAATTCTTTTCGCGCATTGCATTAAATGTATTATGTAAAAAATGACAATGCTCTCATCTCACCATCAAGAAACACTTCGTTGTCAGACATGCCCTCGGCCGAGTGCTCATTCAGGATCTCATTGACGCGCGCCTTCTCCGACTCCTGCAACAAATATACCAGTCACCACCACGGACCTCGGCGGACCTTCTCTACCGACACGACACACCATAGATTTCAGATACATAGGGATCTGTCTACTTCTACTGATAGATGTGAATTCAGTCCTACCACTATATAGGTTCCGAAGCAGTAGTAGCAAGTAAAAAAAAATATCTTGACAATAACATACATAGGTACACAACACCTCGCCTATTTCCTGTTAGGCATAAACCACAATTCCACTTCCAACGACCCTGCTCACCGTTTACACTTCTATCGTTCTCATAAAAATTTCTTGACCTGGGATTTTTTTTTAATATTTCACTGACGCTGCGTCTAGCCGTAGTCCCGGTACCAAGTGGCATAAAGTGAATTAAGTAAATATTACGAGTGAAAGGTCAAAGAGATGTGGTCAGGTCAGTAGCAGTGGCAGTGCTGAAACATTGGAAATAACCGATGTAGGACATCGTACCTGGAAGCGCCTCTCATCCAGTCTCTCGGACATGCCGAGCTCCAGGTGCTCGGCCTCTGCGTCCTCCCGCACGACGGCTGCGGGGGCGTCGCCGAGCCCCGCGCTCGTGCCCGGCCGCACCGTCGTCGTGCGCAGGCGCCGGTGGCGGCGCCGGTGCTTCTGTACACATAAAATACAACCCACGTTTGTCAGCTCTTATATCTTTATTTTCATGGTGGGAAATCGAGCCAGACCCTGAATGAGATGGTAGAGCTTTTCGCAGAAAAATATTTACCTTTTCACTTTGCATATGTATATTATGCTTTTACTGTTGTATTGTTTCCTATTAGATCAATGTGTTAGATTAGGTAATAGGTAAGAATACCTACTATGGATAGGGATCGAACATACTTTATCTAAGTCCGCGTATCTGCCTAAACTTAAATCTATAAGACGATCAATAAACAGGGGTGTGTTTAACAACAATTGTTTGCAAGCTAGGAGCCGTGAATCCTCACCTCGGCATCAGCGGTGCACATCACCGCGACCAGCACGGCCAGCAGCAGCAGGCGACCCTTCATTGTCTACTCCTACTGCAACAACACAATACAACACCTGTTATTGATTATATTGATTACACGGTTAGGGCAGGTGGTCGCGTTAGGTTAGGACACTAAGTAATCCGCCCTGTAGTTCTGGGCGCAAGAATAGGGCTACGGTATCCCCTGCCTGTCGTAAAAGGCGACTGAAAGGGGACACTGGAGACCGTGAGTGGTAAGGGCGGGGGCCCGAGCCGCTCTTCATACGGTCTCCGGGAGGGACGGCAATGTGACATGGCCTCGCATTGCCGTAAAACTGGGATGGCGTAGGGGTGGGGACCTACCCCGGGACGCGCTTTTTATAGCAGGCGCGAGGGAAGCACCGGTGCGTTCGTTAGAGATCCCGGAGCTTCCCGACATGCGCAGCAGAGGGCCATCGGAGGGGTTTTAGTCGGTAAGAGTCCGACATAACCTCGTCACTCCCCCGGGTGGCGAGGTATCCATGAGGATTTCCCCTTCGTAACCAAAAAAAAAAAGGACACTAAGTAATGACGTAACGTAACGCTTTCTTGTTGTTCGTAATTAAGTCTACAGCTAAGCAAGGTTGACGCTTCTTCCTAACGTTATCGAGAAACTCGGACTCGCGGGAGGTCCTTTGCTACCTAAAAGGTAAAGTAATTATATATATAGTTAATTTTTAGAAAATTCGAAACAAGAATGCAATGCAAAAATGAGTATACGGAGTACTAGGTAGGCACCCTACCGATAGGTCAATATAACAATTCCAGCAGTAGCAGTTATCGATATTGTAATAAAGTACGTGTTCCAGTGAAATAATAAAATATAATAACTAGGCATGTTCAGTTCATGTGTCGTTACTGAGCATGAATCACGCTGTTCCCGTAAACTTCGGGAGCAATGCGGCGGCGGCGGCTGGTGTGATCATTACACGATTACACAGGGTGTTAGTGACAACGTAATGTTTTGAGGGATGATTCAGACCATGATTCTGAGTTGATATCTAGTGGAATTTTCCGTCGCAAAACTAAAAATTTCATTAATTTTCCGACAAGAAATTCCATTTCATACCCCTCATGCCCCTCAGTATTCGTTACGATGGTGTCACTAACACCCATAAGTAGGTATGTACGGTCACGAGTACTAATATGTATACACTTTGAAACCATGTCACATTAACGTTTTTCACAAATGAAACCGTAAGTGTCATTAAATGTCAAATATGATAGTGCGACAGGGCAGGGGTCTAAAGTGGATACATGATATTGCTCATGACTGTACTAGTTGGCTACCTGTATAGGTACTTGTACGGGGTGCAAGTAACGTCGTAACAAATACTGAGGGGGGTACTTCAACTCATTATACAGAGTTAATGTAAACTGGAATTTTCCATCGCAAAAGTATAGAATTGGAAATAATTTAAGAAACCACAAAAACTCATCAATTTTACGACGGAAAATTCCACTTCATATTAACTCAGAATCATGGTCTGAATCATCCTCTTCAGTATTCGTTACGATGTTACTAACACCCTGTATTTCTGTATTGTTACTACACGGTTGTATTATGTATGTGTACCATGTTCATTGTCTTTTAGGAATGCATGTTTATATATTATGGTGTAACGTAAATATTAGTTAAACTTATTATAGGGGTTTTAAAAACACAACTAAGATCCGGAACGTGTTCACATACCAAGTAGAGGCAAATTGAAGGGTCGTCATGCATATCCCGTCTTACATAGACGGACCAAGTATAGGCAAAGGATTGGTGATAATGTCGTCTGATTATACAGATGGCCTAGACGGCCTGAGTAGGTAAGAATTTACGGGCATGAGTTTATGGTTAAGTATAAGTACTAGGAAAACCGTTATTTAGGTCGGTAAACATTGCAGTTTGCACACGTTGCCCGGGTTGCCTGCAGTAAGTGCAGTAGTGTGCGAGCACCCACGAGAGGAGCACCGCAGACCCTGCCACATCAAGAGATATCGTGCGGTTCGTTGCGCGCACCCTAAGTAAACGTTTACTCTCCAAACATGAGAGCAGGCCAGATTGAACACAGATGCGCCGCTGAGCATGCAATTTATATTCAGATTCACTTTGAAGTGTAAAGCTACGCAGCCATAGTTCGTGTTGTAGATAGAGCTCACTCAAATGTAGGGCTCGCTTGTTGTATTGACCGCACACTAGCCGCTGCCGGCGGGCGCCGGTACAGCCGCGGCAGCTACGGCCACGTTACACCCGAGCCGCTCTGACACGCACAAAAGGAAACGCTCGGGTTTCCAACTCAATGAACAGAAATACGACACTTCACACTAACGCACCGTCAGTAACAAATAATAGGTAAATAAGGCTTGGTGAAATCCCGCTGGTCGATGTGTAGTGACAAAAAGATTCAAACTATGGATCTTTACGATGGATTTAAGTGGAGTGCAGCGTGCGTTTTCAATTCTAAATGTTGCCTACAACTTTCCGACCAACGTGAGATTGGTCTGCTTTAATCTCACGTTGCGTTAAATCCTTGCGGTGTTTAAGTTCGATCATAATTCGACCCCTTCCTGACAATTTCGTCACTTATAGTAAACGCTAGCTAAAAGCTTAGTAACTACCTAATCGTGCAAACTCGGAGGAACCGCTGTCAACGTCATGATTCTATTATTTTACAGTGTCAGCAATTTTGTGTTATGATTCACGAGCGTGCGTGGTGTTGCAGAGTGTAATACAATCCGCGGTGCTGTCACCGCTGACCTCATCCCGCATCTGTGCAGATCGTTAGCCCCGGGCCTCGACCCAAGCAACCTCCATACAATAAACATTATTATTACAGCAGGCAGCAGGTTCTAAGTTGGTTTACAGTAAATAACCTAGTTCTAAATGCTAAGAAAACGAAGTGTATTAAATTTGTTCTACCAAACGTAAAGAAAGTAAATAATAACATTAAAATTAACGACGAGAAACTAGATTTTGTTGAACACACAGTTTTCTTAGGAATTACTGTAGATTCAAAACTTCAATGGGGCCCACATATTGTATCACTAGCGGGCAAGCTAAGTTCAGCAGCATATGCCGTCAGAAGGATCCGACAACTCACAGATGTACCCACTGCTAGACTTGTCTACTTCAGCTACTTCCACAGCATAATGTCTTACGGTATTTTGCTGTGGGGTCGAGCCGCTGATGTAGAAACTATTTTCATCATTCAAAAAAGAGCAGTTCGCGCTATTTATAAGCTGCGTTGTCGGGACTCTTTGAGGGAGCTGTTTAAAGAAATAAATATACTGACGGTCGCAAGTCAATATATATATGAAAACATTATGTATGTACGTAAAAACTTATCTCTCCTTCCGAGAAACTGTGAAAGGCATACTTACAATACAAGAAATAAACATAAAATTGCTATTCAAAATTCTAGATTAAGTAAATTAAATTCATCTTTTTTGGGGTTATGTATACGTTTTTACAATAAAATACCAGATAATATTTTAAATTTGTCAGAAAATAAATTTAAAGCTCACGTGAAGCTTACTTTATGTAAAAAAGCTTATTATAAGATTAATGACTACCTAAATGATAAAAATGTCTGGTATTGAATGTGTTCCTCTAGTTATTAAATAACTTGTAATGTATATCCTCATTGGTTTTTAAAAGATGTGTTGCTGTTGCAGTTTCTTGTCATTTCTTCTCCTCAGCCATAACACCTTGCGAAATGACGTAAATTCAAAAATGTTACATTGACCTTCAACAAGTTTATCCATGATAATTACGTTGAATAAATGATTCTGATTTGATTTGATTCTGATCTGATTACTCAACTCCTAAATCTACTCATTTATGTTCCTGCCTAAATAAACGAAACGAACGTGTCTATTACGCTCCGCTTTACATTACACCTACGGCGCTTTACTAATCACAAAACGTAAGGTCCCCATTCATCAGCAAGTAATTCCTGACCAATTACAGGCACGGTTCGTCTTGATCCTGTTTTTGTGGCGCAGCTTAGTACTGCCAAAGGACTTGGTGAAAGGAACAGGCTCTAAAGCTCGTTTACGGCTGTCCATCAGTCGGCGGTAATCTCCGTGATTGGATGTGTATTATTCCTGGTATCGGGCGTGGGCGGCGGCACTGCGGTGGGGGCGGGCTGCTGCGGTACGCTGTGTCATAGAGTTTCTGCTCAATTCACGTACACACTCATTAGTGAAGTTATAAGAATAACGTTCCATATAGGTTAAATAACTTTACCTCACAATATTCTAAGTACCGACCCTCACTCACATATAAAAGTAAATACCGCTTTAATCCTTACTGGGGTAGGCAGAGCCCTAGTAGTTAGAAATCAACTTGTTGCCTCCTAGCCTCGGACTATCACAAAATTTAAAGTAGGTAAGATGAAGAAACCTGTTTACCTACCTACCTGTTTAGATAGCGTAAAGAACAAAATGATTTTCCTATTATTAGAGGTACCTAGTGGTACGCATTTCTTGCTACAATTATTGAATTGATTGTATGCAAACATGAGCGCGTTAGCAAACACTTCTTGCATCTGAGCTCAATTGCGCGACCCTTACATTGATGTGATGATGTCGCGGCCTACTTGCTTGCAGAGCACGGGCTGAAAGAAATCATAATTACTGCTGAATTGAAGAGATTGGTATCAACAAGCGCGACGCGACTATTTGTTTCCATTGACCTAGTTATGCGACGCCGAACACTAGGAGCACGTGGCCGGACCATTCTGGAGCAGGTCGTTGTGACGCCAAGTCAAACTAGGCAAAGTTGCATGCATGTTGTTCTGCAAGGTAACTCTGGGGGCTTATATCGTGACGGCGATACCCGGGTAATTTGAGGTGTCGGAACATGGCAGCTGACTACAGGTACAGCGGTCGTTTGAATTAGTTAAATAGCATAAAAGTTACAATTCCAACGTTTCCAACTACCTATCTAAAGTTGAACTGTTACCGGATCTACTTTAGATGCTCGCTTAAAGCGTTCCGCAAGTAGCAGCACACTGAACATTACTATACGAGTGCTTCGAGTAAGTCATGCTTTATCAATTGCGCATGAAAGGAGTTCTGAGTACTGAATGTGTTTGCAGGCGCGCAGCTGTCGCGGGTACATGCAATATAAGAGGATTTTGTTGCTCTGTATCCGGTATACATATACCTCTACCTATCGACCTAGTCGACAGGAGCAGCTCGTAAACATACCCATAGTTCTTTGTAAATTATTTTTTAGATAGATAGTTACTATAAATTCCCTTAGGTAATGTTCCACGTATTACTGATATATTGACAAAATAAGGTGAAAGTTGTATTCGATCTTGTTGTCCATTATAGTAAGTACTTAGTTGTGGACCCATATCAAAAAGACAGCAGCGGCCCATAATGTTCGCTACCGAGACTATCAATGAAACCGCCAAAATTGTGGCCATGATGAGTAGAGTTTTAATAATCGTAATATTGAGACGAATCATAATTATTTTTAAACTGGTATCTGTGGTGATAACCTCCGGCCTGATTACAAAATGCTGTAACTGTGTCGCGGCACCGTGTCCCGTGGTTTATGACGGTAGCGAGTACTGGGAACCGCGCCATCTTGCCGCCCCGCTGGACGCTACACGCGGTATTTTTGGAGCCACCTGGAGTTAATGACCAATGGCTTTGGGTCCAACGATCTAACATAAGTTCTATGTACGCGTGGCTTACGATATCAGGAAAACCTTTGTTCACCTTACAAGTCCGGGCGATTTTATTAATGATGAGTTAAGACATGCGAACTAGACGCACCGTTAGTTATCCTCAACCGGCGTGGCGCCAAACAGAAGAAGATAAAGCGCAATTTATCTTATGTCATCGGGGTAATGTAATGAGGTTAGCTTAGTCTTCCTGTGTTGTTGCAAATTTTTTGGGTCATGCTTTGTAGCGCGTTACGCAAAGCTCGATGCGGTGGCGATTCGCGGACGGAAGAGATACGCCCGTGTCCGCCCGCGCGCGATAGCGTGACCCCGGCGATAAAACCGACGCTTTGGTACCCTTGTGATAAAAAATATTTAAACATAATTAAGTACGAATTCCTATTTATTTAAGTTGAAATATTTTATTGAAATTTAAGCACAAAGATTTGAACTCGTAGCGGCTTCAACGGTTTTAACTGGCTACTTATTTGTTTGTTTACTGAAAATCTTCCTACCTAAGAATAATATTTATATAAGTAGACAAATTACTTTACCAGAGGACCATAAAAGCTCAAATAAACAAAATGTATTCGTTTCAATAAATAGTTCAGACATTATTAGACCCGATCAATATCGGTCCAATGGCTAGCTATGGCTTTATATGGGTCAAAAATGTATGAGGTAGGTATTCTAATTAGAGTCGCCCGCGTTTTATGTCGGATCTAAACGATTGGGTAACGTAAACAAGCTCCATGTGCCTGCTTCTGAAGCAGGGTCATCGCCTCAGGGTGTCTCCATTTATTTTTGTTTAATATTGCCAGCTGTCCATAATAATCATTAGGGAATTACACTCCGAAATAGAATTTGGTGATAACATACAATTAAATTAATTTAATGTGCGCAATAAAACTTTGTTCCAAACTTTATTTAAAATCCGCGTTGCAGTCCCTATTCTTTGGAAACATACCTAAAGAGCATCCTTTTAAAGTTTAAAACTTTGTTTTAATAAAGGCATTTTGAAATACAAAGCACGTAACTTTATCAACGTTGAAAGTAATCGGAAATCAATAGGTCGCTTTTGGTATTGCTTTACATAATCTTTGAACCTAGCTACCACAAACATCTGTTGTAATTTGCGGTTCATAGGTTTTGTCTGGTTTATTAAGTCGAAGCTTTGGGATATTTTAGGAATAGGACCTGTAGTGTTTATGTTTAGTATTTGTCGCGGTGTGTGGCACCGGCGGCCGTGTGGTGAGAATGTTGAGCTGAATTAGAAATATAACATCAACACGGCGTCACCGCACACAATACACGTTGCCTGCCTCTTCCGCCTGCAACCGCTAAACAACGCACCGGCTGCATTCTATTCTAACACCGGTAAAGGAAATATTACACTTGACAATACTAATATTTACTTTATTAGTACGAAGTTAATGGGAATTATTACAAATTAGAATATAATAAGACTGTTTTCACGGTGTTTTAGTTAGATTAATTATGTTTAACTAGATATATGGTTAAAATGATATTCAATCTACTTCTACTTGTGATTAAGTTTGGCTGAATGAGTCAGGCAAAGTAGGATTGAGGTTGATGGGCAGGTAATACATTATGTCGACGAATACATTTACTTGGGCCAAGTAGTCTCGTTCCAAAATAGACAAGCAAAAGAGATCGACCGTCGTATCGACAACGCCTGGAAGAGCTACTGGTCACTAAAGCATCTAATGAAGGGGGATCTCCCCCTTTCATTGAAACGTAAGCTCGTCGACATGTGTATCCTGCCGATCCTAACCTACGGTGCCCAAACATGGTCACTGACAGCATCTCAAAAGTCCAAGCTCAAGGTCTGCCAAAGAGCAATGGAACGCAGTATCCTAGGCGTTAAACGAATCGACCGTGTGCGAAACACTACACTGCGATCCAAAACGGGTATCACTGATGTAGGGAAAAAGTCCGCCAAACTGAAGTGGGACTGGGCCGGACACGTTTGTCGGATGCATCCGGAGCGGTGGGCACGAGTCGTTACTCACTGGATACCTCAGGGCGGGCTTAGAAGTCGAGGCAGACCGCGTAAAAGATGGTGTGACGACCTCAATGCTTATCGCAAGGATTGGCCGGAGATCGCACAAAGTCGAGAGGAGTGGAAAAATCAAGGGGAGGCCTTTGCCCAGCAGTGGGATCGTATAGGCTAAATAAGATAAGAAGATAAGAATGAGTCAGGCAGACACATTTTTGTAAAAAGAATATAAAAAATAGTCTCATGAACATCGACCAAATTCCCGAAAGCCTGTTTTAGAAGTTCCTTTGCCCAAGTATTTTCACAATAGGTATCATTTAGGATAATTTTTTATTCACATTTTTCAAGTCGTTCTATGATGTTTTAAAAAAACCTTTTCAAGCAAATTAAATTGGAATTTTTGGCCTGGTTTCAGACTTTTAGGCCCAAGCAAATTAAAAATAAGGAACGATATCAGATTAAAAAAGGCAAATAAACTTAATATTTTCGCGCGGTTTTATAAAAAAGTTTTGTTGTTTTAATTTAAGTACCTATGTAAATTTCGAATGTTTAAGGAATTTTAGTGAACAACGTTGTGATTTATTATGATTGGTGCATATACTCACGTGTGTGCCGGCGATGCTCTCTAGCGGACGGCAGCGCGCGGACTGGCGGGCTCGCCTCGCGTCTTCTCTCTTCACAGAACGCGGAACTTACATTGCTCCTCCACTAACGAGCTTGTATCTTCAATCCGCGAGAAACCACCTATGGACGAGCATTTCTGAGGACTATAGTAACATTATAATACATCAAAGGTAGCGTAACAGTGGGCTTACGAGGTTCTGTTATTATGTATTAAAAGTGAAATACTTACAAAGGAACGTCCAGATACTGCTTTAATTAACCTGTACCCAGTCGTTCGTACATTTTCTCTCGCATTTTTTGCTGAAATTTCCGAATTGCCTAACTAAAATTATTCTTGGGTTTGCCCACGGGTTTTTAACTTTTTAAGTACTTACCTAAAATTGTCATAGTGTTGTGGGATGGGATACCCACCCATCTATCTAGAATTTGTATATGTGCGTATGGTGCACGGACAGACGGATCATCAATCGCAGTGTTCAGTGGGCGCGATACACAACATACCTCGTCTCATAAGGGTCGAACCATATCTGGTAGCACGCTATCGCATTTGGTTTGTTGACAATACGGTAGATAGATTATGACTGAAATGTGCCAGTGATGGAGCTTCTAAGAGTACACGTTTCACCTCTAGATATCGTTAAATCATACCATCTTGAAAACCTTAAAATACCTATATAATTAAAGCACATAATAACGGTTTCTTACCGCGTTTAAATGGGGATATGAGACTCCCGATATTTACCTACATCTCCGTAATTATGTTACATTCATCACAAATTTACGAGCTACGCTCTTGTCGGTGTAGCATTCTCGCAGCAGCAAAAAAAAGGGCAGTGGTTGCCCCCTTGCCTTCCGCCTAGCAGTACTCTGTCTGAAGCGAGTGGGATGGCGCCCACCGTACTAGGACTCCTGTCGTCCGCCTCTAAATAGTACTACAAAAGTACACGTATATAACCATGATCAATATAAATATCCCATTCATGGAATGTTCTTCATTAAAAACTAATATAGAAACGTACTTCTTCAATACATTCTTCGAAAAAAATTATAAAAAATGCTAAAAATAATAAAGTATCTACTTACCTACATTTAAATTTCTTTTTGTATTTTTCTAGTTTCTGTGTGCAATAATTGCAATAACTAATTCGGATCTTAATAACATTACAAAAAAAAAATATATATTTCAATAATAGCTTAATAAAATATTGCATTACTGAACACAGACTACCTTTGTATTAAGTACCTTTTATTTCGTGTTTCACAGCAGGCGGCCGCGCATGTCAATTCGTTCATTAGTCGATTTCGCCGCGTTTTTAGCAAACGACTGTTCAGAAGTATAGGAAAGTGCGGTGTGCTGCTGCCAGATGTAGTTCAAGTTTAGGTTGTAATTTTCTGAATATTCATTAATTTACCAGTGTTTTTGCCAGTAAGAAATGAAACTGTATCTCTATAGGGAAAAAGGTTGTTCAAATAAAACAAACAGTTGTTACAAAAAGTACATCTCTATTACAGAGGGCAGTTGGTGATGCCGCGCCGCCAGCGCGTGTCGCTCTCTTGGGTGCCGTCTTTAGTACATGTGAGTATCACATCATTAATATCATCCCTGTATATATATATGTCTGCAGGCAGAGCCACTGTGAAACTTTGTTCCTCTCAAGTACACGACGGCCCAGCTTACGAGACGCGCGGGCGACTCGGCGGGTCTGTTGTTAACTACACAAACTGCACTTGACAAATTTTATCGAAAAAAAAAATACACTTTAGCACAAATTTAAGACCCCATAATATATAAAATAATTTCATGGAACTGTAGGTAAACACGTGGAAGTGATAGATATACTTACATTATGCGTAACATCTAAATATTGCTTTCGGTTGCGGATGGGGTCTGAACTTTGTTAACAGAGATATTTTAGAGTGGGCCTGCCCGCTCATGGACCGACATCGGCTTCGCTCGCCGCTCGTACAGGATCACACAAATCATAAATTAGTCTAAGTTTAGCGAGTCTATGACATGTAAATATTATCTACGCGCGAACTAATCAAAAGGGTGTTCTGTGCAACCCTGCAGGCGGGCGGGCCGGCGCAGGCGGGCGCGGGGCCACACCCGATGTCTGTCCTTTACAGTACTACGAGACTCCAATAGTTATTATTTACAATAAATAAGTACACGAAATTTTGCGAAATGGCGGGCGTGTGCTTACACGGTGCGCCACCTTGCCGTGACGCTGCTGCTGGTAACTTAGTATGCACGGATAATATGATTGTCATGGTTTGTTTTGAATACAATTGAAACGTAATTGGGCCAGACCCTACACGAGCCACCTTAGCAACCTCTACGCTATGAGCGCCGCGCCCGCGGGCGGCGCACCGTGTGCTCACGTGCTAATACAATTCATTACCCAAACTCTGAACGTTATTCGTAACTATATATATAGTACTTAAATGAGAATATATTTATTAAAAAATGGGAGGACAATATAAACAACCGACGAAAACTTAATACAAAAATCTAGTCACTGCCAATTTGCTTGTCAGTTTTATTTAGAATATGAATGTATAATACAAGTTTCAAACGAATCGTTTGCGATGCCGGCGGGCGGCGGGCGGCGGGCCGCCGGCGGCCGCTCGCCGGCACCCGGACATAATTACTCCATACAGACCTAAGTAAATGCATAAGACTTTGCATCAATATCGTTATTTGCGAACCGATACATAACATACATTTTTTTAAATACAAAATACGTTATTTTATTTATAATGTGGAAATATTTCGGAGCTAATGCTTAAGTCAGTTTCACCGCGGTCGCGGGACGCCGCGGTGACGGTGACGGTATCACTATTTACACTCGTAGAGTTCAGTTCTATTTCGTGTTATTGTGAGGACGCGAGACTCGCATCACGTGACTACTAAAATAAAATACATATGTATAAGAAATTCGACAAATATCATCGGCGACAAACGTATGACATCGTCAATCCTGTGCGGAGCAGGAGACTGGCGCAGAATGCGCGAGTAAAGCGATCGGTAATGACTATAGGGCGTCGCTCACTAGAATTTGAAACCGTAGGGTGGCGAGGAGCTACATAGTCCGTCGACTGACGACGAACAATCAGCGCGACGAGGGATTTGGAGGCGGGAAGGTCGACGTAATGCGTAAGAGATGCTACGAACGTCGACCCGGGCGAGCGCCAGCTCGGAGGCGGTGCACACTTTCATTCTCATAGGACCGGTACGTATACATAAAATTAGGGGCGCACGGAAATTCTAA
This sequence comes from Pectinophora gossypiella, assembly GCF_024362695.1. Taxonomy (NCBI): domain Eukaryota; kingdom Metazoa; phylum Arthropoda; class Insecta; order Lepidoptera; family Gelechiidae; genus Pectinophora; species Pectinophora gossypiella. The sequence continues at coordinate 16,903,115 of NC_065413.1, read as the reverse complement.
ATAAATAGGACAAAACCGTCAGCTAGCGCGATAAATATCAGCGTACGGTTGCGTGCCACCGCACGCCCGCGTCCCACCCGGGGAACTCTTCGCCCGACGCGGCGCCACTCTAAAGCGGGAAAAGACGGACACTAATCTAGAATTTAGAGGATTCGGGACGACTCGAATACGAACGTCGATCGCGGGTCGGGCCGACGCGGGCGCCGGCCGCGCGGCGACGCTCGGGGTATTATTAATTTACTATCTAACTACTTAAACGAAAGAAGAGAAGCGACATGCGAAGCGTGTTGCGGGGGGTCGGGGGCGGGCGCGGCGGGCGCTAGCGGCGGTAGGCGCCGGCGCGGGGCGGGTGCTGCGGGTGCGGGGCGTGCGCGGGGTGCGCGGGGTGCGGCTGCGCGCGGTGCGACGACAGCGGGCGGCGCCGCGGCGGCTCCAGGCGCCCGCGGGCCTTCTTCTCCTCCACGTTCAGCTTCACGCCGTCCGCGCTGTCCGGCGGGAAGTACAGCGGCTGCAACACACACGGCGTCACTCGAGGGCCGGCTAGCGGCGAAGCTGACAATACTGTCGCCTGCGGATCGGGATCATAAGATCCGCCCTACCAGGAGAGTGTTCAAACATATTTGGTCAGGGGAGGACATCTGCAATAAGTGATATTTACCGCGGCATTGAGGCAGTCGTGCGCGGCCTGCGAGGTCTCGTAGGTGATGAAGCCGTAGTTGGGGTGCCGGGGCGCGCCCGGCGCGGCGGGCTTGGAGTGCACGCGCAGCTCGGCCACGGGCCCGAAGCGCGCGAACAGCGCCCGCAGCGCCTCCTCCGTGGCCGAGTGCGGCAGGTTGCCCAGGAACAGCTGCTGGGCGTCCGAGTAGCGCCGCGCGCCTCCGCCCTCCGCTGGAACCGGACGTCTATATTAGCTCAACTGCATCTCGACATTACCGACATATCTGGAACCAGCTTATATATTATATAGTCATTACCGTGCCAAGGGGTGGGCGAGGCGAAACCTCGAGAGATGTAATTGATTGCATGGTGACAGATTGTCAAAGAACCGCTCAACTTTTAGGTTGGAAGTGGTTTAAATAACGAGGAGCGCTCTTATATTTAAGTTTCTTCAAGAATTAAAGTTGTACATGTCCTGATCCCAAGTGTCATAGTATAAATGAAAGGTCGGCGAGTCCGTGGTGAGCGTGGCTGTGAGAATGAGCATGTCTGACCGGGCGGCGGCTGCAGGTCGCGCGGCGGGCGCGGGGGGCGCGGGCGCGGCTCGTGCGCGGCGGGCGCGGCGGGGGCGGGCGCGGGGGCCGGGGCGGGGGTGGGCGCGGGGGCGGCGGGCGGCGACACGCGCGCCGCGGCGCCCGACTTCAGCAGGTTGGCGTACGTCTTGGGCTCCGGCGCCGGGACCGGGGCCGCTGCACATATTACAAATTTGATAGAGACTAGGCAAAGGCATACGTTATTCAGCCTATTTTAGGAGACGTATTTTTAAAAAATGCAAAAGCATTACAGCGTGATTTTTTTAATATAAGCATATCTGTATACCTTTCTTAAACATGATACGATATTTTTGTTTTTGTATGACAAACATGTAATGCAAAATGTGTCTCACCGGGCGGCGGCGTGGGCTCGCGCGGCGGCTCGGGCTCCGGCGCTGGCTCGCCCGCGGCCGGCTCCGGCTCCACCTCGCGCTGGTCACGTTGATCTCGTTGATCGCGTTGCTCGCGTTGATCTCGTTGATCGCGTTGTTCGCGCTCCGCAGTGCCGCAGGCCAGACCACTCGCTGCAATCAATCGTTACATATTATATTACTATTATACATGTATAAGAATATGTAATAAATATATATAATTTAAATGGAAATCATGACACAAGACGAAAAAGACGTGAATTTAACGTGGTTGCAAGAAGACTTGAAATTCGTCGGTATGTATGAGTTTAAAAATATTGATGGATAGTGAATATCAGGCACCTTGCAGCGCGAGGTGGCGCGCGTCGCTGGCGGGCGGGCTGGCGGGCGGCGCCACGCCGTTGACGGGCGCCAGGGCGGCGGGCGCCAGCGCGGCCGGCGCCAGCGCGGCGGGCGGCGGCGGCGGCGCGGGGAAGGGCGCGGGGAAGGCGGCGCCGGGGAAGTAGCCGCCGGGCGCCTCCTCGTCCTCCGCCTCCGAGCGCCCGGAGCCCGAGCCCGAGTCGTCCGAGAACACTATGTCCTGGTAGCGGAAGATGTCGTTGTGCACGTAGTACTTCTTGGGCGACTGCGCGGCCAGCACGAAGGTCTGCGTGAACCGCCGCATGGGTGCCCCGCCGTTGGACAGCTCGCCCGTCACCTGCACCACCACGCCGTTGCCCAGCGTCGCCTGCGCGTCCACCTGCCACACACACAACATTATACACGAATAAACAATAATACTACGTATACAACGGTAACTCTCCGCTCCGCACCAATTCGTATTGGGCGCTGACTTCACCCCCTTAGTCTTGCAGGCTTGCAAATGCAGTAAGCGGCTAAAGAGTTAGAGGGACGGCGCGGACTGTCCCGTTCGCATTAACGCGATAAGGCGGCACACGGTCAGGATGAGATTTACGTGTCGAGTGTTCAGGCTGTACATCCATTTCGAACGAAGTCAAGAGACGACATTAAGATTGATTGACATATCTTTGCTGACGTTGGTTGTGTTGTCCAGATTACCACTAGAATCATTAAAACTACGAAATATACAGTAATACGTGTAATATAAGTTTTGAATATGTCGAATGTAATCTTGTCCCTTTTTAACCGACTGTAAAGAGTTGTTTTGGTAACAACACGACAACGACGATATATAAGCACCTTGATTAATGTACTAATATAAAGTCATTGCTTGAATGCCGATATCTTATCAATAAACAAACAGCATGGCTAAATCGCAACTGCATCGTCCTTACCGAGTGAAAACGCTCGCTCCGGGCAGCAAGGTCGGAGCGGTATAACTAGCTGATTCGTTTTATATTGCAAGGAATATTATGTAACACTGCTAGACTTGCTTTATAAGTTACACTTGCAACTACTATTAAAGCAAGCAGAACCAACACGTATTTCATATTATTGACTCTCAAGTTAATCATGACATAAACCTCAATTTATATTATTGAATTGTAAGTCACAGGTTACCAGCATATCACTAGCACATATTTTTACATGTCATGTTTGCCGTTGTATAAATATTATCAGATTATGTTTTGGCTTGAAATACATCCTAAAGTCGTTTTTAGACATTTGCTTTTTTATCTTTATTTACAATCGAATGCAGTAACTCAATTAATATGACGTAGTTTGATACAAAGAAGTGCTAAGATTGTAATGAACCATATCGTCCATAAAATAGTTCCTCGTGCTGTGGTGAACAAATACCCTTAGAAAACTTTTACTTTTCAACATTCCCGGAATGAAAAGCAGTTGAATGCATTTTATATGTTTCTCTTTACTCCCAGGCCAGCAGAGCTACTTTAGTAACTATGTGGCCATGTCAGGGGCCTTTGGCGGCTTACTAGTAACCCTGACACCAGAGTGACTAGATCCGACATTGACCACATGAGATAAAAGCAGACAAGTTTTAATAAAGACTATAATAGTTATTGTACCTGGCTGATCTTAGCATGGCAGTCGCGGAAGTTGAGCTGCTGGATGCGGTTGTGGATCTGCTTCTGGCCGACCACCGGCAGCGTCTCCCGGTTGGGCGCGTCGAGCCCGCCGTGCACGAACGACGAGTAGTTGTTGTAGAACCTGCAACACATTCACACGTTCACTATTTACTTAACTGTTTTATTGGTAAATGTGATGAACTGTTGCCATTACATATGTGTTACACTAACATACATGTTGAAAATATTAAAACATTATTTGATATGTATTTTATACTACAGTTACCTAATTGCCTAAAAAGGAGAATAACCCAAAATTAAGAAAACTAACTTACTATAGAAAAAGAATTAGTGGATTCTGAATCGTCAATTTTTGTATAAAGTACATTTTTGTGAAATGTAAATCCTATTTTATAAAATTTTGAATTTAATATTAAGTACTTAAATAACAAATTACTATTTGTATGCCTACTAACAGGCTGAGATCAGAGATTGTAATAACTTTATGTAACATCCTTTTGTATACCTGTATTTACAAATAAATATTTTGATTTGAAAACAATAAGTAACTTTAATGATGATTTTACAGCTCTATAAATAAAAATGGATAACCTACAGTGTACTGTGGCTAAATATTTAATGTTAGTACCCATATTACACATACTGAATTTCTGCACACCTACAAATCTCATATTAAATTTTGTTGCTGTGGGGCCAGCTTGCAAAAACTTTATTTCACATTGATTTTTTTTTCATTTTCATTGATTTGAAGCATAACTAAATAACAATTAGGCACCTCTGCAGAGATTCATAAATCAAACATTACAAGCTGATTAAAAAAATAACAACTAAAAAATAATATAATAATTTAAAAAATATAACTACGCTAAATGCTAAATAAACTTAAGTTCATCCTTGTAAAAATAATTTAGCATGAGATGGTGCGGGTACTTAGTTCATCGTGCGATATAATATTATAGATCAGATTACCCCAATTGGCAATATAGTCGTGAGCGTATATTATGTTGTATATATAATGTAAGTATATTTGTATGTGTTCGCACGTGGTATTTTGCGGCCAAGACGGTAGAGGGCGCAAAGCGTCAGCGCCGGGCACAATGCCTCGCCTGATGAATAGAGATAACGGTCACTCGCCACCCCATCGAGCGCCCAGGATTACCAGCTCGGAAATTACCACGCCACTTTACTTTATATCGCCTTCTCATTGTTTACTTCTCAGAACAGACCTCTATACAAATTTCATGGTCTATGTTTAATGATTCTTTTGTCCTTTGTGAGCAAACTATGCGCGGGGCATTAAAGTCATTAGAAAATGAGATTTTAGGAAACAGCTGTCTAGTAACTTCATTAGTTTTACTATGGTGTAAGAATACGATAAGTAACAATAATTATTCAGATCGTTAAACAATCAAACAATTAATTACAAAATATGTTATGGCATGGCATGAGTCATAAACTTTAGGAAATTAATATTTTATCTGTCTGTAATGTTCTCTACCCAAATGAGTAATATTTTTATATAATTTCTTTTAACTATAGATATGTGGAGGAAGCAAGAGAAGTGTGTGTCAAAATCGAAGCAAATGGAATTCCATAGTCTCTGCTTACCTTGTGGTCTTTATTATTATTATTATTGTGGTCATATGTTGTCTTCTGTGGCTTGTAGCTGTTATTACCATGATCTTCTTCTATCGTGTGGGTTGTGAAGTGGTTGACCAACCTCGTCAACCCTGGTGTTAAGGTATTTATTGAGCCACCATAGGCCCCTGACATAGCTCATGAGAAGAAGAAACTACTTCGATAGGAGTTACGCACGTGGGGTTGCTGTCTGTCTGCATTAACTATAAAAGCTGGTACCCTTGAAGAGGTGTAAGTTTTTTTAAGATAGGTACCTACTTTTACAATGTCAGGTAGAAATTGGTGCCTCCCTTCCTACCTGAGCCAGAATAACCATTTTGAATGGAAATATATAATGCTTTCATCAGCTCATGTTTAGATGGTGGGCTCCTAAATAGTACCATGTCTAGGTATAATATAAATGAGGACTGCATTTTTGTCAAAAAAAAAAAACTTGCATTTATTTATTACAGCTGCTGGTGTAATCACAAGAAGTCAATGAAATCACCATAGACTGTTTTTTTTGATGTACCATTGACAGAAAAATTTAACCATAATTGTTTGCGTATGTGTACAAGATTGTAATAAATTACCATCTGACATAAAAAAATTACCTTTAACTCAATTTAAGACAAAAATGTATAAATAGCTCAATGAAAAAAAAAAATAATATTGAAGAATTTATAAGATAAAACTATTTAAGATTACCCGTCGCACTACCAATATTGCATGCCTATTTTTATAAGCAAATCATGATGTACTTATTTACACTTGTTACCATGTTAAAATACCATGTTTTAAGCAAATAAATGATTATGATTATAGATAGGACTTAAATGTGATATAAAATTGATAATACCCAGTGAGCGAGTTAATGAATTTATACTACTAATTAAAAATGCTAATAAATACTAACAACTACACAACTTCCACTTTTTTAATTCTGATACTCATGTTCCTAATCCTTGAGTGATGTGACGAGATTATGAGACACTTATGCGGAAATGTGGTACATGTTCATCAGCCTGGAGTAGGACAGTGTGGAGCATGATGTGTATATAGGCGGTACATGCTGTGTAATGTGTAAGAATGCTGGTTCAGACCTGTGCAGATGGGCGGGCGCCTTGTTGAGCAGCGTGTAGTACTGGCGGACAAACTCGCGGCCGACGCTCTGCGGGGACGGGGACGCCTCCATTACCATCGCTGTTGTAACACTGCGCTGATACAGCCCTCTGCTATACGCTGCCCTGTTGACACACACATACCCATACATTTACTAATACAAATATACAAAACTACCTCAAATTGTTTACTTTCAATAATATTTTCTATACCATATTTTCTCTAATTATAAAGAAAAAAACATTTGCCAATGATAGTTTTCAATAATTTCAAATTAAAATTTAACTTACTTATTTAAAATGGTGTGTTTTAAACTGTATACTACTCATCTCTACTTAGTTATTATTTCATTAATTTAATTTGAGCTAGATTTAGAGTCATAGCCCAGTTGGAAGAATGCTCGACTCCCACTGTGTGGTCACTGATTCCCCCATGGGCCTGAACCAATGTTATATAAATTTATGTTTAGGATATAAATGATTACTACATACTAAGCAGTGAAGGAAAACATTGTGAGAACCCACACTCCCGAGAAATGTGTTTCGGAGGTATGTGACATATATCCTGTATTCTATTGGGCTGGTTTTCCCTTCGTGGGTTGGAAGGTCAGACAGGTGTAAAAAACTGGACCTGTCTTCTTCAGGTTAAGTAAGCTGACCCTGTGAAAACAGGATAATGCTAAGGAGATGATGATTTGACACTGAAGCAGTAAAAGGCCCATATTGATAAACAGCTTAAATACAAACAATATTAATAACCACAATATGAAATATATTTGTTTAATTCATAGCAGCAGTTGCAACAAGCATACCTGCCCATTTTGTGGCTCTTTTGAATTATCAACTTTGATTTGAATTTTATTTATGTACCTACTTGTGATGGGTGGAGTGATACATATCAAGTAACTAAACAACATATCCAGTTACTGTACAAGGTCAAGGATATAGTGGTATTTTTCTCAATTTAAATTATACATTTTACAAAATTATTAACAGTATGTGTGACATAGTACTGTCCAAAATAAACATTTAAATTATTATGAATTGTGGCAGTAACCAACAAATTAAGCAATGGACAGATGTTTTTATTATATTTATTTTCTGAAAACATAAAAAGAATGGATTTTTTGATAAATTATATTTATACTTTTACCAATGTCATGGTGTGATCTGTCAATCACTTATCCTAAATAAAAACATGTTTCAAGTGTGTTTATTGTCATATGTATCCGTCTTTTACAACGTAATGTACCTATAATAATATTTCATAGTAATGGTATGATATCACACTCTACAATGTAAAAAAGTTCGGTTCACGTGGTATTTCTGCAAAGACGAGCCGCGTTCATGTATCTCTGGGCGCCTCAATCGCCACTGGCGAGAAGGGCCCGCGAAGTGCTTCACATTCACGAAAAGTTACTTGCTTCTATTGTCAAAGCACGCATGGCGACTTCTACAGAGACTTATCAAACTACCATCATTATACGGCATAAACAACTATTTTAAACGTTTCCGTGGTGCAAAAATAAGAAATTTATAATATTCTTCTAAGGTTAAGTATATCAAAACTGGCTGAAGTGATAAAACATAGAAATATTCTTGGATTAACCTAAAGAAATACGTCTGCCGACAATCAAAATAATGAGCATGTATCGGACTTAACACATGAAATTACTAAATAAAACTTACCTTAGTAAAATCTAGGCATCAAAGTAGTGTAATCTGCTTCAAATTATCACAAAATTCGCCGAATTTTCACCATAAATATGGACTGAAAACAGAAAAAGAGCCTACCTCACCGTTCGGTGTCAATTTTGTAATAATGTTGCCAATTTTTATTTAATAATTTCTACTTTACCTACAGTTAACATATTTTAAATCTGGCAACATAGTTTTAGTACACCCTTTTGAATTTAATTTATTTAAAAAATATATTCTTGCTTTTATATTATATGAAATAACTTTCCGTAAAAACTGACACAAAAGTAACACATACAATTCATTTTTATTCTAGTACCATTTTAGTCGAATCGGATTGTTTTATTTATGAAACAATAACATCTCAGCTTAGGAAAGATATTCCATTGGATTTTGTGCCTCCAGTGTTTGAAACAATACGTTTTTTAGAATTAACAAACGATATTTTTGTTATATTTTTTTAACAAAATGTTTTTCTCGACTTATTAAAACTTTTGGAAGCACTATGCATTTCCGCAAGCTTAAGTGGCGGTAATTATGTCTGTTATGTTGGCACCATTATTGATTAATGACGTTTGTAGTTCTCTCTTTCACTCCTATGTCTCTCTTATAACTATCCTTGTCTATGCCGAAAAGATGCCATTGACCTGCTCGATCGTTTCTCGTCTCTGATTGGTCAGATAGTGGAGGGGATGAAGTTTATATAGAAAAAAAATGGCGTCTGGCCAACATAGCGGCTTCTTTCGCGCCGACTCATCACGTACTTCCTTTCTTTCTTCTTCATTTGGCATTCGCTGTTGAAGGTCGCGTTTGGACCTTAGTTTTAGTTTATTTTTAATTTTAGCTCTAAATAAAACTATAGTCATGGCAAATAACGACAATTTTGCACAAGATATTACTGAACAAGTGAATGGGAATGGAGAAAACGGTGGAGGAGATGCACAGGAAAATAACAGTGCTGAAGCCCCTGGACGCGATGACGACAGGTACAGTTGGTTTTTACTTATTTATCTATTTTCAATGATTTTGTGATAATTTATGACCTAATTATACTTATTACAATTACTATTCTAGCGTTACGATGTCAATTAGCTTGTTAAAGTTCCTTTCAGTCTTTTTTATCTCAGTGCGCCGCAATGGCGTTGGTCCGGCATTTTTAGCGGCATTCATTATAAATCTATTGTAATCCTGGAGATCTTTTCAAAATTTAACCTTTTCGCATTTCCAGTGTGTTCGTCGCGATGTAAATTTAGTTATAGCTGTTTTAGTTTTCAGTTCAGTCAAATTTCAGGTTACTTTTCTAAAATGTAGATTTCTTCGAGCCGCATGAAGTAAAATGGCGTCATATTCGCGCGTCTCTTTTGCACCCGGCACCGGTTCGGTCCCGTTATCGATTTTCGCATCAATTTTTTTTCATAGCCGATTTGTTGTCGAATGTTACGGTCAGTGGCGCCGGTTGCGGTAATTTGCAAGATTTTAAATCGGTGGCAGGGCGTGATGCGGCGAGGCAGGTGTGGCCTCGCCGCGCGGTCAGTTTGGGCGCACTAACGCTGTGTCTGTCTGCAGGACGTGTGAGCCTGCGCCGCCGCCGCGCCGCCCGCCGGAGGACGCCATGGTATATATCTGCTGGGCTCACACTAAAGTAAAGCTACGACCAAACTGACTAGTTGTTTCGGCCACTTAACTTTGGGCCTCGTTCACACTTGCCTATTTCAAATCTTGCGATATCACTGTAACATTCTTGTTTCATTTGGTTGTTAATGTAAAAATTTCCAGTTTACTTTTTTGTAACTTACAGGTTTCTCAAATTGTTTTGCTGCAGTGCTTGTTGGAGTTTGTTTTTGAACAAAAAAAAAAAAAGAAAGTAGCTGTAAAGTACTGTAAACAAGTACTGCATAGTATTAATGTTAAATTGTAATTATAAGTCAGTTCCTAAAAAGAGACAAGTCGTCCATATTTATGCTTCTAGTTTTAATATTCACACACTTGATATTTGCAGAAAACTGTTTGTGGGAGGTCTCAGCTGGGAGACAACAGACAGTAAGTATTATTCTTATACTTGCTTAATTTGAAATATAATTTTATTTTACTATGATGACTTATTTCAGTTCTGCTTCTGAATTTGTTTGAAGAAAGCTATACCCACAATTCTGATGTATTATTTACTTATTAAGTATTAAATATTTGTATACCTTGAAGAACAGATTTAATGTGACATGTATTGTGTTACAGAGGAATTACGTGAACACTTTGGCGCGTATGGCGAAATTGAGAGCATCAATGTAAAAACCGACCCCAATACCGGGCGCTCGCGTGGGTTCGCCTTCATCGTCTTCAAGTCACCAGAGTCTATCGACAAAGTGATGGCAGCTGGCGAACATACTATCAATGGCAAGAAAGTTGACCCCAAGAAGGCGAAAGCACGACATGGCAAGATCTTCGTCGGTGGCCTCAGTAGCGAAATCTCAGATGATGAAATTAAGAACTTCTTCAGTAACTTTGGCACAGTAAGTTGTAGTACATTTATTGTAAAGTTTTGATTTGTATATGATGAAAAATCCGGATTTGGTGAGATGATTAATTCTAGACTTCTTCTGAAGATGAATCCGGGCCACTGATAACTTACGCTATTCTTATATTACTGTTAATAAATAAAAATTCGGTTTTTACATAAATATAACTTGTTACAGATAATTGAGGTTGAGATGCCATTTGACAAAACAAAGAATCAAAGAAAAGGATTTTGTTTCATCACATTTGAGTCCGAGCAGGTAGTCAATGAGCTGCTGAAGACACCTAAGCAGACAATTGGTGGTAAAGAGGTGAGTTTTCAGTGAAGCACAATTAACATAATTTTTGCGTTTTTAATGAATTTAATATCAAGTCAAAAGTAATGAAATAGATTGTGCTTCTGGAACTATAAAGGTGTATTTTTCAGGTGGACGTGAAGCGTGCCACTCCTAAACCCGACGGCCCTGGAGGCATGGGCGGGCGCGGGGGTCGCGGTGGACGAGGCGCGCGAGGCGGACGCGGCGGCCGAGGTGGCTACGGAGGTCAGGGCGCCTGGGGCAACCAAGGCTACGGGGGCTACGGCTACGGACAGGGAGGCTACGGCGGCGGGTACGACGGCTACGGCTATGGCAGCTACGGTTACGACGGATACGGCGGTTACGGCGGATACGATTACTCCGGATACCCCAATTACGGTAAACGTGGCAAGCAGCAGCACTACTAGAATTAGTTCCACTGCTAGCCTGCTCACCGACACATTACCTCGACTGATGTTACCTGATCCCTAGGGAATAAATGTAGAGTAAGGCGGCGGCACGGCGCTCGGCTCACTCGGAAAGGTGACGGTGGACAGGCGCGGGCGCGCCCGGCGCCGTGCCGACGCGATAGATTAACGCAAGCGGGGCGACACTCCGTCCTTGAGATGCCTATTTACCTTGTAATGTATAGCGTACATTTCATTCGAAGAGATCGACATCACGTTAAGCTTAGGTGTAACTTAGTATGTAGAAAATATTTATTTTTCTATTATAACTACATATTTACATTTAATATTCTATCGAGATAATGTGTAGTGAATGTTGTCGAGGCGACAGTATACTGAATATAACCACGGGCTGGTCTTAATCATTTCGAGTAATTAGGATTAATCATTTCATATAATTGTTTGCGAATCATTTTAATTTTGCATTATTTTGTTTATTCCTCAACTAATCGGTGGGCGCCGCCAGCTGCAGCCGCGGCGGCGGCTGGCGGGCCGCGCAGTAGCCCGCACTCTTTGTCATTGTTTCACTGGGTATATTCTGTACATATGTTACCCGCCTTATGTTTTATAAGTGTTTATTTGTAATACCACTTTTGACATATGTAGCAATTAGCCCGAGTTTTTTTTGGTATTTTATTTTACCTATCTGCACTCTCGCCACTTGCTACATCTGGGAAATGGGGTAATATATGGAGAGACATTGTGAAAATGATAAAGATGATGAAGCTTGAATAAAGCACTGTTACAAAAATTCTCAATGTGTTTCCATATATTTCCTCTCCCTCTCCCGTCGTCCGCGCTTCACAGCACCTCGTAACGAGCTAACACACGGGTCACCCGACTAACCTGCATGTCTTATTATATTGGTGGTCAAATAACTATTCAGTTTAGACTAGTTTAGACTAGTCAAGATTAACATTTGTAATTGGTTTAGTTTCCTTAGGTTATTATCAAGTAGACCAAGAATTTTTAAATTAAAATTTTGTTTTGCTCTTTATTAAAACAAATATTCGATATAAATATGAGAAAGATAACAATAATTGAGTATACCTTGGTTGATTTTTAATGGCTATTCCATGATGCGGTAGCAACATCGCACGGAAACCATCCGCGACCGATGCTTGTCTATATCGAACGGTCCGCCGTCGAGCGCATCACGCGCGCGTGCTTTGGAGTGGTTGAGACATGGTGTTGTAGTAACGCTAAGCATGCGCTCGGCGGAGGGTTGGTGTGGCGGCGGCGGCGGCGCTGCTGGCTGCACACTAATGGCTTTGTGTTGCGGGCAGACTACGGCGGGTACGGAGGGTACGAGGGCGGCTACGGCGCGCGCTCGGCTCCACGCGGGAAAGGTACTGCCGGTCTCGATGACTCTAGCTGTACCAGTAGATACGCAAGCCCGTTGGCCGTTTTGTTGGACAGCACGCCAATAAATATTTAACATGGCACGTGATCAGAGGCCGGCAGACTAAAAATATAGCTTGCAAATTCTAATTCATATAATATGTATTATGTCCAACAAAATGTTCCAAAAATCAATAATAATAGGCTTTAGTGTGTGAGTGATATTGTCGTTTCACTTGTTATCCGGTAGCTCTCTTTATATAGCAATATGGATGCGACGTCTGATGCTGGTCTTAGGATAGCTACCGGTTCTCGTTTGCCTAAATTAACATTATTCAATGTTGGCTCTTGTTTTCTAAAGCAAAATTTGGTGACAAATCTGGCAAGCGAGCGAGACGTGTAATGTATAGGTGGATTGTGGAAGCGCATTCATAACCGACTGATATATAATTAGTTCGCATGTTTTTTATTGAAGTCAAAAGAGGTTGTGAATGCAGTTTCGCTTAATGATATTTTGAACTAGAATATCGGTGTGCACACGTTGCATGAAATTTTCAAAATTATACATGTTATTTTAAAATAACGCTCACTTGGGTGCAACTAAGGATTTATCTTCGTTTTGCTTGTGGAGAATGTTTCTTTGTTGGTGCCTGGTGCGCGGCGGCTAACGACAGCTACATACTAGCCTAAAAAAATAAAATCTTAGTTTTTCAAAAAGTTTTAAACATTCATAGTTTAGGTCCAAAAACTTGAGTGAGCGTTGTTATCTCGTAGAAAAAAAAAAACATCTATCCATTAAAAGTAGTACAAACAAACAAGTTGGTTCTTAGTAAATGGGTATAAATAGTTGGTCGCAGTGTAAGTAAATAATACAACTTGCCAGTCTGTGGCATTATGTGTGGGCTGGACGGTGGCTACATGTCTGCATGTTACAGCAGGCTACCAGGGCGGCAAGCAGCGCGGTGGCGGCGGCGGCGGCCGCGCCAACCAGAGGCACCAGCCCTACTGAACGTACCTGCCACACCCATCTCAGTCCAATAGTAAGGTGGGATTTCTTTACTGTGTTCAATTCATTCTTATATTTATACTATTTATGTTACTATTACTAGCTTTCTTGATGTACCAATTTTTAGCTTCCTACCTTGAAAACTGTGAAGTCCCATATAAAATTTCACCCCCTCTTTGAAGGGGTTGGGGAAGATTTAAAGTCACAAATAGAACGCATACCAATTTTTAGCTTTCTACCTTGAAAATTGCGGAATGATCCATACAAACTTCCAACCCCCATTTTAGAAAAGTGCGAGTTAGAAAGAGACAAAAAGTAGCCTATGTCCTTCCCTTCAACTATCGCCTCTTAAAAAAAAAACTCGTCAATCGTCGTTCCGTTTTGCCATGAAAAACTGACAAAGAAACAGACAGAAACACATACATACACTTTCCCATTTATAATATTAGTATGAATTATGCGAGTTAAAGTATGACCTTTGGATTTTGATGTTGCAGGTTAAGTCATCGGTCATGAGTGCCTCCCGCGCCCCGCCGAGCCGCCGCGCAGGGGGCACGTCATTCCATTCCACATAATTAATTTAAGAAGTAATCTTTTTAAGAAGATTTTTTAAGGATAAATACTGTCTATGTTGCATGTCCGCATCTGGGCGGTCGATGCATAAAATTTATTATAATATAGTATGGATTATAGATTCACTGAGTATTATTGCTGATTAGAATCAATTTTGACATTGTCTTACCTTTTGAACTGATGTAGAGTAACTTTGATCAGAGCTTACAGTCCGGCAAGCGCGCCGGCGAGCCAGTTACATGCAGTATGTGTAGTGTGTGAATGTGTGTGTGAGCCGCCGAGTGCGAGTAGACCCTCCACTGACAGTTGAATGTTCGGATCTCATACAAAAATGTTGTAGTTTTGTATTTTTAACTGGTAAATGAACAAGGAATCAGAATCATGTATTTTATACAAACTTAGATGTTTCTTCCATTGAGTAGGAATGAAATTAAATTCTTAGATGTTAAGTAATCGGACATGAACAAACTTCTGCAGATATACAAGTTGTGTATGTCGAAATAAAGAAATGTGTAAATAAAATGTTGACTTTTTGTCTTTACATCACTTAGGCCACAGGGGTTATCAGTTCTGGTTAGAATTTGTAAAACTTGCGATCTTATCCATTGCCTTAATTAGCGCAACAAAATGACTACGTCACAATTTTTTTTATTTTTTGCAGTTCGTTTTATCTTTGAATAGCGTTGAAGAAAAATAAAATAATACAAAATACAATACCTTTTAATAAGTGTAAGGTTTTTTTATCTAATACATCGAATTGATTATACATATTAAAATAACATACTGATAATCTATTATTTCCTGTTCGAGAAGTACCTAGACACCTCTTACGAATTATCGTAAGAGGTGTTTAGGTACACTTAAGGGGTAAACTTATAAAGGCAAGTATCGTCGCCGATTGTTGGATATTGCAAGTGAGCGACATGGCGTCAGTTAGGTGGTGGTCCGTTGTATTGTCGATGTTGGTGGCAGTCGCCTTCTGCTTCGCCGCTCAGCCTCGGGCGATGTTATGGACACAGGTGTAAGTTACATAATTTTATATTATCATCTTATTTGTACTATAAACAGGTATCTACATCCAACTGTTATAAAAAATATTTTTATTAAAATACATTTTAGTCAAAAATGGCGGGTGTATTGTATAATACCCAGTGGTGCTGATTTCTGCAGACATTGTTAATTTTATAATGAATTGTGTGCTAAATAATCCAATCCGGTCGAATCAAATAGGGGCCTCTCGGTCTCTGAATGCTAGGCAACACCTGACGTGAGCTGTCTGTTATATTCTGTCGGATTATACTTCAACGTTCCTAAACGTAATATGTATTTTGAAAGGGTTTATGATTTCTATTTAAAATTTTACGTGTTCATTTAATTTTTAGCCTGTCGATTAGTGACAAAGATTGTAACTTTACCCTTTCGCCGTTTCCCTATCGGCGGATAAGAAAATGTATAACTTAAATTAGCTGCTGGAATCAGCACCGCTTGCAAAGTAGATTTAGGTTTATACATATTTTGTCCTAATGTAAGCACATGCCTGCGATCTATCTGCGCAAGGAAACTACTAACTACTTATTATAATTA
Organism: Pectinophora gossypiella; assembly: GCF_024362695.1. Taxonomy (NCBI): domain Eukaryota; kingdom Metazoa; phylum Arthropoda; class Insecta; order Lepidoptera; family Gelechiidae; genus Pectinophora; species Pectinophora gossypiella. The sequence continues at coordinate 16,887,268 of NC_065413.1, read as the reverse complement.
GGTACCGACCTTCTGAGGATAGCATCTATTTCAGGGTGTTAGCTTATTACCATTTAGCATAACACCGATCGATATCGCGGTCGTCAGTTACGCAAATAAGAGTTGAACATAATAAAAAATGAAAAACGCATTTGTTCTGGGTTAGGAACGCAAGTCAGCCGGTCAGAGACGACATCCCCCAACAATGCATCGACAACTCTGTGACTCCGGTGTCGTGCGCGCACGTGACGAGCCCGGACGCGCTGCTGCCGCACCCCGACGACTGCCAGCTGTTCTACTACTGCGTGTCGGCGGCGCACGCGCCCGTGTGCCGAGCCTGCCCCGCGCACCTGCACTTCAGTCCCACCGAGCACGTGTGCGACGAGCCGCAACACGCCGGCTGCCTGCTCTCCACTACCCCCGACCCCGACCGAACCACAGAGGAGCCATTAAGTACTTGGGATCAATAACGTACTTACCTAAATCATCAACGTCGAGTTGCCTTTGCGATAATATTATTACAAAATAGCGCCTAATACATGCAATGGATAAAGTATGTTTAGTTTAAATAACTTGCACAACTAAATAAAATAATTTATCATTCATCGTTTTCCAGTATACTAGTAGGACAATCCAGTATACCACAAGAAATAGGGAACCCAGTACCTTCATTACGTAGTACGCCCACATATCCCTATTGGGATGGGCAGAGAAAGCCGCAAGTCATGATGATATCCTCCTACCTGCAGCTTCTGATCGTAGACAATATTCGTTTCAAGATGTACTTACCGAAGTATTATTTTAATACTTTAGGTGTACCTATTTATTTAGGATTGAATCATTGGGTGCTTCAGAAAAACAAGGTATAACAACACAAATTTATTAGGACTGCAACATTTGTGGGGAAATACCACAGGAGGCTGTAGCGTGCGCCGGCGCAGGTTAGCAGGGCTGCGCACTCGCCGTCGCGTAGATGAGATCCAGCGCGTTTACCAGCGCGCGGTAGTTCACCTGCACACGACAATCGTAAACCTTATCACACGTTTCAGTAAACTCTTGTACAACAAGTACCTTTCCTAGGTACTTTGCTACTTCACAAGTGCTAGTAGGTGGCGGGTAAATAGGTACGTGAAGGTAGGCGAGTGGGCAACTGTTACGTTTACTAAAGCCTGATCTTAAAATTGTTTTGAGTAAGTACCTATCTAATAAAATGTACAGGTGTCAGAAAAACGAGCATGGAAATTGTCCCCATGCCCTAGGGTTTACGTATGGTATGTTCCATATCAGTACAATTGACATACATACAAATAGCCGCATTGGTACAATATATACCAGCCTATTAAAAATTTCAGCCTGCTGGTGAGGTGAGGTGTTAGATGCCGTTCTAAAAGCGTGTTTCCAATCAAGCTATAATGAGGTGCGTACCTCGTCGCCACAGCCGCGGCGGTACCCGAAGCACTTGTAGATGAGGTCGCGCTCCCTGGCCGACACGAGCGCCAGCAGGTCGCGCTGGCACAGCGCGCGCTCCACCGACACGCGCGGGATCGTGCCGCACCGCTCGCGGTCCATGTCCTGGAAATATATCACAATGATTTTTGAGGCACTCGAAGCGGCAGCTGGCCTCAAACATCAGAAATTAAAGGAAACGAATAATTTTGGATCTCTTGCCGTAAAAGCTGCGGGTCGGCGGCTAAGGGAGAGCGGTCGTGGATTGCGACCTGCTTTCCGGATTCTTTCTCATGCAGCACTTGTCTATGGCAGTCCAAAAGGGGTACGCGGAGAGTGTGATGGGCCCTTTTCGTCTGTTTGAACAATATAATAGGCTCCCCATTTGTCCAACCAAGTAGCAATGATATGCGGCAAATGAAAATAAAAAATGCTTCTACATTATAGCCGATCAAAGTGGAGTAGACGGAACCCCTTAGTTGACTTTTACGACATGACAAGCAGCCTAAACAGTATAAAAACTCATTTTTTTGCAACTCCCAGTTTATCAAGTAGATAGGTTAAGTAATGATAGATGATTAAACAGAAGAAAGTATTATAGACAGTAAGTTCAATGTAGGTTAAGTACCTACATAATATGCTTTGTCCCCTGTCCCTTAATCCACCATCCATAGCTGATTCCAGTCGACGCACTAAACCAAACAGGACGCACCTTGAATACTTCGAGTATATTCGACAATTGGTCCGGGAACTTGGCGAGCTTCTGGAGCGCTCCAGAGACGATGGAGCGCTCCTCGAAGTTGAGGAAGTTGAGCGGCGAGTCCACGGTGGGCACGTGGGGTACCGGCTGCAGCAGGGGCGCGCGCTCCAGGCTGCCCTGCGTCAGGGCCTCGCCCACCGTCAGGCAGAAGCGGTGATACTCGATGAAGCGCCGGCGCCCTGGCGCGCAGAATCTGCAACATACGCTTATTACGTTCTTATACCTACATACAATACCTACATTCATACAGCCACGCCCGTTTAATCAAAGGGGATGGGCAGAGGTACAACTCATTAATAAAACAACCCGCAGCCACTCCCGATATAAGTTTACATTTGATTATAATACTTTGTAAGTGGGTACCTAAGAGTACCTCCTCGCCTACTCGTATTAGAATCAATACAGAACATGTATGCAATGCATGTAAGACAAGCCAATATTCTATTGGTTCTAAGTGTTCTATGGCGTGTCATAAGAATAATAAAAATAAAATCTTTCATGACGGAAGCAAGTCATTTGATGATAATGAAGTACTTACTTTCACATTTCGTTTGGTTTATTTCATGACGAGCTTCAAACAGCAGGTACATCATTAGGAGTGGACGGTGTAGGAATTTCCAGCAATTACGTAACTGCTCACCAAGTAGCTAGTCTGTTAGTTATGAGTCCGTTCCGTGCTTCGGAAGGCACGTTAAGTCGTTGGTCCTGGTTACTACTTACTGATGTAAGTACGTAGTCGTTACATGAGTCATGTCAGGGGCTATGGCGCCTCAATAATAACCCTGACACCAGGGTTGATGGGGTTGGTAATCCACCTCATAACCCACACGATAGTAGAAGAAGTCTGTTGAAGCTTGGTACTACACTTCCACCAATTGTCGAGTGAAGTGGCCCGCGGTCCAAGTCTGGTCAGTACATACACTTCCATGAGCGTGTCCATCTCGAGCGGTGTGAGCGCGAGCCCGGCGGAGGCCAGCCCGCGGTAGAAATCTGCCCGGGGCACCACCAGCTCCTTGTTGGGGTCGAACTGCCGCAGGAACTCGTACGGACGAACGCCCTCGCGCACCATCTACGCACACCCGTCACACATTACTATTGAGATAAACCGTTCAGAGAGTGACAATTACTACATACAGATACATACATACATAACATCACGCCTATCTCCCGTTGGGATAGATGAGACCACTAAATTATTTTTACTACGATCCTGACTACACCACTTTCGCTTCTTCCACTCCCATCAAAGCCTTTATGCATGCTCGCTTGTTTAGAGTATACATTTAACAGTTTCTACATAACTAAGGTATATTTACATCCTTGTGAGACCGGTTTAGATGGAAATTGAGATGTGTGAGGTGGTGGTTATCCATTGGTGTAAAAGCTATAAGAGAAAACACTTTTTGGCTTTTGAGGCTGACTATGTAATTTTTTCTTTGGCTAGTATGTCCAGTAGCATTGTTCTGACCTTGCCCTTGATCTTGGCTAGGATCTGCACGATGTCTGTCTCGAGCGGGTCGACGGCCGCCGAGGGGGACGCGCGCTGCGCCGGCGACGGGCCCGCGATCGTCGCGCTCTCCACCGGGCGCACCTCCATCTACACATAATATAATATATAGATAGATAAAATCTTTATTTAGGTTTAAGATGTCAAATTTGAACATATTTATATGAAATGTAAGACTTAAAACTAAAAAGGGTACTAGCTCGGTTGATGTCGTATCGACCCACATGCGGTCGACACTGCGGCGATTTTCAACCAGACCCCATATCATGTCACGTCTTATTTATTTAAAAGTTTATTGTAAACATGACAGAACTTAGGGACCAACGACTTCTAAACCACGGAATGGAACGATTAGGTTATCTAGTAGTAGATAGCGAAACACTATACTGCGCTCCAAAACGGGTATCACTGATGTAGGGAAAAAGTCCGCCAAACTGAACTGGGACTGGGCCGGACACGTTTGTCGGATGCATCCGGAGCGGTGGGCACGAGTCGTTACTCACTGGATACCTCAGGGCGGGCTTAGAAGTCGAGGCAGACCGCGAAAAAGATGGTGTGACGACCTCAATGCTTATCGCAAGGATTGGCCGGAGATCGCGCAAAGGCGCAAAAAAGGAGGGGAAAAATCAAGGGGAGGCCTTTGCCCAGCAGTGGGATCGTATAGGCTAAATAAGAATAGTAGATAGTCGAATCGAACTCGGACATCCAGATTGTGAACCAAACGCTCCAACCACATCTACATGTACCTAGTAGGTATTATTGTTTGTAATGGCGTTACCTCGTTGAGCAGCTGCACATAGTTGAAGCCGCAGTCGTCGAGGTACCGCGCCTCGAGCGCGCGCACCTGCGCCGCCGTGGGCAGCACGCCCAGCCGCGCCAGCACGCGCCGCACCTGCGCGCGCGACACGTGCCCGTTGTTGTTCCTGCCGGCCCGCCACACCGACGGCGTACACCACAATTCATAACTCTTACTTAACACACCGACGTTTTAGTTTTTCTCTACCGCTGCACTCGTACTCGGAGCCATGACAGAAGACGACTTGCACCACCGACACTTGGTGGTGCGTGCAATGATCATAAATAAATCCGGCCACTAATCTGAGGATTTCAGGAACAACTTGTCCCTCAACAGATAGGACACCACGCTGTTTCCTTGCAGGTTGTTGTCTTAAGTTGGTGAATAGACATCTTAGTTTCTAATTTCTTAAATTGCCTCTCGGGACTCGGAACTGTTTTTAGGTCGAGCTACTATAACACTATATAGAGGTCCAAAAGTCGGTATAGGTGTAATCGAACTGACTCGTCATGGTCGCTGAAGGCGGGCCGCAGGTCGATGGAGCGCTCGGTGCAGGCGGCGCGCACGCGCAGCAGCGCGGCCTGCGCCAGGTCCAGCTGCGGCGCCGTGGGCCCGCCGCGCTCCTCGGCCGAGCCGCGCGCCGGCAGCGCCGCCACCAGCGCCGCCGCGCCGCCCGGCCGCACCTCCGGGTGCTTCTCTAGTTCCTTTATTGTGAACACTGCGGACAGACACGTGGCCTGCTGTCGCCATCATTAATTTAAAAGCCCCGCTCTTGTCGGTGTAGCATATTCTCTATTCTTGGCTATCAAAGACCAACTCTTTGACTTTCTTATAAGACTCGACGTTTGCCTTCTCTTTAAATGTTCCATGTAACCATATATAGGTAGGTACATGTGTTGTATATGGGCTTCAGTAGCTATCAGAATTCTATTTCATTCGCAATGATTAGTATTTGATTTCTGATTTAATAATTGGCATATCTAGTACCTAATCTATTTATTTATGTATGAAATAGGTAAGTGTTTTCTCTCGTTCTGGTGTTTTCGCTCGTTCAAGAATTATAAATCGGAGTACCCATTTAATAGGTAAGTGGATAACGAGATTGCATCCTTATATTGTCTACATTGTTCAATGTGTGTCACTCACTTGAAGGAGACACTTAATATGAAGCATTTAAGATATCACCACATAAAGGTACGTATACAACTAAAGTGGGTTACGTAATTACTAAATAAGCGAGCACACTTGCGTCACATCGTCACTTACCATCATGAGATTGTTATCAAACGCCATCTTCAAAAAAACACCTTTCTTAAAGTAACTAATCGAGTAAAAAAAATCAGTGGTAATTATAAATTGGTACCCTGGTCGCAGTCATCTTCGAAGGTCCGCCAGCAGACGCGCTGCGTGTCGTTGGGGTCGACGTAGTGCCTCATGATGCAGAGCACCTCGTCGGGCGTCAGCTGCTGCCCGATACCGCACTGGTCCAGCGCGCGCCGGAACTGTGTCGGCGCGATGCGGCCCGAGTTCAGGGGGTCGTAGTCCTGCAACGTGGGTTATATGATTTAATACTCGTAACTGTACCAAGTTCTCAATTTTTCAGGGTGGGCTGCCACCAAAGGATGTTTACGGTGTACCGAACTGAGAATAGTACCCCGCTAGCCATAAGCTGGTAGTGTGACTAGGGATCGACGATCGAACAGTATCATGTTGGAAGATGTGTACGGTCATGAGTATCATACATTTTGGTACCATGTCACATGTTTTTTTTGACAAATTGCACTGTATGTCTCACTGAATTTATTGCTCAGGATTGTACCTAAAACTTCGTTAGCGCGTTTATGGACTGCATTGAATGCTGTGCGCACCATTTGTTGGTTATGAGCTAGCTGAGAGAACTAGCTGGTCAACTAACTGGGTCCGCCATATCATCATTGTACCTATTTAACAGGTAAGTAGATAATCGAGACTGCATCATTATCCCGCTTAGGGACGGTACTGAAAAGTATCGACGCCCGAAGGACGTAATATACGATCCCGATGATGCGATTACTCTAGCCATAGAGGCGGCCAATCAGCTCGCGACAACATATGTTTCAGACCGCCAGCGTGGTCGACGATTTCCCTTATTCAACGCTTATCGCTGTCGACTGAGCCAAGGTTCACGCCTTCAGGCCTGTTGTCTTAAATGTTGTACCGAGTGAGAGCCTTCAGCACTCCTCATTTTTCCGGCCAAGTAGTTAATACCATTTGCGGCGAATCTACAACAAGTCATGTCAAAAAAAATCCGATGTGACGTTCCAACCTGAAGGAAGGAGCAGCCCTACTACAAGCTAGGCAAGTACCTACTTACCTAATAATCAACGATTAATTTGCCTTCGGAAGGAGTAAACTTATTGGACATTTTACAATTAGGTGATTCAATTCGGTTGGTTGAGGGGAGACCAGTGGCCAGCAGTGGGACGTGTATGCGCTGCTTAATGTTTTAATTGATTCAGCCTGTAACGTCTCACAGCAGATCGATAGCCGAAAGCGTTGAACTGCTCCTCCCACTTACTCTGAAGAACTCCGACACCCGGATTCTCTTCTGCAGCACGTACTCCTGGACCCGCAGCATGAGCTCTACCAACTGCCTGGTGGGCTTGGGCTGCGCCAGTACGGGGTGGAACACGTCGGTGGGCCCCAGCGGCGCCGTGGACATGCCCGCCGCCACCTCGGGCCGCACCAGCTTCGGCAGCGTCGTATCGATCAGCGCTCCTGGGTTTTGGTACTCCTGCGGATGTATAAACTTACTTAAGTAATTACTTACGACCGGTAACTGTGTAATTAATAGATATATAATAATAGTAAATTATAATAATAAAATTACTCAATTGTATAACAATATATTGTTTATTTTTTTTAAAAAGAACGTGTAGGGCCCTGTGCCGATGTTTTTCTTGCAGCTTTTTTTCCCCGGCTATACAGGTTGTGAGAAGCTGCAGTAGTTTTAGTCGGATGAGACGTTTGTTATGTAAAAATTGACGATTCAAAGTGTAACTATGTTACCTATTGAATAAAGATATTTTTGAATTTGATGTTACCGTTAGAAATGAAAAAGTTGATTATAACAAAATAAGCTTTCTCTTAGTATTCAGAAATATAATTAGGTTAGGCAATTTTTCGGCTACAAGAATGGATACCTAGGTAAATAAATGAATGAATGCTGAATGGTAGGAGGTTGGTATACGGTACGAGGGAAATTAGACGACGGAAAACTGTATCTTTGAAGTCATAGTCGTCTTTTCCACTTGAGAACCTTTTTTTTTATTAGCAGTGAAACATAATAAACTAGCGGAAAAAGCTTAGATCCATTATCAAGACTCAATTTATCTTTTTTATATAAGTACTCCGTTTAAGAAGATTAAGGGGAAGCCTTTGCCCAGCAACGAGACAATACCCACAGGTTAATAATTATACACGTAGACGCCATTACTGACCGGCCCCAGTCCCTTGATGCCCTCCTTCTTCACAGCCTCGACAGCTTTGAGGAACTCGACGTAGTCCAGGGTATAGGAGTCCTTGATGAACCGGCGCACGAGCAGGTTGAAGTCCTCTGGCGACACCAGGATCCCGATGTAGTTCAGGATGCGCGCGAAGTGGGACAACGTTATCCGACCGTCGTTCTTCGCTACCTTTAGTGGGGTAAAACTATAATTAATTACATATCGGCTGAACCTGTTGTTGTATTTGTAGGTACCAGTTCGTAGTCCCCGCTACTCCTCGGTCCCGGGTTCGAATCCCGGTGGGTACAAATCACAAACAATTGCTTGTGATCCCTAGTTTAATTAGGACATTGCAGGCTGATCACTCGATTGTCCGAAAGTAACAGGATCCGTGCTTCGGAGGGCACGTTAAGCAATCGGTCCCGACTATTATTTACTTAAGTAAGTATGTAGTCGTTACATGAGCATGTCAGGGACCATTGGCGGCTTAATAGGGACATTGATCTACCACCCACACCAGAGAAGAAAAAGAAGTTCATAGTCCTTAACCTGGAATGGTCGGTGACGGTGGCAAGCAGGCAGCAGAGGTGCCGCAGCTGCCACTTGACACTGTTGGGGCAAGTGGTTGCTCATGTGAAGGCACTGACCAGTTCATAGTCCTGGAAGTATGGTTTGAGCGGGATCTCGCGGTCGGCGATGGTGGCTAGCAGGCAGCACAGTCTCCGCAGCTGCCACTTGTCCAGGCGGTGGCAGGCGGGCTCCGGCGGCGGCGGGCATGCCTCCAGGATGCAGTCCGCCGATGTCTTGTCGCGGCCGCCCGCATCTGTCCACAAGCAACAATTATGAAATTCTGATTAAATACTAAAAAAAAACAGATCTAAAGGTGACAAAAAACGTTTCCCTTTTCTATTTAACTTATTTATGAATTTAAATAAAGAAAAATGTAAGTAATAATGAAAAAATAAAATGTAATAATAAGTGCGACATTTTGTCACGTTTTTCTATGACGTCACGTGTTGCTTCTTCACACAATTTCCATAGTAATTTCGTGTTTTGACGTTTAGTAAAAAGTAATTGATTTGACTAGTTGGTAACTACCCTATTGAGATATAGTCGTGAGCTTCTAATGTTATGTTGAGTTTCATTCATCTAAAATGATTTCACTTGATCACTTGCGAATTACGTACGATGTGAGTATGGCGGCTTAAAGTGGTAATACCTGCCTGGTGGCATGGTCTTTATCACCTCATTATTGATCGGTATCTGCCAGAGGAAACATTTCTAAGTAGTTAAAAAGCTGACTAAAGATCAAAGTATATTAAAAATTAAGTTTATCACTTTAAATCTATTAAAATAAACCATAGATACATATAGATTTAAATCTGCAAGCTTATTTTCGGAGACGTACGGTATCAGTATCAAACTCTGAGTACGTACAATCATGAGCAATATAATGTACCCACTAGAACTCTGTCGCACTAACATATTTGACATTTAGTGAGACTTACAGTTCAATTTGTCAAAAAAGTTAATGTGACATGGTACCAAAGTGTATACATATTAATGCTCGTGACCGTACAATGGTAGGTATAATAATAAGTAAGTAAATTAAATGTAAGTATATATCTATGCGTCGAAAGTCGTCCTTCTGTTTTGAAGTTGTTTAAAACCAATTATGGTTACTATGATGTTAGGAAATCAATGAGAACCTACAACAAATTGACTCAACCGAATATAGTTCGAGCCGCTGAGATCGCGAGTCGATTGCAGAAGCCGTGCGGTCGCTACAATTGGACTCCGCTCTAATTTGCTTATTGATTGTGTGACCCGAATGCTTACGTAGCAGGAGGTGCCGCGATCCCGCCTCTAAGTTATTCAGGGCTCGAGTCAACAACAGTGCACAGCCATCTATTCCTCAAACGAGGCAGCCGCGGGCGGCGCACGACCCGTTTTTCAGTGTGGTAGCGAAACCAATAGTATGTCGATAGTTTCGATTGATAAAAATAACTCTATATACATATATGTAATTAGAATATGAGACAATCCCATCTTTCAGATTTAGGCATGCCTGGGAAGATAAACAAATCTTATACTATAGCAAATGCGCATAAGGCCAACCCGCCACCAAACATCAATCCGCATTGGAGCAGCGTGTATGTACCCCCTCCGGTTGATTGAGGGCAGGCTTGTGTGAAACATATATAGCAAACAATCAAAGCAATCGATATCAATCATTTATTCGTTAGGATTCATGGTTTTGTCAAACGGTTGGTAGGTTTTATGTTCTAAGAATCACATGATCCGCTAGATATAAGCATGCATAAAACTAAATTACTCTAGTTCATATTGTTTGCAATAACCCAAGCAAGGTCGCATATAGACAGACAGACAAATACATGACCACTATTCTAAAAGGTCGATAGTATCGAGTCAATAATGTAGATACTATTACCATCGATGGTAAAATTCAACTGTATTGCAAATATTAGTGATGGTAGATCTATAATACTATTAAAGAAGGACGCTGCGAAGGATTGCTGTTTAGCAATAAGGCCGCCTATTGTGCTTATGTTTTATTCGTATGTTTATGTTATTTGTATATGTTGTTGTGCAATAAAGTATTATTGATTGATTGATTGAAGGACGGTTATCGATTATGGTCAAACTGCTCTGTCCAACCAGCTGGTACGTGCCGCCACTAGGGCAGGGCTCCTGGTGTCAAAGGTCACCTATCGATAGCGAAACTATCGCCACCGCAACAACACTGGCCTCTTTGTTCTTGCATCTAGTTATATTTCTCACTCACTCGTTAAACAAAACCAACCAAACTACAAGAAGATAGGTACAGCATTGCGAAAATATTTTTTATTATAATGTTGGTTTATACAGCCTCCGTGGTCTAGTGGTTAGAGAGTTAGGCTCACGATCTGATGGTTCGGGTTCGATTCTCTATGGGGACATTGTGGAAATCACATTGTGAGACTGTGCTTTGTTTGGTAAGCACTTTTCAGGCTTGAATCACCTGATTGTCTGAAAAAAGGAAAATGATTCCGTGCTTCGGAGGGAACGTTAAGCCGTTGGTAGCGGTTATTAGCCGTAAAAACACCTCCACCAACCTGCAGTGGAGCAGCGTGGTGGAGTATGCTCTATATCCCCTCCAGTTGATTGTGGGGAGGCCTGTGCCCTAGCAGCGGGACGTATATAGGTTAGTTGTTTTATAATGTTAACAAAATGTAGTATTGCAATTTTCGCAAAATGTTGACTTCTCTCCTTCATCTGTAAACAAAAATGTCGGCCCTTTAACTATCTAACTTGCCCAAACAAGCATTGTGGTATCTGTAGTTAACACTTGTATAAAAGTTGGCCAAATGCATGAATAAACGCAAATATTTAAGTGATAAGCTTGTAGCAACTGATTACTGATAGAGTCAATATCATGTAAAAAACCGGACCTGTCAATTCTTCAAGTTAGGTAAACAGACAGAAAGCAAGCAGAAACGGGATAACGCTAAGGAGGAGATATAATTCCTAAACCTATTACACTTGTTTACCTAATTCAGATTTTAATCTTGTTACCTGCAATATTTACATTAAAGTATGAAGATAGTTTAATAGTCAAAGGCGGGCTCAATCATACGTAACTCCGATATTAAGGAGATGGTAATAGATAGATAGTGGTAGTAAGTAAGGCGGCTCCTATCTAAGTAAGCTTCTCGTATAATTACCTTCTCTTTAGTTATGGCTGTATCCACCCCATTAGCTTTTTCTGACACCAGAATTGATGAGGTTGTTACTTCACCTCGCAACCCACACGATTTTGTTGCCTGCTCGCTCAGTCTGATGCTAACGTAGCACGTAAGTCATACTAACATACCTATAGACTCGATCTGTTTTTTTATTATGGTAACGAATAGTGACCTTCCCCGTGTATGATCTGGCACAGCTGGTGGTAGAGCACGCGACCGTCCTGCGCGCGGAAGTAGTCCGCAAGCTGCGCGATCTCCGCGTCCGAGAGGCCCACCACGGCGCGCAGCGGGCCCGCCAGGATCGACACGAACTTCGACTCTGTACCACACATTATAAACACAGTTAGGCATACATCAAAGTTACACACAGTTACCAACTACACACAGTAATAGTTATATGGATATCATCGATCGGTGGGGACACATCACGAAAATCACCTTGTGATCCCTAGTTTGGTTATAGGACATTACAGGCTGATCACCTGATTGTCCGAAAGAAAGATGATCCGTGCTTCGAAAGGCATATTAAGCCGTTGGTCCCGGTTACTACTTACTGATGTAAGTTAGTAGTTGTTACATGAGCCATGTCAGGGGCCTTTCGCGGCTCAATAGTAACCTTGACGCCAGGGTTGATGGGGTTGGTACTCCACCTCACAACCTACACGCTAGAGGAAGAATAGAGAACAATAAAGAGTATACAAACATAAAAGAATGAACACTAATCTAAAAAAAAAAATGCTAAATGCTGACCATCTGCAAACTGTACCTACCATTTTTAAGGCGAATAAATGAATTATGAATCCCAGGAGCTCGCGTCTCGCAGTTTGTAAGAAACCGTACCACGCCGGCTGACCGCCCGAGCACATCCAAATGTCAAAGAATCAAACAAAGAACTCAAAAAATATTGATAACCCGACCCCCGGAATGCTTTTCAAGTCAAGTTACTTACATTCTGGAGTTGTGAATCGTTTACATATTTATTCTTTTTTCAAAAATTTATGTTTATTTATGATTCGGGTAAACTACCGTTTAGTAAATTACCCATCTTAGGTAGATTGGTCTAGTGTTATGTAGCTGGGGATTACGGACTTGTCAATCATCAACCAGAATCTACAGTTGAAATGAGTTTTGTGTGATTTTGGAAACAGACTGCCTCAGGTGGCGTTCGCTGCGTTGCTGTTCGGATTCAAATGAGGAAATTTGCGTTTTGTGAGGATTGGTGGTATATCTTGGCGACGGCTGGTTGTATTTAGATGGAACTGAGAGAGTGGAATGGAATGCTTAAGTACCAGAGATGAGGGAGTTGCCCTCCGGGTCCAGAGGGCGGTACCAGTCCCAGAGGTTGAGGCCGACGCGGAAGGCAGCCGCGCGGATCTTGTTGCACGTCTTCCACACGTCGGCCAGCCGCACCATCTGTCGGGAAGACAAATTGACAGTACTTAAGAAAGACAAACATACATACATAAACTCACGCCTATTTCCCACCAGGGTTAACCGGAGACTATAGAATTCCATTTGCTTCGATCCTGACACACTTCTCTTGCTTTCTCCACATTCATCAATCGCTTCATACACGCACGCCGGTTCAGAGTAGATCGTATTAAACCGTTTCTAAGGACATCTCCAATTTGGTCATCGTAAGTCCTTCTCGGTCTTCCTCTGCCAGCCCTACCATCAACTTTCGCTTTATATACCGCTTAAAAAAAAAGAAAGACAAAGAAAGATAAAAATGAATATAACTACTTATTTATACACGAGGGCCTAGGCCACTAGTCAAGTTGTAAATGTTTTTTATTTCCACTCTCGCTAACGTATACAGGTTGTTAGTGACATCGTAACGAAAACTTTGAGGGATGATTCACACCATGATTCTGAGTTGATATCATTGGAATTTTCCGTCGCAAAAGTATGGAACTGAAAATAATAAAAACAAATACTTACTAAAATTTTCATGAATTTTCCGACAGGAAATTTCACTTGATATCAACTCGGAATCATGGTCTGAATCATCCCCTTCAGTATTCGTTACGATGTCACTAACACTCTGTATAGCTAGGTACATGCCAATGGCGGCCTTATACATTGTTTTAAGTTAACGCGGTTATTATCATAATTAAAGCACATAATAACGGGTTCTTACCGTGTTCTTCAGATGATTCCGAACATTCCGATATCAGAAACATAAACAAGCGGCAAAGAAAGAGGGTAGACAGATATGTCTGCCCGTAGAAAATTATGGATCTACCTACTCCACTCCAATCTCATCAGTCATCCCGTGATCATGGCACTTGCAAAAGTGTCGAAATATCGGGAGTCTCATATCCCCATTTAAACGCGGTAAGAACCCGTTATTATGTGCTTTAATAATGGCGGCCTTGTCGTTTCAAGCTTCTACGTAGGCTTACAACTAGAGCAGCCACCATAACACCACGTCTTACCGTATCATGCATCTTGAATGGTTGTCTACTCTACTTCTAACGAAAAATAAAGTAACAGCAATAGATGCCGCTGTGAAGCTCTGGTGTTACGTCTGCATTCAACACATAATTTAGTACTTCTACAATGTGGTATTTCCACTTGGAATTTTGTTATAATTTAGATTGCATTTAGAAATCACCGAACTACGTAAAATGATATTAATGTCATGTTAGCTTGTAATGACAGTTTATGTCATGTTCCTAAGTCGCAACGGCAATGATTACAAGACATATTTTTTGAATGTGGAATAAATAGAGCAGAAAGGTTTTATTTGCACAAAAAGTGCGCATACTTTGTACAACACCTTAGGAATAGGCATGGAATAAGGCTGTAATGTTTATTCTGTGACGAAACTACTCAAACTTATTCCAAGTCTCTGTTCAAAGCTTTTCCGAACTTTCGTACTTACATAGGAAATTGACATTCCCAGTCTCGTATTGATAATTGATCAATTTTTCCTGCCCAAAAGGCATTATCTCGACAGGCAAACAATACAAATTTTATATTTTTTATATTTTTGTTCGACGCATGTGACGTTGCCATGATAAGCCGTTATCAATTAATTTGTCGATGGACCGCGTGTAGAGGAGCGGGCCGCGGCCGCGGGGCGCAGCCGGGCGCGCGGCTCAGGCGGCCCGCGGGCCGGGCGGCGGGCGCATGCGCCGCGCGGTGACGTCACACATCGATCCGCCGCCATGGGCCGCCGTCACATTTGAGCACGTGAACGGCACATCCCCCACGGCATGTGGCCCCGACCAGTTACGTAACGCGGGCCAACACCGGATTTTTCATGTCTGTGGAGAGGGGAACGCGCGCTCATGTGCGGGCTAAGCTTTAGGACCAGGAACAGCCCTTCGCAGAAAACTTCCCTCCGATGGGGCGACAGCTGCGGCCCGCGCCCCAGGCCTAGCGCTCCGCCCGCCGCCGCCAGGAACTGATCATACGCGTTCTCGATACTAATATTTAGATGAATATATTTTAGATGGTTCGTGTTTCTATACTCGCATGGTCACCACGTTGATTTGGTAATTAGACAGTGCGGACACGGAGTGTCAGTTGTGAACTTTCCGTGGGTTATCGACGGAGCTACTTGTGATACACGGGTGAGTTTACAGTGATACATTTTTTGTAAGACCGTCACGTACTTAAGACACGTTTAAAATAAGCTGTCATCGTCTTTACAACACCCTGTCTAACGTAATGCGTCGACAACCGATAGGTGTTTATCACATTGTCTACTGATAGATGGCATAGACGTCATCAGGGGTTGCTGCGGTGGCACCTTTACAGTCAGGATGACCCCAAGGTCCCTGAAAGGTTACCGTTTCCGTGTGGGCCTCCTGAACTGCCGCGGTGCAAAGGTCAACGGACACACTCCGAACCTTTCCCTCCGAATTTTATGGACGAAACTAAAAATAGAAGTAGCATGCAAATGTACAGGTATTTTATTAGCATAAACAAGGTTTGTGCTATTTGCTCTCCCTTTTATATTATTGGTAGACATGCATACACATTGTTCAGGACACTTTTACTTACATTTACGGGTAGAGTGCTTCAGAGAAGATTCATCACTTTACTTTTTCATACCTACATCGGTTTGAAATTTATATAAACTTACGCCCCAAGGGGGTAAACAGAGGAGTATTTTGATATGAACCCCAGAGATGGATAGCCTTAAATGATAATGAGATGTTTAATACAGATGAGTTTTCGATGTTAGAGTATGCTCCATATCCTATGAATTTTATAAAGAGGAACGCTATAGAGCTCAGTCCCAGTTTCCCCACTTTTTGTGCCACACGTACCTACTACATAGCGCAACACGGACCTCCGCGGACCTACTAATTACAGGCTATTTATGACTGGGCTACCTACTATACCGTACCTATTTGATTACTGCCAGTTCAGATATAACTGAAAACACTTCAACTGTATAACTGTAACTGCCACAGACTGTCAACTGTCTGTGCACCGAATCTTTTTTTAGTTCAGATCGATTTCAGAGCGATCAACATTGCGGATTCATGGCTTCTTTTATCTCTGAACTACTATTATGTAGTTTTGAGGGACTAATTCCGGATCCATCTATTTATTAGAGAGCATTTACATATTATATGTCAGTAGATGTTGATAGTGGCTACAATACCTTTACATGTTTATATTACTTTCAACCATCTTGATTCGCCAGGGTTGTCCTCACACAATTGTTCTGTTATTTTCATACTTATATACACACATCCGCGCCCGTTCTTGTTGGGGCAGGCGGATACCATAGCATTGTACTTGTCTCGATCCTGGCATCTTTCGCTGCATTCTCGCTGATAAGTCTTCATATATGTTCGCCAGTTAAGAGTTTATGGGTTTACCTACTCTTGACATGTCTCTAAAACTTATCTGCTTAGGCCACCCACGTTCATACAAATCATCATCATCAATTTAAGAGCCACGCTCTTGTCGGTGCAGCATTTTCCATGCTACTTGTTTAGGGAAAAATAGGGCAGTGGTTTCCCTCTTGCCTTCCCCCCCGCAGTACTCTGTCTGACGCGAGTGGGATGGCGCCCAGAGTAGTCTATTACAAAGCCAAATATAAAATACAAATATACTTTTGTTTTCTTTTTTATATAATATATATTTTTTCTTTTTTTTATGTTCATCTGGGCCTTCCCCATTTATAGCATTTGCATTCGTCCCGTAGATCTATATCGTTATCTTTTTTTCGTTCTATCTATTAAAATGGTGGACTGCACACAATCGCTCTGCCGTTTACCATCCACACACTTCTAATTTTATTTTCCGTACTCTAAAGCGTCATTGTTAGGCAAATAACCTCCCCTACCCTAAGATTTGTCATACTTCTATGTACAGGTCATCTCTCCAACGCTTCTTCCTCTACCTCTAACTCTATATCCAAGAGTCCATTGATTAATCAGCCCAATGTGTGTTGTAGCGATCAGCGTAATCATCCAAGATGATCAACATAGCGGGCGTGGTGTCGATCATCCTGTTCTACGTGCTGATCCTGGCGGTGGGCATCTGGGCGGCGCGCAAGAAGCCGGCTGGCAACGACTCGGAGGAGGAGGTCATGCTGGCCGGGAGGTCCATCGGCCTCTTCGTCGGCATCTTCACCATGACAGGTCAGTACATCTACTTCTCTCGTGTGGGTTGTGAAGTGGATTACCGAACTCATCAACCCTAGTGTCACGGTTATTATTGAGTCGCCAAAGTCCAACATGACCCAAGTAACGACTACTTACTTACATTAGTAAGTAGTAACCGGGACCGACGGCTCAACGTGCCTTTCGAGGCACGGATCGTCCTACTTTCGAACAATCGGTTGATCAGCCCACAATATCCTAACCACAGTAGGGTTTACAAAGTGATTTCAGATGATGATGTGGTCAGTACTGACCTCGACCTCGAAGTATATTTTAGGATAACCTGACTGACATACAGTGGGCACCCCCTGGTCTGTTGTTTTCAATTTGTACTCATTTAATGCCACAAAAATTCACGTCAAAAAAGGCCGACAGAATATTCATATTATTTTAGTTCTACAAATCAAAGCAAAATCATTTAACATTCATCGTTTTACTCAACGTAATTATAAAGGATACTTGTTGAAAGTTAATAACATATAACTAAGCCTTTACTCTTTCTTCCACCTATCGTAAGAGAAGGGCGGCATTATTTTTGGTACTGTCAATCTAATAAAATAGAATTCAGTTTGTGTCAGTCTGAAAGAACATTTTAATTGTCTACAATCTCTGTAACCCGTCACAAGACAAAACAACAAGTTCAACAGCAAAGATATCAACAAAAATAAAAAAGGGATAAAAAAGCAAGTTATTGAAGAATGTTTAAGAGTATTTTAAAAATACAATTTTCAATTCTTTATTGCAGAAACTATAATATAGGAATACAAATTAAACAAACGAACAAAAGGCAGTCTTATTGCTAAGATAGCAATTTCTTTTGACGAGTCGAATGAATAATACTTTTGTTGATTATCAGTACCAGTAGCTCCCCCCATCCGACAGTCCCATTGGACGTGGCAGTGGGTAATCGTGTTAATGTGGTCTGGTCGGCCGGAACCATACCGTAACTCACGGTTCGCGCCGGACGTACAAATACGGTATACATCCTAACCCGAGCAGGCTTTAAGGGTTGATGTATGGTGTTATGGGTATTAGAGGTTTACGTTCCTCAAAAACCATATTGATGGCGCTGTATAGATTTTCCTTCGTTTAACCTTCTAATTTCATGGATAACAGACATAATATAACTGATGACCCTTTTTATTACACCCAGGCACAATTACATCTTTCACCCATTATTATTCTGATCAGAATAAAGAGGTAATATAGGTAGCAACATAACTCTATCTATCGGTTATTATCATAATTAAAACACATAATAACGGGTTCTTACCACATAATAACGGAGTCTCATATCCCCATATAAACGCGGTAAGAACCCGTTATTATGTGTTTCTATACATAATGTCAATCATTCATTAATCATGATGTAATCATTTTGTATTTGTATTTGCAAATATCAAGCAACAATTATTTTTATATTTTGGAATAATTATGTACCCGAAATAATTAATAATTATGAAATAATTTTGTAATTATGTGCCGTTGGTCCCGGCTATTAGCCGTAAAAACACCTCCACTAACCCGCAGTGGAGCAGCGTGGTGGAGTTTGCTCCATACCCCCTCCGGTTGATTGAGGGGAGGCCTGTGCCCAGCAGTGGGACGTATATAGGCAGTTTATATATGAACCCGAATAATGAGAAAATAGATAGTTATCACGTTCAATATTCAATATTCTTTATTTGCATACTATGATGGTGTACAAGTTTGGAAGTTAAAGCTGCACAGCGCCATCTATATTGTGTTTGGTGAACGGCTGGAATGTCCCTCATTGGTAATATAAATATTTACATAACATTTGTCGTCCAAAATACCTCAGTGTCTCAAGACGAAAGTCTTTGACCAGTGCGTGTTGCCAGTTATGACCTACGGCAGTGAGACGTGGCCGCTTGCTATGAGTCTCGTGAGGAGGCTCGGTGTCGCTCAGCGGGCAATGGATGCTCGGTATTTCCCTGCTCGATCGAATCAGAAATGAGGAGATCCGCAGGAGAACTAAAGTCACCGACATAGCTCGGAGAATTGCAAAGCTGAAGTGGCAGTGGGCAGGACACATAGCGAGGACAACCGATGGCCGATGGGGCGGAAAGGTTCTGGAGTGGCGACCACGTGTCGGACGACGCTCAGTGGGTAGGCCCGCTACAAGGTGGACCGACGATCTGGTGAAGGTCGCAGGAAGCCGCTGGATGCGGGTAGCGCAGGACCGATCGTCGTGGAGATCCTTGGGGGAGGCCTATGCCCAGCAGTGGGCGTCATACGGCTGATGATGATGATGATGACATAACATTAAGCTAAAGACTATATCCCAATTGGGATACTCTGACTACCTCTGTACATCCATCGCATGATAAACTAAGAATGAGCTATCTCAAACTGAAAACAATATCATTATTTTGAGTCATCTGTAGTTATTTATCTAAGTTTCGATTGAAATTATCTAACCGATAAGAGATTGCGAGCACATGCGAGACACCCAATACAAAAAGAAACTTCCAAAAGCTGCTCAGCTTGAAATTACAATGTTATCGATTTGGGTAACGACCTCCGTTGTTGAGCGTTGAGCTCACGATCCGGAGGTCCCGGGTTCGATTCTCGGTGGGGACATAACACAAAAATTACTTTGTGATCCCTAGTTTGGTTAGGACATTACTGGCTGATCACCAGTCGTCGTCAGTGTTGTCCGAAAGTTAGATGATCCGTGCTTCGGAAGGCGCGTTAAAACGTTGGTTCCGGTTACTACTTACTGATGCAAGTAAGAAGTCGTTACATGAGCCATGTCAGGGGCCTTTGGCGGCTCAATAGTAACCCTGACACCAGGGATGAGGTTGGTACTCCACCTCACAACCCACACGATAGAAGAAGAATCGATTTGGGTTCATACCCTGTAATGATACCATTCATTGTGTTAAAACTTAAATAAGTAGAAGTTAATATCTATTGACTTACTTCAATACCTCATGAACGTATTGTGTACCTAGTTGCTAGGCGCTAGTATTGACACAAAGTAAAACCATTCCAAAAATTGTAATTATTGATTTCACCGCCTCGTGGCGTAGGCACTGCGGGCGGCCAGCGGGGGGGCCTTACACGTCTCCCGTCCAGGGTTACCTCTATCAACTCAAACTTACTGTTTGCTTATACGTATAATTTGGTTGCAATGGATCCACATAGTCTGGTCCTTAGGGTGTCAATGTAATGTACCCGCGGAACTCTAGTAGGTAGTCGGTTGAACAAATAGTGACAATAATAGAAAAAGGAAATTTAAAAATTGAATTTTCTTCTTGTCTTGTCTCTCTAGTATGTCGTGGCCAGATCGTAAAATTGATCATTTCATGATGTGGTCGACCATTTCATGAAATGGTCATATTTCATGAAATGGCCAACTTAAGTTGACCATATCGTTGAAACGTCAACGTTTAATGATATATCAATCTACGTTTGGCCATATCGTTAATGTAGGCGGTGTCCATTCTATGTGGTGTAATAAAAATGCGAATAGTCGATTAATTTCTTAGGTTCAAAATTATCTGCCTATTCGATATGGAAAATTGAACAATAACATTGATTCATCGATTATAATATCATTCAAGTTTTAAATATAATCGACACCAGCGCCACTATCGGTGGATAATGTTACAAATTTTACGATATGATTGCCAATGTTTGGCCATATCATGAAGTAATCATGCGTTTAGTTGCTCTTATCGTTAAACGTTTTGTGTTCATTGATCTGGCCAAACTACATCATGATGTAGCCAACGAATGATATTCTATTTCATGAAATATGACCATTTCATGAAATGATCGAGCACATCATGAAATGATCAATTCTATGATCTGGTCACGACATGTATATATTTTATGGAATAATTTTAATTTTTTCATGCTTTTTTATTTTTTTAGGTTAAGTTATGTTTGTTTTTTACAAATAAAAATGTACTTTATGACACCAAAATAAATAAAATAGTTACAAAAGAGACTTAACTAGGTACATTGCTAATGGCGGCATTAACGCTGAAAGCAGACAACCATAAGGCGAGGAAATATGTAAAAAAAAAAGTTTTTTACGTAAATATTTTTGGTGAAATAAATTATAAACAGCTGACTTCATATTAGCCACTAGCATACTATATTTCTGCTCAGATTTTCATGGTCCAGACTAACCCTCTCACAAATACATTTGTAAAGGCCGTTTAAGCTCAATGCGAGGTGTATTTATAGAAGTACATCCCCTGCAGCCTGCATTATTAAATTGTCTCGGCTGACAGACCTCGCTGGACGAAGGGTTGTACCCTGGTATTCTAGGACGAACCTGAGTAGGGGTCTATAATGAATATACTATTTATTTTAATTAGTTATCACAAGTCCACTGACAAAAAAGACAGCTGAAGCTTGTGAAATGTGGTGTCGGAGAAGGATAGAAAGAATAAGTTGAGAAGGATTATCAATGAGGACTTCCTAATTGCTACAGAGAGTAAGGAAAAGGAAACAAATATTAAGAATTATCGAGTTCAGATGATTAAACCAAATAAAACACGATTATTTTATTAAAATCTTCACAGAAGTGAAGATAGTAAGAAAAACCAAGAGGAGTTTACATGTAATAAATTTAAGTGAAGGCAAACGTCGTGTCTTATAAGGTAGTCAAAGAATTGGCCTTTTATAGACAAGAATGGAGAATGCTACACTGACAAGAGAGTGAGTATTAAATTAGTGATGATGATGATGATCAGAAGTCCTATCAAAGCGTAAGATAACTTTACTGGTAACTGAAAGCTGAGTCTTATTCGCGTATCGTTTCGTCCGTGTATCCTTATCACACAAGCTAGCGATCATGATACGTCGTCCATGCTGCGAATACGGTGATCGGATTGGGAAAATTATACATTATGAACTTGGCTACAGGCTCTTGTGGGTCGTTGTTGTGGTGGGCTCTGATGTGGCTGGCGAAACCGAACTTCGACTGGAATGGGTTTGGAATGGCGCCGCACCGTTCACACGAGCATCAATTTGTTTGAAATGAAGCGTTTATTGGGTACTAACTAGTTAGTGGTACAAGAGGTTTCCTATCTGCGTGGGATGGTTCGCATCGTTATTCGAACGAACCGTTTTTTGATTGATAATTTTGCGGTATTAAAATAATTTCACTGCCCACAGATAATTAGTGTAATGATTAGGTAACGGCAATTTTCCAGCGTTCATCTACCGTTTCAGGTACTACTAAAATGACTGATTATGCGTTTTAATTTCCATTATGTAACCTGTTGTCGAATAAAACAAAATTTACGACACTTACGAAACATATAAGTACCGTGTTTCAGTATTTGTTCGCAATATTCCTACAACGCGGTACGTGTTGTTATGAAATTGTGCAACGACGCCAAATGTTTTGATTTATAAATGAAGAAATCTATTATTGATGGAAAATATGAAATTAAAAGAACTGTAGAGCGATGGATTGGCGTGTTAAAATCGTAAGTAGTTATGATATTTGTCAAATCATCTCGACTTAACCTCAAAATTAATTGAATTGTCCCTTTACCATAGAATAAAGAATAATACTGCGTATAGAACGGAAACTGTCCGCCCCGCACCTATTCTTAACCGGACACCGACCTCACCCCCTCTGAGTCCTACTCTATTATTCTAAATGGTCATAGGCCGCTAAGAGGTAAGGTCCCTACTTACTCTGTCTCGCTTCCACTTACGTGGTAAAGATTGTTCTTTATTATTCATTTGTCAATTAGCGGCTCTCTGTCATGAGTGTGATTTTATCTGTCATATCCACAATTAAAACACATAATAACGGGTTCTTCTCTCTCTCTCTCTTTATTTAAGAGCTGCGCTCTTGTCGGTGGAGTAATCGCCATTACTCCATAGATAGGGCGTGTAGAACGGTGGTTGCCCCAATCGCCTTCCGTTCCGCAGTACACCGTCCAATTTCTCAATCGGTGATGTTCTAGCTAGAGCCCTACCAGAATCCATTTCCTCGGCCTCAAACCAGTACACGGAACGGGTTCTTACCGCGTTTAAAGTAGGGATATGAGACTCTACCACTACTATGAGTATTTTATCTATCTATCTATCTATCTCCCGAACGCGGAAGAACCCGTTATTATGTGTTTTAATTATGATAATAACCGCGTAAACTTAAAACAATGTCATATCATTCACACAGAATAGATCTGCATATAGTTCAGTCTGATAACAATCTAACGTCAATTTCAGAATACGAAACTTAAGTGTATCATATTAGCGTTGCTGTTAGTGAGCCAAGCATGGGCTCAGTTCCCGATCTATCCGGGCCCGCCGATGGCGTACCCGGGCCCGCCGATGTTTCCGCCCATGCAGATGATCATACCTGTCGGCGTGAGAGTGAAGGTCCGCACCACCACCACCACTACCACTACCACCACACCGAAACCAGAAGCTGCAGCCGGTGGTGGTGGCGACGGCCCCGGGGACACCGTGTACGTGGGTATCCCCATGCCGGTTCCGGAGCCTTACCCCATGCCGGTGCCCGTGCCCTACGAGGTGCCCGTGCCGGTCCCGCAGCCCTACCCCGTGCCTGCTTTCCAGCCCCCGCCTCTGTTCTGGGGGTAGTATCACCATTATCTGAATACTTTCATACTCGTATAATTAGCAACAGTAATAAAGGTTGCTGGGGTTAACAACCAACCTCATAACCCACACGATAGAAGAAGAACAGTAAGAATAATAATAACATTTAACAGAATGTACGTAGTTAAAGATCTTCAGATGTAACCGAGTAGGTATTGAAAAGCCTGAGGGATAAAAAGGCCACATTGACGCAACTCATCCTCATCACATCACTATGTTAAGAGCCACGCTCTTGTCGGTGCAGCATTCTCCATGCTACTTTTTAGGGGAAAAAAGGACAGTGGGTTCCCTCTTAATCATAATCATGTCATTTATTGCGTTCCACATGGTAGGTGGTTGGTAATATAAGGTATGTAACACATATGGACCCGGATTGGGCACAGCAATTTAAACGAGAGTTAAAGCATATTTTTTAGGCTTAAACATAATAAATATTAACAAGTATACATAATTTAGACGTAAAACTAAAGTACTTAAACAACTAATCATTAAAAAACTCCTGCAGAGTATAAAAACTCAGCAATTCATCCTAAAAAGCAATATTGCTATTTGATATTTGTAGATATTGTGCACTTACTTTTATTACGTATATGCTCAAATGTCAAATATTACTTCATTAGATGAATTGCTTCAAAGTAGCTTTTAGACCCCCGTCTCAGGTGTGCAAACTAATTTTAAGGAGTTAATTATGGCCTGTTTCATCACTTGCTGATAAACAGTCTGTTAGCTTGTTCTGCTGCATAAAGTGTCTGATAGCATACACACCATGTATAAGCTTACGACTATATTTCCAATTGGGGTAGTCAGAGGCACATTCATCGCATGATGAACTCAGTATCCAAGGGTTACCGAACTACTATATGTTTATTCAACGTGATAGTAGGTAAAACTATCTACCAAACAAGTCCCAGATAGTCAGTCAGACGGTTATCACCAAGCCGTGAATTTTTTTTTTTTTTTTTTGACGAGACTTATTGCAGATTTGCCGCAGATGGCATTAACTACTTGGCCGGACAAATGGGGAGCGCTGAAGGCTCTCACCCGGTACAACGTTTAAGACAACAGGCCTGAGGGTGCCCAGTTGGGCGCGAACCTCGGCTCAGGGCGTCGTCTGAGAGGAAAAATATTTGAAAGAATTAATCGACCCTAGTGGGGCGATAGCGATAAGCGCTGAATGAGGGAAATCGTCGACCACGCCGGCGGGGTCGGTATCGGGGTCCTATACCAAGCCGTGAAACATGCCTCAATATTGTAAATTAAATTATTTATTTTAATTTCACTCGTTTTTCTGAAAATTATTCCTTCCTATCTCTTCCTATTTCTAGTACATTACAGTTCAAAAATGCACAGGATTACGCGTTTATTCCTAATTTAATTAATTTTATGAATACGTAAATCGTATGATGACGTCGACGTATTTTCAGTGATATTTTTCCGCTCATTAATGGTGGTCATGAATGAATGAAGTTTGTCCATTAATGGCAGTGACGTGTGGTGACCATGGTGCCTAATTGAAGTTTCTATTATATACGAAAGGGATCTCCCTCACGGCGCGATCGGATATCGCTTAACAGATACATAAAATGACAAATACATTCACGCACAGGAAATGCGTTGCATGTGCGACTTTAGGGCAAGGTTACAAAATTAGACCACACGTAACAAAAAAATTCTCGTTCACCACTTTTTGATGAAGTCTTAATTTATAATATTATTTCATGAACACATTTTGACAATTTGTAAAAATTGTCGGGTTGTTATCTAGCCTATAGATTAGTATCTATATCATCACATGTTTCGATATCGCACAAATAGCATCGCGCCGTGAGGAGGTTCACGAACTCCTGTCGTGACACAGGCGTCTAGTACGGCTACCTATAATTCCATTCAACTATTTAATAAAACAGTGCGGAGGGGAGGTGTTACGAATTAAATGAGTTTAGTGTAAATGTGTCGAGGTTAGGTCAGAGAGGGCCTAACATGGTGTTTTCTATTTTTCATAATCATAATCATATCATTTATTGCGTTCCACATGGAATCAATTTTTCGGATAATCTTCTATGCTTTTCGGGTTATATCATTACGCTCATTGCATGTAATAGTTTTTTTCATTTTCTATATAGTATGGTAATGGGCCAATACTCTCAGAATTACCTACTTATAAGCACTTATTAATTTTCATATGAAGCTACGACATTGGTTCCTGGAAATACCGATGAATATTTCATTACTACGGTAGAGAAATGTCCTACATTTAGCTGTAATTTTATAACAAGTTATTATTCGAAGTTCTATATCTGTTTGAATTCGAGGAATTTGGGTAATCTTTTCATTCTTTCGCACATTTTTTTTAATTTGTTATCGTTGTTGTTTCCTCAACTTGATGCTATTAACTACTTGGCCGGACAAATGGGGCGCGCTGACGGCTCTCACTAGGTACACAATTTAAGACAACAGGCCTGAGGGTGCCCAGTTGGTCGCGGACTCAGGGCGTCGTCTGAAGGGGTCTATATATCTTCCCAGAAGCATGACAAACATTTTTTTATATAAAAACGTGTATTTTCAACGACTCACGAGATATAAAACACCGACTAAAAGACTTATCAGACTCCGCCATTACGAAAAGTGGAAAAACGAGAACGTAAAAGCAGCCTAAAAGCTAAGTAAGATAAAAGAATTATTCTCCAAAACATCTCGTCACCGTGCTGTTACTCGCATTTAGAGGTCCATTTATTCCACACGCGGGCGTGGTCCTGGGTTGTACTCTGTCACTGATAAAAGGGAAAGGTATTTTTGCAGGGAAGTTTAATCGAAAACCTGACAATAGGGAACTACTGGGTAGATAAGGTTAAGGGTCGGCTGCGGAGGGGTGAGGGGGGTGGGACCCACACGGACACGCTCACGCGGTGTGTTGGACGTTTTGGAAAGACTGGCGGCCTTACAAATAAACCTGATGTAACTTTTTATACCGATCATAACCTAAGAATAAGCACAATTTACAAATAAACTCTGAATAACTTATACCTCGGTGTAACGTCTCATACTATCGCTAAACCAACCCTCGCCCTAGTTTAA
Organism: Pectinophora gossypiella; assembly: GCF_024362695.1. NCBI lineage: Eukaryota > Metazoa > Arthropoda > Insecta > Lepidoptera > Gelechiidae > Pectinophora > Pectinophora gossypiella. The sequence continues at coordinate 16,860,223 of NC_065413.1, read as the reverse complement.
GTTCGGAATAACCTAAACTTGACTGACATTGACAGATGTGATTTGTTGGTTTCTTCGCGGATTTTTTAAATTATCTCCTTATTATCGGCTTATACCAGGTTTAACTATTCCTAGTATAATCTTGAAATAAGGATGGAATTTTTATTTGTAAGGCCGTATCTGTCGATTTAGGTACCTATTTTATTTATATCTTTTAATCTAATCCAATGTATAAGTTTATTTATTATTTATTTGTACACAATGAAACAGACACAAGAAACGTACAAAGAAAACAGATAGTACAGGCAAGCTTATCTCTAAACAAAGAGATTTCTTCCAGCTGACCTACGTGACAAGAGAGACTACACACCTCTTTCCACTTTATCTTTCTTTAAGGATATGAATGATAATGTTAAAAGACTGTCTTAATTATCTATTCGTATTTCCTTCATATACTTACTAAGGTATTATTTCCTTAATTATTATTAAGGAAAATTTGAACTATAACATAACTCCGTAAATAGAGATAAGCGAACACGATAAAAGTTACTAAAACATTGCCTTAATGAGAACTATGACTGTACTAATGTCAAACAGGAAAACGAAATCTTGATTAGGTAAACACACACCGGGAGTAGAGTAGTAACTCATTACCAATTTGCTAATTGCTTGGCGGTAGGGCGCCCACTCGCCCACGTATCACCCACTCAGGCGCCCATGAACCTGATACCCACGCCCACGCGCCCACGATAACGTACACAGCGGCGACTGCATCAAAACCTACGTATTTTTGTGATTGAAACGACCCGTACAGGCGAGTTTGCTCCTTACTGTTGGAACTGAAGTTATAAAACTAAAATGTTACCTTAAATCTGTTTTATTACATTACACGTGCGGTTGACATTTTGAATCTGCCATCGTTGATTCCCTGAAGTCTTGGCCTGGGTTATATAGACGTCGTGTTGCAAATGTCGCAGTTGCCATGTGTAATACATTAGTTTAGTTTATTAGTTTATTTCTGTTACCACAGAGGAAATCATAACACATAATAAGTACACGACTACACCTCAATTGGGGTAGTCAGAGGTAGAACACACACACATTCATCACAAGAAATCCCAAAAAACGCGAGAAATTCCTAGGTAGAATTTATTCAAACTCAAATCAGAATCAGGTAGGTACCTACTTTACCTGACTTCTCAGGTAAAAAAAAACCAATCCTACACATCATCCTGCTCTTCTGAGCAGCCTCTAAATATGAGTAGGGACTTAATATGGTATGATCCATACTCCTTCATGCTCTGAATTGTCTGAGAAGAAAATGTTATTGAAAATTATATCAGAAGAAAGTCTTTCAAAGGCACAGGTTTCCTCCGTTACTAAAGCAAATAAATTATAACATAGAAAACACTTTATGTGAAAATGTTTGTTATACTTACCCGGGGCGCTCGCGTGGTTATTAAGAAACATTTTTCCTTTGTCATTATTTCTAACATTCTTTTATTTGTTAACTTTATTAAGAAGCAAGAAAAAATTCTGTTAGCGAGCTAGTTCATTAGCATCGCCTGGGATGGCCCATTGTAATCTGGAAACTTCCGCAGCTACTAATTTACTACTTGTATCGTTCTTGTACATTGTTTCGTCTGTGAGGCGCCGGCAGCCTTAATGGATTCAATAGTTAATTAGTTTCTTGTGAAGTGATTGATCAGTAAGTAGTTTTGTGGTCGTCGATTTCCCCCTAGCAGCGTCGATTTACTTTCTCGGACGACATCCTGAGCCAAGGTTCGCGTCCAACTGGGCATCCTCAGGCATGTTGTCTTCAACGCCCCCCATTTGTCCGGTCAAGTAGTGTAGGCCGGATGAAACACCAAACACCGAAATCATATTCACTATTTTATATTTCAATTTCAAGTGACTATTGTACACGTCCAAACGGTTAGAGCGCTCTGACTTGAATGCCCCCTTCCGCCTAGAATGCCATGTCAGCCATATTGATTTTTGTCAGTGTGGCCAGTGTAATAAACTAATATAAATTAAACCTTACAGAAGTAAAATGTCATATGCGATGAATCTATAATAAGTCGATCATAACGCCCAGAGAATATAAATATAAATACAGCCATTATCAATCACTCAAAAATTGTGCTTGCCACGAGGTAAAAATTGCGTTGTTTTTGTCAAGTGACAGCCATAATATGTCCTGTCCGGTCAAGTAGAACGGCCATAAAAAAACTCCAAAAGGTTAGCATAATAAAATCTCCAAGAGGCACAGAGGAGGTCTTTATATTATTTACCAATTACAGCTAGTGTTTATATTTGAAATTACTTTTACCACAATAGACGACATACTCGGGCTCAGGCGCCTCGTGGCAATCTGGTCTGAGCTCAAAGGTCCCACCCCCTCCCTTTTGACCCTCCAACATACCTACGAATAACCTTCCTAAACCAACAACTTCAAAACAATGAAAAACATAACTAACTAAAACAACAGACACCGCCTGTTGTAACACAGTTTCATAATGGGCTAAGGACAGTTATGTTCATCTCGAATCAATTTCAGGATCAAATACAGATAAGTATGTCAAAGTAAAAAAAAGCTCTTTTTAAAAAATATATATTTTATAAAATCATTTTTGCAAGCAAACTGCTTCCGTAAAATACTAAAATGTTTTTATATTTTATACGCGCTTATCGTAAATTACTTACAAGTTAATTATTTTGGACTTGTTTAGGTGTCTGTGCGGGATACATTTTAAAGACCTCCGGCATAGTTCATGTAACGAGTAGTAACGACTACGTACTTACATCAGTAACTTGTAACCGGGACCAACGGCGTAACGTGCCTTCCGTAGCACGGATCATATTGCTTTTCGGACAATTAGGTGAAAACTAGGGATACAGTGATTTTTGTGGTATACCCCCACCGGAATTCGATTCCGGGATCTCCGGATCATAATTCTAACGTTCAACCGCATCTGCTAGGTAATCGTAAGCGTTTATTGAGCATATTGAGCATATTAGTATGTGATGTATCGTAAATCTAGAAAGCGGCTTTCTCAAAAAATATTTCTGACGTGATTTTTTTTAAAAAACTTCGAATTCATTAAATTAATTTGAAAAATTTGCGATTACTTTTTTTACCTGACTGAAACTAGCACATTTATAGGTTACTTATATCAACAAAAACACATCTGAATGTGATTTCATAGAAAGGCGCTTACAAACGAGGTTTTCACAGAGCGACGATGAACTTTTGAAACCTTACTGTACCAGCATGTATTCGTCCGTTGAGAAGTCACTGTCAGTGCAGCCACTGAATGCAAATGTCGTCATTTGCATGTCGGAGGAGCACTGGGAGGACCCGAGCGGAGTAGTAAAGAGGTCCTCTTGAGAGTTTTCACGTCTCCTTTGATTCAGTATTTCACATAATTTCACTTATTTGGTAAAAGAGAGACCATTGTATATTATAGGAGGCAAGGAATGAATTGTTAGATGTTGCGTGTCATTTTTGTGTGTTGTTTGTTTTTTGTGTTGTGTAAGGAATGTGATGACTAATGACAGTGTAATTTATTATAATTATTTCGCAATTAATGTACTTAATGATTATATTTTTTTTATTAATTTTGTTTTATATGCATGTTATAATTTAAATAACTAAAATGCAGACCAAATGTTAAATACTGACCAACTACAAACTGTATTTATTTATTTATTTACCATAGATATTGCCAATAAATGAATTATGATACTGGTTGTAGCTCTACACATGACATTTTTATTTAAGCGACGATGTTACCTATAGAAGCCAGAAGATGTTACCTTCTTCAATAGAAGAAGAGACCTATAGTCTTGTGAACTAATTGTGGGTTAATAAAAAAAACCTTTTTTTGACGTGACTTATTGTAGATTTGCCGCAGATGGCATTAACTACTTGGCCGGATAAATGGGGAGCGCTGAAAGCTCTTGTAGCGGACCCAACTAGTTGGCCACCTAGTTCCGCTCACATGCAACAGATGGCGCCACATTCAATAATGCAGTCTTCAAGCGGTCGTGAAACGCGGTATCGAAGTTTACACGGCAAGACGCATATATACAACTTCCAACACGACACTGTTGGATCGTCGATCCCTAGTCACACTACCAACTTGTGGCTAGCGGGGTACTATGCTCTGTTCGGTACCCCGAAAACACCCTTTGGCGGCAGCACATCCTTGCCGCCAAACTCTCACCCTAAAAAAACCTAAACTAAATATATTTTATGGGAATCCTTGTTTTGTTTGAGTTTAATTACTGTTCGTCTAATAGAAAGCTCGGTGAGGCGTGGGTACTTAGTTCATTTTGCAATGGATGTACCTCTGACTAGCCCGTTGGGATATAGTCTTATTTATTATGCTTATGTATATAGTCAGGAGCAGAGTTCGTCACCGATACATGAACTTGCGTCTCTCGAGCGCGATACACCAGCACTGAGTTGCGTAGTTATGCAGCCTACACCTCCTAATTGTTATCAGTACGGGTGGCCGCCGCTGACTCGAGTCGCGCCATGGCCACCGCGAATTGCCGCGTAAGCTTTCGTCCATTCTTATTACTGGAAGCGAGGTGTGGGATGCATCCGGCCCAGTCAGATATGCATGATAGTTTTAGTTTAGCTTTTAGTCTTGTCTTGTAACTCGAATGTAGAGCACAGCTCCATTTTTAATAATATAAAATTCAAACTTCAATTTTGTATTTTTTAAAAACGCTCTACCGCGTTCCCAAAATCTTACTACGAAGTGTGTTCCGTTTATGCTGGTAGATATTTACATACATTCATAATTAATTTCCGCCCCAGTTGTCTCTGGTGGGATAGAGTCACAAGTATGAAGGCAACAGGCTAACACGTTTTGACATGAAGCTCTATGATGGATTTGAACCGTGTAAGTTAGTCAGTCCGATGTAATGTTCCGTCATTTTACAAAGGACACAATCCCTCTGTTGGATTTTACGACATGCCTCCTGTCCTCCGACTCTGAATAGTACTGACACTGCTGCCCTCAATCAGGTTCCAGGTTACAGTAATAGAAATGTTTTATTGCGACCATGTGTTCTTAAAAATTATGGTGTTATAAAAATACAGAAGTAAGTGTTATAGTATCAACATGGACCCGGTAAGGGCACTGCAACTGGTAGAGAGGACAACATACTTAATTATAAGTCAGCGATACAATTTGTATTTATCATACTTACTACATTAGATGCTGTGACTTGCCCCTTTCTTTTTTCTTTAGGTAAAAAAACAGTTTCTTTTTAATTTGTTATTTTGTAGTTGGTTATTTTATTGAAGTCATGGAATACAGTTTAATTGTTATAGGTTTGTTATCAAAGCTCAGTACATACCCACGCAGCCACGCTCTTGTCTGTGTAGCATCCTCCATGCTACTTTTTAGGGAAAAATAGAGCAGTGGTTTCCCTCTTGCCTTCCGCCCCGCAGTACTCTGTCGTATAACTATTTATTTACATTAGGCGGAAAAACTACTTCTGCCGACACACACACCCTGTGAACAGGGAAAACGTCGAACCAATTAGCAGTCAAATGGCCCCTTTGGTTTGTATATAGCTGCGAGGTGATCATACTATGCCGGGCGCGGGGATATTACCTTACATTGTACTGTACCATAGGATAAGGTTATTATTAATTAACTTTACCAAAATGGCTAATGGCTACAACAGGAGCGAAGTTTCTCGAAGTAATTGAAGTACCTCTAGATTAATAACATTTTTGCTTATATATATGGTAGGATTATTATAATCCTCCACCACAACGCCCTGAGGTGCAGTTGGCGCTCAACTGGGCACCCTCAGGCCTGTTAGCCAGTCCCCATGTGTCCAGCAAGGTAGTTAATGCCATCTGCGGCCAACCTACAATAGGTCATGAAATTACGTTTTGTCAATGCTCTTATGAACGCATTTACCTTTTATTATTTTAATAATAAGTTAAATTTTATACGTAATAATTATTTCTATCTTTAAATAAATTAACGAATAAGTACAAGTTTAGGTACTTATATGATTAACTGAGGATGTTTTTATGAGGTTGAGGGACCTTACCTTCGTAGTTAAAAGGTTTAATTGTGAACAAATGCCGTGTAGAACAACTAAGTATAACAATTCCTAATCAATAATTATTTTTCTGCACACACAACTCTAACAGAGGTACTCGAAACGTCGATAAAATACTCGTAAATATACGATATAAAACAAAACATTTATAATTTGAAAATCCGTTGAGACGGTCGTACCCCAATCGATGTTGTAACGGGACGTCCGTAGTAATATGCATGACGTCATCCGTAGCAAACAACTACGCTGCGTAACACCCACGCGGCCAGAAAAAGAAATCGATCTTACCGTGCGCACGGACATCGTTTATATTGAACATGATAGATAACTCAAAATGACGCGGAGTAATGTCGTAGCAAAATATGTTTGGTCCCTCGAATTTGTCACAGCAAGTGGGCCGTGAGGCAAACTTGAGAGTTATTATTCATGGCGTGTCGGGCTCCGCGGGAATAATCAACAGATTCCTTTCATAATATAATATTGCTTGTCAGGGTTGCTTTACATTCGAATGTATAGGTAATATGATTTTAGATTTAACCTTGCCACATCCGCGACGCACAGGTAGGCCAGTAATTCAATTGTTCATCATCATCAATTTAAGAACCACGCTCTTGTCAGTGTAGCATTTTCTCTATCATTCTTGTCTATCAAAGGGCAATTCTTTGACTTCCTTATAAGACACGACGTTCACCTTCTCTTAAATCAAGCAAGCTTTTGTAAGCTTTTCTTGGTCTTCCCCTTCCTCTCTCCTTCTAGCTTTCCTTCTATTATGTTTTTAATAAATTCGTCGTGTCTTATTAGCTGTCCAATCATCTTGCCTCTTCTGTCCTCAATAATTCTTAGTATTCGTCAATTGTTACTTTGAAGAAATAATAAATCATTCAATAATTCCTTATTATTTATTTACTTAAAATCAGAATAAACAACGTTGGTGTGCAATTTCAAAATTAGAACATATTAAATACACTGTTATGGCTGCGCGCAGCCCTCTTGATTGAAGACTAAAGTACCCAGCCAAGGGGGTGAAGTACCTAAATCCACCTCGGCCTGGCGGGGAGCGGAGAGTTATTTTCATTCTATGCCTTGACTAAAAGTTGAGTACTGACGTCCTGGTGTTTGTTGCAGCGACGTGGGTGGGCGGCGGGTACATCAACGGCACGGCCGAGGCGATCTACACCTCCGGCCTGGTGTGGTGCCAGGCGCCCTTCGGGTACGCCCTCTCACTCGTCTTTGGTAAGTCTACCTCCAACTACTCAGATTACCTAGATAATTTTATAATGTACACTGCTTGGTCCTTCCACCACTTGCTATGTAAAAAACGTATCTCTAGTGATACATCATTAAAATGCTATTCACCATACGTCATAATCGTTTGCAACAGCAAATCGATAGTGACAGTGATAAAAATGACCGATTCTCTCTTGTTTTACAAATAATGAAACCTTTATCGACTTACTAACGAAAAATAAACATGCGGTGAACATAAGTATGTAAGTACCTAAGTATTTGATGACCAAGCAAAATTGAATCCAATTATCAAATAATTCGATTAGGTAACAAATTCAAATTTAAAAATATCTTTATTCAACTTAGGTTAATTTATAAAACTTTGCCTTGGGTATTTGTAGCCTCACAGTTGATGGGTCTGTTTGTCCCCAGGCGGCATATTCTTCGCGAACCCGATGCGCAAGCAGGGTTACGTGACGATGCTGGACCCGCTGCAGGACTCGTTCGGCAGCCGCATGGGCGGTCTACTGTTTCTGCCTGCTCTGTGTGGGGAGGTCTTCTGGGCTGCAGGCATCCTGGCTGCACTTGGTGAGTCATAGTAGACTACAGTAGACCAAAGCAGGATCCATTCGGCAGCTGTATGGGCGGTCTATTATTCCTGCTTGCTCTATGTGAGGAGGTCTTCTGGACTGCAGGCTGACTGGCTACACATGGTGAGTCATAGGCAACAGTAGATCATGGTGGATGGAACTTGTTTGATGGTTTCTTACCTGGTTAGGCAAATGAGAAACGCTTCAGTCAGTATCATAATAATAATGATTTTCAGTTTCCCGCACCGCATTAACATCCGCCATTTTATCTTCCTGGCAGGTTTACATTATTGTACGTCTGGCAAGACATTGTACGTCTCGTAGAAGTTTTAATGTTCTTTTGAAACTAAACTATCTACAGGATCAAGTAGAACAACAATATCTTATTACGAACTATGTTGTAAAAGTCAACAAGGGTTTGAGTGGTTTTGTAAGATTTAGTTTGACTGATAAATGTGAAAATAAGAACCCAGCGGCGTGGAAGCGCGTCCTTGGCACAGTTATCTAACGCTCGATTGAACGAAGTGTAGCCTCGAACACTTCGCCACGGAACTGGGAAATATCTACACGTGTTACCATAAATCATAAAATAGCGCGGATTGTATGCGACGCTCGTAATCCCTAGTGTTGCCATGTGAGTTAAGTAGCGCCAGTTGATAATTTAACGACGTTAGGCAGGATCAGCAAATTGGTCAGTCAAACATTGACGACATTTTCTGGAAGGATGGGTGTAAACATGTCCCTCTCTTATAGATCTGTTATACGGGTTTCGAGAGCTTGGATTTAAAAAAAAAAACTTTATTTTACATTACGTATTAATTTTAAATTAAAGTGGAAAAAAACTATGTTTTACGTTAAATTTAGAAACGGAAAACAGATTTGGTAAATGGGAAACAGAGAGTTTTGGACCGCTCGATGGATAGGATGAGACTGACTAGGATGCGTGGGAAAGACGAGCTATGAGAATAAGGTGCTGACTATTACAAATTAACATTAAATCTAGGATTGGTAGATTTTAGGTAAAGCCGAGCATTATTAGGACCTCTGCTATGGTGTGTCAGGTTTCTACCATTATACCAGAGACGTCGTTCCCCTTTACTCATTCAACGTAATTAATTGCACCTCCATGTATCAAAGATGTGTAAACACGAAATCCTGTTGATCTCACCACGCATCGCGCGCAAGCTCTTATAATTCCTAGGTTATGTTTGTTTATCCGCACGGATTTGTTGCGAAGCGTTAATAAAACGCGGCAACGAACCATTACCGTATCCGGGTGAAATCGGGACCATCCGGTGCGCGCCGGTTGTCGGAATCCGGGTATGTGAAGCGAACGGGGTAATACTATTAATGGCAACAGGATAACCTTGTTTGACGCTCACGCTCTGCTGGGAACCCACAGTCGTTTCGTACGTAACATGGCTGCTTGCGTACAGGTCTGTCAATAGATCGAAGTAAATAGAAATAAATAAGATAAATATACATAGTCGAAGCACGGAATCTTACTTTTTCGGACAAACAGGTGATTCAAGCCTGAAAAGTCCTTACCAACAAAGGACAGTCTCACAAAGTGATTTCGACAATGTCCCCATCGGGAATCGAACCCGGACCTCCAGATCGTGAGCCTAACGCTCTAACCACTAGACCACGGAGGCTGGAGGGCACGTTAAGCCGTTGGTCCCGGCTATTAGCCGTAAAAACACCTCCACCAACCCGCATTGGAGCAGCGTGGTGGAGTATGCTCCATACCCCCTCCGGTTGATTGAGGGGAGGCCTGTGCCCAGCAGTGGGACGTATATAGGCTGCTTATGTTATGTTATGTATACATAGTCTCTCAACTGGGGTAGTCAGAGGTACAGCCAATGATGAACTAAGTACCTACGATGCATCGAGCTTTGTTCAATCAACGTGAGAGGTGGTCTTCTTCTATCGTGTGGATTGTGAGGTGGATTACCAACCCCATCAACCCTGGTGTAAGGGTTATTATTGAGCCACCAAAGGCCTCTGACATGGCTCATGTAACGACTACATACATACGTTAGTAAGAAGTAACCGGGACCAACGGCTTAACGTGCCTTCCGAAGCACAGATCATCTTACTTTCGGACAATCAGGTGATCAGCCTGTAATGTCCTAATCAAACTAAGGATCATAAAGTGTTACCGGGATTCGAACTCGGTGCCTCCGGATCGTGAGCCCAACGCTTAACCATTGGACCACGGAAGCCATTTGATAGGTGGTAATTAGAAATATAATATAGCAATAAAAGTATGTGGTTCAGATACACAGACTTTAGCTTCATATATGTAGCATGCGTCGTTTGAAAATATTGTGTTCTGTTCCCAGTTCTAAAATCTAACTAAATACGATAGAAACAAATTACTCTGATGAACTAAGTACACAAGTCACAAAACACAAAGTATCGTTTGTGAGGTAATTAAACAGAGCTCCCATTAGTTGGTGTTCGGTGTTGTATACCGGTCTTGCAATTTTAGTAATTAAATACTGTGTGCACAACTACCCCCCGTTAGAGGGGAGCCTCCCCCGATAACTCCCCCCCTAACAGCACATTTCGTAATTAATATGCTTTGACAATAAACCCTTTACACAATGTTATTATTTTCGTTTTCGCTTATGACATTAACACTTGGCCGGACAAATGAGGAGCGCTGAGGACTTTCACCTGCTTATATGCTAAAAGTTATCACATAAGTAAGTAAATAAATAAATAAAAATAATGTTTATTTCTCACACTAGCTTAGAACTTGAGTACAATATCCAATGAATACGGGTACAGATTAATAAAGTGAAGCCAGACCCAGTAATGAATTCAGCCAAAATTGTTCGTTCCAAACTGAATTACAAATATAATGTTCACGGAATCATTAATTACTTTCCCGAAATTTCGTTTGAATCGAATTACCAATTGTAAGCATTATTAAATTTATTACTAAATTGAAAATATCAAACGTACCTACTTCTATTAATAGAAATTTGTCAATTTCTAGTGCGGAAAACTGAATACTTTTTACTACACAAAAACAACAAATAAACTAGCGGTGAACGACCCTCATGCCTGAGAAGGTATGTGACCTAACTGGTATTGGGCTAGATTTCTCTCAGCGGGTTGGAAGGTCAGGCAGGCAGTCGCTGCTGTAAAAAACCGGACGTGTAAAATTTTCAGGTTAGGTAAGCGGACCCTGTGAAAAACGGGATAACGCTAGCGCAATGATGATGTAATATTTATCATACGAATATGACCTCCGTGGTCCAGTGGTTCAGCGTTGTGCTCACGATCCGGAGGTCCCGGGTTCGAATCTCGGTGGGGACAAATCACAAAAATCACTTTGTGATCCCTAGTTTGGTTAGGACATTATGGGCTGATCACCTAATTGTCTAAAAGTAAGATGATCCGTGCTTCGGAAGGCACGTTAAGCCGTTGGTCCCGTAGTAAGTACGTAGTCATGTCAGGGGCCTATGGCGGCTCAGTAATAACCCTGACACCAGGGTTGATGGGGTTGGTAATCCACGTCACAATCCACACGATAGAAGAAGAATGAAATAACATTTTCTCGACTATATTCTTGAGGTTACGCCTGAAAGCGTCGTATCAAAGGGCATTAAGTTTCAACTCAACTGCTCTTGCGTTCAGACGAACGCTATCGATCCATTCTGGTTCAGATGTTCAATAATGTAACAGATTAAAAAGTAAAACATTATGCAGGGTGGCATCGCAGGTAGGGGTGGATCGAGGGGGTAAAAGTTTAGGGGTACAATAAAGTTAAGAACTTATTTTGAGCTTTGAGAATTATTTGAAAGGAGAACTTTTGTATAAACAATTATCGTCGCCTCATAGTGAAAACCACGCATGCGCCATTTTGAAAAATCACTTTCGGTTGTGATTTTTATTAACAAAACCTCCCAATGGCCAAGCTAGTTGCAATCCAGGTCTCAATTTATCCAGAATGGTAATATGTGAAAGAAATTGAAGAAAGGGTGTGTTCAAAAACGCGTTTAGGTCCATAATACGTTGTTTTAGATTTCTGCCTAAAATTGACGTGCGTTCTATAAATTTTATGCCTGTCGATTACCCGTCCCTTTTTTTGGCGGATAAGAAAATGACAGATATAACATAATATAAAATTAAATGGTGTCTACAGGAATTAGCACCAATGTGAACTTAAAAACTGTGTTAGTATCCTACACCCGCAACATATCTAGAACAGCATCTTTCTAGTGGAATAGCTGCTGAAATGAGGATGCATCTTCATCTAAAAGTCCAAAATAGGACTGTCCCATCTATCAACAATTAATCAATTAATTATTAATATATTTTAGTAAAATGAAAAGTCTCAAAAACAAAAATACTGTTCTGCTTCCCGACCGACGTGATAGGCGTTGAGCCGTAGCGGCGCGCCGTATATAACGGTCGAGCAAACTGTGTAAGTGAGGATACAGAAACGTTCAAACTATAATACCAACAAACTATCTCTCGAGCAAGGAATGCTGAGGGTATGTGTGTGGAATGGTCCGTACTCATCCGCATTACATCCCCGAGGGAAGTCGTTTTCTAACAGAGAAATGTAATATTTACCTTCAACATATATTCATATTCTTTACCCGTAATATGTTTGGAATTGATAACATAAACGTTTATATCTAGGCGCTGGGGGAAATAAATACATACTTACATAAGTACATTTATAAACTCACGCTCTCGTAATACCCAGGGTGCGCAGAGCTATAAGTAGTAAGAAGACAACTTGCAGCCATTTTGAATGTGCAGTTCTGAGATGGATTTGATGATATAAATACACCTTTATATGTGTAAAATGTATTTCAACATTTATTCTGTTAACATCATCATTGGTACTACACTTGTTGTCGATGATTAGAATAGAATAGAATATAAATTGTTTATTATAAAAGGACGCCACACACAAAAACAAGACAATGATTCTGGTTCATGTGTTTGCGTTAAGCCTTTTTTTGACGTGACTTATTTTAGATTTGCCGGACAAATGGGGAGCGCAGAGAGCTCTCACTCGGTACAAAATTCAAGATAACAGACGTTTGAAAGAATCAATCGATATCCATAAGCATTACTCTAGCAATATATGTAATTGACAGTTGGGAGGTGCCGTTAATCTGTAGTTCTCTATTATACCTGTAGAAATAGGCGTTGTGTTGAACTGTGTGATCGTCTAGAGACGTAAATAGGAGCACTGTGCAAGTACAGAGAGTGTGGTTACGCAGGTGTGAAATCAAAATGTTTAATGGACTGTACATGCGTTGTGGAATGACAAAATCGAAATTTGACTGGTATATTACTCTGGGCGGATTAATACGAAGTTCAAATACAGTTTGTAAAGGCCTCAACCGGCGGTGTACGAAAAACACTGGTCGATGACGATGCACTGCAATCAAGCAAACAAACAACGCAGTGCGGCGAATTTGCGGAATTAATCACCAGGATGCCCTTTTGTGTTAACAAAGGTTTTCGCCATCTTCTTTTTTCTTTTCTAGCGCCTCCAAGGGACGAAACGCGGAACTATCGCGTTATCTTCCTTCTCTTTCGCGCAGAGACGGTAGGTATGTGCAGGAAGAGGAAGGAGACAGGAAATGGCGCGAACGTACCAATCAAAATTTTTATATTAAACAATTAATAATTATGGTGCAACCAGAGTGTTTATCCTCTTGTTTAATCGACATCGGATCAGAGCCCTCAGCGCTCCACACTGGTCCGGCCAAGTAACCAACCATAAGTCACGTCGAAAAAAATGTCCAACCGTGTCGCATCGTTTGCGTGAGTGAGAGTCATTCTCCTTGGAATCTCTTCCTTTATCCCAGACACATTCGGATTTACCTTTCCCCGTCACGACCGCCGTCCGTCCCACTTCAAGTCCCCATCGAATGAAACTTGCGACTATTGACGTATTCTTACCCTCATATGTGGTCTTGGTGGACCCTGTCCCCGGAGAAAAGATAAAAATGTTCTTAAAGTGAAAGTATATTTGTGGGTTCGTGTGTTATTTTATTACGCTTCTAAAGGAGAATGGGTACTTCTATGTTACGATGTTACTATTATTGAGTTGAAATATTTTAAGTGTATTTTACTAAGTAGATATAACTTATCTCTGTTGGACTGGAAGTAAGAAAAATATATAATACGTTCAGTTGTTGATCATGCTGGTATGGGTGTCAGTTGTCTCTGTTTGTTAATAGTCACTCCCTTTCGTCCAACATAACATAAGAAAATAAGGAAAAGTGTTAAAAACCAACAAAACTGTTTAGTATCATACAGATTTGTTATCTTCAAAAACATTTTCAAGTAGCTTATTCTCAAAAGCCGGGTCTAAAGTCCGTTTATCTGTCGAAGTGCTTCGTTATGATATGAAAGACTTTTTTTATCCGGATGAAATTGTTTGCAGTTCTTTTGAGCCGGAGATCCGGATTCGGGTCAAGTGATTAACTTGTCGACCGGCGACATCCGGAGCGTCGCTTTCATGTCTTTGTTTGAATTTACGTAAAAACGCGATAAAAGATTTGCAGCCCTCTAGAACTCGAGACCTCTGAAAAATGATCAAAGGCTTGTTAATAAATGGGTTCGTCTTCTACACCCTTAGCGTACCTACTGCTGGAGGCGGTGTTAGCACGATATATGGTGTTAAAGCGGACTGAAGTTGAAAGAGACAAGAAAAACATACCTCGTCGGCAAAGTCCATGGCGGCGATGACTCAGCTCATTATTCTAAGTTAAGCGAGGAACTCGGTGGCGCAGCGGTAAACGCGCTCGGTCTGCGGTTGTTGAAGTTAAGCAACTTTCGCAAAGGCCGGTCATAGGATGGGTGACCACAAAAAAAAAGTTTTCATCTCGAGCTCCTCCGTGCTTCGGAAGGCACGTTAAGCCGTTGGTCCTGGCTGCATTAGCAGTCGTTAATAACCATCAATCCGCACTGGGCCCGCGTGTTGGTTTAAGGCCCGATCTCCCTATCCATCCGTAGGGAAGGCCCGTGCCCCAGCAGTGGGGACGTTAATGGGCTGATGATGATGATGATGACGATTCTAAATTAATATCAAGTGGAATTTTCCGTCGCAAAATTCATGAGTTTATATACTTTTGCGATGGAAAAATCCACTTGATGTTAACTTAGAATAACGAGCTGAATCATCGCCTCAGTATTTGTTACGATGTCACATACACCCCGTACAAGCAGCAGCAGTAGGTACGTACAGTACAGGTAGCCATCTAGCCGTACAAGTACACATGGGTGTTAGTGACATCGTAACGAATACTGAGGGGGACGATTCAGATCATGATTCTGAGTTGATATCAAGTGAAATTTCCTGTCGGAAAATTCATGAATTTAGTGCTTTTTTTAAATTATTTTTGTTCTATAATTTGCGACGGAAAATACCACTTCATATCAACTCAGAATCATGGCCTGAATCATGTCTTAAAGTTTACGTTACGATGTCACTAACACCCTGTATATTATGCCTTCGATATTGCCAACACATGCTGCCATGTACAACAAGGACACTTACTTCTCCCCACCGAAACCAGATACCAAAGTGGGAGTGGTACAATTCTGATGTTAAACCTCTGTCTACTAAAAAAGGTATTTGAAGGCGTGAGTGAGTGTTTTTTTATGACGTGACTTATTGTAGATTTGCCGCAGATGGCATTAACTACTTGGCCGGACAAACGGGGAGCTGAAGGCTCTCACCCGATACAACGTTTAAGACAACAGGCCTGAGGGTGCCTAGTTGGGCGCGAAATTCGGCTCAGGGCGTCGTCTGAGAGGAAAAAATATTTGAAAGAATTAATCGACCCTGGTGGGTCAAAAGCGATAAGCGCTGATTGAGGGAAATCGTCGACCACGCCGGCGGGGTCGGTATCGGGGTCCTGAAGTGTTTGGTGTCGCGAGCTGATTGGCTGCCTCTAGTGAGTCTATGTATGTAATCAAAGGGGATAGGCGCCAAGTAATTTCAGCGGCTAAATACGGTCCCCGATTTGATTCAAAATTGTTTATAGACAGTATAGACAGACGCAGCGTAATTGACGTGTTGATGTTTTAATGCACGAGTCGGGTACCCCCCCGCCGCCCTGCACACCTAGAGCCGTCGGCTCGCTGTCACAAGACAGTAATGTATCCATGACAGATGACAATATATACCTATTATCGTGGCGTGGTGGAAAATATATGAATTATACAGGGTGTTAGTGACATCGTAACGAAAACATTGAGGGATGATTCAGGCCATGATTCTCAGTTGATATCAAGTGGAAATTGCCGTCGCAAAAGTATGGAACTGACAATTCCACTTGATATTACCTCAGAATCCGTGCTTCGGAGGGCACGTTAAGCCGTGGGTCCCGGCTATTAGCCGTAAAAAACCTCCACCAACCTGCAGTGGTTTTTTTTTTTTTGACGTGACTTATTGTAGATTTGCCGCAGATGGCATTAAATACTTGGCCGGAGACCTGCAGTGGAGCAGCGTGGTGGAGTATGCTTCATACCCCCTCCGGTTGATTGAGGGGAGGCCTGTGCCCAACAGTGGGACGTATATAGGCTGTTTATGTATGTATGTGTTACCTCAGAATCATGGTCTGAATCATCCCCCTCAGTATCCGTTACGAATTCACTGACACCCTGTATAGCGTCTAGGGCCCTGCGTCTAAGCTTTTCTTGCAGCTACTTTACCTCGCCTATACAGCTTGAGAAGCTGCGGAATTTTAGGCGGATGAGACTTTCGACAAAAATATACTTACTTATGCAAAATTATACGTGTTTGCTGTGTGTGTGTGTGTAAAGTGTAACTACGTTACCCATTTTTGAGTTTGTGTTATGCTGTGTGTATTTTCTTCTATGTTTAGAATAGAATAGAATAGAATAGTTTATTTGCCAGAAAACAGTACAATAAGATGTTGTTACAATTTTATGTCCAGTGTTTTCAGCTTACACGTAAGCATGCAAAAATCACATCGTCGCCAATATATATAAAAAAAAAAACAAAATTTTAATAACAATGATAATACAATTAAAATTAAATAAAATTTAAAATGTTAAAGTCCGAATTTGAAATTTAAAAATTCATTTACACTATAGAAGCGATGTTGCAGTAACCATTTTGTCAAGTGTATTTTTAAAGAAGCGCTTGTCATTAACTTAAAATTATCAGGAAGTTTATTATACAATACAATGCATAAGTTAAATATGTTCCTCCTATAGATGTATTTATAGGCGGGAGGCTGATACAGTTAAGTTTCAACGTTTATCGCTGTCGGTCCACTTCTGCTCCTCTGCAATATAATCCGCTAAGACAAAACCTTTGAGACTAGATTCGTGTCTCGGGCACGTCTTCAAGTTTTAACTGGGATTTATGTAGCAGCGAAACACCAGTGACTACCACTTGAGGTAAATCCACAATAAATTGCGGTAAAAAAATCTTAATCATCATTTCCAGCAGCTATCTCATTTTACACAGGGTCTGCTAACCTAACCTGAAGATTTGACAGGTCCGGTTTTTTACAGAAGCGACCCTGTCTGACGTTCCAACATGCGGAGGGAAAACTTTTTTTTTTTTTTTTTTTTAATTTATTGTTGAAAACATTTTACATAAACTATTCTTGTTTCTTTAAGTTTCTGTAAATTCTTTATAAACTAGCTCAATACAAGTTAGGTCACCTCCAAAAATGCATTTCTCGGGAGCGTGGGTTTCCTCACGATATTTTCCTTCACCGCTGGGTACATGATAATCATTTATGATTCAAACTAAAATTTAGCCGCGGCGCGGCGTTTAAAAATCGCTTGAAATATGCCCGTGAGTCCGTTATAGTCCTGTTCAGCGAACGCGCGACTTACATCGTATTCCCAGGTAGCACAAAATTGCTGCATAAGCGCTGAACAAGTGCGGGTTAAGAATATCAATGCTGTATGACGGTATTTAAATTGGCTGTATTAAAGCTGAAAAAGCGCTTTTTCAGCCAAAAAGGGCCCCAAATTAACCAGCCTTTGGTATTATAATGGCTGAAAATAGGCTGTGGTTTACGTTAATAAAGGCGTAATTAAAGCTGCGATAAACACTTTCAAAACGTTTCAATATGTTTAAGATTACCATATCCAGCGCTTGCGCAGCTTTTGACGTACCCGGTATCCAGTTGAAACGTTTTTTTCAGCTTTCCATATAAAAATATTTAATATTTTTAAATTTTTAACGACAGAAGAATAAGTTTCTATTCAACAGCGACAGGGCATCCATTTTTAATTAAAATATTACTGCTTCGAGTTACGGTAACTTGAACCAGTGATTATTATAATAAGTTCAGATTGCGAGTGCAACTTTATCGTGTAGTATATACTAATTTATAACTAATAATTGATGCGCCCTTAGAATTATTTAATTATATTGAAAGAAATGTGTAGATAAGTTTCGAGTGAAAAAGCTTTTGGTAAACTTTTACTTGTAATCATATATAATACCCTTTTATGAACGTACTTTAAGTTGAAACATAGTTATTATGTGAAATAAATGTGTAGTTTTGAAGAATTTAGGATTTAAAATTTGATACAAACTGTATTTTTGAGGTTAGTTATGGCGTCCATAAGGTTTCAGCTTAAGTCGTTAAAAAAATATCTTGTGATTCTATTTGCTGAAAAGAATACCAATAATCAGCCACAGGCTGCTTATGTTCTGCATAAGATACTTTCAATTACACTTTTAGTTTTTACAAGGTTTTGGGGTACGCAGTTCTAATGACTAATGAGGTATATCGTATTTCAGCAACTACTTTATGCAGCATATTAGGGCTCCTTTGGCAAATAATAAAAACCGTTAAACCGGTATTATCTATCTATATATATATATATAAAATCCTTTGTCCTGCATGGCGGATCACAGCCCAAACCTGAGTCATCAAGAGCAACAAGTTCCATAAGGGTTTGCCGGAATGTGATAATCTTTATAAAAGTACGCATAAATGACACTACGTTTCTACAAGAATTATAAGCCACTTGTAAAATTACACAAAACAGCTTTGCAATCCAAGCTGTTAAAATATACGACTCGATACACTTTTACAGCTTCAGGAGTAATTAAATTATACTTTAACGTATTTTAAGCAGCTGCAAGCTGTTTAAAGTATTTATTTTAGAGCTTTAACCAGAAGTCTGTTTATTGGTTTCAAAATAGACCACAAGTAGTGTAAAAGCTTGATAAAAGACGCCTTCACCAGCTTTAAGCGTTAGAACACCACTGGGCCGTACCGTTAACCAGCTGCCGTTATAAAAGAATATTTTTCAGCCATTCAACAGCAAAAAACGTTATAAGACACTAACTATGAACTCGTATGCAGTCCACAGCTTAATTACGTATTTTAGATGTACCTTTTACCAACCATTGATTAACTAACTTATTTCAAAGTTTCATAACAGCCTATGGAAGCTAAAAAAACCATTAAACATCTTATATAACACTTTTACACTTAAATAAGTGGCAGGTTCGATATTTAATCAGCCAGTGTGCTACCTGGGCTGGGTTGTCCCTGGCTTGACCCGGCTCGGCTCTATACCACTGAATTCAACTTTGTGAGTTTGAATTCTAATTTGGATTATAGATAATTGATATCACATGGTTTCCAGGATATTTGCCTAGAGAATTGGAGCTATTACATTCGGCTTAAACATACTCGTAGCTGGCGTGGAGTGGGTGGGTACATGTATTATACACCTCTGCCCGCCTCTTAGGGGAAACAGGCGTGATGCTATGATATATGACCTAAAATTGTTGTAGGTACATTTGCGCCTAGGTCAATTAGGCCTGTTAGGAAAATGGATGTTTATACTTATTTCTGCATGCAAAAACAGTCTTCTTCTTCTATCGTGTGGGTTGTGAGGTGGATTACCAACCCCATCAACCCTGATGTCAGGGTTAAACAACAAAAATATTTTAAAGAAAACATTCGACCCAGTCGATACGCACCACTGAGTATACCCCATCTACTGTCACTCATTCGCGGATATAATAATATGAGTACTTGATTCCTTGTATTGTTGGCGCGACGTTATCATAAGGGAAATAACAAGAAAACACGTCGCAAAAAATGAATATCCGGCTTTCATAGATTGTTTTGTTGTATCAAAGTGAATCAGCGTTTTTCCGATGTTTACTCAGCAGCTATTTTACACTCAAACATGCGTTGATTTACAAGGCGTACATAACCAATACATACATATACAGCCTATATACCCCCCACTGCTGGGCACAGGCCTCCCCTCAATCAACCGGAGGGGGTATGGAGCATACTCCACCACGCTGCTCCAATGCGGGTTGGTGGTGGTGTTTTTACGGCTAATAGCCGGGACCAACGGCTTAACGTGTCCTCCGAAGCACGGAATCATCTCACTTTTTTTGGACAATCAGGTGATTCAAGCCTGAAAAGTCCTTACCAAACAAAGGACAGTCTCACAAAGTGATTTCGACAATGTCCCCATCGGGAATCGAACCCGGACCTCCAGATCGTGAGCCTAACGCTCTAACCACTAGACCACGGAGGCTGTTATATAGCTAATAGGTAATTAAAATTGCTGCATCATAATAAATTGATAAATTACAAGTACAAGTGTAGGTAGGTACGAGATACTTTTTTAAATTCGGTTTCTTTAAGTTTCTGTAAATTCTTTATGAAAAAGTAAAAACGATAAATTTAAGTATTTATTTAAATCGTCAACACTCAAGTTATATCCTAGCGATGAGAATATAAAGTGTTCTTCAAGTTTACTAAACAAAGCAATCTTAAAAATGCCATACAGCCTACCCTGTAAGACATTAACCGCGGCTCACCTTTCCGCGTGGCGGGGTAGGCACGGGTCAGCTTACCAGCCAGCGCGTGTGTAATATTATACCCATGTTTCACTAAAGTATTAGGATATGTTACCGGACCTCTGTTCCGAAATACTTACATTAGTTACATCTTGACTCGTGTTTCAAGTAAAGATACAAATTGTGAGATTCTTCGTGAGGGCGTTAGTAAATATAGCTCTACACCTTGATAGAGAAAAGGATAATTTCATCATCATCATTAATTTAAGAGCCACGCTCTTGTCGGTGTTGCATTCTCCATTCTTGTCTATCAATGCCAATTCCATGACTTCCTTATAAGACACGATGTTGGTCTTCTCTGTCCATATAAGCTCTTCTTGTTCTTCCCCTTCGTCTATTTCCTTCTATGATAGATAGATAGATAGAATCTTTATTTAGGTTTAAGACGTTACATAAACTACGACAGACTGCACGGTGTTACGGTGCTATGATGTTTTAATAAATTCTTCGTGTCTTATTAAGTGTCCAATCATCTTACCTCTTCAGTCCTCAATAGCTCTTTGTCTCTCTTACTCTTACTAGCACTTCTTCATTAGTAATCTATACTTATAATAAATCTGTAGAGAGGTCAATTCTGTACATTAAATATTTTTTCAAAATAACTATCAGGGGGTGATAAGTGGTCGATACTGATGCCAAAAATGCAATCAGTAAAATTTTTGTCTGTCTGTCTGTCTGTCTGTCTGTCTGTCTGTCTGTCTGTCTGTCTGTCTGTCTGTCTGTCTGTCTGTCTGTATGTTCCTTATAGAAACAAAACCTACTGGACGGATTTTAATGAAACTTGGTACAATTATTCTTCACACTCCTGGACAGGTTATAGTATACTTTTCATCACGCTACAATCAATAGGAGCAGAGTAGTGAAGGGAAATTCTTTTGTATGAAAAATCTAAACCACTCAAGTTAGACGTTTGAAATTTGGCATGCAGGTACCTTAGATACCGTAGAGGTATACTAAGAAAGGAATTCCCGAAAATCCTACGGGAACGGGAATTAGCGGGAAAATCCTTTTGTATGAAAAATCTAAACCACTCAAGTTAGACGTTTGAAATTTGGCATGCAGGTACCTTAGATACCGTAGAGGTGTACTAAGAAAGGAATTCCCGAAATTCCCACGGGAACGGGAATTAGCGGGAAAATCCTTTTGTATGAAAAATCTAAACCACTCAAGTTAGACAATTGAAATTTGGCATGCAGGTACCTGAAGTACCGTAGAGGTGCACTAAGAAAGGAATTCCCAAAATTCTCACGGGAACGGGAATTAGCGGGAAAATCCTTTTGTATGAAAAATCTAAACCACTCAAGTTAGACGTTTGAAATTTGGCATGCAGATACCTTAAGTACTGTAGAGGTGCACTAAGAAAGGAATTCCCGAAATTCCCACGAGAACGGGAATTAGCGGGAAAATCCTTTTGTATGAAAAATCTAAACCACTCAAGTTAGACCTTTGAAATTTGTCATGCAGGTACCTTAGGTACCGTGGAGGTGCACTAAGAAAGGAATTCCCGAAATTCCCACGGGAACGCGAATTAACGGGAAAATCCTTTTGTATGAAAAATCTAAACCACTCAAGTTAGACGTTTGAAATTTGGCATGCAGGTACTTTAGTAAACTTAAAGCTTAGTTGCAACAGGATATTACAAAATTCCCACGGGAACGGTAGTTAGCGGGAAAATCCTTTTGTATGAAAAATCTAAACCACTCAAGTTAGACAATTGAAATTTGGCATGCAAGTACCTTAAGTACCGTGGAGGTGCACTAAGAAAGGAATTCCCAAATTCCCACGGGAACGCGAATTAACGGGAAAATCCTTTTGTATGAAAAATCTAAACCACTCAAGTTAGACGTTTGAAATTTGGCATGCAGGTACTTTAGTAAACTTAAAGCTTAGTTGCAACAGGATATTACAAAATTCCCACGGGAACGGTAGTTAGCGGGAAAAAACATTTGTATGAAAAAATCAAATCTAAATAAAAGGAGAAACTGACTGACTCAGTGACTGACATATATCAACGCATAGCCTGAACGGCTAAACGTAGGCATTTGAAATTTGGAAGGGACATAGCTTAGGTACCGTAGAGGTGCACTAAGAAAGGAATTCCCGGAATTCCCACGGCAACGGAAATTAGCGGGAAAATCTTTTTGTATGAAAAATCTAAACCGCTTAAGTTAGACGCTTGAAATTTGGCATGCAGGTACCTTAGTTAACTTAAAGCTTAGTTGCAACAGGATATTGCAAAATTCCCACGGAAACGGGAGTTAGTGGGAAAAAAACATTTGTATGAAAAAATCGAAACCGCGTAAGATAGATATTTTCAATTCAATTCAATTAAATTATTTATTGCATTCCATGTAGTACAATAGGGTGTTACATAGGCATAGGAACTAAAACATGGACCCTATAGGGCACAGCAACGTTGAAGGGAAGAGAGGAAGTGTGTATTAAAATTAAAACTCAATGAACAATCAATTAAAAAAAAACAATTCAATCAATTGATTCAATCTAGCACGCATGCATACCTTAGTAAATATAAAGTTTATTTTTGGCTGTATTTTGAAAAATGGGAGTTATTGGGAAAAAAAAATGTACTTATGAAAAAATCTAAACTGCATAAGTATGCACTCCCACACACACAAAGATCTCTCTCTTATATAACACGCCACGCGGACGAAGTCGCGGGCAAAAGCTAGTCTTTCATAAGTAATTGTATTATCTGTTATATTTCTTCAAGCATTTTGCTCAAACTGCAGACAACATCAGCGCGTGGCGTGCCTGATGTTCGCGATTATTACTATAGTACTTATGTCTAAAACGCGGTATCAAAGTTTTCCGGGCTGTTAGTATAATCAGATGATGTTGATGTATGGGACATCAACTTCTATTACATTTTATAATGATTGTAACCGAGCTGTTACCCCGCAGGCGCGACGCTGGCCGTGATAATCGACATGGATCACCGCACGTCTGTCATCTTCAGCGCATGCGTGGCTGTGTTCTACACACTGTTCGGCGGACTCTACTCCGTGGCCTACACTGACGTCATCCAGCTCTTCTGCATCTTCATCGGCCTCTGGATGTGCATCCCCTTCGCCTGGGCCAACCCCAGCGTCAAGCCGCTCTCCTCTATGGAGGTGGACTGGATTGGACGGGTTGATCCGTCGTATTACTGGTTCTATCTGGATTACGGCCTCTTGTTGATCTTCGGAGGGATTCCTTGGCAGGTGAGTCGAAGTTGTAACGTTTATGTCTCTTGTTTTCTTCTTTAATTAAGCTTTCCTCAAAGGAAATTTCGAGAATGATATCTGTAAAATGTAATTCGTTTCTATTAAATGTTAGAACGAAAACACAATAACTCGGTTTTAGGTAACTACAAATTGACAGTGCGACAAAATTACTTCACAAAAGTAAAATGGGAACAATGTTTAAAACTTCCAACTTTCAGAGTAAAATAATTCAAGTTGTATTTCCTAACTGATTGTACGCTCCAAGACGCAAATTCAATTTGTCCCTGAAACGGTGCACTTTCCTTTGCCTTTTAAAACTTTTAAAATATTTCCTTCCCGTTTTTTATATGAGTTAAATAAGTTTTGACTTTTAAAATTACTTACCAATGTTTATACTTTTGTTAAATTGTATAAAATAGGGAAACTTTCAACATCAGCTCTTTATTGTTCCTTTGCTTCTTAATAATTATCCTTCCTAAAAGGAAACAGGGTCTAAAGAAATGGGTCTTTGAAATTCTTAAATTGCTATTTAAATTAAATAATAATATTTATAAATCCATCATGAGGAGCTCGGTGGCGCAGCGGTTAACGCGCTCGGTCTGCGATTGTTGAAGTAAAGCAACTTTCGCAAAGGCCGGTCATAGGATGGGTGACCACAAAAAAAAGTTTTCATCTCGAGCTCCTCCGTGCTTCGGAAGGCACATTAAGCCGTTGGTCCCGGCTGCATTAGCAGTCGTTAATAACCATCAATCCGCACTGGGCCCGCGTGATGGTTTAAGGCTCGATCTCCCTATCCATCCATAGGGAAGGCCCGTGCCCCAGCAGTGGGGACGTTAATGGGCTGATGATGATGATAAATCCATCATGGAAACATTTTTTCTGAAATTTTGATATTAACCCTGCAAAAACCTATTCTACACTTGCTTACGTATAACCCACGCGAAGTAAGTACGTATCGTCATTGACGCTAGGTGTTTTAACTCAGACGGGTTATACGTTACCGAGAGTAGAAATAGCAGCCTTGGTACTTGGATTTATATTTTTGCGTTACAGCATGGTGCGTAGGACAACAATCGGAATAGTTGATATGTCTCTTTCGCATTGGTCTGTACTCTATCTATCCTGCTCTTACACACCATCCTGGAGCGCAAGATACGTCTTCGGGTAACCAAGCAGAGCGTGTGAAGAGTGTTTGTCCAATGACAGGTTTACTTCCAACGCGTGCTGAGCAGTAAGACGGCAGGACGCGCGCAGGTGCTGTCATACGTGGCGGCCATCGGCTGCATCTTCATGGCCATCCCCCCTGTGCTCATCGGAGCCATCGCCAAGGCCACAGGTAATATGAATCCTTCTTTCAATAAGGTAATGCTAAGTGGTAAGGTATGGCTTATAACCTGATTGTTCAAAAGTAAGATGGTCCGTGCCCGGAATGCACGTTAAACTGTTGGTCCCGGTTACTACATACTTACTGATGTAACTAAGTAATAGTTACATGAGTCATGTCAGCGGCTTTGACTTTCAGTAGTAACTCAGACAGGGATGATGAGGTTGGTAATCCACCTCACAACCTACATGATAGAAGAAGAGTAATGTGTTCTGTAAATAAGGTAATCTTTCAATAAGAGGACCTATTAATAAGGTTATAATTCTGTAAAAGTTGCTTTTAGATTAACAAGTTATCCAGTAGACGCTGGCAAAGTCACTAGATTTCATGCAGACGATATAACATTTACCAAAGCATTCGGAAAATTAGACCTAACTGAGTCGCGCAATTAGACCAGTAGAAACTTAGACTCCAGAAACAACGGAGAGTACTGGGTTGGATATCCGCCCGGTGACTTTTAGGGCAATACACTTGAGTACACAAGAGTTAGTCTAGATTCATTTTAGCTCACGTTGTTCTAGTGATCAAGATGTAGCGATACCAGCTTTTATCGCTGCTGCATTGGAAAATAATAATCCTGACACAAAAAAAATGTAGGTTCTTACTTCTTCTTATCGTGTGGGTTACTAACCTCATCAACCCTGGTGTCAGGGTTATTACTGAGCCGCCAAAGGCCCTGACATCGCTCATGTAACTACTACACACTTACATTAGTGAGTAGTAACCGGGACCAACGGCTTACCTGTCTTCTTCTTTCTTACTTTCGGACAATCAGGTGATCAGCCTGTAATGTCCTAACCAAACTAGGGATCACAAAGTGATTTTTGTGCATTTCCCCACCGGGATTCGAACCCGGGGCCTCCGGGTCGTGAGCCTATAGCTCAACCACTGGACCACGGAAGCCGTTGTCCTTATTAGGTTCTTACTAAAAACTTTTAATTAAAAAATATTTGGCTGTCATATCTCTTAGCGTTTTTACATGTTCCGCTTACGTAATCTGAAGACACCTGAAGATTTGGCAGGCCCGGTCTTTGGATGACAAAATTATCTTTTAAAAAAATCTGTTTTGTCTTCAGCGTGGAACGAGACGGAGTACCACGGGCCGCTAACCCCGAACGGTGAGCTGACCTCCGACCAGACTTCCATGATCTTGCCGCTGGTGCTGCAGCACCTCACTCCTGACTTCGTGTCCTTCTTCGGGCTGGGAGCCGTCTCCGCCGCCGTCATGTCCTCTGCCGACTCCAGTGTGCTCAGCGCCTCCTCCATGTTTGCCAGGTACCTTGAACTGCTCTGAACACATTTTGGGATACGTCATCTACAGGCTGTCTCATAGGTGCAGTACTTGGTCATATTGTTTTGAATGAAAGGACCAGCGTTTGTGATTGTGTATTGATTCTATATAGAAGTGTCGCTCTTGATTTTTTTAATACAACTTTTAATACCCAAAAGAAAATTAGTTTTCAAAAATATTATTTTTTCATATTTCAAACCCACGCGAATACTTTACAATATAAGATCATGTTATAATATTTCAAGGAAAACGAATTTGTAACATAAGGTACTATCTCTATTTTAATATTAATAAGTTCTTCTTCTTTGCGAGTCGATGGCGATCGAAGCTAAATTTTTGCTGACCAATAATTGGCCACGCTTACGTAATAAGTTAATGTAACGTCTTAAACCTAAATAAAGATTTTGGCTATCTATCTAAATGGTACCAACTTTTTTATTATATTACACTTCTCATCAAAAAAATCGAAACACCTTGCAAGTTTACGTTTTGTCAGGATTATCAGAAAAATGTGTACATTTAGGAATAAATGTTAAATGTCGTTTAATAGTGAGTAATATGAGCTTATCAAATCTTAAATGTTCTAAATTTAAATGAATTTTTCATAGGTTTCGTATTTTGTTAAATGAGTCATTTTTATTCCGTATGGAGTATAAAGGAAATGGATAAAACAACACACGTAAATGAAAAAAAAAAAGCTAAAAAACGTTTATTTAATAACTTGTATTCCCTCCCCGAGCTCTAATTACTGCTTCCATACGGTTGTTCATCGATAATTTCGGCCCATTTGCTGGCTTATGCGGTACCAGTCCACGATCCTTCAACCTTCTTCTAATTGTAGAGTCACTTACAGCCACCCTTCGTACAACACGAAGCCGCTGCTGCAGTTGAAAAGCGTTAAGGCGTCGATTTCTTAAAGAAGTTGTTACGATCATCTCACTCAGAAGTGACCCGATTCCTGCCAGATCCGGAACGGCGCGTGAACAAACCAGTCTCCCGATAACGTTTATAGACTCTATGAACAGATGACAGGCTTAGATGCAGTCTTGCAGCCACAACACGCTGACTAAGTCCAGAATCCAGCAATGCCACAACTTGGGCGGCTTCTGTGGGCGAAGTATCCATACGTTTTAGAAAAAAAACCTTTTTTCAGACGTCCCAAAGTCACAGTATTGAAATAAAAAACAAAAAGATTAAGGATAGGCGCCAATTTTTAGTTTTTAAACGCTAAATGTACTCCAACCCTAAACACACATTTGTCTCAAAACAGTGATTCATTTCGTTTATAAGATAAATAAATGAAATTCTAATTTTGAATTTAGAATTTTCGCTTATTACTGTAATGGCCAAACTGCCAGCTATACATTTATGTATTTTTTTTCATCGTATGAATTCTTTTTTGTGTTAAATTCGGACAGAAACAATGAAAACGGAAGTGTTTCGATTTTTTTGATGAGAAGTGTATATTAAAATAGAGATAATACCTTCTGTTACACATTCGTTTTCCTTGTAATATTATAACATGATCTTATTCTTGTAAAGTATTCGCGTGGGTTTGAAATATGAGAAAAGTCATATTTTTGACAACCAATTTTCCTTTGAGTGTTATCTTAAGTATAATACATCTAAGTACCTACCTACTTAGTTACTTTGTTGGTATAGGTTTTTTTTGATGTACAAAATCTAAATACTTACTTTATTCGTTGAAATTAATTATTTTTATGAATGGATTGTTATAATAATAATTATAATGTATGTGTAGTAACTTTTTCACATATTGAAATGTCTCACAAAACATTGTTAGAGAGACAGGGTTAAAGTTTTATTATATACATCTTGAACAAAACATCACGTGTGGTTGTCAGTTTCCTTCTGGGGATATGTTCTGTATATCTTAGCACGGATCTGTCTGTCTCTCCGACGATACTAGCCTATGTGTATTGTTACAGGAACGTATACAAGCTGATCTTCCGCCAGCGAGCGTCGGAGATGGAGATCATCTGGGTGATGCGCGTGAGCATTCTGGTGGTGGGCGTGCTGTCTACCATCATGGCGCTGACCATCCCCTCCATCTACGGACTCTGGTCAGTTATAGTTACAATTGCAGAACTTT
The DNA here is from genome assembly GCF_024362695.1 of Pectinophora gossypiella. Taxonomy (NCBI): domain Eukaryota; kingdom Metazoa; phylum Arthropoda; class Insecta; order Lepidoptera; family Gelechiidae; genus Pectinophora; species Pectinophora gossypiella. The sequence continues at coordinate 16,831,433 of NC_065413.1, read as the reverse complement.
TTATTTCACTCAAACATTAAAATAAACATCTATAATCAGTAGTAGTACAACAAGTCAGGGTTGGCTTTATTGCTGTCATGTGTGATAAAATTTTGTCAGCGTCATTTTATCAATTCTGACGATATAATTATGTCGTTTTGTCGATTGGTGCTAATATGTGAACCCAAATAAGTCACCTCGTTCTGTCAAAATACGAACAACATCACGTGACGACGCATGTTAGGGAAAAAAACAAACTTATCGATTTCAACAAAATTTATTGAATCGATCGATAATTTTATCACGTTGCGTATGTTAGCTCTGCGGGCAGCCTATAGGTATAGGAAATGAATTTAATAAAAGCGTAAAGCGAGATAGTTAGTTCATACATGTTCGTGAAATGAGGTCAAAGCAAAAGTTTCAAAACCTACTAGATTGTTACCCTCCTCGCGTCGCTATCGAAACATCGGAAAAGTAATTACCAAGTTACCTAATTTATTACTTTTCACTTACAACATTAACCTCACAAGGCCCAGGTTTAGAGACACAATAATTAAGCAATGAGGTTTGGATTTAAAGAAAAATAATAGGTCAATGAGGGACTTTGGACCGACGATCTGGTGAAGGTCGCGGGAAGCCGCTGGATGCGGGCAGCGCAGGACCGATCGTCGTGGAGATCCTTGGGGGAGGTCTATGCCCAGCAGTGGGCGTCGTACGGCTGATGATAAGGGACTTTCCAATCGACGTTTCCCAAACACACGATAGATGGCGTTGTTCACATTTAACATGATAATTACCTATTTTTTTCTCATTGCTGTTTGTGCATTGAATACATAATTATTCTTAATAATATAAAAAAATAGTTGCTTGAATAATGCTGCTACCTATATTTGATTCTTTTTATTTTGATCAATAATAGTGGGTGGAAGTTGTAATTGTACCTTTGCCTTCACTGATACCCAAAAACAAAGATAAAAGATGCATATATTTGTTATCCATGAAACTGGAAGTTTAAACGAAGAAAAAACTTCACAACGCCATCTATCGTGTTTTTGGGGAGCGCCGATTGGAAAGTCCCCCATTGTAGGTAAATGCTACACTTAAATTGTTTGCAACAACTTGATAACGCCTATTCTAATTTTTTTAACAAATACATTTGGTTATTAAAAATTTAGTTCTATAAGTTACCAAGCCTCGTAAATTTAGGTAAGTATCATTTTAATATTGTTCTAAAGAAATGCTTTATTTAAGTAGTAAGTATATTATTTATTTTAGTTTAATTAATTTATGTATTCTATGTGCCCTACATATATATCTTAAAGTCCTGCGAGTAGCTTGATGAGGGCAACATAGAAAACAGGCGGATTTATAGAATCACGATATTTATTTTATGGCACGAAAAGACTTACACCATTTTATAACATTGAGTTTTTCTTAAATAACCATAGACAATCCAAAAAACTGTTATAGTATAAAAATATTTTTGGTTGACTTGGTCATAAACATTACTCTATAATAGACGTATCAATATAAGTACGTTCAATATACATAGGTAAGAATCAGATCGGCTCGGCCGAGGATAAAGTAAATGAAATTGAAATATAGGACTTGCGTATATTTTAACAAGAATTCGCATTGGTATTCTAATTTTTTATACAAAGTACTTAATATGTTACTTAAGTGTGGGGTTGATAACAGCAGTGTTGACAGGCCATCCGTCTTGGTACCTCGTACCCTGATGGCAGCTCCACTTGCACGCACTTATTACTCTACTAGCGACCCGCCCCGGCTTAGCTCGGGTGCATTGCTGAGGAAAAAAATAAACTATTTACGACATCACATTAAAAACTTCAAAAATAACAGTATTTCTCCACTATTTAATGGATGTTATTATACCTTCCTCTTGAATCACTCTATCTGTTAAAAAAAAACCGCATTAAAATCCGTTGCGTAGTTTTAAAGATTTAAGCGTACATAGAGATATAGGGACAGAAAAAGCAACTGGGTTTTATACTATGTAGTGAAGTTTGCCACAACAACATTGATAGACTGGGACATGTAAGTAAAGCATTAGTAAAAATATTACCTCCTCGTTATACAAGTGAAATATTCACCATATATTACGCGTGTATTCTCACGAGACGCCCAAATTTCGTGTACCTATCTAAATGGTATAGTATCAAATGGGTTACTGTCTGTAAAATTAATTAATTAACATGAGGACGTTATGGTTGTATCATTTTTGCTTACACACTGTGTTTAAACTGCGCCTAAAATAATAGGTTGGTTAGGTAGAAACTTGTCGGTTTTCACGTTTCATCTTTCGGAATTCCCCCCTTTATGAAAGTTTGGTTGATTGTCGTATCGCTTAATGTGATTATTATTTAACTCTTAGTAAGTACTCAAACAGTGTTATTATGAAGACTGATATGGTTTGTTTTCTGTCCTTTGTTTGGTAAGGACTTTTCAGGCTTGAATCACCTGATTGTCGGAAAAAGTAAGATGATTCCGTGCTTCGGAGGGCACGTTAAGCCGTTGGTCCCGGCTATTAGCCGTAAAGACACCTCCACCAACCCGCATTGGAGTAGCGTGGTGGAGTATGCTCCATACCCCCTCCGGTTGATTGAGGGGAGGCCTGTGCCCAGCAGTGGGACGTATATAGGCTGTTGACGTTATGTTATGTTGATATAGTTTAAGTTAGTTCACAGTCTTCCGTGCACGAAAAACATTTTAATAAAACTTATTAAGTGATAATAATTCTATACAGAATTTAATCTTCCTTTTATAATATGGCGGCAAGAGTTTTACAATCATCTAAATGGTTATTAGATAATTGTATCCCGGTTAATCTTAATAAACCAATCTCAGAAGACCCGAGGTCTCTCAACTGGGGTAGTCAGAGGTACAACCAATGATGAACTAAGTACCTGCGTTTCGTACATGCTTTATTCAATTAACGTGAGAGGTGGTCTTCGTCTATCGTATGGATTGTGAAGTGGATTGCCAACTTCATCAATCCTGATGTCAGGGTTACTATTGATCCGCCAAAAGCCCCTGGCTCATGTAACGACTATTTACTTACATTAGTAAGTAGTAACCGGGACCGACGGCTTAACGTGCCTTCCGAAACACGAATCATCTTACTTTCGGACAATCTGGTGATCAGCCGGTAATGTCCTAACCAAACTAGGGACCATAAAGTAATTTTTGTGATATGTCCCCATCGGGAATCGAACCCGGGACCTCTGGATCGTGAGCCCAGCGCGGAGGTCGTTATTATATAGCCATTTCACTGATCAAAAGTTTTGTCTACCGTACCTAGCTGCTTGGAATATGTGAATCATAGTCAAATTAAACTACCTTAGATTCGGTGTTACAAGCCACAACAAATATTACAAGATAACCACAAATATAAACAATCTCACGTTATTGTAAAAGTTTCGAAGGATATTTGTATGAGGATAAAAGTAATAAAAACCCTTTAAGCGCGTTATGTTCCGAAGTTTTTCTCTTTTTGCGACATTTGTTTCCAAGCGAAATGTCAGGACTCAGGAGTAAATAGGGGTTTAGGATGAGATTATTTTTGAAAAGGGCACGAGTTATATCGAGGGAGAAAGAGAGTCTACGTAATTATTTTTGATTAAGAGTAACGATACAACATAAACCAATGATTGTCGAGTTTGTTTTCGAATTCATATTCGGATCATAAATAATTATCAAGTGCTCAGCGGTAAAGGAAAACATCGCAAGGAAACCCACATTCCCGAGAAATGCATTTTCGGAGGTATGTGACCTAACCTGTATTGGGCTGGTTTTCCCTTCGCGGGTTGGAAGGTCAGACAGGCATTGCTTCTGTAAAAGACCGGACTTGTTAAATCTTCAGGTTAGGTAAACGGACCCTGTGAAAAACGGGATAATGATAGGGAGATGATGAGTAACGATTGAGCGTGGTCGACGATTTCCCTCATTCAGCGCTTATCGCTATCGACCCACTAGGGTCGATTAATTCTTTCAAATATTTTTCCTCTCAGACGACGCCCTGAGCCGAGGTTCGCGCCCAACTGGGCACCCTCTGGCCTGTTGTCTTAAACGTTGTACCGGGTGAGAGCCTTCAGCGTTCCCCATTTGTCCGGCCAAGTAACTAATGTCATCTGCGGCAAATCTGCAATAAGTCGCGTATAAAAAAGATACAACATAAAATACATCCAGGTGTTTATTGTACCGACCGAGCTCCGAACACTTCGTTGTTATTATGCCCTCGGCTTTATAATGATTCTCTGCTATACTAATTTATATATGGGTGGAATTTACTTATAAATAGATATTCGGAATCAGCGAATTTGTCTGCGTCGACTAATCTCGGGTTTAGATCAATCGGAGCTATTTTTTTTCACTTCAAACGTAATTATCTTTGGCTACAATTTGTCTTTTAACCCTCGAGGCGGCGGTAGGTTGCCATCAAGTGAGTGAAATGTGGCTGAAAACCGTTTTGTGGTAACTAGTAGTTCTGCCCACCCCACTGGCAACTGAGGCGTACAGTTGAGGTTGCCGTTACTTGCCACAACGCCATTAAGTACTTTGCTATCAATCATCACCAGCTCGATCCCTAAACAGGCGGGTCAAGACCCCTCTCTATTTGTCCCCACAGCATATTACCGTCAGTTATTACCCCCCATATGCGCATGCGCGTCGTGTTATTACTCACGCGCATTTTTAATGGCCGCCTTCACGATCACTTACGAAACTCGCGTTCATAGTGAACGTATTAGATTCTAATTTATGTGTAGATTTGACTATCACGTTAGTCTAACAGTAAGCTCGGTGAGGTGTTGGTACTTAGTTCATCTTGCGATGGATGTACTATACATAACATACATAAACTGCCTATATACGTCCCACTGCTGGGCACAGGCCTCCCCTCAATCAACTGGAGGAGTTATGGAGCATACTCTACCACGCTGCTCCACTGCGAGGTGGCGGAGTAGCCAGGACCAAAGGTTTAACGAGCCCTCCGAAGCACGGAATCATCTTACTTTTTCGGACAATCAAGTCACATCTGAGACTCAAGCCTGCAATGTCCTTACCAAACAAAGGACAGTCTCACAAAGTGATTTCGACAATATCCCCATTGGGAATCGAACCCTGACCTCCAGATCGTGAGTCCAACGCTCTAGCCACTATACTACGGCGGCAGTTACTACAGATATTAAGTAATTCAGTAATATTCATTGCTCTTTAAATATATTCCACTTCAATTACGAATGAAGTGGTTCGTGAGCCAATCAATATGTAAATCTATTGATGTTTCGTGTAAGACAAACATTACAAATGATTGTTTGAACTGCGCCTGCGCTGCGATGTCAGAGGCGAAGGGTCCTGTGATCTGTGATGGAATATGTTTGTTTTATGCGTTTGCGCTTGCATATTAATCGCCATCTGCTACTCCGCAGTTTAATGTATTTAACATAACGTAGCATCACGCGTGTATCTCTGAACGGGGTAAGCAGAGGTGTATTTAGTGTATTCATTCACCCACTCTTCGCCAGTTATATTTATGTCACATGTAATAGAGGGTGAGCCTGTTAACCGGGCATAAATCATATCATACATACATATATAACATAAACTGCCTATATACGTCCCACTGCTGGGCACAGGCCTCCCCTCAATCAACCGGAGGGGGTATGGAGCATACTCCACCACGCTGCTCCACTGCGGGTTGGTGGAGGATATATATATACATATATACATATCATGTAATATGATCACGCCTATTCCGCATTTGGGAATATTGTAACAAGAGGAAATGTGTCCTTTCCAACATAATGGACCTTGGAATGGATGATGAAGCGAGATGGGTATGATGATATCCATCTTAAGACTTTGTGTACAGTCTGGCTACAAGTAGTCTTCTTTTATTTGTGGCTCTGTCCACACCATTACGGATTGCTGGCGTGAGTCTATGTCTGCTTTTAAGTACAGTTGAAGTTTCTCTCTCTCTATTTAAGAGCTGCGCTCTTGTCGGTGGAGTAATCGCCATTCCTCTCTTCTTCCCGCCAAAACCTTCACCTCCTGATATGACACGACCTGCACCTTCTCTTTTATTTGTTTCATAAATGTTCTCCTAGTTGAAGTTTAAGTTGTGAAAATACCAGTTGAAATATAGTTGATATTATGTTCTTCTTCTTTTCTTTTTCTTCTTCTGTTCTGAGGCGGATACTCCTGACACAGTTGAAATTAATTTGCCTACTAGGAGATCCCAATTATTATAATTTTGTATAGTTGGTGTTAAGCAATAAATATACTTGTGCTAATTCTTGTAAAAACCATCTAATTTTATTTTAAGTTATATCTGTCATTTTCTTATCCGCCGAACAGCAAAGGGACGGGTATAATCGACAAGCATAAAATTTATGGAACACACGTCAAAACACAAAGCTAAACCAACTCTATAAAAAATTGCATTGGCTAAAAACCCGACGGAATTAAGTTGACAGCAAACGTCAAACGGTTTGCATACCAGCGAGATACCTTTTTGATTCGCTCGGGTTATTCATTCATTTACTAATGAGTAATCCCAAAATTAAGAGCTGTCAATTATCCGTCCCTTTCCTTTTCGGCGGGCAGGAATCAGGGCCATTTTCATTTTTTTTTCATAATCGAGTGTCTACATGTCGTGCTCTTTAGCAATAAAGCAGCTTGTTGTCGGAAATATGCATCGCTTCCTAAATCGCTGAGAGGTGTAATATTCACACGGGCGCTGTCGCCGATCAATGCGAGGAAGGAAGCGGCGGATAATGCCCAATTTATGAGGAAGGCTTAATTAAAACATGATTATGCAGGTTTTTGTAGGACGGAGACTGAAAAATGACATGCGGCTGGTTGAGAAAAAGTTTTGACGTGATTTATTCTGAGTCGGATGTGTTTACTATGATTTGGCTGTATAAATAATAAGATAATAATAAGAATCTTTATTTCGCACCACAACTCAACATAAGGAAATATGAAATGTGACAATATACAGGGTGTTAGTGACATCGTAACGAAAACTTTGAGGGATGATTCAGGCCATGATTCTGAGTTGATATCAAGTGGAATTTTCCGTCGCAAAAGTATGGAACGGAAAATAGTTTAAATAAGCTCTAAAATTTTCATGACTTCTCCGACAGGAAATTCCACTTGATATCGACTCAGAATCATGGTCTGAATCATCCCCTTCAGTATTCGTTACAGTGTCACTAACACCCATACCTACTTGTATGGCTACTGTATGTACTTGTATGGGGTGTAAGTGACATCGTAACGAATACTGAGAGGGATGATTCAGCTGATTATTCTGAGTTAATATCAAGTGGAATTTTCCATCGCAAAAGTATAGAATTGAAAATAATTTAAAAAAACTAAAAAAGTAAGATGAATTTTGCGACGGAAAATTCCACTTGATATTAACTCAGAATCATGGTCTGAATCATCCCTCTGAGTATTCGTTACGATGTCACTAACATCCTGTATAAGTAGATGACAATGGCAAATATAAAACTATTAACTAATTCATAAAAATGAATTCTATCAGATTGTATCTACTTGTTGTAACGGTCAATACTATTCAGAGGTGGACGACAGGAGTCCCAGTACGGCTTGAAATAGACTACTCTGGGCGCCGTCACACTCGCGTCAGACAGAGTACTAAGGGAGGAAGGCAAGAGGGAAATCACTGCCCTATTTTTCCCTAAAAAGTAGCATGAAGAATGCTACACCGGCATGAAGAATGCTGCACCTTTCCCTCAAAAATGTGCGAAGGGAGCGATGGCTGGCTTTCGCGTCAACTCGTGATCGGGTGCTGCGTATGTGGACAGGCCTGCTTCTGACAGGGAGCTCATAAAACACTGTTTCTGTGATAAAGTCACATAAACTCTTTATGTTTCACTTTCCTTCCACCGACTGTAATTGGAATACCATTGTATTTAAGTCTATAAATTATGTAATACAAACTGGATTAAAAGAAAAGAAAGGAAAACATGAAACAGTAGGACTAGGGCCCTGTGCTGGGAGGTTTTCTGGCCACGTCTTTCCCTCAGCGTTACAGATTCCGATGTGGTAGTAGTTTTACAGCTAGTTACATAATATGTAATTTAATTATGTCTGACGTTCAAAAAGCGCTAACTTTGTGAGCCAATTTTGAAAAATAAATATTTTTGAATTTGAATTAAGAGCGTGGCTCTTAAAATAGCGGCGGTGGTGGTGGTGGTGCTATTAATTGCCTAGTTAAGAACTAATCAACTGCTTAGGCCAGTGTTAATAATCATAATGATATAATTTATTGCGTTCCACATGGTAGGAGGTTGGTAATATAAGATGAGTAACACATATGGACCCGGATTGGGCACAGCAATTTAAAGGAGAGTTAAGAATGGAAATAAATTGAATTGCTGCCCATATTGCATATTGTTTCGATACGCAGTTTTTTCTTATTATTATAACAAAAAGTAATTTTATAAATGAAACCGACTACAAAATCAGGCACATAAAAAGTAAGAAACATAATTATTGTTTATTCACTAGTTTCGTCGCTTGGGGCAAGGCGTTTGGGTGATAACCAGCTGCGGTTGAAGCCAATACCACTGCATACCACAGCTGTGTTACTTGATAAGCATCACCCAGGGGTCACGTGTAGCATCTCGAGGGTAAACCTGCGGACATGAGCGACCCCAACCCAGAAAATTGTGCGTTTGAGGTTGGGGCTAGTTTAATTCTTAATAGAAAAGCGAACTCCGTGGTCCAGTGGTTGAGCGTTGGGCTCACAATCCAGAGGTTCCGGGTTCGATTCCGATTGGCACATATCACAAAAAATACTTTGTGTTCACTAATTTGGTTAGGACATGATTTGTGCTTCGGAAGGCACGTTAAGCCGTTGGTCCCGGTTACTACTTACTGATGTAAGTAAGTAGCAGGTACATGAGCCACGTCAGAGGCTTTTGGCGGCTTAATAGTAACCCTGACACCAGGTTTGATGAGGTTGGTAATCCACCTCACAACCCACACGATAGAAGAAGTAGAAAAGCTGAAAGAAGACAGCGATAGTTCACGGAGGTACATCCTCAGCGGGTATAGATCAGAGAGGATGTGCGAGCGAGGTCGTGCGCCGCCGACCACTGACACAGATTTGATACTGAAATCCGATCACCGCGGGTATGATCCGCCATAGGGGTGGCTGTTTCCTCTTCGAGTTATATATTATATTAGGGATTAAGTGTCACTATTTGTAGAAACATTTTGCAGTCGTTTTCAAAAGCCCACATAGAAGCAATTTATCTAAAAAGCAATATTGATGTTTGATATCTGTTTTATATGTGTGAAAAAACACAAAAAAGCCAAAAAGGATAATCGTAAAGTAAACTACAGATTCTAGGAGATAGGTTGTTACCTTATGAAGAATGTCTTTCACAGAAAATATAATTTATTCGAGCTGGTGTTTTGAAAACAAAATTAATACTTTAACAGGAAACAATTTACGTACTGTAGAGGTATATTGAATACTACACTATTCTAGACTCTACGTAAAAAACCGATGCAAATAAAGATTTGAAGCTACGTCATCAAAAAATTGAATGGACTAGAAAATATCTTAAAAATGGAAAAGTAAATAAACTACGAAACCCTAAAGATTTTTTAAATTCTGATTACTTAAATGAATTTACATCCAATATTTACGGGTCAATCTGTGTATGTCTAACACAGTAACATTGTTTACACAAATTGTACCTAGCAGGTACCCTGGAAGGAAGGCCCGACCCTTCTGAAGCCATTCGTCGTTTTGGTAATTTGGTACTTCAACGGCCTCCGTGGTCCACTGGTTGAGCGTTGGGCTCACGATCCGGAGGCCCCGGGTTCGTATCACGGTGGCGGCATATCACAAAAATCACTTTGTAATCCCTAGTTTGGTTAGGACATTACAGGCTGATCACCTGATTGTCGGAAGGCAAGTTAAGCCGTTGGTCCCGGTTACTTCTTACTGATGTAAGTATGTAGTCGTTACACGAGCCATGTCAGGGGCATTTGGCGGCTCAATAATAACCCTGGTGTTAATGAGGTTGGTATTCCACCTCACAACCCATACGATAAGAAGGTACTTGTATCGTATACTTACGGAGTGCACCCCTAGTAGACGGGTTGGCGACATCGTATCGAGAGATTGCAAGGCTGCGGCGGCTTAATAAAGCAATCGCCAATAATTGCGGCTCATCTGCGATGTTAAACGGCTGGCATTACGCCCGTAAACACTGGCATTATGGCTGTGTGTTGCGATATGTGGTCTAGCGGCGAGACATGCACTCACTATATCTACTCTATTATTTACTACATACATTCATACATCATAGAAGGGAAGATACGAAGGGAAGGCCAAGAAGAGCTTACATGGCACGGGTTAAAGAGAAGGCAAACGTCGTGTCTTATAATAAGTGCTAGTAAGTGTAAGGTAAAGGAGACATTAATTATTGAGACTTATTGAGGACAGAAGAGGTACGATGATTATTGGACACTTAATAAGACACGACGAATTTATTATAACATCATAGAAGGGAAGGTAGAAGGAAAGAGAGGAAGGGGGAAGACCAAGAAGAGATTATATGGAACAGATTATAGAGAAGACCAACGTCGTGTCTTATAAGGAAGTGAAACCATTGGCCTTTCATAGACAAGAATGGAGAATGCTATACCGACAAGAGCGTTGCTCTTAAATTGATGATGATGGCATACATACATAAACAGCTGATATAATATGTCCCACAACGGAACACAGGTCTCCCTGATTTTTTCTCCCTGGTTATTTTGATGCAATAAAGTATATTTGTATTTGTACCTTTGTATCTTCGAAGCTAAGCAGAAAATTGTTTGCATTGCGCACTTACTTTTATATGCGCAAATGTCAAATTGCACTATTGCTTTCTTAGATGAATTGCTTCGATGTGGACATTTTAACCCCCCCAGTACAGTATATACACTCACTCCTCGCTAGCTATGTTTATGTTATACGTAAATATTATATTACTCAACTAACAAAGAAACCAGATCAAATGAGAAATAAGATAAACCAGGTCTCGGGTGAAAAGCCGAGATAATCATTTGAAAACAGTAATGCGACCGCGCGGGCTTACCTCTTAATTGAAATTTAATCCAACCACCCGCGGGCTGTATGCACAATGCGGTCGGAGCGCGAGCGCAGTATATATAGGACAAACAGTGGTACACCTTGGATTATTGCAGCAGCTTTAAGTTCGACGGCAGCTGGGAATTGGGTATAACTTAATATTATAGCATCCATAATAGTTTATAACTTCGAATATTTATTTAATTACGTAGTCCGTGTTGACGACGTCTTCGCGTCTTTTTTTTTACGGGTACATAAATCACCGCCGCATCAAGGGTCTGTATATTCTTAGGCCACATCTATAGCGGGGCCCCGCATTTTTAGGTTGTAAAATTATAAGCTATTCTGTTTTTTTCTTCATTTTTTTATGAAGTGGGGATTACTAGTAGGTAATACAATTCCAGCATATATTGGAAGAAAATTCAGTTCCCACTTTTCCATCTACTAACCTAACCAATCGTGCCCATTTCCGGCCAGAGTCCTTTTGATGGAGGCTTCTAGGCCTATGCTTAAATGCGGCGCTGACGCGAAATTGCAAACGTATCGTGAGCTGAATGTTTACTTTGCATACTACATGTGGAGGTAGTTGTCGTACTGCTTGTATATCCGTGCTACAATGTGAATAGCGGGCGGTGTGGGTGGACGGGGAGGTTCCAGATTCAGGATGCATTGGTTGGAGGGATTTACCGCAGAGTGATGGGGGAGTGCTGTACTTATTTTTTTTTAATGTTACTGACACTGTAAGAGCCCAGAGTACAGAGTAAGTGATGATAATAGTCCGAATCTGAAGTACTATCGCGTTATAAATTGTATCTCAATCGGGCGTCTTGTACAAATTCATACTCATGGTGATCGTACTGTCTGGTCGCCGCAACACAAGCTGTGCTTAGTGCGGCGACCACTGGGTTTCTGCCCACATTAACGATGCTACAAAATGTATTTGCCTAGATTGTTATCAACTTTAATGTATTTGTTTTGCATGTTTGGTAAATAAAGAATTATTTATTTTATTTATTTATATATATATCCATATTTCCAATCTTTATTAGATTCTCCTGGGAGTTACAGTCACAGCCAGCAGGCATTTGTTACGTTTATTGGATTATTGTTTATTGCCGTGTTCATTGACTTTACAGTTTATTGCATTCACATTCGTGCTGCGCGGAGCAGATTAACGTGTTCTTAGTGAATTATGTCTTACTCAACCTTATAGTGACAGAATGAATTAGTTGGCGAATCACCGTGTCAGTTGTTCTAATTTAAAGCTAATGGATGAAATTAATTATTATCAAACTAGTGGGATGAAAATTTAGATCTTAGCTACAGTCATGAGCAATATCATGTACCCACTTTAGAACCCTGTCGCACTATAATATTTGGCATTTTACAAAATTGTTAATGTGACATGGTTTCAAAGTGTACTTACATATTAGTACTCGTGACCGTACCTACTTAATTTTCCCTGAACAATTTGACTGTTAGCAAGAGTATACAGGGTGTTAGTGACATCGAAACGAAAACTTTGAGGGATGAATCAAACCATGATTCTGAGTCGATATCAAGTGGATTTTTCCGTCGCAAAAATTCATGTTTTTTTTGTGTTTTTTTTTTTAATTATTTTCCTATTCATACTTTTGCGACGGAAAATTCCACTTGATATCAACTCAGAATCATGGTCTGAATCATCCCTCAAAGTTTTCGTTTCGATGTCACTAACACCCTGTATACATACAATATGTAAGTATATAAAATAAAAAACAACCTATACCAACAGTAAAACAACAACATGTTGTTTCAACAACAGTAACAGCAACTGCAACAACAACAGTCAAGTACTTACAGCAGGAAGTACATTGTCATTTTTCTTCACCTTAAATCGCTTTAAGGCTGCCATTTGCCATGTACCTAGTTAGTTTCTTTTTATTTTGGTGCAATAAAGTATATTTGTATTGTATTGTACATTAGCTGTTTATATCATGTAAACAACCTTATATAAGTCCCACTGCTGGGAACAGACCACCGCTCAATCTACCGACAGGGGTATGGAGGGGTACACACCACGCTCCTCCACTGCTGCGGTTTGGTGGAACGTGCCATAAGCAAGCTGGGATTTTAATTTTAATTAAAACAAACTAATCATAATTGAGTCTCTACAAACTATAACGAAAATACCAAGACTTTATGCATCCTGATCATTTTATTATCTCAAACTACTGAACTGTAGCCGTATTGCGACACGCAACCTTCTAAATTATGAACGTTGTCTATAAATATTAAAACTTTATGAATCCGTCGCTATTAGGTGAATATTTTATAATAATTACTAGTCATTAGACATGTAAATACTTAGATTACAGTAAGAGCTACTAAAGTAATCTATTATACTTACCTATGTTGTTAAAAGGCTATATTACTAAGAGATGGTAAACAGTTTACAGTCCTGAGATTTGGATTTGAGTTCGGGTCTCACACTGTCGAATGATAATAAAACGAACAAGTTGCTCGTGCTGTGAAGCCCTTCTGTTCAAGCACTGAATGCCCTCCGATACAAATCTACAAAAGTCAAGTTACATTATATAACTCTAGCCTATTTTCTACCGGGGTAACTAAAGACTGGAATTCTATGTATAAGCTACGATCCCGACATAGTTTTTTTGCTTCCTTCACATTCACCAATCGTTTCATACATGAACGCTGGTTCGGAGAGTACTAAACCTATTTGAAAGATATCCCCAATAGGCTAGTTTCCAACTAGTCAAATCAGTTACATTTTACTAAACGTCAAAACACGAAATTACTATGGAATTTGTGTGAAGCACACTGTGACGTTATAGAAAAACGTGATAAAATGCCGGACTTGTTACTACGTTTTTCTAGATTAAAATTCATTAATAAGTTTAATAGAAAAAAAGAAAATGTTTTTCGTTAATTTTAGATCTGTCTTTAGAAATCAGAATTTCGTAATTTATCTTGAACACGACGACGAATCCTAGTACACGATTCAATTTGAGTTTCGATTGGCGGCCATCACGTCCTTGATAAAAGCTACGGATATTAGACAGTAAAACCAATCTTTGTAGCATGCATCCATAAAATACTATATTATTGAATATGTACTATTTCAAAACAAATGGAATTCGAAGCAAATGGAATTCTATAGTCTCTGCTTACCCTGGTGGGAAATAGGCGTGAGTTTATGTATGTATGTATGTACTATTTCAAAAGCCATGACAACCCTATTCGGAGAACGCGCGTCATGTATGTCTGTGGTCTAAACCATAGAATTCGACGACGATTTTATGGGTTTGAATTATTATTCATGTTTGGATCATAGATAATTGATATCACGTGGTTTCATTACATGGGACTTGAACATAGCTGACGAGTTGTGTCTGTGTATACTATATAATGTACATTATTTACCCCTTCGGGGATACAGGCATGAAGCTAAGTTACGTTACTCTTTCAACTATTCTGACTGTATTTGTCGCCGATAGGAAACCTTTTTAATATGTTTTACTTTTTACTTGTTATTCTATTCTTTTTTATATATATTTGAATTTGGATATTATTTTGTTTTCTACGTTTTTGATATTATAGTCTTTTTTGCTAAAAGACTAAAAAAAAAATCTTCTGACACCAAAAATATGTGGAAAATAAAACCATTCAGTTTTTCTCTAAAACTCAAACCGAAAGGTTTTATTTTCCACAGTATTGATAAAATTAGCAACTATTGAGTATCAAACTATTGATATCTCTCTTTTCCTGTGATCCAGTTGATCAACCACCACGTTGACGAAGCAACTAACCTTCGCGTTTGTCCCCAGGTCAATGTGCTCGGACCTGGTGTACGTGATACTGTTCCCGCAGCTGCTGATGGTGGTGCACTTCAAGCACCACTGCAACACGTACGGCTCCTTGGCGGCCTACATCGTGGCGCTGTTGGTGCGCCTGAGTGGCGGCGAGAAGATGCTCGGGTTGCCGCCGCTTATCCACTACCCCGGCTGGGACCCCGAGAGCGAGGTTCAGCTGTTCCCCTTCCGCACCATGGCGATGGTACTGTCCTTGTTCACGCTGGCGTTCATATCCTGGCTCTCCGTGTAAGTATATCTACTTGATTTTGTATAAAAATCAAATCACATATACATACATAACAACATAAACAGCCTATATACGTCCCACTGCTGGGCACAGGCCTCCCCTCAATCAACCGAAGGGGGTATGGAGCATACTCCACCACGCTGCTCCAATGCGGGTTGGTGGAGGTGTTTTTACAGGTAATACCCAGGACCAACGCCTTAACGTGCCCTCCGAAGCACGGAATCATCTTACTTTTTCGGACAATCAGGTGATTCAAGCCTGAAAAGTCCTTACCAAACAAAGGACAGTCTCACAAAGTGATTTCGACAATGTCCCCATCGGGAATCGAACCCGGACCTCTAACCACCAGTGGTGTGAGCCTAACGCTCTAACCACTAGCCCACAGAAGCTGTTAAATCACATGATAACTAGCTGTCACCTGTGACTTCGCGTGAAACCCTACTATTAAAACTAAGTAAATACAGAAGGTTCATTCAAACTTTGCCACCCATTTTCCCCCCTTAAGGGTTGAATTCCGCAAGATCCCGTCTTAGTCAGCACCTACGTTCTAAAAGCAACCCCCATGCCAAATTTGAGACTCCTAGCACTTACAGTTTTTGAGATTTCGTGATGAGTAGTTGGTGCATGCATTTTTGTCCAGTGTCTCAGTATTCCACAATCAGGCTTTCCACCTATCCAACATTTCATCATTAACCTTACAAGCTACACTAAATTAGAACAAGAGAAATGCTAAACAAATGCCTCTCGTTTCTCTTACATCCTCGTGTAATATAATTTGACAATTGAAATATATATATTTATATATATATATTTATATTTATTTATGTATTAAATCTTAATACTAAATATACAATTTGTTAATGCCCTGCAAAACTGTTTAAACAGTTTGTCTGCAGGAAAGAGTCTCTACTAATAATATGAACTTATATCTAATAGTCAATTGTAAGTAGGAGCACAGTGAATGTATCAGATTATTTAAAAAAAAAAATTGATAACATAAATTAGTTAGGACACGAGTCTAAATAACTGAATTCATATAAGAATCCGATACAGATTCAAACCAAAATGTAATTTAGCACATCAAATACAGAGTAAACCTTTCAAAGGTTGTATTGTTTCGCCACTGAGCCATACAATGCTACGAGTACGTCTGAGCCACAAACTGTATTTGGATACAAAGCTCGCGTCATGTGCACACGAATTACCCGGGGCGGTCGTCGCTACACACGCACGGTAAGGCCGCTATTCGCTATGAAAAAAAAAAATTAAAAAAATGTAGTAGAAATATCTACATTTTTCTTTCTTTTTTCATTATTTGTTACCTAGTTAAGTCTCTTTTGTAACTATTTTCTTTATATATTATATTGATGCAATATAATGTATATTTGTATTTGTACGGTAACTATGCGATGTGTACATAATTATTATTTTTATTCAACACCCTCTGTGATCCTTCCCGACGACCCGATTACTCTAGCCATAGAGGCGGCCAATCAGCTCGCGACACGTGAGGACACCGGCGGCTTTTCTTTTTCAAATTGTTCTTTCTAGTACTCTGGTCAAATCTGCCTAAAAGTTAGGTAACAAAGCTCTTTTTACATAAGTTGTGCGCCTTTTTTACTGCCAGGATCGTTCCCAAATTGGGAACATTCCCGATACTGGCACATTACTGAGTGTGTGGCTGGTACCCATCAATTTGTTCTACATACGAGTAGAGCGTGCTCGCCCGCGGCCCAGTAACATATGAAGTTGTCTGTTTCTGACGGGAAATAATCAATTCTACACAAGTAATTTTTCATGAACCTTGCAGCAATATCAAGAACAAAGGATTTAGTAATAATTGAGTACGTGAACAACTAGATTTTGTCATTGGATGCTACGAATAAATAATATTGGATGCTTGGAAGCAGAAATAGTAAAATAAAGCTCTAAGTGGTTGAGTCGAGCATTATGGACAATTGTTATGGTCTAACGAACGGTCGTCCTGGAGGCGTATAGCACAAGATGTTAAGGCCCTGCATCCATGTACTGCGTGGTCAAGGGTGAACAGGTCCGATGGAGTTCCACGGTGCCTAGGGAGGCGACAGTCTCGCATACATAATATACATACATAAACAGCCTATATACGACCCACTGCTGGGCACAGGCCTCCCCTCAATCAACCGGACATACTCCACCACGCTGCTCCACTGTGGGTTGGTGGAGGTGTTTTTACGGCTAATAGCCGGGACCAACGGCTTAACGTGCCCTCCGAAGCACGGAATCACCTTACTTTTTCGGACAATCAGATGATTCAAGCCTGAAAAGTCCTTACCAAACAAAGGACAGTCTCACAAAGTGATTTCGACAATATCCCCATCGGGAATCGAATCGTGAGCCTAACGCTCTAACCACTAGACCACGGAGGGTAAGGCTGCACGGAGTCTCGCATAATGTGGTCAAAATCCTGCGAATCCCGCCAGCCATGTCTATGGATAAAACTGGGTCTGCAACCTATTAAGTTAACACCAGTCTTTTCTGGTAAGAATTCAATTTGACGCCATATTTGGTAATGAAGTCATGATGGCTTGTGGTGGTTTTGTGTGCGTTTCCACAATGTATAGTCAATCAATTTCCAAAACGATCACACTATTGTTGTTTGAGGAAGAACCATAAATCAATCTACGTCCTATATATAAGTTATTATCTTGTCCTAGATTTATATCTAGATCGATTTGTTAGTACGTCAAACATGTACTGGTGAATCGTGAGCGTGGCATATACCATCAAACAATAACTTCAAACGACAGTACATTCACTTTGCCTCGCTGGACTCTTACGACGTCATGCTACTATCTTCTTCTATGTGTGGGTTGTGAGGTGAATTACCAACCTCATCAACTCTGGTGTCAGGGTTATTATAGAGCCGCCAAAGGCCCCTGATAAGGCTCGTGTAACGACTACATATTTACATCAGTAAGTAATAACCGGGACCAACGGCTTAACGTGCCTTCCGAATCACGGATCATTTTACTTTCGGACAATCTAGTGATCAGCCAGTAATGTCCTAACCAAACTAAGCACCACAAAGAGATTTTTGTGATATGTCCCCACCGGGATTCGAACCCGGGACCTCCAGATAGTGAGCCCAACGCTCAACCACTGGACAACGGAGGCCGTTATCGAAATAATTAATAAGCGTAGAATCAGGGAAATCGTCGACTACGCCGGCGGGGTCGGTATCCGGCTCCTGAAGCGTTGGTTGTCGCAAGCCGATTGGACGTCTTTATTGCAAGAGTACATAATCGGGTCGTCAGGATTGTATATAACGTCCTTCGGGGATTTGGCGGCATTCTTCTTCTTCTATCGTGAGGGTTGAGAGGTGGAGTAACAACCTCTTCAACTCTGGTGTCAGGGTTATTATTTAACCGCCACTGGCCCCTGACATGGCTCGTGTAACGACTACATATTTACATCAGTAAGTAATAACCGGGACCAATGGCTTAACGTGCCTTCTGAAGCACGGATCATCTTACTTTCGGACAATCTGGTGATCAGCTAGTAATGTCCTAACCAAACTAGGGATCACAAAAAGATTTTTGTGATTGTCCCCACCGGGATTCGAAACTCGGGACCTCCGGATCGTGAGCTCAACGCTCAAACACTGGACCACGAAGATCGTTGTGATTTTTGATTGGCGGCATTGTGGCTTGTCTAACGTGTGCGAAAATTGACAATCAACTAACGCAACAAAGCAGTTGACACAAGAACAAAGTTAATAAACAGATAGTGGTATCGTGACGGTATATGGTCGACGGTGGGGTGATGGTAGCGACCATTCTCTTCAGTTTGATGTAACAGTAATCGTGCGATCGTGATCTGTCCGCGATACGGCTGACAATACCCTGGATAATAACCAGGTGTCGAACTGTGCACCAGCTGGGGTACATTTATCTTGTACTTGATTTGTGAAAGGGACAAAAACATAACATGAAATCCACTACAACAGCGCGTCCATTTGATGTGCATTTACCAATTGCGATAACAAGGTCCGGCCCGATTTAGTGAACGGATTTCTATAGGAATCAATTCAACCTAGAAATCCTTACACTCAAAATTCACCCAATATAAATATTTTACATATGTACTTCAGTCTAAGGTACAATTTTGCGGTTCACATCTTCTATACTTCTGCCATGTAGTTTACCAGCCAAGTAGAAAGCCAAGTAGTCACGTCAAAGAAAAAGTCTTGTATAGATGTTGACCTACATTTGACCGCTAATTGAAATTAAAAAAAAAGCGAAGGTATCTTGGTAATGTGCTTCGGAGATATACGCCGGTAAAATTTTCTTCCTGTCTCAAATGAGACGTATCTACGTATAATTTTGTAGGCAGGAATAATGCTGATCCTAGACAATTTGGATATAATCACATTTATTTGGTGGATATCCCAACTATTCGCACAAAGCGCTGAGCAACGTCCTTCATTATGCGCACTGCTAGGAAGTGGAATTCTCTGCCGTCTTCTGTATTTCCGAATGCATATAACCCGGGTGCCTTCAAGGCCAGAGTGAACAGGCACCTTCTGGGCCAGCTCGCTCCATCTTAGGCCTCGTCAATGCCTTCGGGCAAGTCTGGGGCCAAGAGCAAACCAATCAAAGGAAAAAAAAATATATTGCTATTTCTTAGTCGGAATAATAGTATCAGTATACATTTAGATTTTGTACTTTAATAATTTTGAATATTTATAAGTCATGTAGAAACATATTTAAAAGACACCCGTTGCCTACTTATAGGACACTCATACCTAATACCATTACCCTTCTTGATTCCGTTGTGACTAGACCTCAAGTTTGCTCAGTAAAGAGTTTACAAACTCATATGGTTGTAGCGCGCGCTATCTAGCGGTGCGATGCGCTATCGTTAATAATTCAACGAACATCTATTTCGAAAATAAACCCAATAATTGAGAACTGGCAATAAACAACATTAGGTGACAGTAAAATGTATTGTCATACTCCGGTACTAAGAGTCGCGAATGTCGTTGAATGCAGCCGAGATGATCAACCACAACGCGGCGTTGCGTAACTTTAGGATTGCGTAAATGATTGTTTCAACTTATAACAAGAGGTCAATTTACTACATGAAAGAAATTTCAATTTCTACAATTTATTCTTTATTTAAAAACAAGCTTAAGTTGTTCATCTAAGTAGATAGGTAATTGTTTTTTGACATTCACTTTGCGGTCCGCATCGCCCCGATAATTGTTAACTTCTAGTGTTACAAATTCGTTCTACTTTATATGAATACTTGTTTGTACTTTAGCGTATTCTAAGTCATGTATCTTTCTGCCACAGGTACTTATTCAACTCCGGGTACCTGAGCCCGGAGTCGGACTACTTCAACTGCGTGGTGAACATCCCTGAGGACATCCGGAGAGTGGACGAGCCCTCTGAGGCCGGCGAGCAGATGTCAGTACTCGGGGGGGTGCCGGGCAAGTTGTACGGCGCTGCTTCCACGCTGGTCGGCCCTGACGAGAAGTCCGGCAGGATTAATCCAGCTTTAGAAGCCGATGACGATGACCTAGACGACCCAAATGATGGACCCACTCCCCTCTTCGGGTCCAGCAGCGCCCCCCCGCCGGTCCAGCCCTTCGGCAAACAAACGGCTTTCTGAGACGACGCCCTCTTCTACTAATCAGTAGACCGGGCCCGCGCGACAACGGAACGAGATATATTTTACGATGATTTTACTATAGCTAATAAACCTTTCTTTCGTGAAACGTTCGTTACATCGAAATGTACCCACGAGTGTCAGTATGTTTCAGCGTCAGTGTATGCTCAACGTTTACATATCATGTCTATCTTCCGTCAAGCACACTTTTGTATGTAACATAGTAACTTATACAGTTTTATTTGTAATGTTAAGTGTAGCACATACTCGTACATAGCTCGCCGTGTGACGTAGGACACGGCGGTCGAAGCAATAGTGTACGTACTAGTCGATGTATGGAAAAATAAGCAATGTTACCTTGTAGAGGGGGGTGCGCGCCGCGCCGGCGGTCGTCGAACATGTTGAAACTTAAAGAGTTGTACTCGATTCGTTCCTTTACATTTTATTGGAAAGACATAATATGAAATTAAAGAAACGGACTAAGAAATCTTTAAATGAAAAGAAAATATTCCAATGTGTGAAAATGATGAAGGAACGACGGCCGGGCGGCGCGACTCGATCTAATTTAAATATAATATACTTAAACGAAATGATAATGCAACTCATACATATCAAAATGTGAATTAAACGTCGTTGTTAGAGAGATATATACTTATATACATACATATATTATTTATATTGAAGAGGATTCCTTATTTAAGTCAATTAATGTAGAGGAATGGGCACTGTATGTTCGTGCTTGTAGGGCGCGCTACGCGCCGCGCCGCGCGGTGACCACACTACGTGTCGTGCGCAACTGATGTTGGAGGCCTAATCCAGGTGGCGCTGGTGATACACGCGGCGTGAGGTACGAGAAGCAGCGCCGGGTGTGTCGCGACGATATTATCAATCGCAGCTCGCGGGTGCGGGGGGGTTAACGAATTTCTTTGGCTTTCAGCACCTGACCACTGTTATTTATAACGCGCGGCGCGTGATCCGAGCGTTAATCGCGCTATCTGGACTTGGCCTTACTAGGAGGATGAGTCGGCAAATATAAAATATATTATATCGCTTTAAAAGCATACATATCATGTTATTGAGCTCTGTTAATAATTATATCGAATATAATTTCGCTTCTGTATAGTTTAATTAATAAATGTATTAGTATTAATATGCATAACATTAATATAAATATACTTTTGCAAAAATAGTGTTAGAAATGATTTTATAGATTATTGTTAGTATGTTTAGCAGTTTATATAGTTTGATGGTTTCAGGCGACGTCGTGTCGCGTTGTTTTTTACGCGCTGAGTGTTGTATGCTTGACTTTAGCTAATACTTTAACGTGTTTATATTATACGTATCTTATACGCTGTATCTGTTTCGCGTGTAAAATACTAGTTACCACAGTATATTATACTAATGTTTAGTCTCACTCACACTGTGAATCGATCTCGAATTTTATAAATTTGATGTTTCTCGGTGTTCATGGTAATTATAATATGGATGTACCCCGGTCCCGACCAACTGTCTCTCACTCGTCGATGTTTCATATAATACGTATTCGATGTGTGCATTTGACGCTTTTTGAAGTTTTATACAGTTGGTGTATTTTTAGCTGTAGACTTGTCATCTTCAGATATCGCAAGCGGATTTAAATAACGTAATGTTCTATCTTGTAGTATCTGCAGCATGCTTCAATAAAAAAAAAACTAAAGATTCATCGGCTGACTTCGAAAATCAAAGTTCATTTTGGTAAACGTTACTAGAGACAAAAATAGAAAATACCTAAAAAATTGCGTGCTGTTTTTTAACTGAATTTGATTGTACCAAGAGGTACCAAGCTGTGTACGTCACAAGGTTTGCCTACAGCGATTCTGAAGATTCGAGCAATATGCGTTTTAAAACAGAACTGTATTTTTTTGACGTGATTTATTACGATTTGCCGCATATGATATTAGTTACTTGGCCGGATATTTTTTCCTTATAATTGTTAGGTAGTTCAGTAATACTTATTAAAACATTTTCTTGTAGTTAAAAAGTGGACTTACGAACTTTTCGTATTGAGCTCACTTTGTCTCTCAAAGTTAAAGTCAGTCAGCTAAAAATCTCCCGCCGTGTATGTTTTTGTCTGGTAATTTCTAGAGATTCTAGAGTAGTATACTCTACAGTATACTCCTCGGTATTGAGATAGTGGAGCTTTTCGATTGTTTTATAATATTAGTCGCTGTATCGAAGTGACTGTTCAGGTACATCAGTGCGAGCACACAAAGGTTTAAATCGAGAGACGCCATGTTTTTTTTTATATTTATTTTTTATGACTCTAGAACAGAAATATTATATGAACTTTATTGAATTGATATTTTTAATTTTGTTATATTATTTCAATAGAATAAAAAAAAAGATGAAAAAAATATGTCTTTGTTGAATGAGAAACATTCGACAATTTTAAATCAGCGTTTTTGTATATATTTTTTTATATGAAATGAACGACTTATATAAAAAAGAAAAGAATACCTTTAGATATGTTGGCGTTTTTACCAGATTTGAGAATAAGATGTGTTTTTCGATTTAAATACTTCGTTTTAATTAGTTTGCAAGGATATCGAATGTGATACGCGGATTGCTACCGCTCACGATACATATCATATATCTGACTAAACTATACATAAATATCATAGTGGTTAGTGTGAAACATATTATACATATATAAGTAGTATAGGATCGTTGTTGTTCTCAGACGTTGTCTCTAATACGCGCGCGTTATACTTTACTATATACGTACAGGGTGTTAGTGACATCGTAACGAAAACTTTGAGGGGTGATTCGGACCATGATTCTGAGTTGATATCAAGTGGAATTTTCCGTCGCAAAAGTATAGAACAGAAAATAATTAAAAAAATACTAACATTTTTATGAATTTTCCGACAGGAAATTCCACTTGATATCAACTCAGCATCATGGTCTGAATCATCTCCCTCAGTATTCTTTACGGTGTCACTAACACCCATACCTACTTGTATGGCTACATGTATGTACTTGTCCGGGGTGTAAGTGATATAGTAACGAAAATTATTCTGATCTAATATCAAGTGGAATTGTCCATCGCAAAACTAAATAATAATGAATTTTGCGACGGAAAATTACGTACGATATTAACTCAGAATCAGCGTCTGAATCATCCCCTTAGTATTCGTTACGATGTCACTAACACCCTGTATATTAATATATATATATTATATTGAAAAACTTTGTTGAATCTTTAAAGTTCTAAGCCAAATTTGTTGAGGCTTTCATACTTTAACAAACAATTTAAAAAGATTAAACAAAATTTTATTAGTAAAATTGTTATAAAACAAGAATAATTTATGTATTACTTGTAATTTTATGGCACAAAGCTTATCTTTATATACATCAAATTATATATAATTATAGGAAATTTAAAAATATTGTATACTTAACATTTTAAAATAGATCTGATACTCGAAACGAAACATATCAAAATGAACTTTATAAATAAGAAAAATCAAATAGAATTATAATATATTATTGTTATAAAATACACTACTTATTATCTTTTATGGCACAGACTGTGACAGTATAATAATTAGTATTTTAAATATGTTTTCGATTTGATTAAACTCCAGAATATGGCAGGTTGATGGATTCATTCGCCAGATCAACGTAACATAACATAAACAGCCTATATACGTCCCACTGCTGGGCACAGGACTCTCCTCAATCAACTGGAGAGGGTATGGAGCATACTCCACCACGCTGTTCCACTGCGGGTTGCCAAACCGTCACTTATCTAATTCAGGCCTAAATGTTGTTTACCAAAACAGTAAAATACATACATATCATTGCGGTAGTCAGACCTCATTGAGCTTTCCGTAAAATACACATCTACATACAAAATACAACTTATAACAAAAAGGCGAGTTTATGATTAAATAATTGAATAATTTCTATGTTAATAATAATATTCAATGTGTGCGGGAAACCAGCCATGTTGATTACTTACTAGTTTTTTTGACGTGACTTATTGTGGGTTTGACTAAAATGGCATTAACTACTTGGCCGGACAAAATTTCATTACCAGAAGCGAATTCTAATTTGTGATATCTGGATACATACATACATTAACTCACACCTACTTCCCACCGGGGTAAGTAAAGACAATTTGCTTCGTTGTCAGCTTCCTCCACATTTATCAATCTAGAAAATATTGAAGAAACGTCATAATGTAACTAATAATAGGCTATGCGGTTCATTGACTGGCTGATCAATCCAGTTGGCTGCGAATATATAGATAGATAGATAGATAAAATACTTTATTGAGCACAATGGACACAAAATACAGAGATAAGGACAACATATACAGAAAAGCACAACAGGCGGCCTTATTGCTCATGCAGCAATTTCTTCCAGGCAACCTTTGGGTACAGGAAAATTTTGTACAAGTATAATAATAGCGGGTTAGTGCATTCTAACAAAATAAATAATTAAAAGAACAACCTACATAAAATAAGTACATTTAACTACATATATATATTATACATAAATATATAAACTATACATAAATATATAAACTATATATATATATATATATATATATATATATATATATATATATATATATATATATATGACTATTATACACAACTAAATAATTATACATACAATACATATATCAATAGGGACATTGTCGAAATCACTTTGTGAGACTGTCCTTTGTTTGGTAAGGACTTTTCAGGCTTGAATCACCTGATTGTCCGAAAAAGTAAGATGATTCCGCGCTTCGGACGGCACGTTAAGCCGTTGGTCCCGGCTATTAGCCGTAAAAACACCTTTACCAATCCGCAGTGGAGCAGCGTGGTAGAGTATGCTCCATATCCCCACCGGTTGACTGAGGGGAGGCCTGTGCCCAGCAGTGAGACGTATATATACACTGTTTATGTGTGTATGTATGTGTATATCAATAGGGCACAACCATTGTATAGTTTCATCACGTGACAAAATATACTTATGATTATGATATTGTTACAAAATTACACCTTCTTCAGGTATACTCGTGCCTAAGGTTTATTTGTGAGTTTTATATAAATAAATATATAAAAATATGTATAATATATAAAGTACGTATGACAATGTAGTATCGCGCGATGATATTAGAAGCGGCTGTCCACTGTTAGTTGGTAGTATACCTACTTACGACTTATCTAGTTCTTGTTGAATATTTGAAAATGTGAAAAAAATGTGTACTTTTGTGAACTTGGCCGCGCTCGCGACGGCAATAAAAGATATAGTATGTTGGATGAGCGTTTCACTTTATTTTATTTACAGCCCTTCTCATTCTATTAGGTTTCTTCTTACAGACAGCCTCACTTCATATTTTTTTAATAATATAGAAGGCAAACGAGCTGATGGATCGCATTATGGTAAGCAATTACCCTGTGTGTTGCCTTTCAGATAGAAGTTTTTTTAAACGTAAGTATATACCTACTTCTTGAAAGAGTGAATAACGAACCCGGGCGAATCAAATAAGTATTTCGCTGGTATGCAACCAGTTAGACAGGTCATGTCAACTTAATTCTGTCGGGTTATTGGTCTGCAAATTTTTTTGAGGGTTGTTTTAGATTTCTGTCTAAAATCGACGTGACTGTCGATTACCCGTCCCTTTCTTTTTCAGTGGATAAGAAAAAACAGGTATAACTTAAAATAAAATTAGATGATGTGTACTGGAATTAGCAGCAATATGTATGTCTAACAAAATATGTGAGCCGTGGTATCCCCGTCGGTAGAACGCTTGCCTCTCACTTTGAGTTCGCAGGTTCGAATCCAGCACAGGCCTAAACCAATGATTGTCGAATATGTTTTGGAGTTCAAGTTTGGATCATAAATTATTATCACGTGCTCAGCGGTGAATTGCGTTTGAATCTAATAAATAAATTTATTACTAAATTGAAAATATCAAACGTACCTACTTCTATTAATAGAAATTTATCAATTTCTGGTACCTGTTTACAATGGTAGAGAATGTGCGAAAAAATTCTTTTTACCACTCAAAAACAATAAAGATACTAGCGGCGAAAGAAAACATTTTGACGAAACCCACATTCCCGAGAAATGCATTTTTCGGAGGTATGTGACCTAACCAGCATTAGACTGGTTTTCCCTTCGCGGGTTGAAAGGTCAAACAGGCAGTCCCCTCCGGAAAAAAACCGGACCTGTCAAATCTTCAGGTTAGGTAAGCGGGTCCTGTGAAAAATGGAATAATGTTAGGGAGTTATTGATGTAGGTGTAACAAACAAAATATGTCAGTGCTCACGAGTGCTCTCACACTATGCTCATGTAATATTAATGATGTTGTTCGACTCCATCTGATGGTATCTTCATTTATGATTCAAATCGCATTCAGTACTTTCCGTCTTCGCCGCTAAATATGCGTGTTATATGTTAGATAAAATTTCCTCTCAGATGTTATGTTGTTAGGCTATATTCAATTACTTATGTAAGATATAGTTCGGTCTGTTTTTTTGGCCGTAATTCATAATTTATTATTATTGATTCTCCTATATTTAGCGTTATTATGGTGCTAATTCCTGTAAATACCATCTAATTTTATTTTAAGTTATATCTGTCATTTTCTTATCCGCCGAAAAGGAAAGGGACGGGTAATCGACAAGCATAAAATTTATGAAACACACGTCAATTTTAAGCACAAATCTAAACCAACCGTCTAAAAATTTTACGTCAGTCAATAACCCGACACATTAATTTACTCATTCTTCCTAAAATTAAGAGCTGTGAATCATCCGTCCCTTTCCTTTTCGACGGATATGAAAATGACGGATATAACTTAAAATAAAATTAGGCGGTGTCTGCAGGAATCGGGGCCTATGACTTTATGACAAATATATACGTAATTATGATTACAACTTAGGTCTCCGAAAAGTAAAAAATAGTAGTAATCTGCACTTTGACAACGTGTTATGCTGAATGAACAGTTACGTATTGCGGATACAAAAACACAATCATTTAATTATTTACATTTTTATTAATTTATACAAAATTCTTTTCTTAAACTAATTTTGTACAGTTCGTCATTATAATTAAATAATATAATTAATACTTTCGCTCAGTATTGTTCTTACACACGAGTCAGCGATAGAGACGGCGTGACTAAATAAATAGAGAGACTAACTTGATCGAGTACTCAGACGCCGCTAGGTGGCGCTGACAGGTCACAGAGCAGACGCACCAGCTGGGAACAATGTGCCAGACCACAGTGTGAGTGAACTACGCACAATACATAATATCCCAAACAATATTCATCTATCACAAAACATGTTATCACTGTGGTCTACACATCGTAAAACTTAAGATGCTCTTGGAAAATGACTGACACGAATATTCTATCACCGATCTATCACATAAGGAATTGCAATGATTTTCTAATACACATAGCCGCCGTTAGAGTCGTAGCCCTGGCTGATGGTGTCGGGGACGCCGCTGGGGTAGCCGCCGCCTCCACCGGAGCCTCCGTGGCCACCGGAGCCTCCGTGACCGCCAGACGAGTACCCTCCAGAGCCGCCAGATGAGTAACCACCGCCGCCGCCGCCAGAGTGACCACCAGAAGAGAAGCCACCAGAGAACCCTCCATGTCCGCCACCAGAGCTAGGAGCACCGTAGCTGCTGGACGGGGCAGCCGGGGCGCCGTACGAGCTTGAGGGAGCAGCCGGGGCACCGTACGAGGAAGACGGAGGAGAGGGCGCTCCGTACGAGCTAGAAGGAGCGCTGTACGAGCTGGAGGGTGAGAATCCACCGCTAGAGTGACCGCCAGACGAGTAACCACCACCGCCGCCGCCGCCACCATGACCTCCGGATGAGTGACCACCGGATGAGTGACCACCGGACGAGTGTCCACCGGACGAGAACCCTCCAGAGCTAGGGGCGCCGTATGAGCTAGAAGGAGGGGATGGGGCACCGTAAGAGCTGGAGGGAGGAGCGGCGGGGGCGCCGTACGAGCTAGAGGGTGGAGAAGGGGCGCCATAAGAGCTTGAAGGAGGAGACGGTGCGCCGTAGGAGCTGGATGGAGGGGCAGGGGCGCCGTAGCTGCTCGAAGGACCTGAAGCACCGAAACCGCTGCCACCAAAACCGCTGCTGCTGAACCCACTGCCGCTGCTGCTGAATCCACCGCTGCTGAAGCCGCCGCCGTGCCCGGAACCACCACCGTGTCCAGAGCCACCGCCGTGACCGGAGCCGCCTGAGGGAGCGCCGTACGAAGAGGAAGGTGGAGCGCCGTATGAACTAGATGGCGGGGAAGGTGCGCCGTAGGAGCTTGAGGGAGGGGGAGCGCCATAAGAGCTGGAGGGCTTAGACGGGGCACCGTAAGAGCTGGATGGTTTAGGCGGGGCGCCGTAGCTGCTAGAGGGCTTAGACGGTGCTCCGTATGTGGTGGAAGGTCCAGTGGGGACACCATAGCTGGTCGCGGGCGGTCTGGCGGGCGCTCCGTATGAGCTGGATGGTTTGGGGGGAGCTCCATAACTCGACGAGGGTCTTGACGGAGGGGCGCCGTAGTTGGAGGAAGGAGGGGGTGCGCCGTACGAGCTTGAAGGTGGAGGCCCGTAGCTCTGCTTCGGTGGGGCTCCGTAGCTGGATGAGGGGCGTGATGGGGCTCCATAACTTGATGAAGGCCGTGACGGGGCTCCATAGCTAGATGACGGCCGGCTGGGCGCTCCGTAGCTGCTTGAAGGTGATGGCGGCAGGTAGGACGAGCTCAGCGGCGCTGCGGACAGAGGTATTGGTGCTATGAGTGACGTCGGAGAACTTGTTCTTGGTACGAGCCTCTGCTGTGAGCGTTCAACGCTTTTATAACATTCGTTAACCTGTTTCAGTTGGATATAATATAATGTTGGTTTTGGAATAGTAGAGGCATATAATAAGGCATAGTAACGGATAGAACGGCAATTCTCCGCTCCCCACCAGCGGTTGAGCTAGGTTTACCTCACCCCCCCTTTTAGTTTAATCTTCAATCGTATATGGTCTTCAAGCGTCACACAAACAGATGCGCGTGTACGATAACGTCAATGTGTAGTCTCTGTATAACGAGGTGTTTATATGAAGTGTCCAGGGTGTGGTAGAGATCTATGTGCGTTAATCCAATTTTAGAAATCTTTGTATGAAGATTAATCAATGAGAACACTTATTGAGAGTCGTACGTCGAGCTTATGAACTTGACCCGTATGTATACGAAAATAATTTGACTATACAGGGTGTTAGTGACTTTAATGAATACTAAGGGGGATGATTCAGACCATGATTCTGAGTTAATATCAAGCGGAATTTTTCGTTGCAAAAGTATAGAATTGAAAATAATTCAAATAATATAGTAAAATTTTCATGACTTTCCGATAGGAAATTCCAGTTGATATCGACTCAGAATCATGGTTTTCGTTACGATGTCACTAACACCCTGTATATCCTTCTTGTAATAAATAATAATATACCATAATGACAAAATTGTAACAGTAATGACATCGACATTAGAAATTGTGCATGTAGAGTTTGTCATAATTTACAAATTGATTCTAGAATATTTCATTATATTGCCTTGGATTGCGTGTATTTTGGTGAATTTCTTACTTCATGTAAAGATGACACATTAGTATGATACAATACAAGGTTGGACACATGCTTAAGAACACAAAATAATTGCAACTCTAATTTCGTATAATGTGCTGTATTTCGTACTAAATAACACGGTGTTTGTCGCATTTAGATGTTTTTTTGACACTTTCGTGCAATAGGCACGCAATATGACCTCGCCATACGCATACAGGTTAAGTACCTTGTAATATTGCAAGGTTTGTGACAGGACTGTGATATCAGAGTATGAATAGAAAAGTAAGTAGGATTGATTGTAAGTACTTAACAAAAAAAAAAAAACAAAACAAATGAGGATTGATTCTGATGACGTATATTCAAAAATTTAAAATTGATTTTCATCAAATTTATCTATCTTTTTCTCCCGTGTGGGTTGAGAGGTGTATTATTAATCTCATCAACCCTGGTTACAAGGGTACTATTGAGCCGCCAAAGGCCCGTGACATGACTCATGGAACGACTACTAACTTACATCAGTAAGTGTAACCGGGACCAACGGCTTAACGTGCCTTCCGAAGCCCGATTCATTTTACTTTAGGACAATCAGGTGATCAGCCTGTAATGTCCTAACCAAACTAGGTATCACAAAGTATTTTTTGTGATATTTTTCCACCGGGATTCGAACCAGGGACCTCCGGATTATTACCTCACCTCGTTCCCAGTCATTACTTCCCCTCTGGGTGGTCATGGGTGGCCACTGCAATTTTATCTAATTCTGGACGGAGATAGGTTGTCTGCAACCTGGTGACCCCCCCGACATAAAAGTTGCTCCTGCTTAGAACTAGAATAGAACAGCAGATAAGTGTACTGTTACTTATTACTTTATACTGTGATTACATTCAATAGGGTATTCCATAAAGTTTGAAATCGAATAACATCATTGCTTTTCTAAAAAAAATGTTATATGAGTGCGATATGCAAATTATTTTTAATTAGAAATATCTCTTAAGCATTTTAAACAGATCAGAAACTTAAAAAAGACGTAAGTGAGATGGTTTATGATAAGTATTATGTAAACTTAATGCACAGTGTTGCGTTTATAATATTAGGCGGTGCAAGTTTTTTAGTTGTTAAGCAAACATAAGAATAAAACAGACGGACAGACAACAAAGTGATCCTATAAGGTCTTCCGAATACATCCCGCTTAGGGACGGTACTGAAAAGTATCGGTGTCCGAAGGACGTAATATACGATCCCGACGACCCGATTGCTCTAGCCACAGAGGCAGCCAATCAGCTCGCGACACCAAACACTTCAGGACCCCGATACCGACCCCGCCGGCGTGGTCGACGATTTCCCTCAATCAGCGCTTATCGCTATCGACCCACTAGGGTTGATTAATTCTTTCAAATATTTTCCACTCAGACGACGCCCTGAGCCGAGGTTTGCGCCCAACTGGGCACCCTCAGGCCTGTTGTCTTAAACATTGTACCGGGTGAGAGCCTTCAGCGCTCCCCATTTGTCCGGCCAAGTAGTTAATGCCATCTGCGGCAAATCTACAATAAGTCACGTCAAAAAAAAGAACCTATAAGGGGTCCGTTTTACCTTTTGAGGTTCGGAACAGTGGCAGCCCTAGGACGGTGCGAGGTGAAAATCAAATGGTTCACCCTGGCCGCAAACTAACTTCATCGGGTTAGATTGCGGCCACATTAAACTCATACCGGGTTGCCATAAACAATTTTTTTTAAATATTTACATATGCAAATGTCGGTGGTCGTAACCTAATCGAAAAAAAATATTTTAAGGGGCTGAGGGGTGCCACTATGAGTTCTGGCACCACCTAAATATTTTGCTAGGGCCGCCACTGGTTCGGAACACTACACTATTATGTAACGAACGCATTGTTCAAATTGTCAGACTCTATTTATGAGTGACAAATTAAAAAGAAACATAGATGGCAAGCGGTGGACTATGTTAGCCATCCAGTATGTATTTCAAGATGGATATCGAAATCAATGTAGTCCTCGATAGATATGGCGATACGATGCCCGGCGCATAGATTGTACAAAGGTGCAGAGATGAAGATCCCTTTGCCCACTGGGACAATATTGGGCAGAAATATAAGGTAAGATAAGGAAACAGGCAATAAACGGTGCGAGCATGTTATGCTAGCGTGAACACCAGACAGCAGAGGCTATGGTGCGCGTGCGCAGGGTTTGTACTATGGTTATAGCTTACCATCGCGCTTGTAGTGCTTTCGTTTGGGAGGCTTCGCGGCTGCCAGCGCCGCCAGCGCCAGTACCAACACCTGGAAACAAGAGAAATGCTCGATTTGAGGCGTTGATATATATATACAAGTATCGTACGTAACTTACTATCGTAATCTATATAAAATATCAACATAATAATTATAAATATTCATATATGAAATTAGCTATTTCTAATCTATTTTCCCTTTGTGCAATAAAGAATTTTATATTGTATTGTACATAATATATAATTGTACGTATATTTTATGGTGTTATTGGCATAAATGACATTCGATTATGAAGTTTATATTTTTGTTACATATTTTATAACTATGTCAACGGTTCCCTAACTAACATGCGCGCATTGCTCGCGGACATTTACCGTCGATATAGGGTATATTAGTCACGTCAGAGTTCACTATCGAAGCTCAACTGCGTAATGTGGCAAGGATGACATTAATATAATTATTATCTACTTGTATGGCTACTTTACAAGTAAAGGGTGTAGGTGACATCGTGACAAATACTGAGGAGGATGATATAGCTGGAGACACAGCGACACACTGACATAAGTATTCTTCCAGAAGAAAAGCCAGGGGTAAAAATAATATATGGGGATGAGTTATGTGATCGGGACGTCACAGTACCTAAGTATGGGAAAACTTTACAAAATATATAACTGGGTAGATATTTAAAACTACTTCGCACTTTAAAACACATAATAACGGGTTCTTACCGCGTTTAAAACAGGGATATGAGACTCCCGATATTTCGACACTTTTGCAAGTGCCATGATCACGGGGGAGTCTCATGTCCCTGCTTTAAACGTGGTAAGAACCCGTTATTATGTGTTTTAATTATGATAATAACCGCGTAAACTTAAAACAATGTATTTCGCACTTTGTTCGGAGTTAAGCCTGAAACGAGTCTAGCTCTTTCAAGACATCATAAGCTGGTGACAGCTTAAATCGCACAAATATCCAAATGTTCAACTGATGTCGCAACTAGTCTCAAATAACGATCTGTCCTGCGATTACCCTGTGAGCAGTAGTTAGCGGGTGCCTGTAGTCACATCAAATGTTGCTCAACTCTGGCATTGGACGGCGGAGCCTCAGCCCGCGGGTTTGCACAACCTCGCGTGTGCCCGCGGGCCATCAACGTAATTGGGCTGTGAAAGAAGCCTTCTCTATACAACTTGACGTCTGGTACTCTGGGGTTCCGGCCAGGTAATTAAGGGCTTTTTTTCAAGTGACTTATTGCAGATTTGCTGCAAATGGCATTAACTACTTGGCTGGAGAAATGGCGCTAAGGGCTCTCTCTCGGAACAAAATTTAAGACAACAGGCCTGAGGGTGCTCAGTTGGGCGCGAATCTCAGGCGTACACTGCAGATTACAGTGCATAAAAATAGTAAGTATCACCAAATTCTACTTTTTCAAGCATACACAATACACGCGTCATCTGAATGATTATATTTGAAAGAATTAATCTATCCAAGTGGGTTGAATAAGTGCTGAATGAGGAAAATTGTCGACCACTAGGTAGGTGTTAGGTATTATTCATTGGAATTTAGGAAAGGAAAATATCTTCAAAGTACCTTTTTTTTAATTTATTTATTCAATATCAAAAAAACAATTAAATCCTTAGAAATAAAATAAGACGCTCCTCTAAACAGAAAACCCGTACAGGTTTATGCGAGGAGTGAATGAATGCGCTTAACTCGCTATACTTAATTAGTAGGTAGGTAGGTTAGGTAGGTTATTAGGTAGGCTTTAGCACACTAAGCAGAAATAATCTTTAAAAATAACGTAGACAGTAGGCTCTTTGCTATAACCTTATAACCCAACCGACTTTCCCTGCTCGGTGTACTTTTTAACAATTTAAATACTACATGACTTGGTTTCAAATCAGCCGTATAATAGCAATAAGAACGTAACTCCAGAAGCGGATATAAAGCGCATGTTAGAGATAAGCAGCTGCTTCCACTCATAGCACGTACGGTAGTAAAAATATCAAAATGGCGGCATATCGGGTGAAATGGGTGAAATGCCTTTCTATCTTAGCTATCTTCCCTTTCTAGCTTAGGATTGAGGTGAGTCTGTTTTGAATTCAATTTGCGCCAGTCTTTGCAGGATTGGGAGTCTCAGACCAGAGGTTCGCGCCCAAATCGGGCAAGTTAGCCCTCAGCGCTCTACAACTGGCGAGGAGTGAGTGTTATATACTATACACCCCTGCCTACCCATTTGCGGATACAGGCGCGGTGCTATTTTGTACAGCATGTGTTAGACGACGCCAAAAAAAGAATGACCCCCGGCAAGTGTGTATCGAACCTTACTACTCCTAAATCTAACCACGTCCCGCGTAATACACTTTCGCGGGCGCCACTAAATCTGATGTTATCTATGTAAAAATCGTGCGCCCATCAGTGGGTGCGTTTGCGCAAGCCGCCATTGTTGGAAACCTTTTAAGACTTTTTTGATTACAATGTGATATGAGATTAAGCTCATGAAAACTCATGGTTGCTTGTGAAATGGTAAGTCACGGACGTCGCTTCGTGCGCCTGCGCCGCCCTTGGATGTTACAAAAACAAACACCATAACAATGTTGCGTATCTAATGCTGATCTTATTTATTTGATTGTGGCCTTCCATCTATGGTGTATGAAGAAGAACAAAGAACTTAGAATATAATAGTATATATGTATTAGCATATTGGCCCCGATTCCTGCAAACACCTTCTAATTTATTTTAAGTTATACCTGTCATTTTCTTATCCGCCGAAAAGGAAAAGGACGGATGATTTACAGATCTTAATTTTAGGAAGAATGAGTAAATTAATGAATAACCCGCGCGAATCAAAAAGGCATCTCGCTGGTATGCAAACCGTTTCACGTGTGCTGTCAACTTAATTCTGTCGGGATATTGGCCAATATAAAATTTTTAGACGGTTCTTTTAGATTTGTGCTTAAAATTGACGTGTGTTCCATAAATTTTATGCTTGTCGATTACCCGTCCTTTTCCTTTTCGGCGGATGAGAAAATGACAGATAATAATATAAAAAAATATATAAAATAATAAAAAAAAACTTATTTTTTGTTGTTATTTACAGGAATTAGCACCATTAACTTATTTACCCATTTAGGTAATGTTCAGAAAACGCGTGACTTACACCATAGTGTCACGGGTTTCAATCTCGGCTCAGACTCTAAACCACTAAAATCGACTTTGAAATTTTTGGTTTCCAGGAATCGTACCCCTTCGGATATACAGGCTTGATACTAAGTTTTTTCTAAGTTAGAGGGGGGGGGGTTAAAATGGCCACATCGAAGCAATTCATCTATGAAAGCAATATTGCTATTTGACATTTGTATGCATTGCGCACTTGCTTTTATATGCGCAAATGTCAAATTGCATTACTGCTTACTTAGATGAATTGCTTCGATGTGGCCATTTTAACCCGCAAGTATGTTAAGCTACTTAGACATATAAGCAGGCGTTATTACTTAGGATTTGTGCCATAAAGTATAGTATTACCTTCCTACTTATTTTTATGGCACTAGCTTTCACTGAGAGAGAATTACCAGTGATTATCTGGTATTCTGCAATGCGGGTGACTGCGGAATATTTTCATATTTTTGCTCAAGGATTTCATGCAAAATTCGAAACGAAATTATGTATAAAACCTGGCAGATATTCAAAGGTCTCTAAAATTTAATGTTGTGCAACAAGACAAACAAGAGAACAATGATTAATTCAACCACAATCCTCAGTGAACCCTTCATTATTCATGATTGAGGGTAATAACAAAGTTGCTTGAATTTCAATAATTACGAAATTGCAACAAATTACACAAGCATTGCTCATCCTCATTCGTTATTTAATACTTCCGACGAGTTTAAACTTTATTTATTTAATTATAGAACTAGCTACGACCTGTGACTTTAGATTTAAGTACCTATAGAAGTATTATATGTAGGCACTACGCGTCACCAGGCCTGTGGTCTTAAATTTCGAACCAAGTGACCCCTTCCCATTTGTCGGACCAAGTATGCCATTTGAGGAAAATGACTTACGTCACAAAAATGCCATGGGGCAAAATGCGGCACATTCGTCATGCAAATCTAACGCCAGGGTTATGAAATAACCAAGGTCTTTCATCCAAGTTCCACAAAGTACTTACGTACCAGCTTACGTCTCACAACTTTGTATGGAATAGTTCAAACTCCTTTTTTATGTTTTCACAGAATATTGGTGGAGCTATCTGGACTAGAGGACAATAAATTTAGTCTTCAAATTATCCGAAGAGTTCCAGATTGTAAAAGAAAATATTCATATAATACAACACAAATACATTATTACAAAAAAAAGAAAAAGAATATACCTAGAACAGAAACATAAACCACCTATCGGCGTTATCGCTAAAAGCGATCTCTTACTGGCAATGAGGCAACCTGAAGAAAGCTAGAAATAATTTTCAGAATTTACCCTTGAACAGTTTTAAGACAGTAATTAAACATAAACTTTGTAGAACAGGTTTAGAAGATATGAATGCATGGGATTAATTGTCTGGGAACCAAATTACTAAATTGTACAACAGTATATATATTTTTAAGTACTCTAGGGCCCTGTGCCGAGGTTTTTCTTGTAGCTGCTTTTCCCTAGCTATGCAGGTTGTGAGAAGCTGCAGTAGTTTTAGGCGGATGAGACGATTGTTATGTAAAAAATGACTATTCAAAGAGTAACTAAGTAACATGTTGCATTAGAATTTTGAACTTGATAATTTTGTTATGCCTTTCAAAACTTCGCCGAGCTTTCTGCTAGACCAACGTGATAGGTGGTGAGTAGTATCGCCGTCTGTAATTGCCGAGTCGAGCGTTAGTGAAAACTGCACTTAAGAAAGTATAACTCATTGGTGCAAGTCCTGTACCAGAGTTGGCACAGATGCTACCTGTTTGAGAAGCAAGTCGGTGTACCACAGGATGTGGTACAATCATTAACAATATTATGTACCCACTTTAGAACCTTGTCGCACTATCATATTTGACATTTAATGAGACTTACGGTTTATTTGTCGAAAAAGTTGATGTGACATGGTATCAAAGTGTATACATATTATTACTCGTGACCATACACAGTGACTCAAATTCTCAAAACTCCTTTCTAAAAGTACATCTAATGCAGTTGAATAATTCAGAAGTTTAATATTCGCCTCCCGTCTGGGAGAGATACGTTGTCGTGGATTTCTTTATTGGCCGTCGCGAGTGCACTCCTGGCGAGGGTCCAGATTACTCTGGAATTATATCGAGCGCAGCTAGAATACAGAGAAGGGGAAAAGTTGTTGGCGAAACTATTCAGAGGAATTTTAGCATGCGAATGTCATGGATGGTGCTGGCGAGTGGCTACCGATTCTGACGGACACGGTAAACCTACACGATTTTTATCATATAAAAAACGTGGTAGTTTATGTTTATGTGGTGTTGGCGGAGGATGGAAAGAATAAGTTGGACAGAAAGGGTTACAAATGAGGAAGTGCTAGTAAGAGTAAGGGAAAAGAGACAAATACTGAGAATTATTGAGGACAGAAGAGGCAAGATGATTGGACACCTAATAAGACACGACGAATTCATTAAAAACATCATAGAAGGAAAGCTAGAAGGAAAGAGAGGAAGGGGAAGACCAAGAAGAGCTTACATGAAACAGATTAAAGAAAAGGTTAACGTCGTGTCTTATAGGGAAGTCAAGGAATTGGCCTTTGATAGACTGGAATGGAAAATGCTACACCGACAAGAGCGTGGCTCTTAAATTGATGATGATGAGTTTATGCTAAAATAGCAAAGTTTATTTTCCAAGTCACTGTGTTCCTGTAGTTTACCGGCTTGTTTCTCAAAGAGAGAGAGAGCGTCGGTTCGAACCCCGATTACCTTGACTTGCTCCATCTGAAGTACAGTTTCCACTAACACAGTTGGCTCGACCATTGCAGACAGCGATACGGCTCACCTATCACGTTGGTCTAACAGAAAGCTCGGTGAGATGTGGGTATTTAGTTCATCTGACTTCCTCATTGGGGTGCAGTCGTTAGCTCATGTTACGTTATGTGTTTTTCAAGTTTATTTAACGGGAGTACTTACAGACAAATATAATACGTACCTATTTCGTGTCGTAGAAATGAACTGAGGGATTCACGGTTCCATCATATCCATCTTAGGACTTTGTATCAAAAGGTCCATAGCCCGTTACGAATTACGGGCTTTACGATGCGTTCAAATTATGAAGAGGTTTGTATCAAAGAATCTAAGTATGCATGACAGAATGATTATCTTAGTTTTTATCATAGTAAAAAAATAACACAATCTTATGCTAACTTTAGTAATTATCCGTAGGAACATATTCTTAATCTAATGTTAAATACACACTTTAGTTACAGACCTAATGTGTTTCTTTCTATTCGGAGTCATCACTTCAAATGCCCGAACATGATTATCTTTGCCAGGGAAAATCTGTGTAACACAAACCATAGGCCAAGTCAAGGGAGGAGAATTATTCTCAACTAAAAGTACCAGAGAACCAATCGTAATATTGCTCTTAGCTGTTTGCCATTTTGGCCTAGACTGCAAGACATTTAAGTAGTTCACCACATAATTATGCAGAGGTGGAGTGTTATAGAGTTATAACTTTTGCAACATCCTCAGTAATTTAATAACTGGGCTGTACTGTCGTTATTAGCACATTATTAAGAGCTACATTCAACTTAAGAAAATAAAGTCAGAGTCGTTAATTAATATCATTAAGCAGCAGTTCGCTTGACGTGTTATTAAGATCTTGATATAATTACTCTATTACGTTAGACATTTCGAAAATACAGCTCAGATAACCAACTAATTGCAATTTACCTGGTGTCATGAAAATAAACATAACTTAACCTAATAAAAAGCATAAAGGACACAAAAATTGATGTTTTATTGTATACAAATAAATAACATAAACAGCCTATAATACGTCCCACTGCTGGGCACAGGCCTCCCTTCAATCAACCGGAGGGGGTATGAAGCATACTCCACCACGCTGCTCCACTGCAAGTTGGTGAAGGTGTTTTTACGGCTAATAGCCGGGACCAACGGCTTTACGTGCCTTCCGAAGCACGGATCATCTTACTTCAATTAGGTGATCAGCCTGTAATGTCCTAACCAAACTAGGGATCACAAAATGATTTTTGTGATATGTCCCCACCGGGATTCGGACCTGGGGCCTACGGATCGAGAGCCCAACGCTCTACCACTGGACCACGTAGGCCGAATGCAAATAAATATGTCACACATTTATACATAAGAACGCATATTATGCTGTCATTTTATTTTCCAGGAACTCATTGCGGTCAAGCTACGGTGGAAACTGTCGGATTTTCCCTCAACTTGCAACACTGGTTGTGTAATGGCAACACTGAACAATGGTGCGGGCGCATGCTAATTTATTTAAATTCCTATTTTCTGTACAGAGAGTTCATTTACTGTCTTTGTTGCTTAGCGTGGCTCATTGTGCCGGAGTACCCAATGTAGGGTAATGAGTTTGAATGTCTGAACATCTGACATTGAAGGGATTTGCCTTACTTTTCTTATAAAATTATCTTAAAAATGAAAGAAGCGTTATGACTTTTATTGACTCGGTTTCTAAAGAGCTGCCATATTATATTACCCTATTACAAATATAAATGATCATACTAAAAGTTCTTTGCTTTTTTTCAATCCAAATTAAGATTTCAGTGGGAATGAAAACGATTTATTAATATTTTAGTTTTAAGATTTTAGGTGTTAGGTTATTCAGAAGAATTCGGCACGTTGGATGGCAGATTTTTTAAATAACAAAACGAAAACTGACCTTATCTGTTCTGTAATAGTGACCTAGTGTGTTAGTAACTTAAATAAAGATTTTTTCTATCTAATAATTCCATACAAAACTGGAAATTCTGACAGAGCATACGCTTAGGAAGAGTCCAGATGCGAAAATCTTTCTGCGAAGTTCTAAGATAGATACGGTATACTGAATGGTGACGAGTAAAACACAATTCCTCTGTCCGTAGTTACTTCAGTCCCGGGACAGTCCCGGATACTACAGTCCCGGATAATACAGTCCCGGGTACTATAGTCCCGGGAAAATAAGCAGTTGATGGCGTTCTATAATGTTATTTATTCGCTCCCAGATGCAACATAGAATCTCGTTTTCACGTATTGCTCAATAGAAACTTCTAGTAGTATAATAAAAATAAAAACAGTTCCATACGTAATCTTACGAACCTACGTCTCATTCATAGATTCATCATGTGAGATTAAAACATCACAAACACTTTCACTCTCGTTTCATTACGACACTAAGACAAGTGTTTTGTCTAAAATCACCTTAATGATGATATTAACATTTGTTAACATCATTCGTGAATGGAATTATACATTTAAATTGGCGCTCTTTTTCGGCCATCTTTGATTCCGCAAATAAGTTGCCAGTCGTGAGAAATATAGAAAAATAAACAGAAAGGTGATTTTAATTCGTCGATTGTTTCTTTTTAATTACTATAAATTTTCTATTTAGTATTATGGAACTTATACAAGTTATTATAAAGCCTTATGCATTATGCAAGCTCGATCTACTATGTATATGCATAATTAATTATTAATTCCTTAATATACGGCCTTTCTAAGTCATCTTAAATTTTATGATAGGTAATAATATACGTAAAGAAGTGAAGTATTGTTATTTTTATACGTCGTCATAATGAGGTTACGTAGTAATTCTCTACGAAGTATTAAGCCAAAAGAATGCGACTTAATTAGAGTAAGCGGAACAGTCTATTGTGCGCATTTATAATTACGAAAAGAGAGCTAATCTTCACCGGAGGCGCAAAAACTGACAGCAATATACCGCAAAAGTTCCCTTTCCGCGCCTCGTAAATAAGATAAACTCGCGGAACCCAGCTGACATCTGTATGAGTTGCCTCAGCCGGCGCACTGACACCGGTTACGTCGAAGATTGTAGATATTGACTGCACTCCGCGCGTACATTACTATAATAACTTTATGTAAACGTCTAAAACGCATCAAAGAATAGACGTGCATCTAGATGTGTCACTCAAAGCTCCTCTCACGGGAACGCGCGCGTTGCCATGGGAACCGCCACAATGCCCCTGCGCAACACCGGACAGTATTGTTCAAAAATTGTGCAAATTGAAATCGCGACTGTATTCTCCGAGATCGGGAGTCACTCACATCCGTTCCCGCGGTGTTGCCACACGTAAATACATCCAGTGAGAACGGAAGCAATCGTTGCAAGATCACGATGCACTATTAATGGCCACAAAAACCTACAATGCTCGCCGTGTCACGCACATGAACTTTCATGATAGTTTTTAGGATTTACCATTGTCAGTGCGACGAAAGTGAAACATAATCTTTGTTTTTTTAAGTTTGCGCGGGAGGAAGTGCATTTTAATATGATAATAGCGCGAGGCGGAACGCGCGGGCACAATGAGCCGCCATGACACTTTCCAACAGCTGATGTTTTCCCGCCTATTTCTCAGCGTTACGACAGCGGTATAAAGCTCACTCTCCACTGACTCCAGACGTCTGGCAGACGCCCCGAGGACTGACTGATGGCCGTCACAATAGATAATTCGATATTTATGAGCTGTGATCTAATCACCAGCACCTTAACAATGACGTGTGAAAGTTCAAAGGTTTTTATTTTCTCTTTCTTTGAAAATCAATTTTTTAAAGCTGCCAACCCGGTCAATAGGTCAAGAATGTGCAACTATGAAGCAGTGTTTGCTACAAGCATTTATTTTACGTATAATA
Source organism: Pectinophora gossypiella (assembly GCF_024362695.1). Classification (NCBI taxonomy): domain Eukaryota; kingdom Metazoa; phylum Arthropoda; class Insecta; order Lepidoptera; family Gelechiidae; genus Pectinophora; species Pectinophora gossypiella. The sequence goes on along the minus strand of NC_065413.1, from coordinate 16,788,880 downwards.
GGATATAAGTTATATCGTTATAATGTCGAAAGAAGCGTACATACTGCTCCAATTTCCCTCACAAGTAACGAATTAATGTGAAAACATTTGAATAATATGACATAACGAACATGGCTTCCCACAATGAAAGTAAAAGTAGATACACGAACCTTCTAGCCGTTAGCGAAGCACACGGTGCACCGCGTGCATTGTACACTATCCACTAAATCGATTAGTTTTGTTAGTTTGAAAGCGTCGATGTAAACTATGAGGTACAAAACTGTCGCTGTTATGTAACTTAGTTCGATTGAGGTGATGTGAACTATGACCCAGAGTTTTTAGTCACGACACGATTCGTTTGGCACACATACCGCCGCGGCACACAAAGAAAACAAAAATTATGTACCGTTCAATGGCATAAGAAGGAAAACCTATAAAAAAAAAACAAAAAAATATGTATAAGAATATTAAAGTGTATATCTATACATATAGTCGCGTCACGTGAGAAATTAAAACTTTGCCCTACATAAGTTTAGCATTCAAATTCGATTAAACAGGGTCAATGGCAATATTTTTGCTTATTAAGACATTGTTATGTCATGTGAATTTTACGATATCGGTAGAATTTTAATATTAAATTTATAATTTTAATCGATTATTCTTTACAAATTTTAGTTTTAAAGGTTAATAGGTATTTAAACGGAGCTTTTAACTGATGATATGACGTTCTGAGCTTTGTTGCATTTGTGTGTATTGTTAGGGTAAGTTAATCTTTGCCATTGTGCTCTATATTGTATATTGAAAGCGGAGAAATCGTCTGGGTTATTATTAATAATTGTTAGAGGTGAAGTCTTAGGTTTTGTGTATACTATACACAATAGGTCTAATAACACGTAGAAATTAGAGGTTAGGTAACGATTGACAACCGCTGATGAGACTTCAAGTTTGTCATCAATCGTGAAACTAATTGTTATTCATTATCATCGATCTACAAAGTGATTATGTTTCTATTGTTAGAAGATATGTTATGTTACATTGAAACCTGGGAGCTTTGCTAAAGTAAAACCAGCTCTAGTTTTCGCACGATAATAATAATTGCTTTTATATTCAAGACGAGAAAAGTTCAATTTATGTTACATGACATAAAAAGAAAACGGCGTTCTATTGGAACATTATTATTTTTATCTTCGCGTATACCAAATACGCGTGAGAAAATAAAAAAATATATTTATGGAGATCAGGCGTCGCGCAAATGGGGCTTTTATGACTAAAAACAAAAGTTACCTGTGTATTTACGAATATCATACGTGAGATGAGAATCATAAGAGAGAAAGGTTGTTTGCAGTAAAAAAAAATTCGAATATTAGTAAGCGGTGGTAGCCCAGTTGGAAGTACGCTTGACCCTCACTGTAAGGTCGCAGGTTCAAATCCAGCACGGGCCTAAACCTATTTTAAAGAAATCGGTTTTCGAATTCATATTTAGATTATAAAGCTCAGCGGTGAAAGAAAACATCGTGCGGAAACCCACATACACGAGAAATTCGTTTCGGAAGTATGTGACCTAACCTGTATTGGGCTAGTTTTCCCTTCGCGGGTTGAAAGGTCAGACAGGCAGTCGCTTCTGTAAAAAACTGGACCTGTCAAATCTTCAGGTTAGGTAAGTGGACTCTGTGAAAAACGGGATAACGCTTGGGAGATGATGATTAGTAAACGGTAAGTACTTATATCAAATTCTGTGAGAACGTATGCTGTGAGCTGATTGAGAGCGCTTCCAATTTATCCGGCCAAGTACTTAGTAGTGAATGCCGTTCGAAACGGGTGAGAGCACTCGACGCTGGTCATAAGTCCGGTCAAGTAGTTAACGCGGCAAATAAAAAAAGTAAAAGACTATTTAATTACAGACACAATTAGCTATCGACCTAATTGTCACTACTAATAGTATTAGCTATAATAATAAAACATATCTTCTCCTATAACTAAAAATAACCCATCACATAAACCTCGCTTCCTCCCCGCTCGGTGAGGAGCGGGTTGATGGTTCATCATGTGATGGCTGTACCTCTATTTATTTATTTATTTATTTATTTATTTACATTTCACGACTTTGCAGTGCAGAAGTACCAATGCGCCGTGAAACTGTCAATATATATCTACCCCAATTGCGAATCAAACCATTACCTATATAAATGGGGCTTAAAGGAGTCGCCATACTGTGAATGTGGTCACCCGGATCAAACCATATCTCACATAGTGAACGAGTGCCCTCTGCATCGTTTTCCAGGTGGCATAGCCGGGATGCATTGTGTGACGGATGCGACAGAGACTTGGTTATCGAGCTTCAGCTGGATATATGATAATAATTGCGAATACAGCCATGAATATCGTACTTGAACTCAATGAACTCAGTTTTATCATTACATCCATCTTTGTATTGCACTTGACTGGCCAAATATGTACCGATGATGTGCACCAACGGACTGGCAACACTGGCCATGTGGTGACCTTGTGGGTACATTGATCTCCGCGTTGTAGACTCAGTCATTAGTGAATGCGCCGTAAACAGATAATCATTGTAGTCACACCTGTACTTGTACCGAGTGAGAACCCTCAGCGCTCCTCATTTGTCCGGCCAAGTAATGAATGCCACCTGAGCTAAGTCAGCAATAAGTCCCATCAAAAAAAAAACTGTTTCTACAATAACTTGTTCTACAATTATCCCATTTGTATATCAATAAAGTCTCCTATAAAATTATACTTACTAATAATTGATTCTGTAAGCTCTTTTTGACTAAGCTTTCAAATAGGTGTATTATTACAATACAATACAAAAACTCTTTATTGCACTTGAATCACATTAAAAATACATTAGTATTATAATTAAATTGGTAGTACAACAGGCGGCCTTATTGCTAAGGTAGCAATCTCTTCCAGGCAACCTTTAGGTATAGGATATGAATTTAATGAAAAGTGTAGCGGGATAGACAGTGCAAAATAATAATAATAATAATAAAATGTTGAAAAATATAAGTACTTATAACTAGATAGACTATATTAAAAACAATAATGATTATAATAATATATAAATACGTAAATATATACAAACATTACTATGGAAGAAAGGAAACCATGACAGTACTACAATACCTACTTTATGAAGAGGAAGATGTAAGAAGAATGGAGTAGAAAAGAAAAACGTTATAAAGAAGAGGAGAGAGAGATGAGAAAGTGCTGCTATTCTGTTTGACCAACCCGCATTGGAGCAGGGTGGTGGAGTATGCTCCATACCTCCTACGGTTGATTGATGGGAGGCCTGTGCCCAGCAGTGGGACGTATATAGGCTATTTATGTTATGATATGTTATTATTCTGTTTGTAGCGGGTCTCTGTCTACTCTTATTGGAAATAGGATTGATGTATTCGGCTCAGTAAGTTTAAGTACGATGACAATTTAATGTGTTAACAGCTTTAAAGGTTGCAATTGCAAAGGTAGTATCGCGTGGTATGCAAATTGCAATACAAAAACTAAACGTTTCGTATTTCGAAAATAATATTTCACAGCGCTATCAATTTTGTAACAATTCTATTACACGTATTTTCGAAAGAAAATAACCGTTATACAGTGGAAGCCTGTACACTGTTGTTACGTGCGCTTAGTGAAGTTGAGCAACACTGCGGGGTCTCGCGGATTCGTCTCCAACTTGTGCGGATGTCACCGTTAATATTCAGTAAGTCATCTCAGTTCTGATTTCACGATCAGTCTTTTTTTTTTGACGTGACTTATTGTAGATTTGCCGCAGGTGGCATTACCTACTTGGCCGGACAAATGGGGAGCGCTGAAGGCTCTCACCCGGTACAACGTTTAAGACAACAGGCCTGAGGGTGCCCAGTTGAGCGCGAACCTCGGCTCAGGGCGTCGTCTGAGAGGAAGAATATTCGAAAGGATTAATCGACCCTAGTGGATCGATAGCGATAAGCGCTGAATGAGGGACATCGTCGACCACTCCGGCGGGGTCGGTATCGGGTTTCTGAACTAGCACAATCGTACCATCATCATTATGTTCATAAAAGAGCAAAGGTTACGTATGCGCGGACAGCTAAAGCGAATTAACAGAGATAAGGTAATAAACACACTTGACGGTGACATAACGGTGGAGCACACGCGCGGAAGTGGCCGTGACCTTCTTGTCTTGTACGTATAGCGCCGCGCGACGCCGCGCGCCGGCCGCGCGACCCGCCGGGTAACGCACCTTGCATAACGCGACACTCGTCGACACACATTCTAAGCAAACAATCGCACTTCCCAAACTTTAATGGTTTTCTGTTAGCCAGTTTTCACGATGCACTTTTCATTATTATGAAACTAAGTAAGTGCAAAGGATTCGGTTACGTCACCAAACTATTTGTAAAGTAAATACGACATTGTATACATGCATGAGATTGCGGTAACGTAGTGCGTAATTCTTTTTGTAGTCGAAGGGAGATGATGTATGGTTTCGTCACAGCGAGCATCAATAGCGAGGCAGCGAGTCCACTAGGAAGAAAGTGGCGATGTGACAAATACATCTTGACGTGGAGTGCATCATCATTGAGGGTGTGACGCAACGTGCGGTCGCGGTGCGGTGACGCAACGCATTGTGCGCGCGGTCTCCCCGCGCGTCTCACCCCGCCCTAACTTTTCGTGAGGAATGCGAACAATTGGGTAAATTTCGTTTGTTTTGGCCAAAATCCGTGACTTGTTCAGTGTTCACTTGCGATTTTATGGGAACTAGGTTAGAGGTTAAGTTCATAGAGTATTATGTGCTTTATAAAAAGAAGTAACGTAACACGAACACTGACTAATTGGACCTAGGCCTTACTTATTTATTAAAGAGGGAACGAATTACATTTAGGTGAGTTACTACTATTATGGTTCAAGTTAAATTACTTACAAACTTCACAGTTCTTTAATTTAGCTTTTTAAAATGTTATAGTTTCTTGTACTTAATAAGAATTTAGTTTTTAATGTTCTTAATGGGGATTGATTGAGTTTTATAACTTTTTAGGCATGAGGAAATAAAATTAAAAAGTTCACCTGATTACGATACAAAGTGAAAAGCGAGCCCGCATTAAATATTTACCTCGGTCATTAGTCATTTAGCGTAAACTTTTTTGTGAATCGAAGTGGGTTAGGTATTACGATAATTATTAAAATACACTTTTTAACTGGGATCTATTATAACTGTAAGTACCTAAAATACACATTTTTTTTTATCTATAACAGTTACCTATTTTGAATTGCGTTTTCCATTCCCCATTTGTCTGGCCAAGTGATGAATCATAAAACTATCGGAACCGAATCTTACCTCACAGTATCTTATCCTTGTACTAATATCGTCAATATTCGTAAAATAAAGTGATTGTTGGCAACATTGTGCCTGCAGCAGTAATCGTAAACAGGCATCTTGTTAGCAGTTTGTAAACAACGCGTGGTCGCGGCGCGTGCGTTCGCGCATCCGGAACGCGTGATTAGGGTTGCGCCAGCGGCGTCTACTACACTGGCCTCCAAACTTATGTAGATATCACAATTATAAAATTATTATAACTTTTTTAAGTACCTACACAAGTTAAATTTTCGAAATATAAAGGACTTCAAAAAGAGTTTAATTTTGTATAATATGAGTTACAAAGGAAGCGGATAACATTATCGTTTGTTATAAATGAAACGTGTCGTATCAGGTGGCCAATCATATTTCCTCTCCGGTTCTCTATAGTCTTCATTATGTTCTCCTTTCTTCAACTCTTTCCAGCACTTTTTCATTTGACACCATTTCAGTCAAGCTTATACCCTCCATCCTTCGCCAACACCACATCTCAAACGCTTCCAACCTCTCTCTGTCTCTCTGTGTCATAGTCCACGTTTCACTTCCATAGAGTGCAATGCTCCAAATGTATGATTTAATAAACCGTTTCCTTATTTTTAATGATATCGTCACTGGAAAGGCAAAATTACGTAAGCGCCAAAATAGGTATTTTGGGTTTTTTATATATTCGGAATCAGCGTTTCATTCTGCGTCGATCTGTCTGGGTAGCATTGCGATACGAGCAGTTTTTTGGCGCTTACGTAAATTTAAAAATAGTTGACTTTTTTCAATTCCAGTTTCTTAAACGACAAGATTTTGGTGTTTTTTTCGTGACTGGTGTATAAGTAAAATTGTGTTCCTATATAATAACTACATATTAACTTTAAGTAAATTTGGCATTCTATAGTTAGAAAAGTATCATTTTATTAGTAATTTTGGACTACTGAAAATAAAAAATAGACTATGTATAAGTCATTTTTATTTACAGCTTTTAAAATAAGTAAGGCGTATAAGAAAAAAATGTCTTAGCATGTTTATGCAGTGAATGGCGAATAAGTAATTTTGACTTACAGTATTTAGAATAAGTAAGGCGTGTACGTAAATTTGCCTTCGCATTTTTATGCTGTTATTAAGAAAGTTTGCGGGCTAGCAGTAAGTTTCCCAGGAAGTTATTTTTTAACAATAGATCTAAAAGTAAAACTATTTTAGTATTGATTTTATAATTTATTAGCGACCCGCCCGGCTTCGCTCGGGTGCAATGCTGAGGAAAAATTAAATTATTTACGACATCACATTAAAATCCTCAAAAATAACAGTATTTCTACACTATTTATTGGGTGTTATTATACATACCTATAAATTTTCCTCTTGAATCACTCTATCTATTAAAGAAAATTGCATCAAAATCCGTTGCGCAATTTTAAAGATTTAAGCGTACATAGGGATATAGGGACAGAAAAAGCGACTTTGTTATGCTTTTTAAGTTCTGTCGTTTGCATATTTAGCGCCAATTTTGAATTGAGAACTCAAAATTCAAATTTGTTGGAATTTCGAATATCAAAACAATTGAAAGCATTAGGATTAATGTAATTGTTTAGTCACAGCGTTCGTTTGAATCTGTCAGGTCACATCCGAAAATGAATCTTACAAAGAAAAATTTTCTATAACTTTTGAAGAGGCCTACCTCGACTTCAGTGTTTCAAAGAGTTAAAATCTCTATTCCACGATGAAGTGCCATGTCTTAGAATTCGAGCGTGGACATCCGCCTTCACTGAAGATAATATCGTTGCTGTGAGACAACTAATCCTCAAAAATCGTCATGTGACATACCGAGAATAGAGGCGTTATTAGACATTTCAGGGACAACCATTTAAACGATATTGCATGAGGCACTTGGTGTGAGAAAACTAGTTTGCCGTTGCATCCCGCATTTTCTGACGATCATAAGGTAGCCCGCGTCAGATGGTGTAAGAAAACTCTTCAGAGGTTCAACCGAGGAGACTCAAATCACGTGTAAGACATCATCAGTGGTGACGAATCTTGGATTTATGCTATTATCCTGATTCCAAACAACAATCCACAGTTTGGGTCTTCCAAAACGAGTCAAAGCCGACTAAAGTTGTTCGCTCTCGAAGCACTTCAAAGAAGATGGTGGCTACCTTCGTGGAGAAAATCGGTCATGTTGCGACAATTGCACTTGAAGATCGTAGGACGGTTAATGCGGATTGGTATACCACAATTTTTTTACCACAAGTCATCACCGAACTTCGAAAATCTAACCCAAAGCGACGCATGATGATGTGCAGGGGTGCAGGATGCTGCACCATGACAACGCAAGCTCACACGCCGCTCGTCAAACGATTATTTGAAGCAGGAAAACGTAGAAATTCTTGACCATCCTCCATACAGTCCTGACCTAAGCTCCAATGATTTCTATACATTTCCTAAAATTAAAAAAGAAACTCTTCGCGGTCAAAGGTTCCAGTGCGGTGAAGAAGCGGCCAACGCTTTCAAGTCAGCCATTTTGAACACCTCTACTTTGGAGTGGAATAAATGTTAAATAATACATGGTTCGAGCGAATGGAAAAGTGTATTAAACTTCGTGGTAAATACTTTGAAAAATAATAAGGGGAATTATTGAGGAATTAAAAAGACTTGACCCTTCCAGAGACTTGACTCGACTTAGAGGCACGTTATCTTGTCCTAATTCAAACAATTTTGAGCCCAAATATACTACTGCATGGTCGACTGTGCTGCCCTGCATATGTTATGTTATGTTAGTGGCTCTGTTTTCCGCATTTAGACTCTAAGGTGGCCCATTATGCGTGTAATTGTTGACTACGTAAGCCAACCTATCTCCTTCCAGAAGCTCAGAAGCCTCCTGGGGATTTTACAGGCTTCGCGGAGCGACCCCATTCCTTTGAGGATTTTACCCGTTGTGCTGACACTCCCGTGCATTCCAGGATTACATGGGGGGCAGTTTCTTCTGCGTCCAGACAGCCTCTGCAAAGTGGGCTGTCCGTTATCCCTAAGTTAAATAGGTGCTTGTTGAGTGGGCAGTGACCCGTTATACTGCCCACTACTATTCGGAGGTCATTGCGGTTTAAGCGAAGCAGTCGGCGAGTGAATTGGATATTATAGGCATGATATCCTTCGACTGTCTGCATGTGGGCAGCTGTGCCCATCTGTCGTTGTGTAGTTGCTGGGTATGGTCCCGTACCCACGAGCGTAACTGACTGAAAGGTATCGGCAGGATTAGTTCGGGTCCATATACCCTGGTGTCTGATCCTCTTCTTGCCAGTTCGTCGGCGGCATCATTACCCAGCGATCCACTGTGCTGCCCTGCATATTATGGACGGTGGATGCCAATGACAAAATTAAGGGCAACATCCTTCTTTCAGTCATTTTGTAATATCGTCCATCTTGGATTTGAAATTTTGACATAATGACAGTATTCTACTAGTGTAGTCCCATCATTTGATACCCCTATTGAGGGGGTTGTGGAAAAATATGTACCTAGTCCGCTATTTTGGAACGGCGGCCATCTTGGATTTTAAATTTTGACATAATCACAGTATTCTACTTGTGTAGCTATTTCATTTGATACCCATATTGAGGGGGTTTGGAAAAATATGTAATCCCCCATTATGTACCGGCTGCCATCTTAGATTTATAATGTTATTGATTTTATTATATTGTATTGACATCGGAATTAAAGGTGCGTACCAAATTTCAGATCAATCTGACAACATGAAGGTACTTAAACTGCAATTTCTAATTTTGATACAAATATATACCGTACGGGTTTAGCTAAATAAAACCGTTTAACCCTTTCACGGACAGAGACCATGGGTCATTGGTGGTTCATAATAGGTAGTATGATACCTTGGAATCGGAACGTCCGTATACGTTCTGTCTTTGAAAGTGTTAAAAAGAAACTTTTACAAACAGATAACGGGTTGTACGCTATTATTTATATTTTATGAAACTTTATTTCTGGCACTTCAGTATTTTAATAGCTATTTTTATAAATCAATTGAAGTAATAAGTAATTTAAGGAGGTATTAAGAATAATTATTAGTCTCTTACGTCTTTTTACCCTTGTAAGATATTACAAAAACTTACTTTAAAGAATCTTTGGTGTACTGACATAATCAATCGATCACTTTTTAGGCAATTTTCACATAATGAAAGCAGATGTGTAAAAGTCGTTACAGTAACTTTTACTCCGCTAACATTACAGTATTATTATATTTAAAGAAATATTGTCGTTCTCGTATGCATTGTCGTAAGAGCTGTAAGTAATTTTGCTTCCAAATAATATTTTAACCAGATGGCGGTTAAGTAAATTTGCTTTACTGTAAACTGAAGTCATTTTTACGTAAGCGCCACTATATCCTAAAATAGCAATCCAACTGTTATGATATGTATTGCTGGACATAGACAATTAAAAAACAATGTAACCTTACTTTGACGTCATCTAAATTGGATAATTGGGTAAAAAGTTATGATAAAAAAACTAAAAAATGAAACTTTAAACGGCTTTTTCTCGAAATGGCCTTTTGGCGCTTACGTAATTTTGCCTTTCCAGTGACGATATGTTTTTGGTTTCAGCACACAACACACGCACGCAATATAGTAGTTGCGTTGTGTTGTTGTAGTAGTAGTTGTTGTTGTGTAGTTGCTAACATATCTACTAACCTGCCACATTGTTGTATCTGTGCAAATCTTGGAAAATTTATTTCTTCTCGTCTCCGCTTCAGTGGGAAAGCACCATTATATTCACGTAGGACTTTGGCAACATTATCTTTCCCGCGGTACATTCGAATGTTGTTGCCATGCTCGATTTTATTGCTTTTATTTCTTGTTTCTTTACGTATAAAGGTTGTTTATGTTAAATTTATTGCCTGTTTTGCATGTGCTGTATTAACGGTAGCAAGATGAAAGTTACCTTTTTCTTTCAATGTCCGTATATCATCCGCGGTGACAGAGACAAAGTGTTAATGCGTAATTTACATAACATTATGATTCAACATTTTATTCCGGCTATTTTTAGTTTTTACAGCCATTTTATTTTAGGTGATCCTTTCGCAGAAGAAGTTTGTTGTGGTAGAATATATAATTGGTTGGCTATGTGTTTCCATTTCATTCTTTTTAGCAGGATGAGAAGAAAGATACAGTTTTTTTGAGACGCTGTTTTCTAAGTAGTGTAAGTACGATTTAAAAGGGTTTTTATTTTAAAGGATTTTTTTATAATATTCACCCGTGCTTAGGGAAAATTACGTATTTTTCGACAAAATTAATTTTCCGATCAATTTAGTATCTCAAACTCCTCATTTTTTAAGGCATTAAATAAAACTACCCAAATTCAGCCGGGTAGGGTAGTTTTATTTATATTTCATTAATGATTCTCCTTCACGGTCTACTGGAAAAGATTTCTACTACATATAATCTTTGTCTATATTGTACCGTAAACCGTTAAATAAATAAATCACGACGCAACCCTGCGCTCGCGTCGATCAGTGCGTATAATGGGCATTATGCGCGTAAACGTCATATTTATTGCTCGTTCATCGTAATCGCATTACTTTACGTTACAGCGGGAACTTCGACCATTTTGCGCATAACGTTATCTAAATCGTACGCATGTTTATTGTAGAGTCATATGGGATAAGTTATCCTGTATTTTAGTAAAGTTTTGAACTTTCTGTCGCTTTTGTTGCAGAATTATTATGATATGATAATGATACTACAGAAAAGAGGTCGTGTAGTCTGTTTAACGACGTTTAAGAAAATTGTAAAAAAAAAGGAAAAAAAAAACGGAAAGTAGCATGGAAAATGCTGCACCGACAAGAGCCTGGCTCTTAAATTGATGATGGATGATGGAGAACATTGTGTGGAATAAAAATAAGTTTTATATTGAAACAGATGTCATTTTTTTGAGAAGTTTGTCAGGATCGAAGCAAATGGAATTCTATAGTCTCTGCATATTACGAGTATGTATGTATGTAGAAGTCATTTTATGTCGATTTCGCAAGGTGAGTACACCTACATTGTGATTATCTATCTTCTGTTTTACACAAGGTCTGCTCACCTAAGCTGAAGATTTGACAGGTCCGGTTTCCTAAAGATGCGATTGCCTGTGGGTCGTTCTTCTTTTTTATCGACAATGATCTGTCCTTCGCTCTGCTATAACATAGCATGTTTTAGAATTTTATTTAATATTTCGTTTAATTGTCCAAAAATATAGTTATCTTATTATACTTAAAATACTAGCGAAATACTAATCGGTTCCTCGATTAGTGATTAACGTAGCTTGGTTGTTTTTCACAAAATTCTGTGACAGAGTGGTAAATCGAAATGCTGTCTCCGATGAAAAGGGCCACTCTGTCACAATATATTTTGCAATGCGCCTGCAAGGAACAGTATATTACCAAGATAAAGAGAAACACTAAATACTCCTCTACAGACACATCTCTATATGATGTTTTTTAAATATTTATTACCGTTATAATGAAAGATGTTAAATCCGATATAACGAGAAAATTACTTCTTATTGTCGATAAAAAAGAAGAATGACCCCTGTCTGACCTTCCAATCCGTGAAAAGAATACCAGCACAATACAGGTTAGGTCACATACCTCCGAGACGCATTTCTTTCGTTAATTGTAACAGACAATCTTGTTACTCAATGAAAATAAATGCAGCAATTACGGCGTTTTTTTCTTCGGAAACTAATATGCAATATCTTTCCAATATGCAACTTATTACGTTACAAATAAAATTACTACTTACTTACATAGCTCGTGCAAATAACGGGTGGCGCCGCGCGTGTGAAGCCAGTAGCTACAGCTAGTCAACCGAATACTAATAAATCACAACCACATTTGAATACGACACAAAAACTACGAGAATACTCCCCGATGATTGTTTGTTAATGTATTTCGCGGTATTTTTTGTGTATTTCTCCTAAACATATGTCAAGACGAATTATCTGGCTTATGACAAGCCGCCGATTGTTTCAACGCGAAGTTTGTGAATGAGGGATGGTGTGTGTGTGTGAACGCTGCTTAATGATATGCGTATTTTAAAAAAAAAAAAAAAACAAGCGTAAAATGTAATATTGATTGATACATGTTGTGCCATGGCCATTAAGTAGGCAGGTTTCATTTTAACATAATAAAAACCCACGTCAATTTCCCAATGGATTTATTTTTATTTTAAAAATTAACTAAATTAAATAGGCCGCACAGAAGATTTGTTGTTGTATTAAGTTTATAGAAAATCTTTTGAACTTTAAGTCAGTGTAGCTGACTCTATAATACATACAGAATAAATGTTAGGGAGATGATGAGCTCCCTAATATTTTCCTACAGGGTCCGCTTACCTAACCTGAAGATTTGATAGGTCCGGCTTTTTACAGAAGCGACTGCCTGTCTGACCTTCCAACCCGCGAAGGGAAAACCAGCCTCTTAAAACTCATGGCTCTAATAAACTTTAGGGAGATGAGATGATGAAATAATATCGTCCCAGTGAGCATCCGTTGATCTTTTATTTTTTTAACAGATCCGATTTCTTCGTTTGCTACCAGAACATAATTATAAACTTCCGGTCATGTTCCCTATTCGGGTAGTCGGAGGTACATCCACCGGATGTACTAAATGCCCGCAGTTCATACATTTGTATAAACATTCATTTGTTATTTATAAATAAAAGGATTTCAATTTATAAAGTTTCGTAGGTTGAAAGGTCTTCTGTAAAAAACCGGACCTGTCAAACCTGTAGTTAGGTTAGGTAAAAATAAATACATTTTATATTATAATATAAGGTATATTTTTATAATTGTTAATAGCAAAGAAAAGAAAAGAAAGGAAAACATGAAACAGTAGGACTAGGGCCCTGTGCTGGGAGGTTTTCTGGCCACATCTTTCCCTCAGCGTTACAGATTCCGATGTGGTAGTAGTTTTACAGCTAGTTACATAATATGTAAGTAATTTAATTTTTTTGACGTGCAAAAAGCGCTAACTTTGTAAGCCAATTTTGAAAAATAAATATTTTTGAATTTTTTTTAGCAATACCTACCTTCTTTTCAAAAGTCCTGTGACCTCATCGGTACAAGCAGTCAAAATTCGTACTTATTGTTGCTTAATACATAATTCAAATTCGAATTTAAGTTAAAAGTAAAATGAGATTATTTTTTTTTCAATATCTAGATTAGCATTTTATAATTTATCTTCGACCCTGTGAAATACCCCATTTTAGTTACCTTTTACTACTTAAAAAAGAAACGCGATAAATACTTGTAGGTATCTCACTCTCGCAAAGCTGCATCTTACGTAAGCTAAGTAGGTATTTTCATACATTGGAAAATTTAATTTCTCTCAGGTTACGATGGTGCCCGTCTTATGAAGCAGCTCTACATGACAGTATCATTAATTACATATAAAATGGAGATTGGAGACGAGAAAACTTAAAATTTTCTTTGCTAAGTCTGTTAGCGACATATTATGAAAAGGCATTGAAATTGTATTAAGATTGATTTTTTTTTCTAAGATACATTAAAAATTTTGTGTTATTTTTTTTAGTTTGTCTTTTAATTTCAAGTTTAGAACACTTGTAACTTTATAGTTCAGCAAAAAAAAAGATATTTTATTAATAAATAGTTGTCTTAAAAATGTTTTAATATATATTTTTTAACTTATAAAAGTTGTAGTTCACCTGTTCTCCCACTATAGATATATCATACCTACCTAGATAAACTTTGAATATAATGATGAAATTGTTTGAATTTTGGTACTCACCACAGTCTTAAAATGCACCATCTTATCGACTCCGACGACCTGGCTCTGTAAAATACGACCAGAGTTACTGCACTACTCTTTATATACACACTATGTATTACAGGGAATTACATACTCTTGTGGTCAGACAATAGAAGTTCTATAGAAACCAGATGAGATCGGAATTTCCGCAAAACTTGCCAACCAACGTGCTATACTTTCAGAACATATCATTAACTTCCAATCAACCGTCTCGTGATTTACACGACTCGGATGCGGATCTAATCTCACGCAAGATAATAACTAACTTAATAATAGTTTCAGGAAAATGTAAATTACTAAATCCTATCACAACTTATTACAATCTCTGACGATAATTCACCGACACGTCACTCTCACGTTACTCACCAGAAAACCACAGAATCCAATTCACCAATAAAAAGAACGATCACAAACTTTCGGCTGTCAAATTTGAATTTGGAACGTTTGCAATTTGGAGTAAAAAGTGACGTGCGCGCACGTCGCACTGATGGCACGGCGGTGCGCGCGCAACGATATATACGCATGCGCACAGCCCCACCATGCGCGCCCGGCGCATCATCGCCGGCTCCATATAATTATCCTCCCAAATATTGTTAAATACAATTGCTGTACTATTAAGGCATCTATGTTCTATAAACTACGTAAGTAACTATTAAAAGCCTTAGGAATTTGATTAATAAGCTTTAAATATTTTTAACTCGATTTAGTTCTAGGATTTATATTATAAAGACTATTTAAGTGTATTTTTCATTATATTATAAAGACTTATTAAACCTTTCCTATGACATGATTGCTGCTGTAGTTACCTTACCGAGAAAACCTGTATAGATGCACAAATATGTCGTAATGAAGTAATTTGATGAATTATTGTAAGTACCTACATTATTTGTCTATCTCATGTTACGACAGATCGTGGTCGTAGGCTCGGAGCAAACGGACCATGGATGGAGTACAGCCGCCGCCCGACTACCAAAAAATTCTCTTTTGTATCTACAAAAGAAGATTTTTTTGTTAAATATTAGCCACTGCTCCTCTCTAAGATCGTGTGGGTTGTGAGGGGGAATACCAGCTTCGTCAACCCTGGTGTCAGGTGTAACGGAACCAACCCCAATAACCAACATAATATTCGAAGTAAGAATCGGAGAAGCAAAGGGAGGCTGGTACGATGTGTGAAGGGAGAGCTTCTGGCTACCCAGATAGGAAAAGAGGGTGTGAACATATTATGTTTGTTTTATTAAGTGTGTTACTTTTTTATACGCATTCCGAAGAACTTTACACCATGGGAATCCCATACTGTAGGGTAGGTACTTGAAAAGGTTTTTATAACCATTTCACAGGGTTATAATGGAGCCTTATGTTCCCGTTCCCGAGAACGGCTCATCACTGGAGATGTCATTTTATTATTTCAACTAAGCGTCTGAAGACGACGTAAATAAATTAATAACTCAATGGTAGATGCCCTAATTCAGGTGACTTATCGTAGATTAGACCGTAGACCGTGGATGCGCCACCATAGTGTCCTAGTGTAATAGGGCCTTTTGTAAATAACAGAGAAAGGTAGGTTCAAATGTTACAGATCATAATTCCTCTTTATGACAAGGGTGAATCTCAAAATTTCATGTTTGGTGGCGAAATTTCATATTGTTTTTTCGTGAAAAATTGGGTTCCGACATGAAAAAGATCCAAAAGGATCCTCGGTTCCGACATGAAAAAGGAATTTTTCAATTCCCAATTTCCCCAATTTTTCACGAAAAAACTGTATGTGAGTTCGCCACCAAACTTGACACATTTTGATATTCACCCACAAAATATATCACAGTGTGTGTTTTGAAAATGAGTCTTAAATATATTGAAAGATGAAAGATTTCACACGATGCTTCCCACAAATAATATAAATGAGACGAAAAAAGAAAAATTACTGTACTGTATACAAGTTTGACAGTAACTGTAAATATCGTTGTCATCGTTGTATGTCATGTGTATCGTTACCATTATCACAACATCCCTGTCTCTCACACGTGTTGTATTAAGAGCACAAACAGTAGGTATTGTGTTTCATTTATCTCAGTTATCATTAACATTATCATAAACATAAATAGCCTATATACGTCCCACTGCTGGGCATAGGCCTCCTCTCAATCAACCGGAGAGGGTATGGAGCATACTCCACCACGCTGCTCCACTGCGGGTTGGTGGAGGTGTTTTTAAGGCTAATAGCCGGGACCAACGGCTTAACGTGCCCTCCGAAGCAGGGAATCAATAATTATCATTAAGGGTATAAATAAACCCACGTTGGTATTTGTTGATTAGTGTTAAATGTATTTTTAAGAATTTTACCTATCTGTATGAATTGTATATGACTGTCAAGAGTACTACTTTGTGATCCCTAGTTTGGTTAGGACATTACAGTATGATCATCTGATTGTTTGAAAGTAAGATGATCCGTGCTTCGGAAGGCACGTTAAGCCGTTGGTCCCGGTTACTACTTACTGATGTAAGTAAGTAGTCGTTACATGAGTCATGTCAGGGGCCTTTGGCGACTCAATAGTAACCTACACTAGGGTTCGTAGGGGACACTAGGGTTGATGAGGTTGGTACCTCTCAACTCACACGAGAAAAGAAGATGAAAGTCAAGACTGTATTCCTATGTTTTGCATGACTTATTTATGTTTAAACCAAATTCCTGAGGGTCTCCTCAGGAAAAGCCCTCACGGCATTGTCTGAGAAGATTCGTGGGATAATTAAGATATTTGTATAGGTTTGCTCTTGGCCCCAGCCTTGCCCGAAGGCATTGACGAGGCCTAAGATGGAGCTAGGATGGAGCTGGCCTTGAAAGCACCAGGGTTATATGCATTTGGAAATGCAGAAGACGGGAAAGAATTCCACTCTTAAAAATACATGTATAAGTAATTGTAAATATAATATAAATAATAATAATATAATAATATATAATAATAATATTGTAATATATATATATAATAATATTGTAATATTATATTGTATATATATTGTATATTTATATATATTTTATTTATTTATTTATGTTTTTTCTCTTATTCTATTTAACTTTTTTGCGCGCTACACTGCAGCTGTACAAGTGTACTATATCCTCTGCCGAAGGTTGTCTGGAAGAGATCGCTCTTAGCGATAAGGCCGCCTTTGCCCACCTTAGAATAAGTTTACCCTGTAAATGTTTTGTGAATTAGTGTGCAATAAAGTGTTTTATTATTATTATTATTATAAGTAGGTAATATAAATTAGACTAAAATAGAGATCATGTCAATAATAAGTAATTAAATTATTAATCTATGATTTCACTTTAATTCTATGTCATTTAAGAATTCAGTCACATTATAAAAGTTATAATCATATTCTGATTGCATGTGGCTCTGCCCACCCCATTAGGGTATAAGTTTATATATGTAAAAACTACTGTACAACCAGTTTCTAAATGAGCATACACCGCCAACTGCCAGCTGTCAACTGACATAACCACGTGTGACAGAGTGAGGAAGTCCCAGTGACCCGGGAGATGGTAAATATGACTTCTTTATTTGTTCGCTTGTAATAAACGACAATATTGGCTCTTTGATGGCCATCGTAGTTAGCAATAGATAATACAGCGATCTTTATTTACTAATATCATGTTAATAGTAATTTAGACGTGGTATCCCAGTTTGTACAGCGCTTGCTTCTCACTTTAAGGTCGCAGGTTCGAATCCAGCACAGGCCTAAACTAATGATTATGGGATTTGTTTTTGAATTCATGTTTGGATCATAAATGATTATCACATGCTCAGCGTGAGGAAATCCACATTCCCGAGAAATGCATTCTCAGAGTGACCTAACCTGCATTACTGGCTTTCCTTTCGCGGGTTAGGTCAGACAGGCAGAAGCTTCTGTAAAAAACCGGACCTGTCAAATCTACAGATTAGGTTTTTAAATACAGTTTTCAAACACAGTTATAATTTGTCTTAACAGTGCAAGCTAGTGGAGTCCGCGACGTCTCCTCGCAAGGGCGTTCCCATGGCGACGCGCGGTTCGAGGTTGCCGAAACGCTGCTATAATTGCGCGGATCATGGCCTGAACTTCACCCGCGCCTGCGCCCGCGCACCACACGTACTCGCTCGCTACCTGCTTTACGCTATTTGCACATGATCTACCGTCTGCGCCAAAGTAGTCAAAGTTATTTTATATAAAAATATTTGGTTACTGCTGTAGGCAACTGGGCCACTTAATCCGCTTTAGCAAAGGATTTCACCAAATTGGCTTGACTGGGTTCTAATTTGTGTCATAGAAACAAACAAAATAATACTGCGAATAGAACGGTAACTCGTCGCCCCGCACTAATTCGTATCGGGCGCCGAGCTAGATTCTACCTCACCCCCTCTCCGTCTTACTTTAGATGAATCTAAACGGCAGGAATGGTAGGCTGAATGAAACGTGACGTAAGGGCGTATGAAAGAGAGAGCGGCGAGTGAGCGAGAGAGACGAGAGGATTGCGGAAGGACAGGGAAATGGCGGTCGGTTGTTTGAAAATGGAAAATGTTATAAATTAATAAAACGTTTTAATAAAGAAGTATTGAAGAAATATAATCGTTTCCATCATGCCCCATCCCACATATTTATCATACTTATGTATAACAACTTTATTTAATGCATATTCTTTTTCACCGCAATAATATATTATGTATATTAAATAAGTTGCTGACTGTACACTCGAATTCACGTGCGCAATAACACTAGCTTATGTCCGTTGCCTTGCCCGAGGCGGACATCTTAATAAATACTACATATATGTACTACATATATAATACAAACATACCATAAACTCACGCCCTTAAACTGTAATGGGGTATGTATTGTTGAATGCCAATTTGTTCTTAGAGTTTGCTTACCACGGCATACGACCGTCGACTATCTCCTAAACACCACTATTGAATTTCAGAGATATATTTTCTTCTTTCATATCACACTTTTTACAGCGCGTTTTTCCGTAGTCGGGTTTTAGTTTTTAAGCTTATATATTTTTATTTGAAGCCACACTTTGTAATTAAGTGTTTTATTTTTATTTATTTTTTCAAAGTAGTTTAATGCTATTTGAGGTAAACCAAATGAGTCATGTAAATAACATCAGAAATTCATCACTGGGGTTGATTCCAGTATTATTAAATATTGAAACTTAATACCTAATAATTTAACAAAGTTATTATTACTTTTTAAATATTTACAATTACCACTTATTTTTGAAGTCGGTTAAATAGGAGGTGTCTGCAGGAATCGGGGCCATTATGTTTGTTAAACACTTCTGGTGTTTTTATTTATTTAAGACATCTAATGCTGTCGAATGATTCAATGAATCACATTGTGAGCTTCGATCATAGGCGCGGTTACAATACTTATGTTTATGTAAAAAATATGTTTCAATGGTACTTAAATATATTCTATAGAATCTCTGCTGATTAGAAGCCTACTTCCTATTGATGATTATATCATGATTCCTTTAAAATCATCCTCATGTGAAGGTTACATTTTAATATTGATGAACTTAGTATTTTTTTTGTTGGATAACCATGTCGTGAGGAAACTCCTTTCCATGGGTACTAGAGGGAGGTAGAGGGGAAGACCTAAAATCACCTGGTTGACAAATGTCCAGAGGGTCATGATGGGAAGCACAACGCGAAGTGGCGAGGACAAAGAAGAATGAAGAAGATGAATATTTTGGTAAAAAATATCGGAAGCTTTTATTAAGGCAAGTCGCTCATTCAGGACTTATCGCTATCGACCCACTAGAGTCGATTCATTCTTTCAAATAATTATCCTCGCAGATGACGCCCTGATCCGAAGTTCGCGCCCAACTGGGCACCCTCAGGCCTGTTGTCTTAAATTTTTGTACCAAGTGAGAGCCCTCAGCGCTCTCCATTTGTCCGGCCAAGTAGTTAATGCCATTTGTGGCAAAAAAATATAGTATATAGTCTAGAATAATTTAATTTGCATATAAGTACGGTCACGAGCATTAATATGTATACACTTTGGTACCATGTCACATTAACTTTTTTGTCAAATTGAACTGTAAGTCGCACTAAATGTCAAATATGTTAATGCGACAGAGTCCTAAAGTGGGTACATTATATTGCTCATGACTGTACTTAGTTGAAGTTTTATTTACCTATCTGGGGGGTTAAAATGGCCTCATCGAAATAATTCATCTAAAAAACCAATATTGCAATTTGACATTTGCGCATATAAAAGTAAGTGCGCAATGCACACAAATGTCAAATAGTAATAATAGTAATAATACATCTTTGCGGTAATATTTTTCTATGTACTTTACTTTTTTTTATTTTTCTATTCTATTCTATTCTATTCTAATATTGCTTCCTTAGATGAATTGCTTCGATGTGGACATTTGAACCCCCCAGGTAAGACAACATCTAGGTTTGTAAAGTAGGTAAGTAACTAACAAAAAAAAAACGATGTTTTCCTTCAAGCACGTGTTATTAATTACGATACAAAGATAAGATTGCCTTCACTGTAATTGTTATTTACTGGTGAATAAGTATAATCATATGTTTTTGTAGTCGTATACGTCGGCGCATGCGTCTTAATTTTCAGAAGACTTCTTAACTTACCAGTTGCGGATTGACTCTTTAATCTGTGATGGATGAAGGTCTCGCAGTTAATTTATAACCGGCTATTACTTAGTGAGTTACTTTACTTTTTACCTACACCTACAATTACGGTAATAAACACAGGAAGGATCAGAATAAGACAGACATACAGCTGCCAGGGGCAGTCAGGGTTGACAGCCTCCGTGGTCTAGTGGTAAGAGGGTTAGGCTCACGATCTGGAGGTCCGGGTTCGATTCCCGATGGGGACGTTGTCGAAATCACTGATTGTCCGAAAGAGTAAGTTGATTCCGTGCTTCGGAGGGCACGTTAAGCCGTTGGTCCCGGCTATTAGCCGTAAAAACACATCCACCAACCCGCATTGGAGCAGCGTGGTGGAGTATGCTCCATACCCCCTCCGGTTGCTTGAGGGGCGGCTTGTGCTCAGCAGTGGGACGTATACATATAGGCTGTATACACACAGCCACATACACATACACACACACAACACACACACACATACATACACACACACAGGGGGTTACATATAGGGTGTGTGTGTGTGTGTGTATGTACAGCTGCCAGGGGAGCCTTTCACCTCACAATCCAAAGAACATAGAAGAACTGTGAAAAAAGAACTTCAAACTCCACGACGCGATGAGTAAAGATTACGAAGACTACGCGTAACATCAGATGTCGCGACAGATCCAAGCTTTATCGATAAGAAATGTCGATGATTGTATCGATAAGATTGATGATAAACGCGTAATATGCACGTAACAGTGAGATAACAGTTATCCGGGGAATTGCTAATTGAACTGACTCTATCAGTGTATCTTCATCACATCAGCTTGGTGACAACAAAGTCGGCAGAGTTATACAGTACATATATCGTGACCAGGGGGGTTCAAATGTCCACATTGAAGCAATTCATCTAAGAAAGCAATAGTGCTATTTGACATTTGTTTGCATTGCGCTCATATGTTTATATGCGCAAATGTCAAATTGCAATATTGCTTTATTAGATGAATTGCTGCAATGTGGCCATTTTAACCCCCCTGGCCACGACATGTACACCCACTTGTCGCCAGGAGCGAGCCTCTTGCCAACCGAGAACAAATCCTGGAAACCAAGTAATATCATTTACCTATCCAAACATATGCAATATAATACTCCTGATATAGACAGGACATATTCTATCACTCGTGTTCGAGTGATCGCAAGTGCTAAACAACAATTACAGTATTCTCATAGTATTAACGGCCCCCGTTGTCCAGTGGTTGAGCGTTGGGCTCACGATCTGGAGGCCCCGGGTTCGAATTCCGGTGGGGACATGCCACAAAAATCACTTTGTGATCCCTAGTTTGGTTAGGACGTTACAGGCTGATCACCTGAATGTTCCAAAGTAAGATGATGCGTGCTTCGGAAGGCACGTTAAGCCGTTGGTCCCGGTTACTGCTTACTTATGTAAGTATGTTACATGAGTCATGTCAGGGGCCTTTGGCTGCTCTATAAACCCTGACACCAGGGTTGATGATGTTGGTAATCCACCTCACAACCCACACGATAAGAAGAAGAAGTATTCTCATCCCTTCTAAAATCTTGCCTATTTCACCATCCCGAACATAAATGTCATCCCACTAATTCAAATTCAAATTATTTATTTTCAGATTAATATCCATAATTATAAGAACATCAGATTAGATTAGATAAATTAAAATTAAATTATATATAAAATCAAATAAAATTAATATTATTAATAAAAATGAAATAAAATACACGAAATAAAACAACCCTAAAACTATTTTGATTATTTGATTATTTAAGAAAAAAAAAAATACATCATTAAATCCACCACAGGCTTCGTCAAATAAAATAAAATAAAATACATTAATGCCCATTCAAAGACGAAATTACCATTTTATAATAACCAATGTTTATTTTAGTTGTGGCATATTTGCAAACAGATAATTCGCACTGGGTGTGATCAGCAATCACGCATCAATATGTCAGTTGCCCAACAGTGGGCCTGGTAACGTGAACACTTATGTAAAAAGGCTTTAAGGTCGATTTAACTTGGGGTACTGTCAGTTTTTACAACTTCGATTATGTCATAAAGTTTGCACTAATAGGTAAGCACCTGCCTGTCTTGGGGAAGGAGGTCAGGGCGGCCACATGTCAAAGATATTACATTCTATTGAGTGAAATGAAGATAGTAGTAGTGGTAGTAGCAGTAATAGTCAGTTAGTATAGTTCATCCTGCGATGTATGTACCCCTGACTACCCCGATTAGGAATCGTGAGCTTTTTTTGACGTGATTTATTGTAGATTTGCCGCAGATGGCATTAACTACTTGGCCGGACAAATGGGGAGCGGTGAGGGCTCCCTTTGTTTGACTTTCAGTCAAAACGTTATCCAAATTCAAATAGGTATATACATAAACATAAACTGCCTATTTACATCCCACTGCTGGGGAAAGGCCTCCCCTCAATCAACCGGAGAGGATATGGAGCATACTCCACTACGTTGCTCCACTGCGGATTGGTGGAGGTATTTGGGCTAGTAGCCAAGGACCAACTGCTTAACGTGTCCTCTGAAGCACGGAATCATCTTATTTTTTCGGACAATCAAATGATTCAAGCCTGCAATGTCCTTCCCAAACAAAGGACAGTCTCACAAAGTGATTTCGACAATGTCTCCATCGGGAATCGGACCCGGACCTCCAGATCGTGAGCCCAACGCTTTAACCACTAGACCACGAAGGCTGTTAAAAGAAGATAAATAATAAATAAATAAATAAATTTATTTCCAAAAAAAATAATTGTTACAATGAAGTTTACAATGGTTGTACTTAAAATACAAGGTTGTGATTCGCTGTCCCCTAAACTAGGTAAAAACCTGTATCTTAAGAATTGAGGAGGTATATAAAAGAATAGAAAAACAGTAGTTCTGGAAGAGGTTGTGTACCTAAACTTAAAAAAAAAATAAAAAAAAGAAGTTACTTACACACCCTGGCTCACTGGTTCACCGTGTTTATTGTCTAGCTAATTCAATAAAAAAGAAAATGCCGATGCAATCCGCGCATTCACGTTTTAAAAGTTATTTAAGTATATAAAAGTCATCACTTAAGCTGATTCCGTTAAGACTGCCTTTTTTATGAAGGCAGCACAATAGGCAGGCCTCACAATGAGCCGTGCCTTCCTCATTCTTCACAAAATGCCTTATTACCTTAAATCCACAATTGCCTCAAGTCGTCGGTCGATAAATCAGACGAACTGTCAATGCTATTCAGTTTATTAATTCTCGGCAAAGAATGTGAACTTTAAAGGAAAATGACTTATCGAGCAGATTCTCGTTTTACCACGCACTTTATTTATATATGATTAAATGTTTCTTATAATGACATATTATAAAGACAACCTCAGTGGTCGAGTGGTTGAGCGATGTTCTCACGATCTGGAGGTCCCGCGTTCGATTCCCGGTAGGGACAAATCACTTTGTGAACCCTAGTTTGGTTAGGATATTACACGCTGATCACCTGATTGTCCAAAAGTAAGATGATCCGTGCTTCGGAAGGGATGTTAAGCCGTTGGTCCCGGTTACTACTTACTTACTGATGTAAGTACGTAGTGGTCATATGAGCTATGTCAGGGGCCTATGGCGGCTCAATAGTAACCCTGACACCAGGGTCGATGGGGTTGGTAATCACCTCACATCCCACACGATAGAAGAAGAAGAATGATACGTTTATTAAGTGGTAGCTTTGTAACAATCCCTGCTAGCCCTGTTTGGAGAACGCGTGACTTACATTGTACTGTCCCGGGTTCGATTCCTGGCTTGGGCTGTAAACCAAGTATGCACTGTATGAATTAAAAAAAAAATACTGATAGTAAAACGGCTCTTACAGCATACTATGCGTACGCCCATGGCTGGTTATCATAATTATGGAATTGTGTTGTGGGGAAATAGCAGTAATGTTATCAAATTATTTACACTACAAAAAAGTGCCTTAGAATAATAATTAACATTGATACCATGACAAGCTGTAAACCTTATTTTAAACAGTATAATATTTTATCTTTATATATATTTGAAGTTTGCATTATGGTGTGTAAAAAGAATTTGCATTTATTTCCAAAATATTCCAGACCCAGACACTTAAGGCCACAAACTTGTTTAGCGCTCCCCATAACAACCATGGAAATGGTAGGTTCTGGTCCATTTGCCATGGCAGTTAAAATTTACAATAGGATTCCAAGGGTGCTACAGGAAGATTTAAACATAAAAAAGTTAAAAATTAACTTAAGAAAATTCCTAATTGAGAAAAGTTTGTTTTTATTACATGATAAATAGACTGTAAGTGGTGTAGATTTTGTTACTTATAAATAGTTTTTAAGATTTTCATAGTTATTTTTTTGATTAATTTTGTTTAATGTTAAGTACTTATTACTATTATTTTTTTTGTATTTCTGGCTTAATTTAGTTTCTTGTTATTTTTGCTTGTTTTTGCTATACCCTCCCGGGTCCATATGTGATACTATAATATGTATTTATAACAACTGTTTACCATACGGTGTGCAATTAATACTTTGACTTTGACTTTGACCATTGAATCCGACTTTAAGAGTTTTAATCCATGTCATGTTGATTTATAACACGTCGTTTCAAAAATTTGTGCCCCTTACATGGGTTATGGCTCGCCGCCTATTACATGGGATTTAAACATAGTTGGCGAGGAGGGGTAGTATATACTATACACCTAAGCCTACCTCTTCGGGGATACAGGCGTGATGTTATGGACCACAGAGGCCGTTGGATCTGTTGAAATCAGAAATCAGAATCATTTATTCAACGTAATTATCATGGATGAACTTGTTGAAGGTCAATGTAACATTTTTGAATTTACGTCATTTCGCAAGGTGTTATGGCTGAGGAGAAGAAATGACAAGAAACTGCAACAGCAACACATCTTTTACAAACCAATGAGGGTATACATTACAAGTTATTTAATAACTAGAGGAACACATTTAATACCAGACATTTTTATCATTTAGGTAATCATTAATCTTATAATAAGCTTTTTTACATAAAGTAAGCTTCACATGAGCTTTAAATTTATTTTCTGTCAAATTTAATATATTAGTATTTTATGGTAAAAACGTATACATAACCCCAAAAAAGATGAATTTACTTTACTTAATCTAGAATTTTGAATAGCAATTTTATTTTTATTTCTTGTATTGTAAGTATGCCTTTCACAGTTTCAATACATTATGTAGCCTCAGCTTTAGATGATGTAACCACCAAGTGGTCATGGGCCGCAGTTTGCGTGCAGAATTGCTACTATTTACTACTTCTACCATTATGTCGGCCATTACCCATCAGTTTGGTGTTGTGGGTCACCGCGGCCCTTGCAGAAGTGGGCTAACATCGCCGTAAAGTGGGGTATGTTACGAGCGAATTTGTTTAGTTGTCATTACTATGGCTGTTGCAGTGTGGACTGATTTCATACACAATTTATACATAGGTAGCCACACCCCGGATTCTCCATAAGAAAAAGACATTCGTAATGCGTAAGTGCGCGCGAGACACACTTCTCGTGCTTTCCCCCTTACTCTTCCGCGACTTACAGCCATTAGTAAAGTAACTCCCCAGAGGGGCGTCAGGTCTTTACGGGACAGCGTCCGGTACGAATTGGTGCGGGGCGGAGAGTTACAGTTTCGAGCCAAACTGGGCATTCGAGCCAAACTGGGCATTCGAGCCCAACTGGGCATTCGAGCCCAACTGGGCACCCTCAGGCCTGCGGCAAATCTACAATAAGTCACGTCAATAAGTCACGTGTGTGTGTGTGTGTCTGTCAGTGGCGGTGGGAGCGGTGCGACCACATCGGCCGAGACCGGGGGGGGGGGGGGGCAAAATCAACAAGACTGGTCCACCCTGGGCAGCAGGCCCCGTATCTAGAGGGGAGCAACTAGGTTTTGTATTTTGAGGGGCTAAGGGGTGCCACTTTAAGGTCTTGCACCACCTAAATATTTTGCCAAGGCCACCACTGAATTGTTATGATTCTTTATTTTAGACCATAATAAAACGAATCTCGTGACTGTAATTATGCCAAAACAGATACCAACAAGTGACATCTGTATGTAAACATACCATGGTCAGTTCTCAAATAATTATGGTGTTTATATAACATCGCGCATCTTGTGTTAGTGGAATAACATTCCCATGCAGTTGTCAACCTAATACATACAGCTCAGCTGGATTGGTAGTTATACGAACAATTTGTTCAGGAGTCTTAGGCCAGTGGCCACTATTTTGACCATCGACAGCGTATACGGGATTGACATGTCCGAAAGTAAGATAATCCGTGCTTCGGAAGGCACGTTAAGCCGTTGGTCGCGGTTACTACTTACTGATATAAGTAAGTAGTCGTTACATGAGCCATGTCAGGGGCCTTTAGCGGCTCAATAATAACCCTGACACCAGGGTTGATGAGGTTGGTAATCCACCTCACAACCCACACGATAGATGAAGAAGAATCACTATGGTGCCAAACCCGCGAAGGAAAAATCAGCCCAAAACAGGTTACGTACCTCCAAAAATGCATTTCTCGGGAATGTGGGTTTTCTCACGATGTTTTCCTTCACCGCTGAGCACGTGACAAGTATTTATGATCCAAACATGAATTCGAAAACAAATTCGACAATCATTGGTTTAGGCCTGTGCTGGATTCGAACCTGCGACATCAAAGGGAGAGGCAAGCGTTCTACCAACTGGGCTACCACGGCGTGGGCTATACGGTACTACTGACATATCCCACAATTATTATTAAACAACCTCTATGAATAATTAATCAATCGGTATTTGACACCGTCGCAAGCGAAGTTATGTGATATGATGGTCATAACACATGTCAATAACTACAATTGATTCACGCTTTAATTCATCAGCTGTGAAACAATGTGGTACTGGGATTACGTCACGAATGCGTACACGCATTCTGTGTGACAATCAGCTGACTTGTGTATTGATTTGTCTTATTTATTTATTGGCGTTTTGTTTTATGAATTGTTCCATTGTCTCATTCAGTTTCCTTGTATAACGTTTATAAGGGTAATGTCGTTATTATTATTATTGCGTATGGTAGACAAAAATAAAATATCCTGCGTGGATCATATATCCAGCTGAAGCTCCCCTAAACAAGTCTCTGCCGCATCCGTCACACAATGCAGCCCGGCTATGCCACCTGGGAACCGGTGCAGAGGGCACTCGTTCACTATGTGAGATATGGTTTGATCCGGGTGACCACATTCACAGTATGGCGACTCCTTTAAGCTCCATTTATGTAGGTGAGTGATGGTTTGACTTTCCATGGTTGGTCCTACACCGGTCAGGGTAATGTCGCGAGTCTTTTGCATACAATTCTCGGTGCATTCGCTGAGTGTGAACAGAGCCTTATCGTCTTCTTATAGTGTAAACTTCGTAAGCAGTTTTAATAGCAACTGCGTGCGTTCTGATAAAACAAAACTTGAATGAAGTCTCTTTATATAATAGTATTTCAGTTGATAAGAGCAGAGCAGTTCGTGCAAAGTAGTGGTCTATATGTTAAGTTCACGACTACTTTCCCGATTGGGCTAGGCAGGGGTACATCCGTCGCAAGATGAACCGAGCTCCTGTAGACCAACGTAATAGGTGATGAGCTGTATCGACGTCTATAAAGTGGACGAGACTACCACCTAGATATACCTACTTATATCTTGGTGATGTCGTGTCATCACCGTATTAGATAGATAGATATTACAGATTTATAAGTTTATTTTTTGTCTACAAATAACATACACAATTATACAGTACGTAGACCATCATACCTACAGGCGCCAAACCTTTCACTATGACAAACCTTTTCAAAAATCAACTGCCGAACTTAGAAGCAAAACATAACAACAAAATAAGCTCACAACTACATCCCAATTGGAAGAGTCAGAGGTACATTCATCGCAAGATGAACTAGATACCCACACCTCACCGAGCTTTCTGTTAGACCAACGTAATAGGTGATGAGCTGTATCGACGTCTATAAAGGTCGAACCAACTGCAAGCATTAAGTATTTATTTTATATTCTCCATAATTACCCCAATAGGAAGCATAATAGATATGTACCTAGTATGAGAAATAAAACGTCAAAATTATAACCCGCACACTAAGCTAATTAGTGATGTTACTACGGTCTCGATCATACTTTTACGTACGAATGTATGTTAGTATTAATTTAATTAACTCATAGCATAATGTTTACCGCAGAATAATGTTTTAAAAGAGCATTTTAGAATGTAACATGAGATAACAAAGATACGAACTGTATCCAGCAGAGATCATTACTTTTAATGTGACTCATACAATAAGTTTGTAGGAAAGTAAAAGGAGGTGCGGGCGCGCTCGTATCTCTAGAAAGAATGTGCAATGTTGTTGTAACTTTGTAATAAAATTGGCAAATGTTTACGTCGTCTTCAGACTCTGAAGTTGAAATAATAAAATGACATGTCCAGTGGTGTGCTATACTCGGAAATATTCCCAAAGTGGTAACATTCTCGGCATCAGGCGATATATATAGAAACGGGATTGTGAGGCACTGGATTAGAGTGCATCGGGACGTGAACAAAAAATAAAGTTTTAAATGTTAGTATTGCCCCGTAAACACTTTTAAATTTACTTTGTGTGTTATGTGTGTAATTTCCCTTTTACTTTTACTGTTTGTGATGTCTTTTTGCTGTAATTTGTAATTTTAAAATATGGGCCTGGCCTGAAATAAAGAATATTATTATATTATATTAAAAAGGCGCAAAAGTTATGTAAAAGCTTTATTACCTAACCTTTAGGATCCGAGTACAACAAAGCAGACGGTGTTCTTATTATTATCTGTTTTAAGACAGTAGTTAAACAAAAACTTTACAAAAAAGGTTATTATAAAGTTAGTGATTATTTAGAAGATATGAATGCATGGGATTAACTGTCTGAGAACTGATATTAGGCAGCTAAATTTCTCAATTGTATACCAATATTTTATGTTTTTTTTTTTAAAGAACGTCTAGGGCCCTGTGCCGAGGTTTTTCTTGCAGCTTCTTTTCCCCGGCTATACAGGTTGTGAGAAGCTGCAGTAGTTTCAGGCGGATGAGACGTTCGTTATGTAAAATTGACGATTCAAAGTGTAACTATGTTACCTATTGAATAAAGATATTTTTGAATTTGAATTTGAATTAAAGATTTTTTATTACAGGAACATTCTCGTTTTGGGAACATTCCCGGGAACGACACATTTATAACTTTATCAAAGTATATAACGCATATTTCATGGAAGTTGTTGTATATTGTATCTTAAGTGCCGTTTTCACTAACACAGTTGGCGCGACCATTACAGACGGCGATACGGCTCACCACCTATCACGTTGGTCTAACAGAAAGCTTGGTGAGGTGTGGGTACTTAGTTCATCTTGCGATGGATGTACTTCTGATTCTCCCAATTGGGTTGTAGTCGTGGGCTTATGTTATTGTTATGTTATGTAATTAAAACACATAATAACGGGTTCTTACCGCGTTTAAAGCAGGGATATGAGACTCCCGATATTTCATTTTTTTTGATTAGCATTTTATAATTCATATTTTAACCTAGTGAAATATCCTATGTGCTCCTCATCATCAGCCGTATGACGCCCACTGCTGGGCATAGGCCTCCCCCAAGGATCTCCACGACGATCGGTCCTGCGCTGCTCGCATCCAGCGGCTTCCCGCGACCTTCACCAGATCGTCGGTCCACCTTGTAGCGGGCCTACTCACTGAGCGTCGTCCGACACGTGGTCGCCACTCCAGAACCTTTCCGCCCCATCGGCCATCGGTTCTCCTCGCTATGTGCTCCTAGATTACTTTTTTAAACAGCTTATATACGTCCCACTGCTGGACATAGATCTCCCCTTAATCAACCGGAGGGGGTATGGAGCATGACCACCACGATGCTCCACTGCGGGTTAGTGGAGATGTTTTTACGGCTAATAGCCGGGACCAACAGCTTAACGTGCCCTCCGAAGCATGGAATCATCTTATTTTTCAGACAATCAGGTGATTCAAGCCTGCAATGTCCTTACCAAACAAAGGACAGTCTCACAAAGTGATTTAGAAAATGTCCTCCAGGTCGTGAGCCTAACGCTCTGACCACCAGACCAAGGAGGCTGTTTCTAGATACTCGTATCATTTAACCTTAGGCCTACGACAATTTCACAACGTTTACCTTTAGCCAAAGCTTCGTATAAGGAAGATGAAAAGAACACATAAAATATTATGGTAGGACGTGCTCTGGGCTTTCAATTAAAGATTAAGTGGGTAAATGATAATATAAGGCTCAACGGCGAAAGAACTGAGAGGGAGATTCGCACATTATCGCGAAAGAATCGCCTTTCGATAAATTGTAATGACACTTAATTATTAACGAGCCATTATTTATCACTTGCATGCGAAGTTTACCTCGGTGAAATAATCCAGCTGTTGTCGTGACTCGACGGAGTATCAGATGACTGTGGTATACAGGATGTTAGTGGCACCGTAACGAATACTGAGGGGGATGATTCAGACCATGATTCTATGTGGAATATTCCGCCGCAAAATTAATGTTTTTTTGTGTATTTTTAATTCTATACCTTTGCGATGGAAAATTTCAAACTCAGAATAATGACTGAAAGTGACATCGTAACGAATACTGAGGTTTAAAAAGGCCACAACGTGAGCAATTTATCTAAAAAGGAAATATTGCTTTTTGACGTTTGTTTGCATTACTTTTTAAACCCCCTCTTTTAACTAAGAAGACACAGGTGAGGTAGTGTTTATCCACCTGATTACTTTTTGTTGGCGGCGCGATTCAGTGCAATAGAACCCTCAGAATTTAAGAAATCACCTACGATATCTGTCTTGTTGTGATGAGTAAAAATTAAATGATTATTTCATCCGTACTGTAACCATAGCCATAGTTTGAGGATCTCGGTGGCGCAGCGGTAAACGCGCTCGGTCTGCGATTGTTGAAGTTAAGCAACTTTCGCAAAGGCCGGTCATAGGATGGGTGACCACAAAAAAAAAAAACATCTCGAGCTCCTCCGTGCTTCGGAAGGTACGTTAAGCCGTTGGTCCCGGCTGCATTAGCAGTCGTTAATAACCACCAATCCGCACTGGGCCCGCGTGGTGGTTTAAGGCCCGATCTCCCTATCCATCCATAGGGAAGACCCGTGCCCCAGCAGTGGGGACGTCAATGGGCTAGTGATGATGATAATGACTGTAACCATAAATTAATTTTGCCGGGTGTAAGCCCTCTGTACGTCCCATTCGGCTCGCCCAAAGTATACCTATCTGAACATCAGGAAGTAAATTAAGTGGTGAGTGAAGCAATAGGTCAGAGCATCCATAATGTATGTCCGTATGACGTCACCTGTATGTAGGAGCAACCAGGGCGCGGAGAATGGCCCATCTCGACACGTCGATGAATATGGATGCGCCCGCGCACACGGCAGCTGAAATTATTTAATAACTACATTTATGTCTATTGTTAGATTATGTTTGGATGTTACAGAGTTCTTGTTTGTCAATTACATCATATAATTTAGGTCATGTAAAAACATAACACCACCAAACAAACATAACGTTGGTCTAACAGAAAGCTCGGTGAGGCGTGGGTACTGAGTTCATCTTGCGATGGATCTTGACTGACTGACCCATTAGGATATATTTGTGAGTTTATGTTATGTTAAAATATCTACAACATACGATGTAATAGAATGGAGCCATAGAAACCACGTGATATCAATTATCTATGATCAAAACATGAATTTAAACTCATAAAGTAGAATTCAGTGGACTTATATGTTAATAGAGCTGGCGATGAATAGTGTATATACTATGTACGTACGTCTAACCGTACGTCTAACGTAACCTACCCCTTCAGGGATACAGGTGTGATGTTATCTTATGCTATACATATGTTGGTTCTTTTAACTAAATGATCAGTCTCAAAGTAAAGTAGATCATAGATTAGATGTTAAGTATATAAATAATATTCAGAAAAACGTCGGTAACTGAACTTTATACTTATTTCATAATTATGTTATACACACCTACTTGTCATATATTGTTTATGAATCTCTCTCGTTATGTTTATCTGTGGCTTTTATTTTACACATCTGTTTATTTGCCGTATCTATTATGTATACTTTAACCCCTTGGCATACTATCTACCTTTGACTAATACTTTCATATTTTTCGTAATCCCTTAATTCATATATTTTCTTCATAATTATATTTGCTTATTTTCTCATTTATTGTAAGTAAATCCCGACACTTTTTGTTGGCACGATAGTTCAAAGTGTTTATAAGCGTAACTTAGGTACTGGCAGAATATCAGTGTTGCTAAGAGTGGTATTTCTACTATCCTTGGCAACAACATGCTGAGTCAGTCCCTTTTCCCTGGCAGTGTATTTTTGATTTGTATACTTATCTTTATCTTCTCTACTATTGTACTGCACTGTTTTGGGAATAAAGTTATTCTATTCTATTCTATTCTATAATTAGGTATTTAATAAAGCATTTTCTAAAATGAAACCTTCTGTAGAGTTATACAAGTGGTTGGTATTCGGGAACCAGCAACTGTTGTATCGAACTTATACACTTAGAGTTTTCAGAAAGTTATAACTTCAGGTATCTGGAGGTACTTTCAAAACTCTGCACATTTTGCCGAGATAGGTACTGAAGAATAATTTGTTAATATTTGATAGCAAGTTTAAATAAGTTTCATGGGAATTAAGACACGAATTCTGTAGTTTAGACCTTAATAGTGTACTAGCTGTTGCCCGCGGGTTCGCTTGCGTTAAATTTGGGGTAACACGGTTTCCCTTTCCTAATAGACCAAATTTTAACTTCTCATCTTGAAAGCGAAAAAAGTATCCCATAAAAAATTTCCCCCATCTTTCAAGGGGTTGGGGGCAGATTTCCAAAAAAACTGATGCACAATTTTTTTGTTAGTCACAAATACTTTGCATACCAAGTTTTAGCTTTCTATCTTGGAAATTGCGGAATGCTCCATACATACTTATGCAGAAATTAAAAAAAAACCCTCCCAAAATTTTGTATTGGTCAATAGCTTCCGTCTCTTTTCTTTTCGGCGGATTTAAAGCAGGAATCGGGGCCTATATGTACCTATACGACCAGTCTAGTCTGCTGTCTTGTCTAAAATCTATTGTCCCAAAAAACAAGTTAAAGCTGTTTACATTCTGCCTACGTGACAATAAGCCTGATTAATTACTACGATAATGTTTTGATTTCCTAATACTTTTAGTCGAAACTATCTGCCAAATTTGTGGTTAGATAAAATCATCACGCTTGTGTTACAAATGGGGGTTATCCTCGGGGCGTGTTTCCATGATGTCGTGTGTGAGCTCGTCTTGACTGAGACCCCATTATGCGCACGCGCAAGGCCGCAGATTTCGGCGCGCGAGTGCTGCCGTGACCGGGTACGTCTTTGTGTGCTCATTTACTTACCTAGTTTGGTAACATTATAATGATTCTCGTGGAAAGCAAAGATATGAGTAGATATGGGTAGGTGCTTCAAATTCATCAAAATACATTTTTACAAAGAAAGAGAGGAAGGGGAAGACCAAAAAGAGCTTACATGGAATAGATTAAAGAAAAAGTTAACGTCGTGTCTTATAGGGAAGTCAAAGAATTGGCTTTTGATAGACTGGAATGGAAAATGCTACAGCGACAAGAGCGTGGCTCTTAAATTGATGATGATGACATTTTTACAATACAATACAAAACGCTTTATTGCACATATAAACACATTAAAAACAATTACAAATGTGACAAGA
Organism: Pectinophora gossypiella; assembly: GCF_024362695.1. Classification (NCBI taxonomy): domain Eukaryota; kingdom Metazoa; phylum Arthropoda; class Insecta; order Lepidoptera; family Gelechiidae; genus Pectinophora; species Pectinophora gossypiella. The sequence continues at coordinate 16,754,237 of NC_065413.1, read as the reverse complement.
GAAGTACAATCGGCGGCCTTATTGCTAAATAGCATTTTTTAAATAAAATATATTTCTCTTACACATTTTAAATTTTCTTTAATATTAGCTAACCACAAAGAATTATTGATAGATTGATTGAATTGTTTACGATTTGGCTAAGGCGCCCGGACTCCAATGGGTAATCTTTAAGAAGGTAAAAAATAAAGGAAAACATGAAACAGTAGGACTCTGTGCTGGGAGGTTTTCTGGCCACGTCTTTCCCTCAGCGTTACAGATTCCGATGTGGTAGTAGTTTTACAGCTAGTTATATAATATGTAATTTAATTTTTTGTGACGTTCAAAAAGCGCTAACTTTGTAAGCCAATTTTGAAAAATAAATATTTTTGAATTATTTTTTTTGGTTGTGTTTTAGATAAGTTGCGTGTAAATCTAGCCACAGACACATTAGATTGCTAACGTTTTTGCATCACATTATAAGTTCCATTCTTTTCAATGACGAACTGAAATGTGCTATTGTGGACTATATGGGTCGCGTCGGGGCTACTTTGTGAAATAATGTGGAAGATGAGTCAACTGCCAGTCTGTAAAAGGATGACGCTTTATTATTAAATTACTTTTGCAATTACTGACCGGTGAATAAAGAAAAAGCTACATGTTTAAGTCCTATGTAATAGGGGACGAGCTTCTGCCATCGTGGGCATAAATGGTGGAAACCACGTGATATTAATTATCCATGATCCACAGGCGAGGAGTGGTTGTGTATTTATACACTTCTGCCTACCCGTTAAAATAAACAAATAAAAAATAAAAATAAAATAAAAATCATTTATAGATATGTTAGTATGATTAGCTTACATGCTATGTTAGTAACAAGTAATGTAGATAATAAGCAGATGGGCAACCTCACCGTGCGCTCGGGCGCAACACGTGCAGCTCGGTGAACAGGCCCAGCAGCGCGGAGTCCAGCCGGTCTCCCACCATCCTAAGGACGCTGTTCGTGCTCCCTCGCACTCTGCGTACTAATGAGCCAACTTTTTTGCGAATTACCGCGTAAAAGTCGTCGACTCCAGCATCGGCAAACATGCCTGAGGCGCTGCAGTAACGAGGGAGCCTAAACAGAGCCCTAAATACATTATTGTACTGGATACGCAGAGCGTTATAGGCCCCAAGTGTAAAGTTGGCCCACAGACTGTCCGCATAAAAAGTCTGACAGTATGCCTTAAACAGCGTAATTTTAACTTCTGCTGAACACCGAGCAAACCTGCGTGCCAACATATTACCACGTACCGATAACCCTCTGCGCTCCCTCTCAATATCAGCATTATCACATAAATTTTCAGTGACTATGTGACCAAGATGTTTAAACTGGGAAACACGGTTCAAAGGTGTGCTATTTTGAGTGATTGGAGGTATGATAGTCGGCCATATTTTGTCAGCTTTAAATAGCATGAACTCACTCTTTCTTTCATTATATTTTAAACCATGTTCCCCAGCATAAGTCTCACATACATGTAAAAGTTTTCTTAAACCCCCTATCGAGGGGCTCAGTAGCATACATACATATGTGTAAATAACCTAAGTTATGCTGATGACATGGTGCATACAAAGAAAGAAAGAAACATTTAATATTTAGGACACCACAGACACGGATTACATACCGTCCGCCCGTCCGGTTCCGTTCGGGGATTCAGGCGTGATGTTATGATGCTATTAGTTTTTATTTATTTTACATACTTACTTTGTATTTGTAGGTGTTAATTATCATTTATGATGCAAAGAAACATTTCCAAAAATTTTAAATAATTAAAATGACATACATTTATCAGGGTTGTTTTTGCAGTTTGAGAAAGGCAGGCAGACAAGGGGCGCTAAATATACTATATTATAAGTACTTCAATTCCTCCACCAACTCGCAGTGGAGCAGCGTGGTGGAGTATGTTCCACACCCCGTCCGGTTGATCCTAGAGTATATTTAAGATACCAATAGTTAATTATGTCTTACGACCTCCGTGGTCCAGTGGTTGAGCGTTGGGCTCACGATCCTGAGGTCCCGGGTTCGCATCCCGGTGGGGACATATCACAAAAATCACTTTGTTATCCCTAGTTTGGTTAGTACATTACAGGCTGATCACCTGATTGTCCAAAAAAGTAAGATGATCCGTGCTTCGGAAGGCACGTTAAGTCGTTGGTCCCGACTACTACTTACTGATGTAAGTAAGTAGTCGTTACACGAGTCATGTTAGGGGCCTTTGGCAGCTCAATAGCTCAATAGCTGACACCAGGGTTGATGAGGTTGGTAATTCACCTCACAACCCACACGATAGAAGAAGATTATGTCTAAAAGGTCAAAAAAGCAATAATACCTTTTACATCGCTTCTACAATTACAGACCACACACACATCCAAACAAATTAACACGTTTGAAACCACAATCCATTTAATATCTCAAGAGAAGGCACATCATAATGTAGGACCTTGTGATTGCTCTAGATTGCGGTGTCATTGACCGTTACCACCACTGTGGTGATCGGATGGGGTATGGCATCGATGGAGGTTCGCGGAATGCAGCGAGTGGCGCACGCGCATATTCATTATGACGTGAAGGTTGCTTTTGGTGCTCCGTGATTCGTGCAGTTAGGGTTCCTTGAGATAGAGATTTCAATAACTTAAACACTTCATGAGTTCACTTTGACTTCCTTATAAGACACGACGTTCACCTTTTCTTAATCTGTTCCATGTAAGTTCTTCTTGGTCTTCCCCTTCCTCTGTTTCCTTGTAGCTTCCCTCCTGTGATGTTATAAAAAAATTCGTCGTGTCTTATTAAGTGTCCAATCATCTTGCCTCTTCTGTCCTCAATAATTCCTCATTAGTAACCCACATACAAATATGAACACATATGAATATGAATTAAAGGCGCTCAGTGGATTATAGTTTCATCATAACAATGAAGCTTTTTAATAAATAATTAAAACACATAATAACGGGTTCTTACCGCTTTTAAAGTAGGGATGCCCGTAAAAAGTTATGGATGAACCTACTCCACTCCAATCTCATCAGTCATCCCGTGATCATGGCACTTGCAACAGTGTCGAAATATCGGGAGTCTCATATCTTTAAACGCGCTAAGAACCCGTTATTATGTGTTTTAATTTTTAATAAATACACGTGCGGAACCCCGTAACACAATTTATGTTCTCGCATTATTCTGCTGTATGTTCCTAATTCGCTTGCGCGAGCGCCTGGCTCGCACTTGTATATTACTATAATGCACTCATTGTAACGCTCCCCCCTTCTTAACTAGCAACTATCCTGGTCACGGCACCAAATGTAACGCACCCCCCCTTACAACTATCCTATTCACGGCATCAAATATAACGCACCCCTCCTTCGCAACTCGTTTAAACACCTGCCTAAATCTATATATATCCCTACAATCATCTACTTTGACCGATAAGTACGTATAAATATACCTGTAAGGAAAATTCACACAGCACAGAAATCATATAAACAGACATATTCAAACGACTATGATAAAGCATAATATAATCCACCTGAAATAAAAGTACACAGACACGAACAGATAAAAATATATCAAATCAAGAAATCCTTAAAATATAACATGCAGCTGTAAAACGAATTCGTAAAATAATCAAAGTAGATTTTAATTGGCCAATTAATAATAATGTGATCGTCTAGTATATTATGGTTAGGACTCTACGTTGTGTTTTTGTAATAACTCAAATTCTTTGAATGAAGGTATGTTGAGATCAGGATGAACGTACGAAAGGAGACGTTAAGAATGCCATACATATTATACATGTCATAAATAAAAAGAATACAATATAAAACAATATACAGTAAATGAAATAAAGTTGAACAAATACTTAAATATTAATATATATAAAGTAATTTTAAATATTATAGTTTTGTTGCAAGTCGATAAAGAGACTAAATTAAATTAGATTAATATGAGAATTTAGAGGAGTACTAGAATGGTATTTGTATTTGGTACAATGAGAGACATAAGTAATAAACTTGAATACGATATAGATTGAAATATTGAAGTTTTGTCAATTGAGATTAAATTGAGATTGCTATAATAGTATCTATATAAAAATAAATAATTATAAATATAGGTAGGTTAAGTTAAATAAGGATTTATTTGTTTAGGAATTAGGTTTTATTATTGTGAAAGATCTAGGAACACAGGAAAAGGATTAGAATCCCATACCAACAATGTAATGGTATAGGGTGCCTTTTCGAGCCCCGACCACGCTCTTCGGCGAATGAGGCCCTACCCTGATTTAGGCCCCTCTCCGAAAAGGATATATTTTGTAAAGAAGAGCCATTCGGCCTTGTTGTAGAGATGAACTATCTCTGAAGTATAAAATAAAGTGTAAGGATTTGGGATGAGCAGCACTCAGCACCAATCAGCTTCATAGCTTACTTTATTCAATTAGTATTAGATTTAATGTATGGTCAGCCTCATATGCAAAACATGCAATATAATATTCTTAGCTTTGGTAAACAATATCAGCATTTCATCATATGTCGGACTACACCCAAGGGCACGTTAACTTGTGGTGCGATAAATGTCGTGACTACGTCCAGTATTGATATTATAAATGAGTAAGGATGTTAAGACAGGTCATATAAAAGATAATATTCGATGATAGTAACAAAGACAGGCTTTCGTTAGTCCGTCACAAAGGACTGCAACTCGTCGATAATTTATTCATATAAATAGTAGTATGATGAAGTACGATCGAGCGCTAGGACAACGGCCTGGATAATATCGAGAATATTAATAAATAACGCAGGTATGACCGTATGACAGAGTAACAATAGAATATTCAAATGATTAAATGTATATAGAATAACATATTCTATTGATAATGTACACAAAAATATTCACTTGTCATTATGCAGAGTGCTCCCGTTCAGGATATTTCAACAAGATAGGTTTGTCAAGTTAAGGAACTTTCAATAGAAGGTTGAGAAGGAAATCATATTAATTGTTATCTTCAACATAGTCATAATATAAACGTAATTGATATACTTAATAAAATAATAATTATAAATATTATAATATTCATCTAGAAATATCCAGATTCATTTGTACCTATATGTCAATTTGGAACGATTGTTGAAGAGAAAATTAGTGAATAAATAATATAAGTAGATATTAATTAAGTACTTAGACGTTTAACCTTGCAGTGGTATCAAAATTATACCTCAATCACAAAAAAACAATATAATTTTTAGAGTTGATCTACTGACTTATCCAACCTATACTTGTCACATTCCCAATGATCCTAACCAATCCTAATCTTACACCTATTCTTACTTGAGACCTGAAACCGATGTTTCAGATCGCTTTGTTCCTCTCAGCAACACCGTACGACTCCACCCTCTAGCTACCCGGCTCGTCTTTCTCAACTCCAGCGTCAACCCCTACAGTCTTTTCAACCCCTACAGTCTTTTCAACCCCTACAGTCTTTTCAACCCCTACAGTCTTTCCACTCACTACACTCACAACACACCCGACGGTCACGACCTGCTCCCGCGACGTCCGATGGGCAACTCCCCTCACAACCCTCACAACGACCACGACCTGCTCCCGCGACGTACGATGGGCAAGCTCTCTCTCAATCCTCACAACGGTCACGACCCACTCCCGCGACGTACGATGGGCAAGTCCTCGTCAACCCTCACAACGACCACGACCTGCTCCCGCGACGTCCGAATCGCAAGTCCCCGATCCTTGTGTTCTCTCTAACATTCTTCCCACACGTTCTCAAGTTGTTTTTTCCCAAAAACCATTAACCTTTCTACATCTGCATTGCATATGTTAAGTGCAATCATTCCTATACTTTATTGCCTACAATCGAGTCCTTTGTATTTGGTTGGAATGCCCATTGTGCTAGCCACTTAGACAAAAGTTACTTCTCTGCTCTCATATCATATATCACAAACTTTATGGCAAACATTTGTATATGTTATCGTCTAATATTTAAATTTATTGGACGTTTTGTTTTTGGCTTAGTATTTCTTATGAAATGTTTATAAAAACCTTTTCAAGTACCTACCCTACAGTATGAGATTCCCATGGCGTAAAGTTCTTCGGAATGCGTATAAAAAAGTAACACACTTAATAGAACAAACATAATATGTTCACACCCTCTTTCCCTATCAGGGTAGCCAGAAGCTCTACCTTCACACATCGTACCAGCCACCCTTTGCTTCTCAGATTCTTACTCCGAATATTATGTTGGTTATTGGGGTTGGTTCCGTCACAATCGCCCCCTAAATTATTACGAAGTTTACCAGAGTGATAATTTATAAGAATTAAAGGAACACCACAATAACCTTCCCACAAATCCTTAATATCATGACGCTTTCTAGCTAAGTCAACTATAACTATCCTTCATGAACATCCACACATACATTATCTACATGTATTATATTACGCCCCCAAGTCCTATCAAACTGAGTGAAACTCCAAAAACTCTCAATGTTCTAAGGATACAGCATATCCTAATAAGAACAAATTCAACTAATGCATGTTATTAAGGGCATGTAAATAAATAATAATATACTACATATATACTTAATAACAATACAAATAGGTTATAATTATGTCACTATAGTAATGAAAAAGACAAGTAGGTACCTAAGCAATGGAATGTAAGTTAGGTTATAAATATTTATATAGTTTAAAAGTAGTCAAGTCAAGCAAACCTAAACTTAATGACACTGATTACAGCTTATAATGAAACAAGTAAAGACTTATAAAAAAGTAAGAAATAAGATAAAACTTAATGTATAATATAATTAACTGAATTATGATGGTTTAGTCTCTCAGACTAATTAAAACAGCAACTTAAAGCTTAAGAATAACATAGGTAATTGTAATTAAAAATTTAAAGGTGATAATAAATCCCGTCTATCGCCCAAAACCAATGAGATCCCATCTCTCATTCAGCCTCCACATCAACAACAAATAGGTATATGGAATGATAAGCACATAAAATGTGGCATATCAGAAGCGTTAGGTAAAATAAATTGGTAGGTGAAGGTAAGAGCTTCCCAACACCAATTTCACATATGTAATAAAATTATTTAAGTTAAATAGATTTACATCCAATCTAACAACACAACTCATTGCGATGCATAGCTGACACCATAGCCATGGCTCTAAAAGGTAAGAAGGTAAGTAAGTGAGCGACTTAGCAACCGGAAGCCAATACGCAGCTACTCATCACTGTCCTCCCCTCAATACACCTCAGTGCAAGAGGATCAACAGAAGCAGAGACTACCGAACTGGATTGACCCCGTGTATACTAAGCAAAAATGTCCCTAACGTCCCTACCATGGCTTCAGTGGCATTGCAATAACACCAGCCATAAGAATAAGTATGAGTGTGAGTGTGCGATGGATGGTCATGAATATGATACCAACCATGAATCACAAGAATATATGCGGTCAAACTGGATGTAATTGTTATGCATAAATGCATTATAAGTAGCAATAATATTGTATGTTAGTAATCTCACAAATTGCATAGTGAAATCAGGCCAGGTAAACCCCCGGACAAGGTTTAGTTTATAAAGTTAGGTATGTCACTATCTGGCAGCAGTGACATTAAAGTATAATCAGGTAGATGAATAATAAAATAACACAATTAAATTGTGTTGAATTGGTTTATGTATATCAGTGTAATCAAGCCAGGCAGGCCCGGAATATACAGATAAGTATGTAAGAAGTCATGTTAAGTCACATAGGTGAAATAACAACACAGATTCAAAGGATATAAGTTTATTCAAAAGCCATTACCAATAATACCATTACCTTCATCTCATGGTATCCAGACTTTTATAAATCAATTCAAATTAGTAATTTAGTGTATTATTTACATGGCTTAATAAGCCACAATAAGCTGATAGGTCCAGAGAGGGTCATAATAAAATTACATCATGACACAAGAGGACAAAGTTGACCCATACCATACAATACTGATTATAAGGCATCGGCTAGAGTCTTCATACTCGAAAGTATCGCCACGCACAACCGCTCATCAGGAGGAGGCAATCCAACCTGACTATCCAAGTCGCAACGCTGGCTCGATACTGATTATCTAGCTTCATCTCATATTGGCGGATGGTCCTCCTGTCCCAATATCAGAAAGAAGGTCATGGATAATAATATCTCACCGCACCACTCCTGTAGATAGCTGTATCTCCCAAAGCACCACTATAGAACAATTCAGAACCATGTTACAGTGGTAACAACAACTGTTCCAACAATTATTCTACATTGACACAGTGAGGTAGCAGGCCGTAAACCAAAAAGATTCACCCTGTGTAACGTCAGATTGGTTTTCGAGTAGAATCCTCGGGGAATTCTAACTACAATAAAACACAGCAAGATTACAATCCAACCTGGACCATCAGTCTAGGTTGACAAAATATAAAGTAAAAATCTAAATCCATGAGGTTACCTCTAAAACCAGGATACCTCATTCTGTATACTGATCTCCCATCTCCAGGCAATAATTATATTACCTCGAAATGTAGGTCTCAACACACAGAACTACACGAAGAACATTTTTTTTAGTCTATGCGGCAAAATGTACAATTTTCTTTGTAAACATTGACACACAGCCCAAACATAACCAATTAGATAATAAAGTCCAGTCAGAATATATCACAAGCAGTCATTCCCTACGTGGCTAAAAACCGTCAGTCAATATTTAAATAGATAAACATACATAAACTACATAATATAATAACATAAATAGTAACAAAACACAAACAAAGGTAAACAATCACAAGCTGCACATGGTCCTTACGTTCGCAAGTTTTCCTATGCACTTTTGGCACTCCTATCGGGCCCTACCAACTTACAGAATCTCTCTTCTGACTTGAAATTCCTAAATAGGAAAACACTAAATTCAAATTAAGAAATAAGTAGTCTCATAATGATATAAATACTAGAAAATCATTATCACTTCCATATAAGTTTGTAGGTCTATGAATTTATGAAACCTAAGGTGAAACAAAATTTACATGTACATGTTTCTCTGTCCTTTTTTTTTTTTTTTTTAATCCTACTATTCCCGCTATTAGCATCTATGCCTAATAAGAATGTGTCCCAATAAGACCGTGATCAACACTCTCCGTTTCCTTTGCGTTGAACTTCTCACTAACATTCGACTCAATTATATTTTAAAGAGAACATGATTTAATAGAATCACGTTTGATCATTCCTTTCATTAACTTCAAGTATTTCCACTATCACAAGACCCTATAAAAATTATGTCCTAGTAAGAACATGTCCAAATATAAACATTTTGCCATTTCTGTTTCATTGTACCTAATGTTAGATAGAAGACAAATGTTCGCCCATCTCATTTGATACATCACTATCATTCCACAGCAACATATACACATACATACACGCCCCCAAATTCTAACAAGACGGTTTGAACTTCAAGCACTTCCAACAAGTATTATGTCCTAAACAATGAATCGTCCTCGTTTTCCTTTTCATGTCCTGTTCATGCTATGCAAAAACTGAAAGCAAATTCCAATATCCTACTGTTGGCATGTCATAAACACTTATACACAAGTTACGTTCTGAAAACTAGCTATTTATTTACCCCTGTTAATAATATCCATCATCCACTGCAAAACATAATTATAATACAACACTATACTGTACTCTCTATGAAATAAAATCGTTAAATGAAAAACTCATCAAGGCTAGTTATCTGATACTTATATGACAAACACACTTTTCAAAATTAATGTAGCTCAAATAAATATAACAAATAAACAGAAAACACAGATTTATAATAACATTAATACATGCTTTCTAAAAGTTCATGACTTCATAGCTCCAGGATATGTAACCATTATATAAATAATAATAATAATCCTCCATGCGATGTTCAGCCACCATGTCTACTACTACATTGATTGCCCTAACACTACGTAATATCGATCTGAAAGAAATCAATTAAACCTGATACTACTGGGACTACTTCTAGCTGCGAGCTCTCACCTTTAATATTGCAACCCCTAAAGTAATAAACCGATTTCTGTTCTTCTAAACCTAACTTCATAACATACATACATATCTGGTTTGCAATCCACTAAGATGACCAGAGTTACCTTACCAGACAACTTTGCACTTTCGTTGCTATCCTTATCCTATTCCAATTAACTAAATAATCAATGTGTTCATTGCTGGGCATATAACAAAATTATTAATAACTACAGGTGTAATAATCATACAAGATCACTACTCTCCATTGAATAAACCAATTTGTTTGACTGCTGGGCATCACGCTTCATTGTTGGGTAACGTACACACACGAGAGACATACACACATAACTCACACCCATGTTCCCAATTCTGTAATAAACAGAAGTAAAATCTCTACCAGGAAGTATTAAAGTCACCGAAAGATATTTTACAGTTATAAGACTGAATGTCCCTTTAGAGCCCAAACCCAAACCTATTGTCTAACAATTGCGACTAGAAATTTCGTTCTCAAGAATTTAATTAAAATACCCATCATACACATCATTTACTCAAATATGAACTGTGTCGTAGTTAGAATTATTTTCAACATAACATACAAACAACAACATAACAACATACATATAAACACACAATCCTCTTCTTCTTCTACTGTTTTTATCCCCTGTAGAGTTGTAGGACTCACACACAACCAATCGAATATAATATATGTTCCACTGCTCAACTCATATACATATATACTCAACAGTTTCATTAATAACTACTGCATCACATAATCTGTACACATTTCATTGTACTCGAACATTAGACTGGGTAAAGGATAAACTGCTGGTGATGAACAATTACATGATTTATACTAAGGTCCACATAGCATACAACCATACTTAATCAACTAGTATAATGTCTCACTGCTGGGTTTATATTTTAATGTGTATGACAATAAAATAACTAATGAGCATTATATTACGTCTGTCCACTGCTAGGCTACATACTTTTTATTATAATTCTATATAATTGTTAAAATTAATCCTTATATTCTAAATGCTTGTTAAATTCTCAATTAAATCAGAATTTAATATTTTACTAAATAATTCTGAATTATTACCTTCCTGACAATGTAGTCAGTTACCTATCCGTATTGCTACCAAAGAGTATTTCATACTTTGCTAGATGTTAGCAATAATGATCAATACTAACATGTACCTAATATTTAACTAGAAAAAGCGTACGAAAGGGGAATTCACACATGTAACCACCCCTTTTGGAACAAAAGTAATTTTTAATGTCAAATGAATATCAATTGTATGCACATATCTGTGTTAACTACTGCTATATTAATTATTTCAATTTAAATGTTCCTAAAATAAAATTTACATTATTCTACCGAGTTCAAAACTAACCAATATCTAAGATAAGAAATTACCCCAAAAGCGTTGGAAGCTACTAATTATTTGCAATATATTCAAAATACCTATACTATAATACTAAAATAGAATCTAACCACACCTTTAATCTTTTTCATAAAGTAATAAAATAATAATAGTTAAGAATTCAATGTTGTGTTTTATACGACGTTCAAATTATTTTCGTAAATATGTTGATAAAGAACTAATAATAAAATAATAATAGAATAATAGAGTAATAATAATAGAGTGATATATTAATAGAATTATTTTTTTTTTATAAGACCTAAATAAAATGTAAAGAAAATGAATAAATTATAATTCTATATAGAAAACATACATACATAATAACATTTATAATAAAATTGATAATACTATATAACTCCACGCCCCCAAGACATTCAACCATTACTCAACATTTGAGACCTCATATCCTGGTCACGGCACCAAAATGTAACGCTCCCCCCTTCTTAACTAGCAACTATCCTGGTCACGGCACCAAATGTAACGCACCCCCCCTTACAACTATCCTATTCACGGCATCAAATATAACGCACCCCTCCTTCGCAACTCGTTTAAACACCTGCCTAAATCTATATATATCCCTACAATCATCTACTTTGACCGATAAGTACGTATAAATATACCTGTAAGGAAAATTCACACAGCACAGAAATCATATAAACAGACATATTCAAACGACTATGATAAAGCATAATATAATCCACCTGAAATAAAAGTACACAGACACGAACAGATAAAAATATATCAAATCAAGAAATCCTTAAAATATAACATGCAGCTGTAAAACGAATTCGTAAAATAATCAAAGTAGATTTTAATTGGCCAATTAATAATAATGTGATCGTCTAGTATATTATGGTTAGGACTCTACGTTGTGTTTTTGTAATAACTCAAATTCTTTGAATGAAGGTATGTTGAGATCAGGATGAACGTACGAAAGGAGACGTTAAGAATGCCATACATATTATACATGTCATAAATAAAAAGAATACAATATAAAACAATATACAGTAAATGAAATAAAGTTGAACAAATACTTAAATATTAATATATATAAAGTAATTTTAAATATTATAGTTTTGTTGCAAGTCGATAAAGAGACTAAATTAAATTAGATTAATATGAGAATTTAGAGGAGTACTAGAATGGTATTTGTATTTGGTACAATGAGAGACATAAGTAATAAACTTGAATACGATATAGATTGAAATATTGAAGTTTTGTCAATTGAGATTAAATTGAGATTGCTATAATAGTATCTATATAAAAATAAATAATTATAAATATAGGTAGGTTAAGTTAAATAAGGATTTATTTGTTTAGGAATTAGGTTTTATTATTGTGAAAGATCTAGGAACACAGGAAAAGGATTAGAATCCCATACCAACAATGTAATGGTATAGGGTGCCTTTTCGAGCCCCGACCACGCTCTTCGGCGAATGAGGCCCTACCCTGATTTAGGCCCCTCTCCGAAAAGGATATATTTTGTAAAGAAGAGCCATTCGGCCTTGTTGTAGAGATGAACTATCTCTGAAGTATAAAATAAAGTGTAAGGATTTGGGATGAGCAGCACTCAGCACCAATCAGCTTCATAGCTTACTTTATTCAATTAGTATTAGATTTAATGTATGGTCAGCCTCATATGCAAAACATGCAATATAATATTCTTAGCTTTGGTAAACAATATCAGCATTTCATCATATGTCGGACTACACCCAAGGGCACGTTAACTTGTGGTGCGATAAATGTCGTGACTACGTCCAGTATTGATATTATAAATGAGTAAGGATGTTAAGACAGGTCATATAAAAGATAATATTCGATGATAGTAACAAAGACAGGCTTTCGTTAGTCCGTCACAAAGGACTGCAACTCGTCGATAATTTATTCATATAAATAGTAGTATGATGAAGTACGATCGAGCGCTAGGACAACGGCCTGGATAATATCGAGAATATTAATAAATAACGCAGGTATGACCGTATGACAGAGTAACAATAGAATATTCAAATGATTAAATGTATATAGAATAACATATTCTATTGATAATGTACACAAAAATATTCACTTGTCATTATGCAGAGTGCTCCCGTTCAGGATATTTCAACAAGATAGGTTTGTCAAGTTAAGGAACTTTCAATAGAAGGTTGAGAAGGAAATCATATTAATTGTTATCTTCAACATAGTCATAATATAAACGTAATTGATATACTTAATAAAATAATAATTATAAATATTATAATATTCATCTAGAAATATCCAGATTCATTTGTACCTATATGTCAATTTGGAACGATTGTTGAAGAGAAAATTAGTGAATAAATAATATAAGTAGATATTAATTAAGTACTTAGACGTTTAACCTTGCAGTGGTATCAAAATTATACCTCAATCACAAAAAAACAATATAATTTTTAGAGTTGATCTACTGACTTATCCAACCTATACTTGTCACATTCCCAATGATCCTAACCAATCCTAATCTTACACCTATTCTTACTTGAGACCTGAAACCGATGTTTCAGATCGCTTTGTTCCTCTCAGCAACACCGTACGACTCCACCCTCTAGCTACCCGGCTCGTCTTTCTCAACTCCAGCGTCAACCCCTACAGTCTTTTCAACCCCTACAGTCTTTTCAACCCCTACAGTCTTTTCAACCCCTACAGTCTTTCCACTCACTACACTCACAACACACCCGACGGTCACGACCTGCTCCCGCGACGTCCGATGGGCAACTCCCCTCACAACCCTCACAACGACCACGACCTGCTCCCGCGACGTACGATGGGCAAGCTCTCTCTCAATCCTCACAACGGTCACGACCCACTCCCGCGACGTACGATGGGCAAGTCCTCGTCAACCCTCACAACGACCACGACCTGCTCCCGCGACGTCCGAATCGCAAGTCCCCGATCCTTGTGTTCTCTCTAACATTCTTCCCACACGTTCTCAAGTTGTTTTTTCCCAAAAACCATTAACCTTTCTACATCTGCATTGCATATGTTAAGTGCAATCATTCCTATACTTTATTGCCTACAATCGAGTCCTTTGTATTTGGTTGGAATGCCCATTGTGCTAACCACTTAGACAAAAGTTACTTCACTGCTCTCATATCATATATCACAAACTTTATGGCAAACATTTGTATATGTTATCGTCTAATATTTAAATTTATTGGACGTTTTGTTTTTGGCTTAGTATTTCTTATGAAATGTTTATAAAAACCTTTTCAAGTACCTACCCTACAGTATGAGATTCCCATGGCGTAAAGTTCTTCGGAATGCGTATAAAAAAGTAACACACTTAATAGAACAAACATAATATGTTCACACCCTCTTTCCCTATCAGGGTAGCCAGAAGCTCTACCTTCACACATCGTACCAGCCACCCTTTGCTTCTCAGATTCTTACTCCGAATATTATGTTGGTTATTGGGGTTGGTTCCGTCACATCATGTTAAACTGTATTCTACATACTCCACCCAAGTACCCACTGTTGGGCAACAGATAATTGCCGGTTGTTGTGATCTCACGCTAATTGCAGCGATTCATTAGTTGAAGCATTACAACGCTCTATAATGATCATATCGGAGGTCAGGTTGGTAGAACTTTTAGTTTATTTGCTTTGTAGTTAAGCTAAGTACATTTTATAAAAGAAAAATATAAGTTTCAAAACCAAAACGAAAATATTTCTGTGATCTCTTCCGAATAGTCACGTTTAGATGATAGCTGTGGTCGTATGTCAATCCGTCCTAAGAGTTTGCTTACCACAGCTATCTCCTGAACATCAGTATTCGGAAGAAGTGGGGTTAAATGTGAAATGTGAAAATTAAATGAGAAATATTTTCTTGTTTAATACTTTTCAGAGTGCACTTTTTTTCGGATCGTGAGCTCAATTCTCAAACCACTGAACCAGGAAGGCCGTTTGTTTCGGTGCAGCCGGGTAAACTCTGAACATGCAAACACTTCAGGACCAGGATACTCTGTAAATTGAGTTTTGTAATGTGTAATGCTTCTACATGTACACATTGTAACGATTTTAAAAAAGCTATACTTGTGCATCGTCAACTGATCCATTGGTCCATTGTCCCATACAAATAATTATCGAAGTTAATGCACGGAGTTCCATGCAAAGTTAAATACAGAAGAAAAAGGAAGCTTGTGTAGTATTACATAAAGAAAACAGCATGAGTAGTGATTGGTGATAATCGCTGAACACACATACACGTAATATGGACGGGGTCTTAAAGATAACGTTGGTTAGGCAAGGTTTAACAAGCAAATACGGAGAGGTTATAATTGCAAAACCGGTGTCGTACCGATCACAGAATCAGCTTACTTTCGGACAAGCAGGCGATTCAGCCTACAATGTCATAAACAAACAAAAGATAGTATTACAAAGTAATTTCAATCAATCAAACAATATCCTTTATTGAAAAGAAAGAAAGAAACATTTATTACTCCCGGACACCACAGACACAGACAGACAGGTACATTACATTCAACACAGGACAGAAACCACACGGAAATCAATAAGTATTGCACCTGATACTTGTATCATAGAATACGTAATAATTAATACTACTAATAATATCCCATCAGTGGCTGAGCTGGTTTTACCCCGATCTTAGTTAATCTTCAATCGTGTAACTTAAACTTAGCTAGCGAGGAGATGGGGTTGGTATATATGGGGGCACCTCTACCTACTACTTGTGTTGTTATTGATCATACTAAACGACGATACATAGATAGAAATAATTTCACATGGACAGAAGGAGGACCTGGACCTGGACGGAAGGAGGAACAAGTATTGACAAGAGCCGAGGGTACAAGTCCCGTCCGAGTCAGAAATTTTTCGATTTAATTTTCTCTTTGTGAGTTTCCCTAAGCATGGGGGAGTGCTATATAAAAAAAAACATACATTTATTCATTTATTTACAAACTTAATACTATTGTATAACCCAAATCAATAACATCGCAAGACGAATTAAGTACCCACACCACACTATCAAGCACCACCAAGCTTTCTATTAGACCAACGTGATAGGTGGTGAATCGTATCGCCGTTTATAATGGTCGAGCCAACTGTGTTAGTGAAAACTGCACTTAATATAAATTAATATTTCAATGGTATAAATTAATAAATCAAATAGTGCAGTACAAACTATACTTACTTAAAAAAAAACTCTATTTCACAAATTTTTAGTTACATGGTGGCCGAGTCCTCCCATTAAGTAATCCTAGGATACTTGTGGCGGGAATGTCTCGCAATACCTAAAGGGGTAGGTACAGTTTGTGAGTTAAGAAAAAGTTATAACAAGTATGACTTCTACAAAGAAAACACATAATTAAGTAGGTGTAATCTAAAGATTGATACTTAGATTGTACTTCTACATAAAACGTAAAACTTAAATAATAAAATACGCTGTTGGTTTTTAATTATTGTAATATTTATTAGTTCGTGACGCCTTAGGCTATATGCAGCATCGATCAATAGTTTTGGATTTAAATAAATGCAGGTTGTTGAGCGCAGGCACAAGGGTGAATACATTAATGTAGTACGACCGTAGGATACAGGGTGTTAGTACATCGTAACGAAAATTTTGAGGGATGATTCAGACCATGATTCTGAGTTGATATCAAATGGAATTTTCCGTCGGAAGAGTATGGAACTGAAGTGAATTAAAAAATCTCTAATATTTTCATGAATTTCTCGATAGGAAATTCCACTTGATATCAACTCAGAATCATGGTCTGAGTCATCCTCTTCAGTATTCGTTACGGTGTCACTAACGCCCATACCTACTTGTATGTGGTATAAGTGACATCGTAGCCAATACTGAGATGATTCAGCTTATTAATGTGAGGTAATATCAAGTGGAATTTTCTTAGAAAAATACTAAAAAAAATCATGAATTTTGCGGCGGAGAATTCCATTTGATACTCAGAATCATGGTCTGAATCCCCCCCCCCCCAGTATTCGTTACGATGTCACTAACACCCTGTAAGTAATATTAGTATACTATTAATAGTGGTTAAAAGATGATACTTTGCTAGATAATCATGCTTGGATTCGTTCATTGACTCCTTGACACAATTTATGTACATTTGTGGGGACTACCGACGTGCGTGTATGAAGCGATTGATGAATGTGGAGGAAGCAAGAGAAGTGTGACAGGATCGAAGCAAATGGAATTCCATAGTCTCTGCTTACCCCGGTGGGAAATAGTGAGTTTATGTATGTATGTTTTATCGGGAGTGCGACCTCGTTGATGTCTTTTCTATGAAAAACTAATTAGTGTTACGAACGACCTCCGTGGTCCAGTGGTTGAGCGTTGGACTCACGATCCGGAGGTCCTGGGTTCGATTCCCGGTGGGAACATATCACAAATATTACTTTGTGGTCCCTAGTTTGGTTAGGACATTACAGGCTGATCACCTGATTGTCCGAAAGTAAGTTGATCCGTGCTTCGGAGGGCACGTTAAGCCGTTGGTTCCGGTTACTACATACTGATATAAGTAGTCATTACATGAGCCATGTCAGGGGCCTTTGGCGGCTCAATAGTAACCCTGACACCAGGGTTGATGAGGTTGGTACTCCACCTCACAACCTACACGATAGAAGAAAAAGAAGTGTTACGAAGATTTTAAGTTAGATTATGGCCTTGATTCCCGACACACACATCCTTATTATATTTTAATAAATTTCAATTGTAATTGTCCTAATATTGCCTTTTTTACTGCCTGACGTAATTTGTACTACACATGTATTCCTCTACTGGTAAAACTATTCTTAGAAGGTTTTCGTGGGTTTATTTATTTATTAAAATTAAAATATAGGTCACAATTTTATTATAATAATACAATGTGTCGCATAATCAGAAACATACGTAACTTCGTCACGTCCAACTAGGTATATTTATTATGGTTATGGTTTATTTATTTATTTTTAGGGAAATTTACAGCAAAATAGCACACAATGTACTAATACTACTCTAAGAAGCTGCATGCCAACAAAAAAAAATCCACATATATGAGTCTAAATAGTTAACTACATACTAAAAAACGTAAACCATTTGTTAACGGGGACAACTCCGATGATAATATCACGAGCATTATACACTTTGTTACCATGTCACATTAACTTTTTTGACAAACTGAACTGTAAGTCTCACTAAATGTCAAATATATTAGTGCGACAGAGTCCTAAAGTGGGTACATTATATTGCTCATGACTGTACTAGGTTCAAGATAACTTATCAAATTCTGATTACTAAATAAAGACAGATCTAAAACTAACGAAAAACACTTTCCTTTTTCAATTCGACTTATTTATAAATTTTAATCAAAAAAGAAACGTTATAATAAGTCCGACATTTTATCACGTTTTTCTATGACGTCACAGTGTGCTTTTTCATACAATTTACATAGTAAGTAGAAGAGTTCAAATACTTGACTGCTTCACCGCTGAGCTATTATTTGGGATCTCAACGTGAATTTGAAAACATATTTTTGTTTTTCTTTAGCTGGCTCAGCACGTGTATAATTAATTAAAACACATAATAACGGGTTCTTACTGCGTTTAAATCAGGGACATGAAACTCCCTATATTTCGACACTGTTGCAAGTGCCATGATCACGGGATGACTGATGAGATTGGAGTGGAGTAGGTAGATCCATCATTTTCTACGGGCAGACATATCTGTCTACCTTCTTTCTTTGCCGCTTGTTTATGTATTTGATAACGTGTATAATTTATAATGTAAAGCGAATTTCAAGTTAGAGTAGGAATGAGGTCGACTACGTATTGATTTTCGATTCATCTACCACGAGAGATGGCTTTAACTCCCAGGAGACCAGAAGATATTGGTAGAGCACTTGTCATTAATCTTCCTTTAACCTAGATAGCACAAGATTTTTATCGTGTCGCCAGGATGTAGCTTCTAAATTATAAATAAAAAGATAATTTTCATCACACTTGTTTGTGAAGTACCTCTTATTGCACCGTTTGTAGGCATATAAAGCATATAAGCTGGAATTTGTATTAAAAGCACACTGTGACATCATAGAAAAACGTGATAAAACGTCAGACGTATTATTACGGCTTTTTGATTAAAATTCATAAATAAGTTTAATAGAAAATGATTTTCTTTAATTTTAAATCTGTCTTTATTTAATATCTAATTAGAATTTCATAATTTATTTTGAACCACGGCCCAATTAGATTCTCTCCTACTGGGCTATTTAGTCTTAATCATTTAATTAATGTTACTTAATTTAATATTCTTTGCCAAACAAGCACAGTAGGCCGTCGCCAAGCACAGCGTTTGATTTGCGGTTCTTTGCTCTGGCAATCTCTGTGTTTGCACGCATGCGCGTGACATAACTAGTAATGCTTTGTTATTGCCAGTAGTTGCTCAAGCGCTTACTTTACTGTTATTAGATGGCCAGGTCGAGAAAAAAGGGTTGTAGCCTTAGCTGGTCGGCTGCCGAACGCCGAGCGTACGCGGCGCTGGCGTCGATGTCGCGAAGCCACAGCTCCTGTCGCGTACTATCAATGTCAAAATGGATTCCGACGAAGAAACACTGCTGTTGATATTACTGATCCAAAAATTACGTAAACGAAAAAGGAAACATCGTCGTCAACATTGGGAACATTCTCTGTGTAGTGTTAGAGTTCGGGAAAGCGATTATTTCGTATTGTATTGTCAACATTATAAAAAAAAACACTTTTATGATTATTTACGAATGCCAAAACGAATATTTGACAATACAGAATGATATAAAATATCAAGAAACCCATAATAGTGGATTGCGTTGTGCACTGTACTTGTTCGCAAAAAAAACGTTGATCTGGCGTCGCGGCGACGCGACGTTGGCGTCGCGTACGCTCGGCGTTCGGCAGCCGGCCAGTGCTGAAGTCGCGTCGTCGCTGCAGCGTCGACGACGACGACGCTCGAAAGACGCTAGTGTGGGGGGTCTCTAACACCCTGTATAGAAATGTAGTTACGCTGGCAAAGTACCGGAGTATAGCTAGTTTGTAGACGAATAAGTACTTATAGAAGATGATTGTAATTATACTGAAGCCTTATATATCCGTATGCACGTGTTGGTAATGATCTTTTTGCTGTTAGTTCGAGATATTGACATTAGTAGGCATTTCCATGTCATGATTGGTTCTTGATTACATAATGGAGGATCACGCCCGCACTCTTCGGGTTGAACAGAGTCACAAATGCAAAACGTAACTCAGTCGCTTTAATTTTCTGTTCTGTTTTTATTTTTATTATTTTCTTGGAGTGGATTTACCCAACTGGGGTATAGTCGTGCTTGGGGTTAAGTTATGTCATCATAATCTCCCTGGCGTTATCCTGTTTTTCAATGGGTCCGCTTACCTAACCTAAAGATTTGACAGGTCCGGTATTTTACAGAAGCGACTGCCTGTCTGACCTTCCAACCCGCCAAGGGAAAACCAGCTCAATACAGGTTAGGTCACATACCTCCGAAAATGCATTTCTCCGGAATGTGGGTTTCCTCACGATGTTTTCCTTCACCGCTGAGCACGTGAAAATAATTTATGATCCAAACATGAATTCGAAAACAAATTCGACAATCATTGGTTTAGGCTTGTGCTGGATTCGAACATACGACCTCAAAGTGAGAGGCAAGCGTTCTACCAACTGGGCTACCACGTTTCAGGTTAAGGTTATGTTATGTTGAAAATAAACATTATAAGTAATTGTCCTGTGAAGAGAAACTATAAACAGTGGCAGTAGCACCTGTTTATACACATGGCCTAATATATACCTTCATTAAGAATGTAAGGGAGAAAACTGTCCAAAAGTCGGGTTTACCCAGGCAAGCAACTCAACGCATTCTTTGGTCAATCGATAAGTACACAATTATTTTTTTATGATTGAAAATATTTCAATGAGCTGGTTGACCGTTATAGTAAGTAAGTAAAAAAATATACGTTGTTTATCATTATGGTAAAAAAAAACATATTATTTCAGACTTTCATCCATACATGTGTTAGTATAAGACTTAATGTAAGTTAGTACCAAAACGTGAAACGTGAAGGTGGGTACTGTAAATTATATAAGAGGTTGTGTACCAAACACAGACCTCCCTCAAAAGACTTGGAAGAGAAATGAACACAAAGTGGGATGTACCAACTACACTGCTTCATTGTTCGTGGGTCAACTCCGAATGACACTCCATCCGCATTCTTCTCCGACTCACATGTCCACAACAACTGCAGTGATATGTAATACTAGAGACGCAAGTTTATATTTTATGGTTTGATAAATAAGTGATATGTCTTTCTTTGGTCTTGTCTCGTTATTTGTATATTTTTTGTTACAATATTTTTACTGAAGGCGAAATTCATTTTTATCTTCCAATCTGACCACCATAGCATGTCTATTGCGAGGTTTTGTTGAAGAAGATCACATCTGAATGTAATTTTTCAAAAAGGACCTTGTTAAGTGGTTTTCACTATCTTTCTCTCTCTCTCTTTTTATTTAAGAGCTGCGCTCTTGTCGGTGGAGTAATCGCCATTCCTCTCTTCAACACTATAAGACAACGATATACGAAAACACAACAATAAACTTTATCTACTTAAATCAATTCCATGGCACACTGAGCGACTTTTAGCTTGCGGATTAGCCCCACTGTTAATGTCCGGAATGAATACACTGCTTGAAGACCTTCGTCTTCAGGCTAAGCAACTTCCTGAACACTGCCCAACCCAACTCGATCTATCGATTTTCTTCTCGAAGTTTTCTTTAAGCCAACTGCTGCAACTGTTATACATATATGCACGCCCATAATTCTTATGGGGATAGACAAATACAACTCATAGAAAGATGGCTATGTAACAGGTAGTACCGAAGCTCACAATTATTATTCATTGTATAAATATGCATTGTACCTATTATCAATTACTACTAAGTAAGTTAGTAGTCGTTTTATGAGCTATGTCAGGGCTTTTTGGTGGCTCAATAGTACCCTGACATCAGGGTTGATGAGGTTGGTAATTCACCTCACAACTTACACGATAGAAGAAGGCAGTTTAGATATTATCAGGGCGCCTGTGTTCAGTTTCACAGCAAACCATTGCCGATATGTAATCATTTATTTACTCTACAGTTGACCGGATTTGGTAAACAAATCCTTTCCAAAAAGTTAATAGTTGGACCCGACGGCTTGGATATAAATTCTTGATGCCAATCTAGTTACAAAAGCAACTTAGTGAACATCACTGTTAGTAGTAAAATATGGGTAAGTACATAATATTACCCAACGAGAGGTCAGAGGTTATCAATTACTTTTTATTTGGAGACTGTCTATTGATTCCTAAAATGGTAGGGTTATGCTTTACGTAAGATCGTTAGTCGATCCGTATCGAGCCGAATGAGCTGAGATATAGGTCACTGTTGGCACTGCAGTTGCAATATGCAGGTGATTGCTGTGGGTAGGTGTATGTTATTGAGTTATAACTGTTAGCAGAGGCATATTTGACAGTCATGGGATGTTACGAAAATTGATTCAGGCCATCGTAATTTGGACGTATATTTTTGGTTGGGTTATCTACACTAATATTACAAATGCGAAAGTAAGTGTGTGTTTCCTTTTCACGCTAAAACAGCTGAACCGATTTAGATGAAATTTTGTTTGGATATAGTTTAAGACCTAGGGAAGAACATATAGTTGTTTTTATACCGAAAATTATCACCTGAGGGGTTGGAAAAGGTATGGATAAAAATGCCGTCCAGGTCCGCGTGGACAAAGTCGTGGGCGGAAAACTAGTGCAAACAATTTGAAAATTAAATCGTTTTTTTTTCTGACTCGAACAGAACTTACCTAATGACGATACATAGATAGAAAAAAAATCGCAAGAATAGGAGGAGGACCCGCTGGTGTAGTGTTAACACGCTCGTCCCGGCTTGACAAGAGGCGCGGGTTGAAATCCTGTCCGATTCAGATTTTTTTTTCGATTAATTTTTTTCTTTGTGAGTTTCTCTAAGGACGGGTGGGTGCTATAAAAACGAAAAACATTCATTCTCGTTTCTAGGTGCGGAGACATCATCATGACATCAAGGTGTTAATATAACTGTGAGTACCTGACTCACGTACATAGTGGAGCGAGGTCACAGGATGACAATATGTGAGGCTGATCACTGTTGGCCAACTGTATCCTTCTACTGTATTTATTGTTGTTTTATTACTCTGTGATTCATGAGCTACATTTGGTAGCTATACTTACTTAAAGTTCAAACACAATATGGGTATTAGAATTGGGTCGTGTACTAGATTCAGCATAAATTATGAAATTCTGATTACTAAATAGAGACAGATCTAAAACTAACGAAAAATATTTTCTTTTTTCTATTTAACTTATTTATGACTTTTAATCAAGAAAAACTAAATAAAAAGTCCGTTTTATCACGTTTTTCTACGACGTCACATTGTGCATTTTCATACAAAATCCAAAGTAATTTCTTGTCTTGACGTTTAGTAAAAAGTATCTGATTTGACTAGTTGGAAACTACCCGATTAGTATAGAGATGTTTTAACCCCTGAAATTATTAATGATGTAGTATGTTATCTTATACATATATCATCATCATCAGCCCATTGCAGTCCACTGCTGGTATTTTAGTAATCAGAATTTCATCATTTATCGTGAACCTAAAACACGACACAATTATCTGTACGACTTTTGACAGTCATTTTTATTTTCCAGGAACAGATATAGACCCTATGGCAGACAGATGCAGCGTATGTCCGTAACAATCGGGGCGGGCACATGCAGAAGTCACTTGTATTTATATTGTAAAGTCATATTTAGAGATTTATTTCCAAATGCAAGAAGAGTTTGACCTTTACAATAACGTCGTAACACACAGATTGTTTCACACGGTTGTACTTCTACACTGGGCTGTCATAATGGTGTGAACATACTCGTATCTATGTATTCGTGACATAACACGAAACGACAAATTTTAGTGTACGAAATAGCGATCACGTGAACTTAGTGAACGTTTGATTATGAATTTGTGTTTCATCATGTTTTTCTGTTTTTTTATTTGGTGATAGTTTCATAAAAATATTTTTTTTTATTATTGGTCATCAACAGTGTTAAAAACAACTTTTTCAGTGTAAACAAGTTAATAAAATATTAAAGTAATTGTTACCCCAATTATTAAATGACAACGGTATGCAATGGGCTTACAGCAAAGCTAAGCTGGTCTAAATCTAATTGTACAAAGAAGAACAAAAATTTAGACGTCGAAATAAGTAGTACTGTTTTTAACCCATTCTATTCTCTCTTCATTGAAGAGCTGCACTCTTGTCGGAACTAGTGACATTCCCAAATCCGTCTGCCAACCATTGCTGCCCAATGGCTCAAATTAGCGTCAAAATATTTTTTCGATTCTGCTCCGCACCACTCAAATCCCCTGATAATTGCTGCTTCCGAATACATCCCGCTTAGGGACGGTACAGAAAAGTATCGGCGTCCGAAGGACGTAATATACGATCCCGACGACCCGATTACTCTAGCCATAGAGGCGGCCAATCTGCTCGCGACACCAAACACTTCAGAACCCCGATCATTGCATTTCCAAATACAAACGATAGCTAATTCCCAGTGGGATCAATATCTCACTACCTACACTAGAGAAGAAGAAGATTCGGATAATAGGTTAGTTTCCAAAACTAGTCAAATCAGTTACTTTTCAGTAAACGTCAAAACACGAAATTGATATGGAATTTGTATCAAAAAGCACACTGTGACGTTATAGAAAAACGTGATAAATTGTCGGATTTGTTATTACAATTTTCTTGAATTAAATTCATAAATAAGTTAAATAGAAAAAAGAAAATGTTTTTCGTTAGTTTTAGAACTGTCTTTATTTAGTACTTAATCAGAATTTCACAATTTATCTTGAATCTAGTACACAACCCAATTCTAATTAGAATTAGAATTCAGAACTTAATTTAATTGTCGTTTTGTTTTGATTACAGAATAAATAACAACAAAGTACTTATTTCTGAATTCAAAATCTGTAGATTCGTGTATCAAACGCGATAAATCTGATAATTGATGAACATGGAAATAAGCATTTGTTTATATTCGGATAAACGATGATTGCCTACAGGCATTAAGAAAATAGAAAGCTGCCCTTACCTACCAAAGATAAAGAACTTAAATGTCAAAATAAACAGAGTGGTTCCTTTTCGATATCTATCAGAAACAGATTACGATATTATTAGTAGGGCAATATATCCAACTTGACCTTTAAAAAGTAATTATAGGTATTTTTTTAGTAATTAGACTTTTTATTTTACGATAGTATCACGGAACTTGAAGTTTAAAGTATATTACAGCGAATAAAATAAAAGCAAGTCAGAAAACACCTAAACTCACGATTATACTTCTACAAAAACATTAATTTAAACCGTAATTATCTCTTATATGAAATTAATATTAGAGCAATCTACATCTTCAAACTTTGTACTTAAAACTAATTTCATCGTAACAATTTACAACATAATGTGTGTGTATAAGGTACATATTACTAAGTCATATAACACCAATTATTCAAATGCACGTTCATTGCTACTGCACATCTTGTAATCTTCAATCATAGCTGTCAAAAGGAAATTGCGCACGAGTGGGTCAACCGGCGAGATGTTACGTTGCTGGATCACTAGATGCGCTGGTCGCATTTCTGTTTGACTTGCCAAAAATCTTAAACATGAGATTAATAATTTAACTATACGATCGACGAAAGAATCGCGAATTATTTCTAAATAAATGATTTTTTTTCTGATGGAGTTCACCTCTTGGCCTATAGGGATCACTGGAGTCTGTCATTCGGTGGGTTATATTTAAGGTACGATTGTTATAGTTTATACTTACGAATTAACCTGGAAAAACTAAAAAAATAGAACACTGTGGAAGCAAGGTAGGTTCTCTACTTCCTTTTTGATAAAAATGTAGTATTCATAAAACAGTGTTCAAACAAAAATGAACTTTATTTCCTAGAAAAACAAAGCTGCAATGCTGTGATTTTAGTTACAGCTTAATACATCAGCGATATGCTAAATCATGATCTAGTGTACGCTTGCGTCTCCAGTATACAAGGTTGCTGGGGTCAAGCGACGACCCGCTAGAAGGCCAGTGGGTCGCGAGCTGGTCGTGTGGTCCTACGCTCGTATGGTCGTTACGTCACAACTGGCGGAAAACTCACTTCGATGGGGACATTGTTTGTCGAAGTCGAGGGGCGTGTTAATAGAAATTGTTGTTGGTATTAAAATACGTAATCATTGCAAATTGGCCAAGTGAGCATTTTTCTATTCGGTTTGGTTTAGCCTACTTGAAATTGCATTAGATATACGTACTATTTTATTTGTTTCTTTAAAAATAAAAATAAAAACTACAAACTTTCTTTAAAATCTACGTAAAATGACAAAGCTAAATTCAAAATTCAAACATTCAAATTATTTATTTGCTCATAAAACATGGTACAATAATGTTTCGCCGCAATTTGGCATGCAAAAATTATTTACCAAGCTAGCGCAAGATGTTAAAAGTACGTTATCTTTCCCTAGCATTATTCCGTTTTTCACAGGGCTCGCTTACCTATCCTGAAGACTTGACAGGTCCGGTTTTTTTTACAGAAGCGATTGCCTATCTGACCTTCCCACTCGCGAAGGGAAACCTTGCTCAATCCCAATTACAGGTTAGATCTTATTCGAAACTCGTTTATCAGGTCAGTATATGAGGTGAGGTTAGTCAATTTAAGGCAGATTTTCTTTAAACGGATATATAATTTATCAAAGAATAATAAAAATTGGAAAAAATACATCAAAGGTATGTACAGGCATTCTATGAATGGATGTTACGTTATGTCAAAATATATATATTTGTAATCGCGCGTGCGTGTGTGTGTAATTTACTGTTAGCGTGTCATAATTTTTCATACAGTACAAAAAAATACCGACAAGAAGTGGCTCTTGGTCTTCTAATTATCCGTGACTGGTATGTATTAGAAGATTCAATGACCGAGAGCTTTTTTTTGACGTGACTTATTGTAGATAGATGGTATTAACTACTTGGCCGGACAAATGGGGAGCGCTGAAGGCTCTCACCCGGTGTAACGTTTAAGACAACAGGCTTGAGGGTGCCCAGTTGGGTGCGAACCTCGGCTCAGGACGTCGTCTGAGACGAAAATATTTGAAGGAATTAATCGACCCTAGTAGGTCGATAGCGATAAGCGCTGATTGAGGGAAATCGTCAATCACGCCGGCGGGGTCGGTATCGGGGAATGTCTGAGAGCGCATACTCGTATCTACCTGAGAGTTTACTGGGATGAAACGTCTGAACGTCCTCATCCTCTGACGTGAATGTTATTTGTCATATGGGAAAAAAACTCTTAGATTTAATAAAGCTACTATCAATTACTAGGTAAAACTAATGGGAAAGGCGAAGTCTTACTATTCAACTGGTAAGGCTACTCGGTAAGACTACTGGGTATACGGGAGTTATGTACCTTTATGTTTATAATTTTGTATAAAGATAAAAAATACTGTAAAACCGGTAAAACCTAGTAAACCAGTTTGAGCAAATCCAGTAACACTATCTAGAATATCTTAAACTTAACAGTAAGTAATATAAAACATTTTGCTTTGTTTGTTACAGTTTCTGAGAACTTTTGCCATTATTTCGCTTCGCCACAGAGACGAATGACCTGCCCACAACTGGAATTGTATATTTTAAGAAAGATATTATACCTATATGAGATATTGTTACCTGTAAAATATTACATATCTTCGCGGAATGTCGTGTCCTGTTTACACGCTCTATGTTACTGTTTCTACGAATAAGTCTAACTCTTTGAAATGTGATACCTATTTGCAACTAGAGTGGCTTGGAGATAGGCGGTAGGAATCAGAATCAGAATCATTTATTCAACGTAATTATCATGGATAAACTTGTTGAAGGTCAATGTAACATTTTTGAATTTACGCCATTTCGCAAGGTGTTATGGCTGAGGAGAAGAAATGACAAGAAACTGCAACAGCAACACATCTTTTAAATCAATGAGGGTACATTACAAGTTATTTAATAACTAGAGGAACACATTCAATACCAGACATTTTTATCATTTAGGTAATCGTTAATAAATAATCTAGTTTTTTTTTGAATTGAGTATAGACCCACGTTACTGATCGCAGTCAGTCATTAGTACACCATGGTGTTAACACTACGGTTACGCCACCAACAAAATGTAAGCAGTTGTATGAAGAAGTAAGCCACTTGGTTGCGCAACCAATTTGTTGTCGACGATCGAATCTCAAATAATTTCCCGTTGGTGGCGCAACCACGGTGTCCTAATGACAGGGCCCTTGTTAGAAAAGGCTGGAACCATCAGCGACAGTGAGAATGATATGCGCAAGTCTATCTTCTTCTATCGTGTGTTGTGAGATGGATTACCAACCCCATCAACCCTGGGTTACTATTAAGCTACCATAGGCCCTTGACATGGCTCATGTAACGACTACTTGTTTACATCAGTAAGTAGTAACCGGGACCAACAACTTAACATGCCTTCCGAAGTACCGATCATCTTACTTTCGGACAATCAGGTGATCAGCCTGTAATGTCCTAACCAAATTAGGGATCACAAAGTGATTTTTGTCATATGTCCCTACCAGGATTTGAACCCGGGACCTCCGGATTGTGAGCCCAACGCTCAAACCACTGGACCACGGAGGCCGTTCGCACGTCTATAATGGTGCGTGATATCGTGAGTATCTTCGTATTTGTCACTATACAGGATCTTTTGTGACAAGACGTTACTCTCAACTATAATCCCAATTGGGGTAGGAGTAGAGCTTCCCACTACCGTGATAGGTGGTGAGCCGTATCGCCGTCTACAATGGTCGAGCCAACTGTGTTAGTGAAAATTGCACTTAATATAAATTAATAACTCATTGCGGCAAGTTCACCGTGACAATAATTGCTTTTTAGCACCTGATGGTGTACTCAGTTTTTTTTAAATAATTAAAGTATTATGATGATGATGACAGGCTTGCTAGGCGACAGGTGCACTTTTAACTCGCTCTGAGATTTTTATATAATTTATTGTGATTGTGTGTTCATTCTGTCCTATCCGTGTATGTTGATGAACAATAGAAGATACCCATCATAGTTCGGACTTTTATGAACAAGCTGATCCCAAAAATAATACAACCGCAATTTACTTGTAGTGTGTATTTCTTACAGATGGTACAAAAACATTAGATAGTTAGGTAAACCACTGATACCGTTAAACCCCAATACGGTTTGTCTCGGTACCAGTCTCCTCAGTTCGTTCGTCTTACAAACAGCAGTAAGTTTTATTATCTAAAGCAGTCAAACTAACCTCACATAAGTCACATAAGAACATAACAAGTTCTTATGTTCAAAAAAAAGTTTAAAGTCGTAAAAGCCGAGATACGCCCATTGAGAACGAAAGTATGCATGGAATTATATTGAATAAACAATTATTATTGTTTCTTTATGTCAAAATTGGTCTTAAATGTTTATTTCGCCAGCTCCTTTTACAAACAATTATTACATAAAATTTTACTATCGATTGTTTGATGACAGTACGCCTGCCCACTCCCATTCAATGAGAGTACGAAGTAGATTTCGTCACCTTTCTGCAAGCAACTTATGACCATCGACGATACAACCTATAGACTCCTAATAACAGACGAACCGATTCTCTTCTTCTATCGTGTGGGTTGTGAGGTGAATCCACCTCTTCAACCCTGGTGTCAGGGTTACTATTGAGCCACCAAAGGCGCCTGACATTGCTCATGTAACGATTTCTCACTTACATCAGTACGTAGTAACCGGGACCAACGGCTTAACGTGCCTTCCGAAGCACGGATCATCTTTCTTTTGGACAATCAGGTGATCAGCCTGTAATGTCCTAACCAAACCAGGGATCACAAAGTGATTTTTGTGATATTTCCCCACCTGGATTTGAACTCAGAACCTCCGGATGGACCACGCAGGCAGTTACGAACCGGTTCTGTCAACACATCAGACAAATAGATCAGATATAATATTTTCTAGTAATGTTTTTCGAGTAATGACTCGGGTACGTAATTATTCAAAAATACAAAGTAGTAATGGCAGAAGCATATATAAAAATAATTGTT
The DNA here is from genome assembly GCF_024362695.1 of Pectinophora gossypiella. Taxonomy (NCBI): domain Eukaryota; kingdom Metazoa; phylum Arthropoda; class Insecta; order Lepidoptera; family Gelechiidae; genus Pectinophora; species Pectinophora gossypiella. The sequence goes on along the minus strand of NC_065413.1, from coordinate 16,723,558 downwards.
GCTTGATATTTGGATCACTTCATGCTTTGGATTGCTACCTATATTGCTTCTCTTTATTTTGGTCACAATGATAATGAGTGGAAGATGTGATTGGGCCACTACTATGTATGCGATCAACTTGTACTTACCTACCATGTTTGTAAAGACATTGTGTTATCCAGCGGAGGTGTAGTTCGTTACGGTATAGATTGCCGCTTTGGTATATCGTTTTAAACATGTGTTTGTAAAAACAAGCAGTCTGTGCTGTGCGAGCAACTTCGTTGGGTGTCGCGATTGATTATACTTGTCTTTAGTATAAGATGTACCAGTATAATATGTGGGATTAATGTCGGGACAAACCCTTTTAAGGCTTTCCGATGTTAACTATTTAAAATGTAACATTAAATTGTAACAACGATAAATAAATAAATAAAAAAAATGTCGCTTGATATTTGGATCACTTCAAGCTTTGGATTTATTTTGGACCTATACCTATTGCTTCTCTTTAAAAAAATATATGCGTAAAATCAACAAAAGGCGTCTATTTGGTTGTATCGCCGATGGCTCGGGGTCACGCGTTATGTCACCCGACTTTGTTTCACTTCACGTGTCAATACAATGTACAATTTATTAAATTCACAAGTATGTTCGACTAGAGTGACCTGATTAATTTCAGCCATTATGTGCATGTACTTTATGTAATATAGGAAGTTATATACGAAGATATTGAAGTATACAAAGTGTAACTAATAATCTCATTACTGTGTACTGAAATTGCTGAAGATAATTCACAAATAGATTCAAATTAATTTACACATGCATCGGTACAAACTTAAATTTCAATAAAATGTAACTGTAAACATACATACATAAATTCACGCCATTTGCATTTGCATCGATCCTGACACACTTTTCTGGCTTCCTCATTCATCAATTCGTCCACATTCATCAATAGTTTCATAAACGCACGCTGGTTTAGAGTAGATCGTACTGAACCTTTTGGTTTACCTAAGGACATCTCCAATTTGGTCAATGTACGTCCTTCTAGATCTTCCTATGCCAGCTCTACCACCACCCTTCGCTTTATATACCGCTTTCGTAATCTTATTATCTTCTTACTATCCTTTCCACGTGTCCAAACTAACTTAACATTCCCTTCTCAATCTTAGTCACTATATCGTCTTTTACACCACATCTTTCTCTTATCATACTGTTTCTGTTTATGTTACTATATAATGCTTATAGGTAGAAACATATCTCACTAGAACATCATAAAAAGGGTCTTAATGTAATTAGACTAAATCATTTGAAATGTACATGAATGCATAAATTTTCCAAATTCCATGTTCCAAATACAAAAATAAACAATGTAAAATATACATATTAAAAAAATTGGGTTGTCTTTATACTCTGAGGTGTATAATTTGTAATAAAAAAATCGGATATAAGTAGGTTGGTATTACCAGTGATACATTCTTATAACATACTAACAATTTTTTTATATCGGTAGGTATCCGTTTATATAATTAACACGTTTAGTGTGTAACTGAAAATTCGATATCAACTCCCTTCCGTGCAATGTTATTTTTCGATAAACACATTAGAATTTATGTACATAGACACACTATAAAAAAAAGATAAAAGATTTTTATGTTATTATTTTTTATGGCAAGAAAAAATATGACCCACATATGGGACATGCACGTATGAGTTTCATATTTATTGGCTCGTATGTGGTTCATACACAGTGAAGGTGTTAAGAAAGCTTTTTCAAATAATTTATTTTGTTGCATTCATAATAAAATTATTTCCTGTTTTAAATAATTTTCCTTTCTTAACAATAAATATGTAAGTCGGAACCGGTAAAAATGGACGGGCCCGCTCCTCGTTAAGGCACGATTGATGATTCGGAAGTGCTCGGTTGCTAATTGTCATATCCATGCGTGCGCGCAGCGGTGGCGACATAGTCAGTGATAAATCATATTTGAATAATATCGGATACAGGAAATCACGAAAAAGTAATCACGAGGGCCTACCTAAAATGATTAGTGTAGGGTCCTCAATTTAAATATACAGGGTGTTTGTAACATCGTAACGCCTACTGTTACGATATCACTTACACCCTGTACAAGTACATACAACAAGCCATACAAGTAGTGTTAGTGACTTTGTCACAAATACTGAGTGGCATGATTCAGACCATGATGCTGAGTTGATAACAAGTGGATTTTCCGGTCGGAAAATTCATGAAAATTTTTGTGTTTTTTAAATTATTTTCCGTTCTATACTTTGGCGACGGAAAATTCCACTTGATATTAACTCAGAATCATGGTCTGAATGATCCCCCTCAGTATTCGTTACGAAGTCACTAATACTCTGTATACACAAGCCAATCAGCTCGCGACACCAAACACTTCAGGTCCCCGATACCGACCCCGCCGGCGTGGTCGACGATTTCCCTCATTCAGCGCTTATCGCTATCGACCCACTAGGGTCGATTAATTCTTTCAAATATTTTTCCTCTCAGACGACGCCCTGAGCCGAGGTTCGCGCCCAACTAGGCACCCTCAGGCCTGTTGTCTTAAACGTTGTACCGGGTGAGAGCCTTCAGCGCTCCCCATTTGTCCGGCCAAGTAGTTAATGCCATCTGCGGCAAATCTACAATAAGTCACGTCAAAAAAAAAATCTGTATACACATTAGCTTGCTTTTCATACGGCGAGAGCCGGTACAATCCCAGGTACCGGACTTCCATCAGCAAGTCTTCTCTATGAGTTATTCATTTATTTTAATTGTATTTTCACTTCCGGCCAAGTAGTTAATGCCATCGGCGGCAAATCTACAATATGGAGCGAGCTCGGCTAGAAGGTGCCTGTTCACTCTGGCTTTGAAAGCACCCGGTGTATATTTTACTTTATTTTATTTTCTTAGATAAGCTTACAGCATTATTTACAATGTATGTGACTTAGTAATAACTATAGGTCAATTACAAGCTATCACAAATGATTGAAAATAAATTTAAACTACTTATATGAGAAAAAAAATGAAAGCAATTAGAAGAAAATACAATTTTCTTTATGCATTCGGAAACACAGAAGACGGCAGAGAATTCCACTCCTTCCCACAGTACACCAAAAGACAAATAACACACACATGAAATACTTACTATATAGCTAACTACATAGATAGTACTATAGATAGATATATAGATGAATGTATCTCTGCTGTGACTACCCCAATTGGGTATATATGTGCTGATGCTTAGTATTCTACCAGTGGCGCATTAACACAGCAGATTGGAATGTATGCCATCATCGGAATGAATTGATGGAGAGATTATTCAGCAGATCCATCATCGCATTTATTACTACATTTCCGATTAAAACGAGGCTTTATTTCGAAATGAGTGTCCTCCAGGGTACATTGATCGATATGTTATTTTGAATGATCATTTTTTTTTCCCAGCCGTATTCTTCCATGGCGACAAGTCTTCAATCTAGGAACGCCTAAGATGCGCTCTTATATGGCTGACGTAACCGATCTTAGCAGTGAATGCACGGCCACATTCACTGCACGTCAGCACACCTCCGATATACATTACAAATCTCTTAGTATATTAATATAAGTAATTTAATAGAATTGTTGTTATTTGAGGGATCCAATGGATGGGAAGGGCAGACAGGCAGTCGCGTCTGTAAAAAACCGGACCTGTCAAAATTTCAGGTTAGGTAAGCGGACCTCGTGAAATCGTGAAAAGGGAACGACGTTAGGGAGATAACGTTGATATCGGAAAGAAATAAATTAATTACAAAAATATAGACTTTGGTGTAGACTTAATTGATTTGCTGTAGGTAATCTGATTGACGGGAAAGCTGTGGATGAAGTTAGCGCAGGAGCAGAAAGAGTGGTGCAAAATGGAGGAGCCCATACCCAGTGGGATAATGCAGACTGATCGATGATCATGAACTTGATTAGCTATCTAAAAAAAAATACCGTAACGCAAATGTTTAGTATCATAATGAAACATGCAAATGTAATTCCATAGTCTCTGCTTACCCCGGTGGGAAATAGGCGTGAGTTTAAGTATGTATGTAATAAGAAAAGGTCACGGTGAATATCATGCAAATAATATTTTCGTGATATAAACAATAAACTCCTATGATGTACCTCCCTCAATCAGCGCTTATCACTATCAAGTTTCAAGTTTATTTATTTCTGAACAATTTTTACATTGTGTGGATTTTTTTTTTCTGTAGCCTAATCAATGTTCCACTGCTGGGCAAAGGCCTCCCCCGTCTCTTTCCAACCTTCCCTGTCCCGGGCATCGTTCCGCCAGGTGTGCCGGAAGGCGTCCAGCTCGTCCCTCCACCGTCGTCGTGGTCTACCTCGACATCGACGACCCTGTGGGGACCAATTAGTTGTAATTTTGGCCCACTTTTCCGAAAATTATACAAAAAAAAACAATATATCAGTAAAACAAACGAAAACAGTGAATACAAACTGCCACACACTAAATGCATACACAATAAAATAATTCGATTCCCGTTTCAGCAAACCTTAAACAATTCCCAACATAATAGTTATTATTTAATTACACAAGCCAATTATAGTCAATTTAAAATAGGATGTCACTGGTAATAAAATAATATGTAAGTACGAGAACAGTAAAAAAATAAATAATAAAAACAATCAAACAAAGTTAATAAAGTCACAAAAGCGTCACTACGTGAATAAAATTAATGACAAAAATTATTACCTAATTTCATTATGGCTACATGTATCGACCCACTAGGGCCGATTAATTCTTTCAAATAGTATTTTTCCTCTCAGACGACGCCCTGAGCCGAGGTTCTCGCCCAACTGGGCACCCTCAGACCTGTGGTCTTAAACGTTGTACCGGGTGAGAGCTTTCAGCGCTCCCCATTTGTCCGGCCAAGTAGTTAATGCCATCTGCGACAAATCTACAGTAAGTCACGTCAAACAAAAGATGATGTACATTTGTCGCGCAACTCTTATGCAACTATTTAATAAACTCTATCAAGGTACCATATCTTATACTAGCACATAAACATAAAATGAAGTGGATGTATGTGCGAGGTGAAGGGTCGGACGTGTCACCATAGAATTTATATTTATCAATTGCTAACGTCTTCTCTATTTGGCCTTTCAACCTGGAAACACCCCGGACACAAAAATAACATAATAAACCTCGTTTTACCCAGACAATACATATTGACATTATCGTACGGTCACGAGCATTAATATGTATACACTTTGGTACCATGTCACATTAACTTTTTTGACAAATTGAACTGTAAGTCTCACTAAACGTCAAATATGTTAGTGCGACAGAGTCCTAAAGTGGGTACATTATATTGCTCATGACTGTACACGCGCATCTGTGTGACGACTAAACGAGTGAAGACTAACGCAAGACCGAGGGGGTGAGGTAAACTTAGCTCAGCCGCTGGTGGGGAGCGGAGAGCCGCCGTTCTATGCGTAATATTATTCCTTATTCTATGCTGTATGATGCTGATGGGCCGTCGTGGGCCCGACCCCTGTTCGTTTACGTCCACCACCGCCTTCAGACTATTTTGACAAACATCATATTTTTTCTTTTCTTTTTTTATTTTTTGGTTTTGTTATGACATTTTATGTAAGTTTCAATATATTGTAAAGTAAATACTTCGCTTCTTCTGAGTTTAACTAAAAAAATCAAAAAGTAGTTAAAACACGTGTGTTTAGCGTGTTAACAATAATACAGTACTAACTCAGGTTGAAATTAAAACAGAAATAAAAATGAAACTAGCAAGTTGCCGTCTGTTTCTAACATAAACATTAATATCTAGAATAGTACTGAAATTAAATGTGGTCGCTCCTTTGTGTAGACAACAGACAGAACCCATTAAAAATATTGAAAAAGAAAAACTCATTTGTACAGTACATTTTATGTATTAACTGAGAGAGCATTCTTAATAAATTAGTTTTCTCAGTCCGCTAGAAATAAGCTGAACATTTTTCTCCAGCTATCACGTCTTTAATAAAATCTTATTTCTAAGGAGTGTCTTGTGTCATAACACAACCACATAACCTTACTTTATCTTTTACCTTATAAGGTAGTAAGTAAATACTTTATGAACAATAATTAAACAGTCTCTATGGTTTAATGGTTGAGCGTTAGTCTTACGATTTGGAGGTCCGGGTTTGATTTGACAGACATTTTCGAAATCACTGTGAAATACGGATCATTCATCAGGTCAATCATCAGCCAATCGCTTGCCTGTCAAATTCAAATTCAAAAATATCTTTATTCAGTAGGTAACATAGTTACACTTTGAATCGTCAGTTTTACATAACGAACGTCTCATCCGCCTAAAACTACTTGCAGCTTCTCACAACCTGTATAGCTGTCCTAACCAAACTAGGGATCACAAAGGACTTTTTGTGATATGTGCCCACTGGGAATCGAATCCGGGACCTACAACTCGAGAGACCAACGCTGTTACCATTCGACACGGATACCGTTAGGTTAACTGATGGCATAGAGTAAAGAAAAACTTTCAGATTTTGGAAAACTGCTCCGCATCAGGGAGACACCTTACAACCTGGCAAAAACTTGAACAATTCTTTTTTCACAAGACCTGTTTAAATTTTGGTTAAACTCAATCGCTGAAAAAACTGAAATGAATTAAAAACATACAAAAAATGAAATGAATTTTCAGGCAGGAAATTCCACTTGATAACAACTCTTTATCATGGTCTACCGCTCCGCGAAGCTCCGCGATATCCTGGGGGTCTATTTTATAGCACCCCAGTGTCCGACTTCTACTGTGTACGAGTGACACTGCACAAGGTACATATGAGATTTTTGTAGAATGTCTTCCGGTTAGGTTATCAGACACTTCAGGACCCGATACCGACCCCGCCGGCGTGGTCGACGACTTCCCTCAATCAGCGCTTATCGCTATCGACCCTAGTGGGTTAATTCTTTCAAATATTTTTCCTCTCAGACGACGCCCTTAGCCGAGGTTCGAGCCCAACTGGGCACCCTCAGGCCTGTTGTCTTAAACGTTGTACCGGGTGAGAGCCTTCAGCGCTCCCCATTTGTCCGGCCAAGTAGTTAATGCCATCTGCGGCAAATCTACAATAAGTCACGTCAAAAAAAAAAAAACAGTCACTAATCAGCAAGGTGAAACAGGTTCTTCTTTCACGTTGCCAGCCTCAGTGTGATCCCTAAGACACAGCTTCTCCAACAAATTGACAACATAATCAAATTCCCAAATTCAGGTTGACCACCACTGCCGAGATTTAAAATTAATTCGACAGCAAAACTGAAGTTCACAGTAACGCAAACAATCTGGGACTCGACGAACTCGTGTGGGGGTATAATTCGATTATCAGCAGAGATCTGTGTGACCGCTGGGCGGGGGGTGTTGGAGGTGTCGGGGGGTGTTGGGGGTGGGGTTGCGGTGGGCGGGGCGGGTCGATAGCTGCTGAACACTGGACCGGAGCCGCGGAGTCAGACGGCACATGAATGATGCAGAGCGGAGTCGCCGACTGCCTATTTATATTAGGCTTTATTTGGCACTTGATGTATTTATTTCCTTCCTATATTTAGTCGTCCTTAGGCGCTGGCTATACTTTTGCGGAGTAGTAGGGCTTACCTTAATCAATCAATCAATCAATCAATAATACTTTATTGCACAACAACATATACAAAGGACATAAACATACGAATAAAACATAAGCACAATAGGCGGCCTTATTGCTAAACAGCAATTTCTGCCAGGCAACCTTAGGGTGAAAGAAGATTATTCATTGGAGCACGGGCTGGTGCAATAGACATATAATGATACCAACATAACAAAAAAAATAATAAGAATAATAAGTAATATATTATACTTATCTAAAGAAATAATATAAAAAAAACCTTAGTACTATAATAACTTTTTTAAATTAAGATGGGTTTGCTCTTGACTTCGTTCTTCCACGAGAAGAAGAGTTCGACGGTGGAACGAGCTTACCGAGAAGATGCCTACACACCCGTGATTTACTATATCTTAATCGTCACCATCCCATTAACGCCCCCACTTCTGGGGCACGGGCCTTCCTTATGGATGGATAGGGAGATCGGGCCTTAAACCACCACGCGGGTACGGATTGGTGGTTATTAACGACTGCTAATGCAGCCGGGACCAACGGCTTAACGTGCCTTCCGAAGCACGGAGGAGCTCGAGATGAAAACTTGTTTTTACTAAATTTATTTTTTATTTATTTATTAAGATATAGTCTTAATAAACAAGCTAAATTCATTTGTCAGAAGATAAATCAGTATCTATTTTTAGTATTTGAATTTTGTTTCATAAATTAAGGGTTAATTTATGTATTACATTAGATACATATAAGAACTCACGCCCGCAATCCTTAATGGGGTATGCAGGGTGGCAGGGAATCACATACTCTATTAATTGTACTTATACAGGATGTTAGTGACATCGTAACGAAAACTTTGAGGGATGATTCAGACCATGATTCTGAGTTGATATCAAGTGGAATTTTCCATCGCACAAGTATGGACCTGAAATTAGTTAAAAAAGCACACAATCAGTTTTATGAATAACCGACAGGAAATTCCACTTGATAAAAACTCAGAATCATGGTCTGAATCATCCCCCTCAGTATTCGTTACGGTATCACTAACACCCATACCTACTAGTACCATTATCCACCGGTAGTGGCGATGGTGTCGATTATATTTAAAACTTGATTGATATTATAATCGATGGATCAATGTTATTGTACAATTTTCCATATCGGTAGCATTGATTATATAAATAATTTTGAACCTAAGAAATGAATCGAATTACCCTTATCGACTATTCGCATTTTCATTACACCACATAGCATGGACATCGCCTACATTATATGGCCACACATTGATTCAAATATTCATGAAATATGTCAATTTCAAGAAATGGTCGAACACATCATGGAATGATCAATTCTAAGATCTAGAGGGTTACAATGGCCACAGCAATTCATCTAAGAAAGCAATATTGCAATTTGACATATGCGCACATAAAAGTGCGCAATGCAAACAAATGTCAAATAGCAATATTGCTTTCTTAGATGAATTGCTTCGATGTGGCCATTATAACCCCCGGGCCACGACATATAGGTACATAGAGCATTATATAGTATTAATATACTAAACCTAACTAATATATGCCCTGAATTAATTAATTGTAAGCATTGTTAGCACTCAATTGTATAAATTACGTCAGTTTGCAATACACCCTCATTAATATTGCATGCATCGGTCTATTATGGAGTTAGTTGTGGGAATTAATCACTAATTGTGCAAATACATAGTTATGGCTGGTAATATCAGAATATATTAACATCATCCCCCTAGCATTATCCCGTTTGTCACAGGGTCCGTTTACCTAACCTGATGATTTGACAGGTCCAGTTTTTTACAGAAGCGACTGCCGGTCTGACCTTCCAACCCGCGAAGGGAAAACCAGTCCAATACCGGTTAGGTCACATACCTCCGAAATTTCTCAACCCCACAGGGAAAGTGGGTTTCCTCACGTAGGTTTGGTGGAGGTCGTGAGCTAATGTTGAGTTATAATCTATAATGTTCTATAATGTTGTGCATTTCTATAAGAAAAGAACATTCAAATTGCATGACAAAACTGCATGTTCATATCATGACAAAGAACCGTGCTCCGATGCAATTAATCGGGTTCAAAACGCACGCAATGCACCCTTGCACTATGAACTCATTCATGTTCCCTCCCTCCGCCTCACCTTTTACACCTTTCTGGTGTAGGGGCGTGCAGAAAATTATTTTTACAGTGAATTACTTCGAGAATGGGCCGTTAAACGTATTTGTGTCTTTAGAAAATAATTTATTTGTAACATTTGAAGCCCGATGCCACAACCCGAACACTTCATACAAACAACCTTGTTTTACACAGACACCATAGTCCAGCAAAAATAGACCAAAAATATGGCGTAGGTATCGAAACGAATTATGTCCGAGTAATAAAATTACTCGGTCTGCGATTGTTGAAGTTAAGCAACTTTCGCAAAGACCGGTCATAGGATGGGTGACCACAAAAAAAAAGTTTTCATCTCGAGCTCCTCCGTGCTTCGGAAGGCACGTTACGCCGTTGGTCTCGGCTGCATTAGCAGTCGTTAATAACCACCAATCCGCACTGGGCCCGCGTGGTGATTTAAGGCCCGATCTCCCTATCCATCCATAGGGAATGCCCGTGCCCCAGCAGTGGGGACGTTAAAGGGCTGATGATGATGAATAGTAAGGACACTGGCTGCTTTTCTTGTTCAAATTGTTCTTTTTTGTACTCTAATTTTATTTGTTTAAAGGTTAGGTAACAAAGCTCTTTTTATATAACTATTGCGTCCTTTTACTGTCGGTACCGTTCCCAAAGTGGGAAAATTTCAACACAGATCCTGACACACTTCTCTTCAACCACACGTACTTTTAAATATCATCATCATCACCAGCCCATTAACGTCCCCATTGCTGGGGCACGGGCCTTCCCTATGGATGGATAAGGAGATCGGGCCTTAAAACATCACGCGGGCCCAGTGCGGATTGATGGTTATTAACGACTGCTAATGCAGCCGGGACCAACAGCTTAACGTGCCTTCCGAAGCACGGAGGAGCTCGAGATGAAAACTTTTTTTTTGTGGTCACCCATCCTATGCGCCTTTTGCGAAAGTTGCTTAACTTCAACAATCGCAGACCGAGCGCATTTACTGCTGCGCCACCGAGCTCCTTTTAAATATACATAGTTACAATTAAATGTCCTTAGAAGACCTGTGGAACACCCGCCCCGACGAGCTCTTAGGTTTACTTACAAGGAAAACGGTTTTTTTATTAAAAAAATAAGACGAAACTATGTATGTTTCATTAACTGTATTTTGATTAATTTTCCTAATATTATTTTTGTATAAATACACACAGATTGCCGCTGGATGCGGGCAGCGCAGGACCGATCGTCGTGGGGATCCTTGGGGGAGGCCTATGCCCAGAAGTGGGCACGTACGGCTGATGATGATGATGATGACACACAGATTAAAAAAACCAAACAAAAGATATTATTAATGATGTTTAGAAAAAAGTAATTCTTTACAAAGATAAAAATCTATCTAAAGTGGTTTACACATTATACACCTATTTGTTCAAACTACCATATTCTCTTAGATTTGGCGAATGCGAGTGCGAATGCGAATATCAAGAATTTGCGATTATTTGCGAATGCGAATATTCGCTACATCACTACTACATACATGTACAACAAGCATGCTTACTTGTTCCTATTCGTGGTGTAAGGGGGTACAATTTGCATCCATTTTGCTGCAGACGGGTTTTATTCACTTTGTCGACGACTGTCCCGGGAATTCACTTTACAAGTGACAATATGCACTTTTGCTCGTCCACGTTATTTATTTACATACTAGTGTCAGTCCGTATAGTGTAGTTTTCACTAACACGATCGGCTCAACCATTACAGACGGCGATACGGCTCACCACCTATCACGTTGGTCTAATAGAAAGCTTGGTGAGATGTGGGTACTTAGTTCATCTTGCGATGGATGTACTTCTGACGACCCCAGTTGGGATATAGTCGTGAGTCTATGTTATGTTGTATGTTTGCTTATGTATGATTAGTTTTAGCGCGGTTCGTGTAGACTGTACTGTAATAGAGTGCGCAGCGTCTAATGTAAATAGATAGATAGATAAAATACTTTTGGACACAAAAACAGAGATACTTAAGGACATCATATCGACGGTAAAAAGCAATCCTGCTGTAAACCACACCCTGGCCAAAAATTTTTTATTTTTGATTCGGAATCAGAAAAAAATTCTGCGTCGAATGGTCCTATTCCCATGGCTCTACGACCTCTAGAAATTTCTGTACAGCGTTGGGATTTTGCTTATTTTTCCAAAAAGACAACTGAATATTTGCTGTAAATAGCATTAAAAACAGCATTTTTCTGTGATATGTCTTTTACACCAATTTTGCTTTTGCAAATAATTTGATTTTTGTAGTTACAGCACTATTTAATGGTGAACAGTGCGGGTTACTGCATAATTGCATAACACATTTAAGTAACGTACTGTGTTTACTACATTTATTAGGCAATAATCTGTTGATCGACGTTGTTTACTACATTTTAAACAAGTATGATATTACAGACAATGACAACTTACGCCAATTTAAAAACATCGTTATTAACTGGTCATGCGCATTTACCGCCATTATAATACGCGCTCGCGCGTATATGACCGCGGGTTACCGCGTCGCTCAGTTACTCCGCGACAGTCGGGAAGGAGTGACATATTTGCTGTAACTATGTTTCGCTACCAATATGGAGTATTTTTTTTAATTATTTATTATTACTTATACGAGTGGGTCACGGGATTGTCCATTTGGAGTTGGTCTAATCCTTATTTCTGCCACTAGCGAGGTGGAGCCCACCGGGTGGTTACCCATTGGGGGAGGTCCGGTGAGCGCACGTCAGCTTGTTGCGATGGTTGAGTCCGGTTTTGGAGGGCTGCTCCGTCATATTTCTCGGTCTGAAGAAGGTGGATGCTTTGGGGCGACGCCGGTTAACTACCACTTGGAAACGCCACTTACCCTCGAAGGTGACCACAATACTAACTATTCAGCGAAGAGTAGTAGATGTGGACAGCCTCGTTCCAGTCGTTGGCAGTCCAATGGAGATGGTCAATACCGCCACTGAACTGGATTAGTAGTGAGGTCAAGCCTCTCACTATAATGTGCACCGGGTCTATCTTGGTTCTTGTAGAGTATCTGGATAGTCTGCTCCAGCATCTCCAGCTTATTCACTGTAGGAAGTAATGTCTCCGCTTGGCCTTCTTCTCCTATGGAGGGGCGGCGACCGCTGTTGTTGTTGCGGTTGGTGTTGGTCGTGGTGGTTCGGAATCCACAGCGGCAGACAGGGCAGGTTTTGCCTTCTTGCGTGAGTGCTTCGACCTGTGCGGTTTATGCCCATCTGGACGGTTGCCGCTGCCATGTGCGAATTCTGGGCTGTCAGTTTGCTGGAATGCTTCGCGACGGTAGCTGCTGCTGTGGGTTTCGAGGCTCTTGCACTCGTTGATGGCGAAGTGCCCTCCATTCGTGTTGCCAGCTCGCGCACCTTTACCGGGCAGGATGAGCTGTTAGCCGGGTGAAGTCCGCTGCAGTTGCAACAGGTAGCCGGTTCCTCACGGGGACGCATGCAGTCTTTCGCCGCATGGCTCTTACCGCATCGCACGCAGGCTATGGGACGATGACAGTTGTGGCTACTGTGCCGGAATTATTGGCAGCGGTGGCACTGTGGCGCTTGGGTCTTCTCTATGCTTTGACTTTTATACCGGGCATGCATAGGAGTTCGGAGGTTTCGTAGATCTTTCGTAGAACCCCAGTGTTTGCCGGATCTCCACGAAGAAGATGCAACCAGGCTTGCCTGTGCGGGCCTGGATGGGGCGGATATACTCCTGTTCGTAGCCTCGATTCTTCAGCTCCTCCTCGAGTTTTGCGATGTCGGTATCCACCGGTAATTCGCGGGTCGCCAGTTTCAGCGAATGTTCCATCGGGGGTGTGTACGTGAACCAAAAGAGTCCAGTGTCTATCTCCAGGTTGGTGACGTAACGCTGGTAAAGCCTGAACTCCCCATCGGTTTTCTTCAGGAAGCGTACTCTTTTGCCGTACGGACGCGCGTTGAGAACATGGCCTAACTTATCCCACACCTGTCGGAAGTGGTGCGTCCAATTGGGCAGGTGATCCACCACTGTGGGCGGATCCTTCTTGCTCGCAAATGCGAGCAGTGGTTGCAAACTCACCGGAGCGAGAGTGGGCGCAGGCGTGGGCGTAATCCGCAGGGATGGACATGGAGACGCATGTGGGGGTAAGCCAGAGGTAGTGTAAACCGCCGCGTATGAGCGCGGTGGTGTCGTCTCCATGTAAAAAGAGGGCATGGAGAAACCGGAGATCGGTATAGGTTTTGGTGCGTTGACTACCGTTCTGGCGGTGTTGTTATCCTCTTATTCCCGACATGTTCTGCTCTAGGGAGTTGGCGTAGGGGCAGTGGAAAAAGGGATGGCCGAAGATCTCCGCCAGCGAAGTATGGCGTGGGAGTCGTATTTGGTGTGCGGCGAGTTGCGGCTCGTGGCAGCGGCTGGCGCCATAGGGATGCGCGAGCGAACAAATGTGCGCGTTCGTTCCTTTGTCACGCTTGCCATTGGGAGAGCCATGCTTCGACCTTAACGGCCTAGGCGTGGCAGGACTGTACCGGTAAGAAGCTTAGCGGGCCGTCCCACAGAGCACTAGCTACCACTCCCTTCCCGGTGAGACTCGCTGGTTTAGGAGCGGTAACGGTGGTATCGTTTGTCACCGCGCAAGAGGGTACTTTAAAATACACCTCCTACTTCACGCCTCAGGTCACAGAGTGGGTAGCCGCAGAAAAAGGTTGGCTTCCGAGTACCTTCAAAGCTTTAAGTACAGCGGCTAATCTGCCTAACTGGGCACCCTCAGGCCTGTTGGCTTATATTTTGTACCGGGTACGAGCCCTCAGCGCCCCCCATTTGTCTAGCCAAGTAAATAATGCCATTTGCGGCAAATCTACAGAAGTATTTTCTTCAATAGATACCTAGGTAAGAGTAGTGTATAATGTTTTTGATCTCACAATTTACCTGTTAAATAGTATAGCACGCTACAGGAAAATTACCATCTTGCATACACTTTAAGCGGTTGGAGTACACTATTGTTGCTTAGGTGTATGCAAGATGGTAATTTTTAATTTCATAATTTAGCTATTTATTAGTGGGTTTATGTTCTTTAACGTTTTAAAATGACTTCATATAAATGTCATTCCATACTTACATCATTTTAATTTTATTATCATTTCACAACTTCTGTTAGTTAAGACAATTAAGTGCACCAGCCAACACAGACTTATGACATTTACATCAAAATTGCTATATAGGAATAGTTATTATAAGTGAATTACAGCAATTTTGCGTATAAATAAATTACTTGATTTTGAGTGGCCCATACATTTACCAGCTTCATTTACAGCAACTTTGTGTAACAGAAAAAAAAGTGTGATTGCTGTAACCCACACAAACATAGGCTTAAATTAACTTCTAGTAAGTTTCAGGTATTTGTCTTGATAGATAATCAAAAAATACATTTTGGTTCTAAAAATCACATTTATAGGTATAATAGTTTAGGAGATATGAATTTTTTTCAAATTTTTCAAAAGTTTTTGGGCTCTGGTGAACATTTTGCATTTTGTGGGTTACAGCAGGATTGCTTTTTACCGTCGATATACAGAAAAGCACAACAGGCGGACTTATTGCTCATGCAGCAATTTCTTCCAGGCAACCTTTGGGTACAGGAAGTAAGTAGTTAATGATAAAAAAGATTTTTGGTTTACTTTTTCTAAACCAAATTTTTTTTTTTTCATTCATGTCATATCCGCTAACCTAACCTGAAGATTTGACAGGGCTGGTTTTTTACAGAAGCAACTGCCTGTCTGACCTTATAACCTGCGAAGAGAAAACCAGCCCAATACAGGTTAGGTCACGTCCCTCCAAAACGCATTTCTCGCGAATGAGCACGTGAAAATCATTTATCATCCAAACATAAATTCGGAAACAAAATACAATAATCATTGGTTTGGGCCCGTGCTGGGGATCGAACCTGTGACCTCACAGTGAGAGCGTTCTTCCAACTGGGCTACCGTGGCTTTTGCAAACTAAACATTATAATTAAAATTGAATGTAATCATTACAAATGAATTCTCTTATTCACAATGTTAATAAAGCTCTGAATAATTTATAACACGGCCCTCAACCAACAGAGGGGAAGCATTCATTACTTTAGGAAACATTTTTAATAACCGTCGCCCTCTGCCCATCCTGTTGTAGTGCAGGAAGCGCTGTGACGGTAGGAAGGTAACGATGATAGATGGCCGGTTCATTAGGCGTAGTGCCGCGAGGCCATAGGACGATTATAAAATATATTAAGGGCTTTAAATGGTGTGCGGAGTAATGAATATTTTCCGCCTTTCAGTGTATATCTGTCGTGGCCAGATCATAGAATTGATCATTTCATGATGTGCTCGATCATTTCATGAAATGGTCATATTTCATGTAATATAATATCACACGTTGGCCACATCATGATGTAGTTTGGCCAAATCAATGAACACGAAACGTTTAACGATATCAGCAACTAAATGCATGATTACTTCATGATATGGCCAAACGTTGGCAATCATATCGTAAAATTAGTAACATTATCCACCGGTAGTTGTAATAATAAATGTTTCTTTCTTTCTTTCTTTAGTGGCGCTGGTGTCGATTATATTTAAAACTTGATTGATATTATAATCGATGAATCAATGTAATTGTACAATTTTCCATATCGAATAATCAAGAAATTGTAAGTTGTAAGATTCCCATTGACATTCAGAATTTGCCTTTCAACTGTTTTAAGACAGTAGTTAAACAAAAACTTTACAAAAAAAGTTATTATAAAGTTAGTGATTATTTAGAAGATATGAATGCAAGGGATTAACTGTCTGTGAACTGATATTAGGCAGCTAAATTACTCAATTGTATACCAATATTTTATGTTTATTTTTATTTTTTTAAAGAACGTCTAGGGCCCTGTGCCGAGGTTTTTCTTGCAGCTTCTTTTCCCCGGCTATACAGGTTGTGAGAAGCTGCAGTAGTTTTAGGCGGATGAGACGTTCGTTATGTAAAATTGACGATTCAAAGTGTAACTATGTTACCTACTGAATAAATATATTTTTTGAATTTTTGAATTAATCGACAAATCTCATTTTTATTACACCACATAGCATAGACACCGCCTACATTAACGATAAATATTATGTATGATAATACCTAAGCTAACGAGATGTTACCGTGATCCGCATAAATTTTCGTTAACAAAAGCGAAAGGCAGTTTTATCAGACCCTCGACAACTAAAAGTGACATATCAGAGGTAATGTCCGGGTATCCCCGTCCCCTCCCTGGACACGATGCGGTGCGGTCACCCCGTGATACCCCGGGATTACCACGTCACTCGCTGCGGCGGCTGGCGGGACTTACCGTGATTTATGCTCGCATGTTGCGAGTCAAAAAATGTACTTCAAATGCCTGGATGTGGTGAGCTGGAGGACATTTCTTTTAATTATAAATTATTATTTTAAAATTGTTTATAATATTGAGTGTGTTGTTATGATTGTAGACGAATGGAATGTATTTGTTAATTGTACTTCTTCTATTTACATATTACTTAATCAGTTATAATAAATATATTACATCATCTCCCTAGTATTATCCCGTTTCCCACAGGGTCCGCTTACCTAACCTGAAGATTTGACAGGTCCGGTTTTCAACAGAAGCGACTGCCTGTTTGACCATCCAACCCGCGAAGGGAAAACATGCCCACATACCTCCGAAAATGCATTTCTCGGGAATATGGGTTCGCGTCTGTAAAAAACCGGACCTGTTAAACCTTCAGGTTAGGTAAGCGGACCCTCTGAAAAGCGGGATGATGGAGATGATGATGATGATGAGCTTTTTTAGTATAACGCACGACATACGTCGTAGTGTCACGGGGTCGAATCCCGGCTTTGGGTGTAAAACACTGAATTTGACTTTTATGAGTTTGAATTCATGTTTGGATCATAAATGTTGGATATCAAGTGGTTTACAGGATTTGCGTCCGGCTCGCCTCCTGTTACATGGGGCTTCAACATAGCTGGCGAGGAATGGGTATATATACCTACTATGTTATGTTATTTACTTATTATCTAGCTTTCCACTTGAGAGCGGGCAGTACACTAGGGTACACCCAAATACAGACGAAACCACAGCCATGGACAAAACATTTTAGACTGCGCTAGAATATTATCATTTGAAGTTAACTTAGTCACTCAAAACCCACGTTTAAGCACTTAAGCATACAGTTGAAATTATCCAGACAGGTTACAAAATCCAAATACGCGTTAGTGCTCCCTGGAGGAGTTAAAGGGACCTCTTCAGAGGCCAGCGATCCATCAAAGCAGGTTGTGGTTTAATGGCCGTACCGGGCTTCTAAAAGCTTCCAAGCCACACAAAACAGAACCTATTTAAAAATATATAAATGTTAAAAGGAATGTGTTTATTACAGGTTTACACGGCTTCACGGTTTTAACGGCCTCCGTGGTTCAGTGGCTGAGCGTTGGGCTCACGATCCGGAGGCCCCGGGTTCGAATCCCGGTGGGGACATATCACAAAAATCACTTTGTGATCCCTAGTTTGGTAAGGATATTACAGGCTGATCACCTGATTGTCCAAAAAGTAAGATGATCCGTGCTTCGGAAAGCGCGTCAAGCCGTTGGTCCCGGTTACTACTTACTGATGTCAGTAAGTAGTCGTTACATGAGCCATGTCAGGGGCCTTTAGCGGCTTAATAGTAACCCTGACACCAGGGTTGATGAGGTTGGTACTCCACCTCACAACTCGCACGATAGAAGAAGACAGGTTTACAGGCAGGCAGTTGCACAGGATTTATTTTTTTGCCGTTTGTTGTGGAAACGATGGGCCCATGGGCTTGAGAAGCAGTTTTTAAAGAATATTTCAGCGCGCCTCATCGAGGCAACGTCCTCAGGTAAAGACCCTAGCTGGCAGTTATTTTGTTCAGAGAGCTGACGCCAAACTGATTTGGCGGCGCAGAGTTTGTGGCCAGTATTCTGGGGACTTTGCCAGGATGTGGTGAGCTGGAGGACATTTCTTTTAATTATAAATTATTATTTTAAAATTGTTTATAATATTGAGTGTGTTGTTATGATTGTAGATGAATGGAATGTATTTGTTTATGTACTTATTTTTAATTTGTGTCTAATAAACAATTATATTTTTATTATATGAGTCAAAATCAAAATCACCATAACAATGTAATTAATATGGATAACTTGTTGAAGGTCAATTTTACATTATTGAATCCACGTTTCAAAAGGCGACAACGCCTTATTCCTTGTTTCTCTAGCCTTATGGCTTAGGAGAAGAAATGACAAGTTTCTTTTGTTATTTGGGGTTTTACTTACCCTAATGGGGTTTAATAAAACAGTTAAGTAATTTGATTTATGTTTAGACTTTAATTTAGTTTACTTTTTTTAGGATAAATGAAAAACAGCGTTGTGATATTCGGCTTATTGTAGGAATATTTCAATAATGTAGCTGAGATGATGGCATATTTTATTTACTTAAATAAAAGTTTAAAAATAAATACTAAAACCAGTGTACGGAAAAATCATGCTCTAAAAAGGATGAAACAAGAATATAATTCTCCGAAATTCTTCCGAATGTTTAGGAGATAGACGTGGTCAAATGCCATGATAAGCGAATGTTTAGGACAGATATGCATTCCACCACGGGTAGGTGACAGGTGCTTAAGAGGTTAGGTGGGAACACACGTGCATACACACATACATATATAGCGATCAAACATATAACCCCTCTTTTTTGCCTCTCATTTAAAATATATAGGTACCTAGATATGTCTAAATAAACGCTTTTCTTTCTTAAACTCATACATTTCTGTATGAATGTATAGTATAATTACTAATAGCTACATATCAAAAGTGAAGAAGACAGGGCCCATTTTGGCGCGGGTCCAAGTGGGTTGTCCCGCGTACAGTCGGCCGCGCAGTGCGCGTGTGCGGGCGCATCGACCGCTACTACAAGACGGCAACTCCGACGACGACTGTACCTTTAAAACTGATCGGCGCCTGCTGATAATATTTAGCAAATGTATTGAGATAAAGTTTGGTGAAGTAGGCTTTTTGTTTTTGGGTTTTTTTTTTGTTTTTTAATGTGCCGCACGTAGGTGTTGTTTTTTAATATCGACCGACACCATGTAAGGTTCTCAGGTCCTAATACAAAGGCCGGACTCGGCACTATACAGGGTGTTAGTGACATCGTAACGAAAACCTTGAGGGTTGATTCAGACCATGATTCTGAGTCGATATCAAGTGGAATTTTCCGTCGCAAAATTCATGTTTTTTTTAGTTTTTTTTTATTTTTTTTTAATTCTATATTATAATATTAACTCAGAATCATGGTCTGAGTCATCCCCCTAAGTATTCTCACCCTGTATAAGGCCGGAAATTTTGCCTTATAAGCTGAACATATTTTTTTAATTGCGAAACATACCGTTTTTACAGCTGGGCTGATGAAAAAGTATGTGTAGTCACACGCAGTTCGGTCTCCGCTCGCGTGTGCCCGCCCGCGCCCTCGCCCGGCCGTCGTTGCGGGTATCCCCACTTTAACAAAAAGCCGGACAAACCTAACACGCAAATATTTGGCAGGACACGACCGCAAAAAGCCAAACATGGCCAGCTAAAGCCAGACACCTGGCAACCCTAACCTCGTGACAGTTAGAGAGACAAACTGAAAGTATCGCCAGACGCCTTATTCAAGTTGCAAACGATTTATGATCTATGAAAATCATCAGTGACTGTATTAAAAATATATCTGATTGACATGGTATCGCGTATCACCCTCGCCCTGGGCACCCTCAGGCCTGTTGTCTTAAATTTTGTACTAGGTGAGAGCCCTCAGCGTTCCCCATTTGTCCGGCCAAGTAGATAATTCCATTTGACCCAATTTGCAACAAATCACATTGTTTAAGTACACTAACAGCAAACGCGTGCTTGAAAATGTGTAATGAAAGTTAGTCACATAACGTTGACACCATACCATAAGCAACCTATATACGTCCCAGTGGTGGTCACAGGTCTCACCTTAATCAACCTGAGGGAGTATGGAGCATACTCCAACACGCCGCTTCACAGCGGTTTGTTTTTACGGTGGAGGTGTATTAACGGTTAATAGCCGGGAGCAACGACTTAACATGCCATCCGAAGCACGGAATCATCTTAATTTTTCGGACAACCAGATGATTCAAGCCAACTAACGGCAGTCTCACGAAGTGATTTCGACAAAGTCCCTATCGGGAGACGAACGCGGACCTCCAGATCGTGAGCTTAACGCTCTAACCACTATGCTACGAAGGCTGTTGATGACAAAATGGAAAAAGCGATAATGTGTTTTTTTCCGCGTGAACACTGTGGCGAGACTTTGCACAGAGTTGGGAAGAGTAATGCAAATTGTTGTAGAGCGTCCCTGATGCAGTTACGTAATCCCAAGACGTACCTTTGTGGGGATCTTGTGGCTATTTACAACAGGAACGGACAGGAATATCCTTTATTATACATTTAATATTAGAATATTATAGAAATGCATAACAAAGACAAACACTAGAGACAAATACTGAGAATTATTGAGGACAGAACAGGCAAGATGATTGGATACTTAATAAGACACGACGAATTTAAAAAAAAAAAACATCATAGAAGGAAAGCTAGAAGGAAAGAGAGAAATAGGAAGACCAAGAAGATGCTTACATGGAATAGATCAAAGAGAAGGTTAACGTCGCGTCTTATAAGGAAGTCAAGGAATTGGCCTTTGATAGACTGGAATGGAAAATGCTACACCGACAAGAGCGTGGCTCTTAAATTGATGATGATGATGATAGAAATGGATATTAAGGGCTTAATAAGACACGATGAATTTATCAAAAACACCATAGAAGGGAAGCTACAAGGAGAAAGAGGAAGGGGAAGTCCATGAAGAGCTTACATGGAACAGATTAAAGAGAAGGCGAACGTCGTGTTTTAGAAGGAAGGAAAAAGGAAGAATAACCTAATTAGGTACAGGTTTCTCGGGTAAACTCCTATGGGTTTCCTTATGTTTTGTTTCACCGCTAAATACATCATTAATCATTTTTAAGATTATAACATGCTTTCGAATATAAATTCGAAAATCATTGGGTTAGGCATGCGCGGGATTCGATGTTGAGTCCTCACAATGAGTTAAGTGTTCTTTAAAAAATATTTAAAAAAAATACAAGATATCCGGTTTCAAGGACCGCTCTAGTCGTGAAAGTTCAAAGGTGCGCGCCATTTGACTCGCATTTGCATTGCTGATGTCGGAGTTTTACTTAACTTTCAGAATGGACTATTTTATTCTTGGCATAGAATAAGGAACAATACTACGTATAGAACGGCAACTCTCCGCTCCCCACCAGCGGCTAGGTTTACCTCACCCCCTCGAACATAGTTTAGACTTGAATCGTATGGTATCTGACGTCTCACACACATACGCGTGTACGATAATGTCAATGTGTAGTGTCTGTGTAAAATGAAGTTGTTTGTATGAAGTGTGCGGGGTGTGCACGGCTTGATTCGTAAGCTTATGATTGTATGTATGTTGTGGAGGTCAATTACAAATAAGATGTATTTTATAATGTCTTCTGTTATTTACGCAAAAAACATCTGCGAAAGTTCCGAAAACAAACAACCACTAAAATAGATGAAGATGAATCCGGTTTTAAAACCGTTAATGTAATTAATTATTACTCTTTAAAGATACTACGCAATAATATTTCCTTTAAAATATCTATATATAAATAAACAAATTGAAAAATAAACATTACTGACTTAAGTACTCGGTTAAATATATTTTTTTACAGATACTAGAAGTCACTGTGGTCTTGTGGTTCACCGTCTGGCTTCTCGCACGGGGAGTGCCGGTTCGCACCCCGGTATATATGGGACTTGCAATGAGTTATTAATTTATCAGCGCAGCGCAGTGGAGCAGCGTGGTGAAGTATGCTCTATACCCGCTCCGGTTGATCGAGGGGAGGCCTGTGCCCAGCAGTGGAACGTATATAGGCTGTTTATGCAGTTTTCACTATCACAGTTGGCTCGAACTTTATAGACGGCGATACGGCTCACCACCTATCACGTTGGTCTAACAGAAAGCTCGGTGAGGTGTGGGTACTTAGTTCATCTTGCGATGGATATACCTACTACCCCAATTGGGATATAGTCGTGAACTTATGTTACGTTATGTTTTCTAAGATAGTGTGCCTACTGAAGTTTTTGCACACAAATATCGCAATGTTATCTGATTACCGCTGAGAATCCATAAGTCTTCGGTTATAGGTAAAACTCAAGTTTACGAGAATTGCCGGCAATCAACTTATACTGAGAAATCAGAAATCAAAATCTATTATTCAACGTAATTATCATGAATAAACTTGTTGAAGGTCAATGAAACATTGTTGAATTTACGTCATTTCGCAAGGTGTTATGGCTGAGGAGAAGAAATGAAAAGAAACTGCAACAGCAAAACATCTTTTAACAACCAAATACATTACAGGTTATTAATAACTAGAGGAACACATTCAATACCAGACATTTTTATCATTTAGGTAGTCATTAATCTTATGAAGCTTTTTTACATAAAGTAAGCTTCACATGAGCTTTAAATTTATTTTCTGACAAATTTAAAATATTATCTGGTATTTTATTGCAAAAACGTATACATTTACGTATAAACGTATATACTTATTTTATCTATCAATACATAACCCCAAAAAAGATGAATTTAATTTACTTAATGTAGAATTATGAATAGCAATTTTATTTTTATTTCTTTTATTCTAAGAATTGCCGGCAATCAACTTATACCGAGTGTATTGGAAGTTGGAAAATATACTGTGGGTCCGGATGATATTTTCTGTGGTTCGAGGAAATATTAGGACTGGTTCAGTAGTATAAAAGTACGGTTTCTTGACTTATTGTAGATGAGCAATGAATGGCTAAATCCTAAGCCGGGGTACGTAATTTAGAGGCTAACACCGTCAAATTACCGAAATTGGGCCCCGTGCTGAAGTTATCCTTGCAGTTGTTTTTCTTCGGCTATACAGGTTGATCAACTATAGTAGTTTTAGGCGTTTTGTAAAATATGTACACGGTGTTGGTGTTGGATGATTCGGCTCATGATTCTGAGTATATCAAGTGGATTTTCCGTCGCAAAATTGGCGTCGTTACGAGTTTTATGTTTTTTTTTAAATTCTATACTTTTGTGATGGAAAATTCCGCTTGTTGACTCAGAACCATGAAACGAATCATCCCTGAAAGTTTTCGTTACGATGTCACTAGCACCGTGTATATCCTCCTAAGACCGAATGTTCTTTATAAATCCAAATCCCATTGTTTAACTATTGTGTCTGGAAATCTCGGTCTTAAGAGGAAATTTAAGTACTTATATAAAAAGTGACGATTCAAATTATAACTGTATTACCGGGCTTCTCAAACGGGAAGCGTCGGTTCGAACCCCGGCACCGGACTTGCATGAATGAGTTATTAATTTATCTTAAGTACAGTTTTCACTAACACAGTTGGCTCGACCATTACAGACGGCGATACGGCTCACCACCTATCACGTTGATCTAATAGAAAGCTCGGTGAGGTGTGGGTACTTCGTTTATATTGACTACCCCAATTGGGATATAGTCGCGATCTTCTGTATGTGCTATATTACCAAATGATTATTGATCAGGTACGTATGTTCCACCGAGCTACGTCGTAACTTGCCGGAGATTGCGGGCAAAGTTCGCTTTTCCTTAAATAAAAGTAAAATATTCCCTAAATCTCACGCAGATAATGTTAGAAAATGTCCAACACGAGCGACTCTCGTATTTCATGTTTGTGATTTGACTAATGGTCACATTTGTTATGGAGGCTCTACGGCGTATCTGACGTCACAGCCCTAAGGCCGTGTTTCTTATAGTAAAGTATATAGTGTGTTAGTGACATCTTAACAAAAACTGTGAGGGATGATTCAGATCATGAGACTGAGCTGATATCAAGTGGATTTTCCAGTCGGAAAATTCATGAATATGTTAGTGTTTTTTTTTTGTTATTTTCAGTTAGTGTTCACTTTTCAGACCGAAAATTCCACTTGATATCAACTCAGAATCATAGTCTGAATCATCCCTCAAAGTTTTCGTTACGTTGTCACTAACAACCTATGTATAATAATAGTAGAAGAGGCCAAGTCGTAATAAAATATAGCATGCTACGGAGTATATTTCTTATAATTTAAATAATAAATACTAAATCTGAAACTTGCGTTTCTTAACCGTAACATTGTTACAAGTTGATGTTATGTTAATTTCGCGTAATAAAAGTAAAAGTCACGGCAAGTCATAATATTATAAACTTAACATAGGTCATTGTAACGTTTTATTATTTAAAATGAGGTTTTATATTTCTACGTGCATACATAAAATTACGCTTCGAATTTCTAATGAGGTAGGCAGAGCCACAAGTAATCAGAACACAAGTTACAGGCTCAGGGCGTCGTCTGAAAGGAAAAATATTTGAACGAATTAATCGACCCTAGTGGCTCGATAGCGATAAGCGCTGATTGAGGGAAATCGTCGACCACGCCGGCGTGGTTATAAAAA
This sequence comes from Pectinophora gossypiella, assembly GCF_024362695.1. NCBI lineage: Eukaryota > Metazoa > Arthropoda > Insecta > Lepidoptera > Gelechiidae > Pectinophora > Pectinophora gossypiella. The sequence goes on along the minus strand of NC_065413.1, from coordinate 16,698,162 downwards.
TACAGAAGTAAGTGTTATACTATCAACATGGGCCCGGTAAGGGCACTGCAACTGGTTGTGAGAAGCTGCAGTAGTTTTAGGCGGATGAGACGTTCGTTATGTAAAAATTGACGATTCAAAGTGTAACTATGTTACATACTGAATAAAGATATTTTTGAATTTGAATTTGAATTTGAGAGAAGACAACATACTTTATTTTTAGTCAGTGATACAATTTACATTTCATCATCATCAATTTAAGAGCCACGCTCTTGTCGGTGCAGCATTTCCGGCCTACTTTTTTAGGGAAAAATAGGGCAGTGGTTTCCCTCTTGCCTTCCGCCCCGCAGTACTCTGTCTGACGCAAGTGGGGTGGCGACCAGAGTAGTCTATTACAAAGCCGTACTAGGACTCCTGTCCTCCCCCTCTGAATAGTACTGACAGATACTGCTGCCCTTTGACAGGTTCCAGGTAATTTATATTTATCATACTATATTTACTAAACAGACGCAGGCGCGGCAGACCGAGGCGGAGATGGCGCGACGACTTGGATGCTTTCCTGGAAGGCTGGCCGGAGGAAGCACTGGAGAGAGAGTCCTGGAAGAAATGGAGGGAGGCCTTTGCCCAGCAGTGGGACACTTTAGGCTAGATAAGATAAGATAAGATTTACTAAAGGTTCCGTTTCTGATACTTCAGCGCTGTGGCACAATATATCAGAGAAAAAATATGACGAAATTGGTATGGAGGTATCAATTGCTAATTAGTCCTTCATAATCTCTGATTACACGTAAAGGGTAGCCCCCGGGTCAGAGTGGGGTCAGCTGACTCGACGCCCCACACCTCCGTGTCTGAAACGATTAATGAACGAATCACGGTCGAAGCTAATGGAAATAAATTTTATTATTGTTCTAAGTACATAATATTCTACTTATAAGTAAGTAATTTTTGGGATGTTTTTAAATAATTATGGCTATATTTTGTTATCTATCTATAATATATTTGTAAATGTTTTTGTTTGTAAATATCTGCAAAGATAGGGTTTGGTTGGACTTAGCTCTAAGTTTAATTTTAAGACCAAATTATTTATCTAAATTCATACAATAAATGATTCGATTTGATTTTCTTTTGTGTTTCTGTGTTATTCTGTGTATTATAAGTTATAAATAAACAACATAACATAACATTTATAAACGAGTTTTGAAGTGGATCAATGCACTGTGCTTTTATGAGAGTATTTGCAAGTTAAAATTAGTTGTCCGAAAGTAAGATGATCCGTGCTTCGGAAGACACGTTAGGCTGTTGGTCCCGGTTACTACTTACTAATGTAAGTATGTAGTCGTTACATGAGCCATGTCAGGGTCCTTTAGCGGCTCAATAACTGACACCAGGGTTAATGAGATTGGTAATCCATCTTATAACCTTCACAATAAGAAGAGAAGATTTAGTCTACATTTTTAGTTATTTACATTATAACATGCAAATACACAAAGTTGTTTCTAGATCCAACTACGAATCGAACTTGGTACCACTATCTAGTCAAGGTTGTGAAGTTAACAAGCGAGGTCATCGCAGGTGATTTGTGTGGATAGATAGGTATATATTTATAATTATGGTACGCTGATCCCTTGGAAGTTTGGTAGATCTTTGGTATGGGATGCCACTTGTGTGGATACCCTGGCGTTGTCGCATCTGGGCGGTACTTCGTCTCGCCCCGCGGCAGCGGTTATTGCGGCTGAGTCCTTGAAGAGGAGGAAGTACTCGGGTCTGGCGGGATCTTTCCTTTTTGTCCCATTTGCAGTTGAAACGATGGGTCCTTGGGTTCCAGAAGCAAAAATGTTTGTGAAGGATCTCTCAATGCGTCTTATTGGGGCTTCGGGGGATGCTAGGGCTGGTAGTTATTTCTGCCAGAGAATTAGCCTGGCGATTCAGAGGGGTAATGCTGCCAGCCTGTTGGGCACCTTGCCTCGATGTGACGCTTTGGAGGAGGTTTTTTATTTATAAGATGTGTTTGTTTTGTTTTTAATTGTTTGAATAAATGTAGAAGTTATCATTATGGTATTGACTTTTCCTTCGAGACTATATTTTATAGGAAATTATGATTTTTGTTTTTCAAAATTCCAACACTAGTCTAATGGTTAGAGCGTTAGGCTCACGATCTGGAGGTCCGGGTTCGATTCCCGATGGGGACATTGTCGAAATCACTTTGTGAGACTGTTCTTTGTTTGGCCATAATCATTGGCGAAAATCTATCTGGTAATCCTGCCAACATTAATGATCCAATCCACTGGTCTGTTATTTCAAAACCTGTACCACTTAGTCTCTGCGATGTTTCCACTATTTGAGTCACATATGTGGTCATATTATCACAATTTTCTCGTCTTATTGAAATCAAGTGACGTAATAACGAAATCTTCCTCGAAAATCCTGAGTCATCAAACAGCGATTTGAGTTTGTCCCACAACTCTTTCGAAGTCGTTGTCTTCTTGATATGCACGTACAAAGCGGGATTGATGGTTAGAGATAATTTAGCCCGCGTCTTCGCATCATCTTCGGGTTTGATCTGTTTTCCCTCCACTGGCTTCACACAATGTAACGTGCCCTCCAACACGAGTAAATTTTCTACCGCAAATGTCCACTCATCAAAGTTTTCTCTGCCTTTTAACTTAGGTACACTGGCTAAATAGTTCATAGACATCTTGCACAACACGACCGTATTAAGTAAAACTTAAAAACAATTGGGAAAAAACGTTAGCCCATAACCTGTAGTAAAACACGTCGGTTATTCAGTGCATACTAATTTTTTATTTTTACCTTCACACACAATATATGACAGGTTACACATTTCATAACTTAGATGTCGCTAGTAGGTACATTTTGATACAAACTTTATTCAATATCAACACTTTTCAGGCTTGAATCACCTGATTGTCCGAAAAAGTAAAATGATAATGTTATGTATGTGTAATTAATTAGCTACTTTCGACCTTAATTGATTATTAAAATCCTATACATAATCTTTTTCTAATTTTTGCTTCGTATTTCAACATAATAACACATAACGTAAGCTCACGACCATATTCCAATTGGGGTAGACAGAGGTATATCCATCGCAAGATGAACTAAGTTATCACACCTCACCGAGCTTTCGTAATACGACTATTATTACACTACAAAAATCCATTACAGATCATAAAACATTACTACAGTAACAAACCTTCGAACACGAGTAGATACAATGAGGCAATTCTCTATTTAAGGGGTTAATATGGGGGGATAGTGAATGATGCGAGCTTTACGAGCAAGAGCTATCGATCGCCGCATTGGCCGTAGAGCCTATTTTTAGCGATCGACCCCAAGCCTCCCATACCTACGTGAAATTTTCAGCGCCACCCCATTGGCCCGGCCCAGATGACGTCACAACGCTCTGTCGACCAATAGGGAGAGAGTATTCTGCGCATGGCATCGAAGCCTTTTCAGGGTGAGTACAGAGCGGGGCCAGTCTGGGCGAGGTTGTTCCAGGTGTGCCAAGCCCGCGCTGCCGTCGACTAAGGTCAATATCATCCTTTGTTTAACAGGCGCCATATTTGATTTTCAAAAATTTGAATCTAGAATTCTACGATCTGTCACCACGTGTAATTTTGTTGTGTGCGGGTTTTTTGTGCTTTTCGTGACTAATGCATTGTTTTGCAATGCATTGGTATGTAATAATATTCGTTTTTAAAAGTGTTACAGTTATAAAAAAAAAAATATTTAGTTAAAACGTAAAAGCTCATATTATATAACGGTTGTTACGTAACGTGCTGTATGGAGCTTTTGAGTGTTGTGCGAAAGAGACGGAGGATGTGGTGGTGTGAGTGCGAGCGAGAGGGAAGATGTGGAGTAGTGATTTTAGAGTGAAGGTCGGCGTTGTGGGTACGCCTGGTGTGATGATGGGGCTGGACAGAGAGTATGGAGATTATAGATTATAATTTGAATAATTTTTAGTAATCAAATCATTCGTATTATGTATATCCAGTATGTTTTTTAATATGCAAAAGGAATTTAGGTACAAAACATTTTAATATAGCAGCAGTTATTTCATTGAAAAACTACACTTAATATACTTTGACAATTAAATATATAAACCATTTCTGAATAATCATCAACTGGGGTCAACTTTCATAAATACAAAATATTAAAGTAATCAAAGTACATAAAAAGTACTTAGTATTAAAAATAAACAAATGTCAAAAATCCTAATTTGACCCACACGCTCTCCCGTCGGCTACGCGGCGTAACGCTACGAATTGCGCGTAGCTGTGTTGCTACAAATGTTTCAATATTGTTGTAATCATAATTTGGTACTGGATTCACTAAAATACTTGTTTAAAAAAAAAAAGATTTAAGAAACAAGTGCGGATGTAGGATTACACAGAGAAGCAGAATATTACAAAGCCATAATGATTTGATGATCTTTAGTTTGTCAAATTGTCAAACAAGTAATTAACAATTAATTGTCAAACGTAAAGTTTTGTTTACTAAAAATAATTTTCGGCCACACTAGGTTTCTGGGCCACTATATGTATGTACAATAAGTTACTTACGACGAAAGGAGGACTAATATTCTGGTCTAGACCACCACCAACCAACCGACCAGTTATTATACCATTATATAACATAACATAACATAACAAATACTTTATTGCACAAACAGGAAAAAACAAAATACAAAACAAAAGAGAAATAGAATTAGTACAATAGTATTAGTATTATATATTATACATCTTTGCCTACCCCCTCGGGGATACAGGCGTGATGCTATGTTGTATTATAACATTGGATAATTATCCATTAAAGCTAAATTACCCGGTTCAAATTCAATATTATATATTTTCTAGCTTCACAAAAGTATCATTCGTTACTTTTCACATCATTTTTGCCAATATCACACCATAACATTTGCTCACGACTACATTTCGAATTGGGCTAGTCAGAGTTACATCCATTACAAGATGAACTAAGTACCCACTCCTCACCGAGCTTTATGTTAGACCGACGTGATAGGTGGTGAGCCGTATCGCCGTCTATGATGGTCGAGCCAACTGTGTTAGTGAAAACTGCACTAAAGATAAATTTATAACTCATTGGTGCAAGTTCGGTGCCGGAGTTCGAACTGGCGCTCCTCGTTTGAGAAGCAAGCCGATGAACAGCAGGACCACAGTACTCTTAGCTAATATCATCGACCTTTTAATAAACGTGACTTGATCCAACCGGGGAGGCCCTCAAGAAAAGCCAGGTCTAGAGTACTTTATATCAGACATGCCTGTATGAAGGCTTTGATGAGAGTAGACGAGGTGAAAGTGGCTTGTTAGGATCATGGTAATCCGTAGAATCTACTTAGCTTGGGGATAAAGGCATAGTTTTATATAGGCTTACTTTGACATGTTATGTAATCAATTTTAATCCTAACCTGTAATAGGATAACTTCGCGGGTTGGAAGGTCAGACAGGCAGTCGCTTTTGTATAAAACCTGTCAAATCTTCAGGTTAGGTAAGCGGACACTGTGAAAACGCGACAATACTTACTAGGGAGATAATCTTTTTCTATCGTGTGGGTTGTGAGGTAGATTACCAACCCCATCAACCCTGGTGTCAGGGTTATTATTGAGTCGCCAAAGGACCCTGACATGGCTCATGTAACGATTACTAACTTACATCAGTAAGAAGTAACCGGGACCAACGGCTGAACGTGCCTCCCGAAGCACGGATCATCTTTCTTTTTTTGTTTCTTTTTAGGAGATAATGATGTTATGTAATCTTGCTGATATTTTGGTAGTGGTAGTAAGTTTTCCAAGATTTTCCAAGTACCTTAGCTAGCACATGCCTTTCGAAGTCGCAAACGTAATTTTACACTATTGGTAAACAAAATAACCTACTAACGGGGTTTTTGTATCTACATCGGCATATATCACCATTAACCATTATAGACGGCGATACGGCTCACCACCTATTCCATTGGTCTAACAGAAAGCTCGCGTGAGGTGGAGGTACTTAGGGTGGTATTTATGGACTAATCTCAGCTTCGAGACTGCCCTCAAGATCATGTCAATGTGACAGTTCTTATATGAAAACAGGAACTTGAGCTTGGTCTTGAGGGCAGTCTCAGCTGAGATTAGTTTATTAATACCACCCTTACTTCGTCTTGCGATGGATGTACCGCTGACTACCCCAATTAGTACAAAATCGTGAGCTGTTATGTGTCAGCATATAGTTAACACTTCTAAAGTCAGTAAAATAATTATCATTTTTTTAATATTAAGCCAAAAACATTGATTCGCTTCATTAGTCGAAAAAGGGGTGAATATTTTAAACATCGGAAAGTTTACGAAACAATGTTTTAGGGGTGTTGAAATATGAATAATTTATATAAGATTTTTTTTACTTTTTGTACATGTCGCAAAAAGTTATATGGCAGTTGGGGAAGTTAGAATAGCGTTGTTGCTGAGTAAGTAAAATATTAACTCATATTTTTTTAACATAGGAAATTATTCAAGATTATTTCGGCTAGCTCAGTAGCGAGGATGGTTAGTGAGTGTTTGATATTAAAAGACAGTTCTGGAGATAATGTATGTTTACTAAAGTAGAATTGTGGAGCTCGGTGGCGCAGCGGTAAACGCGCTAGGTCTGCGATTGTTGAAGTTAAGCAACTTTCGCAAAGGCCGGTCATAGGATGGGTGACCACAAAAAAAAAGTTTTCATCTCGAGCTCCTCCGTGATTCGGAAGGCACGTTAAGCCGTTGTTCCCGGCTGCATTAGCAGTCGTTAATAACCATCAATCCGCACTGGGCCCGCGTGATGGTTTAAGGCCCGATCTCCCTATCCATCCACAGGGAAGGCCCGTGCCCCAGCAGTGGGGACGTTAATGGGCTGGTGATAATGTTTCGAATGCACCCGGTCGCGCTGATTCCGATAAATGCACTAATTATAAAATATAAATTACCGTGATGCGTTTGCAATGTGCTGTCGACGCATAACGTGTTTGCGTTAGATGTGTGTTTGGTGTTTTACATCGAACATGCATTGTCAGGAAGAATCATGTATGTTGGAACCACTATCCACAGTATTCCTCCTGAATAGCTCGGAACTTATACTGCTGGTCGTATGGCTTTGCCTGTAAGCTCAATAACATTGGAACGGGTTGCCGGCTCAAGTGTTCCCTCCTTACAACATGGGGTCCTTTATGCAAAGTGTGAACAAGCATCTTTTAGGCCAGTATATTAGTCGCAACTGATTCGAATCTGACTCATTGCGCTGCTTTTCAGTTGCTACTGCAATTAAGGCATAGTTGAGCCAACATACTTGGCCATTATAAAAAAAAAGTCATTTGTAAACCCTTATAGTTAAGCGTAACAGTTATTTAAAAGAAATCTTACGTCTCGACAAAAGCTTCAATCCAATGTCTTCACAATAGCTTTTTCTTAAGGTGGAATAACTATAAAACCCAAAACAGTCGTAATTCCGAAGTCACACTTACTTTCTTAAAGAAACGGAAGTCATAAACCGGCACAGCTTCCGGCTGCAAGATGGCGGCCGGAAGTGGTTGGAGTGTCGGCTTCCGGCATACATCCGGCCCGAAGGACCAGCACGCGGGAAAATGTGGATTTTTGCATCTGTGGTGTTTCGAGCACGTCTCGAGACGAGAGGGGGAATCACACATACAAGTCAATGTAAAGAATTTAAAATTAAGCCTGGTTTTATGTTCCTTTTGAATGTAGATGACGGCTTGTGGTGATTTAGTGGTGTTTGAAATAAGAAAGGAAAAGGATGCAATCATTTATGTGAGAGATTTTTAGTGATTTTCACATGCGGTATATCGTCCGATTGACTTATTTGGGTACCTACTTCAAGTATTTCTCTTTTATTTACAGACGAACAAGCGGCGCACCATGGAACACTAGCCTTAAATTGATACATATCAAAACATGCACTGACTTAGCATCTAGTAATTTAAAATAATTCTTAAAAATAACAAAATTCGCACAATTCAAAAACCAGTGTCAAACTGGTTCGAAACTTAAATTTAAAATCAAAATTTACAATTAAATTTTAAAATAAAATTAGGGACTCAAATAATTTCGAAAAAGAAAAAGTGTTCCGCGTTCAAATCGCGGGAGTTGAGGCGCGCGGGTATTAGTGTGTTGTGCGCTTGCGGCGGCGGCGCCGGGTGGCGCGGTGGAGGAGGAGGCGGGCGCGCTGCTGTCGCGGCTCGGGGGCGCGCTGCGCGGCCGGGCCGCCGCCGCCTCGCCCGCGCGCGTCGCCAGCACCATCCGGGGGTACCTCTCCAACAAGGTCGGCTCGCTGCAGCTCAGAGACTCAGGTATGTCACCCCTACACACACTCGTATCGCATTTTTATGACTTATTGGTGATTTGCTGCCAATGGCCCAGTTGGGCGCGAACTTTGGCTCAGGGAATCGTCAGAGAGGATTATATTTGAAAGAATTAAACATGTATCACAGATGGCCAAATGCCGTTTGCCTCTAAGCAGAAGAGAGATGACCTATTATTATGAGCGAGACAGCGTGTTTTCTCGCGCTTTCGCGTTTGCTGGATTTCTCACTTCTCCGTTCCGCTCCGACGCACCTTGAAGCGGGAGTAGTCGTAACTACTACTCATACTCTTATATTATTTTATTTATCAATTAAGATTTTGAATTAATTAAATCGAACAACGCGAAAAGCCCATAAACTACGTGCACTTAGGTACCTACGTGCTATGTTGTTGTATATACAACAAAAAAAAAATGTGTTTGTTTTATTTTTGTGTTGTATGCAACTTAAAGCTCATAATGGGATTCTACTTCTATCGTGTGGGTTGTGAAGTGAATTACCAGCCTCATCAACCCTGGTGTCGGGGATATTATTGAGCCGCCAAAGGCCCCTGACATGGTTTATATAACGACTAATTCTTACTTCAGTAAGTAGTAACCGGGATCAACGGCTTAACGTGCCTTCCGAAGCACGGATCATCTTGCTTTTTGGACAATAAGGTGATCAGCTTGTAATGTCCTAACGAAACTAGGGATCACAAAGTGATTTTTGTGATATATCCCCACCGGAATTCGAACCCGTGACCTCCGGATCGTGAGCCCAACGCTCAACCACTGGACCACGGAAGCCGACGGCCAATTATGGGATTGAAAATAATTAAAAAAAAACACAAACATTTTCATGAATTTTGCGACGGAAATTCTACTTGATATCAACTCAGAATCATGGTCTGATCTATCTCCCAAAGTTTTCGTTTCGGTGTCACTCACAACCTGGGAGAAGGGAGATTCTCCATCCGGCACATACGACCTTGGAGCGAGCTTAATTTCCTTTTCGTTCTGTAACAGATTTTTCATAAATGAATGTTTAATATTGTAAAGCCTGACGCAACACTGGGCTAGGAACAAAGCAAACTTGACTAATGCCTGCCAAAATAGAATGTTCTGTGTTGATATAAGCATTGTATTCCCTCGCCCTCTGTTTATTCAATAACGCTATTCTTCAAACATTTGCTTCTCGTTAGTGGATGAATTTTTGCAGTCTACACAGTCCCTATTAGTTGGGAATAAGGTTAATTGTGTAATAGGTCGGCTGTATTATGTAACTGGGTGTGTAAACCGCCCCTTTTGGCTTGTTTCCATTGTTTGGTGTTGTGTTGATCGTCTTTTGTTCTAAGATGTCTGCGGCCCCGCGGGTGGGTCGCGGTATTGAGATATTTGTTACTTCTATGTATATTATAATGATAAGGGAAGTGCTTATGAAGTGGTTATAACAGCTTCCGTGTCCCAGTGGTTGAGCGTTCTGCTCACGATCCAGAGGTCCCGGGTTCGAATCCCGGTGGGGAACATACCACAAAAATCACTTTGTGATCCCTAGTTAGGTTAGGACATTGCAGGTCGATCATCTGATTGTCCAGAAATGTGGAGGAAGCAAGAGAAGTGTGTCAGGTTCGAAGCAAATAGAATTCCATAGTCTCTGCTTATCCCGGTGGGAAATAGGCGTGACTTTATGTATGTATGGAAACAGTATTTTGGTCGCTTAAGGTGATGGACTAATAAATAGACCAGGAGCTTTACTAAATTTACCGCACTAAACGTTTTGCCTCTTCCTTTCTGATGCGAACAGCAATATTCAATATTCAATATTCAATATTCTTTATTTGCATACTATGATGGTGTACAAGTTTGTAAGTTACATGTATGAGTTTCACATCATAGACCCTTTCGGGCACAACAAAATAGAAGTTTAAAAGAGAGGAGGAAGCTTTTCAAGTTGTAACATCAGTATCATTAAGGTATTCACTAGTGCTATAGTAACATTTATTAATGAGAAGTTCTTTTATTTTTTTAATAAAGATTTTGTCACTTTTTTCTTCTTTTAATATGTTAGGCAGTTTATTATAAATTTTGATGGACATCATGTGTTTTTTCCAATTTACATGTTTATCTATATCTAGTCCTAAGAGCGTTGATTCATTTACTAGTTCAATTTGGATCCCGTTGTAATTAAAATTAATGTCTAAAGATCGTTTTTGGGGAGGGTGAAAAATCATAAGTTTCGTTTTTAAATAATTGATTTGTAAATTGTGAGATTGCATCCATGTTGTAACTGTTTTTCCAGTTACTGGAACTGTCTGCCGTCGTCTGTTTTTCCATACATCCATACATAAACTCACGCCTATTTCCCACCGGGGTAAGCAGAGACTATAGAATTCCATTTGCTTCGATCCTGACACACTTTTCTTGCTTCCTCCACATTCATCAATCGCTTCATACACGCACGCCGGTTCAGAGTAGATCGTATTAAACCTTTTCTAAGGACATCTCCAATTTGGTCATCGTAAGTCCTCCTCTGTTTTTCCACATCGTTATAATCTGGGAGTCTTCAAGGCTAGAGTGAATAGGCATTTGCTAGGTAAGCGTGACCCACCCTAGACCACGTCGTCACTTACCTATCAGGTGAGATTGTGGTCAAACGCGAACATATTTTTAACGTTATCAGTAGTTTTCCATTTTTTGTCCTGAACTGAGACTTAGATAGTATGTACTTCTTTTATCGTGTGGGTTGTGAGGTGGAGTACCAACCTCATCAACCCTGTATGTACTGTTGTTAATAAACATAATGAACATGATCCTTACGATACAGGCTTTGCCTAGTGTAAGGATCATAGATATTGTCTCTATAAAACGTGAAAAATAACATAAACATAACATAAACAGCCTATATACGTCCCACTGTTGGGCACAGGCCTCCCCTCAATCGACCGGAGGGGGTATAGAGCATACTCCACCACGCTGCTCCAATGCGGGTTGGTGGAGGTGTTTTTACGGCTAATAGCCGGGACCAACGGCTTAACGTGCCCTCCGAAACACGGAATCATCTTACTTTTTCGGACAATCAGGTGATTCAAGCCTGAAAAGTCCTTACCAAACAAAGGACAGTCTCACAAAGTGGTTTCTTGGTTCTTTATTTCGACAATGTCCCTATCGGGAATCGAACCCGGACCTCCAGATCGTGAGCCTAACGCTCTAACCACTAGACCAAAAATTGTAAACTTACACTAAAAATGTAATGCCACCATAATCAGGTAAAAATTAGTACCTTTTTTAATATTATTATTATTTATTTAAAAAATAAACTGTTTAATTATAGGATATTTATACATACATGTTTATCTTCCTAATTTTATTTCCGTTTCAAAAATAGAAAAGTAATAAGATACCTTACTCTACGTTGCTTTTTTCCTGTCACTACTTTACTGTACCTGTCAACAGCCAACTCAACTGTAATTACCGGCTTTTGATCACACGGATATTACATGCCAAGGGTACATGGTACTTGAGCCGTGGTAGCCGAGTTGGTAGAACGCTTGCCTCTCACTTTGAGGTAGCACATTTCCAGTGCCGGGTTCGAATCCCGGTGGAGACGTACCACAAAAATTACTTTGTGATGCTTAGTTTGGTTAGGACATTACAGGCTGATCATCTGATTGTCCGAAAGTAAGACGATCCGTGCTTCAGAAGGCACGTTAAGCCGTTGGTCCCGGTTACTACTTACTGATGTTAGTACGTTGTCAGGGGCCTTTGGCGGCTCAATAATAACCCTGACACCAGGGTTGATGAGGTTGTATATCCACCTCACAACCCACACGAGAGAGAAGATCGACAATTAAATTAAACCAGAGTCGGAATATCCAATACGCCGCCCCAAGCAACAACACGCCACACCACGCAACAACACGTCAACAACCGCAACACAAGCAGCGTATAGCCAAACCCTCATAATTGCATCAATTACGCCGTAGCCGCGCAGTTACAATCTTCAAGTTACCCTCATCAACCGTTCGGGGGTACTCTCCGCCTATTTTCGACAATTTTCCCCAAATTTTTCGGTAATTCGATAAAGTTTTGGGCTAATTGCGAAGGGCGTGCCTCGTAATAGCCGTAACTAGGCTTTTGGGTGGATTATTTTACTTTTAATGCTTCGTAATGGAGTTAAATTAGTAAGAGACAAATTAGATGCTTATAGGGTATTAATGGCTGGGTATACTTAAAAACCTCTTAATGTCTTTAGATTTAGGTAATAATGTAATAATGCTACGTATAGAATGGCAACTCTTCACTCCCCACCAGCGTCTGAGCAAGGTTTATCTCACCCCCCTAGAACATAGTTTAGATTTGAATCGTGAAGGCTGCGCACGGACTATTGTTTTAATTTTTTATCAGTTTAGTTTATAAGTTCGAATTTTGAAATTGGACGCCGACGTTCCTTCGCTTGATTCGAAAATTTATCTTAGAGTAACGACGGAAAATTCCACTTGATATTAACCCAGAATCATGGTCTGAACTTTCCTCCTTAGTATTCGTTACGATGTGACCCCTCGCCAGTGATGTTTCGGTGTGATATGTACTTTATTTTATTCTTTTCCTTATAAAATCGATACAAATCACATCAAAGCCAACATATTATTCAGTCTAAAGCTCTTTCTTGAGTATCTTTTTAAATTACGTTATCTTGCAGACTCTGAATGAGAAAACGTCAGGTTTGAAGCAAATCATATCTCATTTTCCAATGCGGGTGCTGAGTGGTATTACAATGATTGTTATTGACGTTTGAGGTGGGGAGAGGTATGACGTAATAAGGTTTGGGTAGAGCACTCCTTACAAGATTATATTGCACGTTGTGTCTGAGACTGTATCTATATTTGAGGTCTGTACGCTACGATGGTTGCTCACAGAGCTTGAGCTGATGTATATAATGTGGACTGTATTACTATCATCACCATCAGCGCATTAACGTCCCCACTGCTGGGGCACGGGCCTTCCCTATGGATGGATAGGGAGATCGGGCCTTAAACCATCACGCGTGCCCAGTGCGGATTGATGGTTATTAACGACTGCTAATGCAGCCGGGACCAACGGCTTAACGTGCCTTCCGAAGCACGGAGGAGCTCGAGATGAAAACTTTTTTTTGTGGTCGCCCGTCCTATGACCGGCCTTTGCGAAAGTTGCTTTACTTCAACAATCGCAGATCGAGCGCGTTAACCGCTGCGCCACTGAGCTCCTCACTGACTGTATTACTATATGAATGAATAACAAGTACTTAGCTTGAGAGAGAGATGTTTATTGTATTTTCACCAACCAGAACAAGACGTAAGCACAAAAACAAAACCAAGATACAAAACGTTGTCAAAAAAGAAGAAATATAAAAAACATGTACTTAAAAATATTATAAAATCTGCCAAGAGTTCGCAACGAGGTCGATAGCGATAATTCTTGTTTTGGAGAATATAAAAATATATTCAGTAGGTAAGTACTTGAAACATACTTCTCTTCTATCTAATACTGATCTTCTCCTATCGTGTGGGTTGCGATATGGATTACCAACCCCATCAACCTTGATGTCAGTGTTACTATTGAGCCACCAAAGGCGCCTGATATAGCTCATGTAACGACTACATACTTACATCAGTAAGTAGTAACCGAGACTAACAGCTTAACGTGCCTTCCGAAGCACGGGTCATCTTACTTTCGGACAATCAGGTGATCAGCCTGTAATGTCGTAACCAAACTAGGGATCATTAAAGTGATTTTTGCAATATGTCCCCACCGGGATGACTGATGTATAATAACACAAAATATTTTTTTTTAAACTTGGTAGTCATTTGTCAAGTAACCTTCAATGGCCGTTCTGATTCTCTGTTGGGTGTGACAGGGGCTAATTTAACACGTTCACTGTGTAACTCTGTGTAACTGAAAATTAGATATCAACCCCTCACGTGCTATGTTTATTTTCCTATAATTACAGTGGAATCTATGTACATAGACACACTATGGCAAAAAAACGTGTGCCCCACATATGGGTCATGTATGTTGTACGAGCTAACGCACGCACATTCATATTATTTATTTCTTTACAAATTAGAATTCATTGTACTTAATTTAATTTAGCATAGCGTGCACTTTGTCATACGTTATACGTTGCAGTGGGTTCAATTGACAACATTTCATTTTTACTAAGGTGCCTTAAATCGAAAACCATTTCGAGATATTTCTATGATTTACACAAAACACATTTTTTCAGATTTTTTAATTCAGTAATAATAGAAATATATTGAAAAATCCACGAGGTCAGAAGAGGAAGGCAGAATAAGTTCAGACCTTTACATAAAAATTATAAAAAAAGTAAATGTCATACATGACATGACACTTTGTTTGCGACTTGTTTGTGACCAGTTTGTGACACAACAAAACATAACCAAATCTTTCTATTTTTTTCTTTCTATACTTACTGTTTTTATTTTTCTGCGCCAATGAAGGTTTCCGAAGGTTTTACGATGACGGACAGCCGAAATCTTCCTAGAGTAGATTATATGATGTTGTTGCAATACATGAGTGAAAAAGACACCTTTAACATTGCGGAAATCAGGGGCGCAAAAGTGTTGTTTTCATCGAGGGATGCTTATGTAGAAACAAGGGTAGGGTACGTGGAGGTGAAACGCGAAAAATCAACTTGTTTCATCAAGGTCATGGTGACACCCGAACATAGAATACGTCCCAAAATTTATACTGGTAAATACATCCATGAACGAGATAGAGGAATCTATATTGGTGGTGAAGTGCGAAGATTGTGCTGCCAGTGAGGGTGGATGCAAACATTCCATATGTTTTATTATGTGGCTTATCAAGCGCACCGATGAGCCGTCAGTGATGTCAATACATTGTTACTGGAGTCAGCCAAAACTCTCTGAAGCTGTTACTAGGGACAAGTTTAAAGGTAAACGAGATGGAAAGAAGGGTACAACCTGCAGTGTTATTGCCCAATTCTTTGTGTCTAATACTAACTAACTATACTAACATGCAAAGTAAACCATTAGATGATTGTCGAATATTCAAGCTTTTATTGGACTATACAATCAATTGTTCTCAGAAGGATCAAGATTTTCTACAGTGGAAAGAGTTTGCAGAAAGCAAATTACCCACAGAAATTAAAGAAAGAACTCGTGGACAAGCTGATAGCCAGTTATGGCATACATTGAGACAAGGTCGAGTAACTACAATATATATATGAGGCAACTAGGTGCAATACACCATCAGGTGTGGCTGTATGTTTGTATGTGGAAAAGTTAATTTGTGAAGGTGAAGAATTTTGGAAAAAATATATCTTTCACAAAATATTATTACCTTTTTTGCCTAGGTATTTACCTTTAAATACCTATGCCTTACAATATCTAACATTTTGTTAAAGATATTTCTTTGCCAAAATTCTTCAACCTGTCGTAGTACACCCAGTGTATTTGAAATAATTAATTGTTTGGTTCAAACAGGGTCTGCCAGAACATTGTTTTTTTCCCCATTGCAAACATTTGTATTTGAAATCAAAAAATCACATCTTAAGAAATATAAATCAAAAATTAACTTTTAGAATGGGGAGATTGTTAGATAGATATCAAATGTAATTAAATAGATAAGAAATGTAATTAAACAATTACCACAAAACACTGATCTGATTTTCATTTATTTTATACTTATAAAATTATCATCAATGTTTAAAATGTAAAGTCATTGTCGACCTTGACCATATATTAAAAAAAAATCTAAGTAATTCAAAAATATCTTTATTCAGTAGGTAACATAGCTACACTTTGTATCATCATTTTTTACATAATGAACATATGATCCAACCGCTTAAAACTACTACAGCTTCTCAACTTGTATAGCCAGGAAAAAGAAGCTGCAAGTAAAACCTTAAAATATTGTTATACAATTTAGTAATTAGGCTACCTAATACCAGTTCCCTGACAATTAATCCCATGCATTCATATCATCTTAATAATCACTAATCTTACAATAATAACCTTTTTTACAAAGTTTCTGTTTAATTACTGCCTTAAAACTGTTCAAATGTAAATTTGAATGTCGATGGGAATTTTATTGTAAAAACATATTCATTGCCCCTTAAAAGATTTTGTTTTTCTTAGTTTATTTTTATTCTGGGTATTAACAATGTGCCAATCACTATTTTTCAAAGTTTCTTGCACTTCAAGTTCAGTAGTACTGCAATTGCAGATGGATTGTGTCCCTCCGATGATTCCTCTGCAGTAAGGATAGGTTCGTGTGTGGCATTTCGCAAGCTTTGTTCCAACTGACCTGCTGACCATGGTTGGCATAACTTGCACAGTTTTATTACTGTAGTAAGGCCCACACTGAATACCTTTATCCTGTGTAGCTGGCACAGGTTCTTCCCAGTTTAATCCAGAAGGCATGACACTGCTAAGATCCAGTCCAATATTCTTTAACATTACAGGCATATCAGGTTTAAGCCTTGGCTTTGTTATTCTCTACCCAGTCCTTATAATTCAGTAAATTTTCCTCTAGCTGAAACAAATTCATAATTGTCAACAAAATGATTTATTAACAGAACAACATAATAGATACAAACAGTTCATGGCTCTTGTTAGATGTCTATAATTAGACACTTAAATTGATTTTATAGTAATGTACTTACATTTGAAATGATCTTCGCATATTATATATGCTACCAGATGTCGGTACATTTGATTTATTTACTGCGGAACACCACTGCACTCTCATCGATTTCGGTACATAAAAAGTGCTTGTTGAGATTTTTCATTACCGTATTTTTGCAGACGGGAACAATACAAGAAATGAGAGGATCTAATTTACGTGGTTGCACATTCTTTTTTTTTATTAAGTAATGGGGAAACGGGAATTTAATAATTTAACCTAAAATGCTAAAACAGACGAATGACAATGACATTCGACATCCCCACAGACAATATCAAACAGCTATTGTTTTAAATACGCATGCAAAGGTACATTACATTATACTGCCTTCATTCTATCAATGGCAGAATCCAATTTTCAAAAAATATTTTTTGTAACTTCTGGTGGAAAAATCTTGAAAAGAAAAAATACGTGTCTTCTATTTAAACAAGTACTTTCGAAATAGCACAAAAAAACCACGGCTTAAAAATTTGAAATGTTGTCAATTGGTGGAAACAATAAATCAGTGTACGATCAGCACTCGACGGGTTCGGTTTTATTTAGCTCTCTTCGGAGTCACCACCCCTTAGCTAGCTACCCCTTAGCTCTATACTAAACTTCTATTAGCTTAGCTTAACGTTAACGTACCGGCGTTAACATATGTGTTTCCGATTTATTGCCTCATATGTGGTTTACACAGTGAACGTGTTAAAAGCCTTAAAACAAACGACATAACATAAACAGCCTATACACGCCCCACAGGGGTATGGACTCCACCACGCTGATCCACATTGTTTAAACAAAATAGAATTCAGTCGCTATACAAAACCCAAACTTACTGCCAACCGAATTACCTCGTGTCCAAAAGTAACAAGAAAGTGACACGTAACGCCACAATTTTCACAATTTCTCGTTGCTAAAAGGTCGTGTTGCGGATAAACCAAGAGAAAAGTGGCTTTTACGTAAAGTTAAAAGCTTATCCCACTTTGCGCTTAAATTCTGCAACCTAACCCGAACTACCGGAGCACCAAAACAGGTCACGTAACAAGTACAACACTAGTTTGCGCCCCCGCGCCTCGCGCCCCGGGCCATGAATAGGTAATGCCGCCCGTCTGTGCCGTCCCATGCGCCCCCTTGCGCTCCCTTGCGCGCCCGCCGCGAGCAGAAGTCGAAACTCTTGTATTATGCAAATAGACCAGTCGGGACTAACGCAACATGGACATTTGCTTGTTTGATAAGAAAAGTCCTTTCTTTGAGTAAAAAGTCCAGAAAGTTTGAAAAAGTGTCGGGGATTAGAGTGAGACAGATTGCCATTTCAAACTTGGATCAAAAAAATATTTATTCGGCGCTAGTCATTTTCCTTTCGATAAAACTTAATACTTTGATTTATGTAATTTCCAAGGTTTTCCCGATTATTATGTACAATTAAGTAGTTCATGCTTTTGATAAAATAGATCGTCTAGGATTATCTATTAAGTATGTAAAAAAAAATTAAGAATTTGGTAACCTTCTTTGGGAGGTTATATTTTTCTTATTTTTTCAGTAGCCTATTGTAATAATATTATTCCATAAATTCAATTTATTCCAAAAGCATCCTTGAACGTTAAAAATCTTATACTTTACCTACTAAAATGCAATTTATTTAATTAAAATAATGGTAGCAATTTCCAAACACAAACAAACGTACAGTCAATACGTATTTTATAGGCATCTACTCTTAAAAAAGCGGATTTTCCTAAACAACGATTACATTATGCGTGTTACATCGTCACAGTAGGTATATCCCCTCATATCACGTGACATTTATTATTTATGTTGCAAATTGCCTGACGCCGCGCTGCAGGCGCTTTCGGTAATGGAATATATCGATTTTGCGCGCTAAGCTTCACCTAGAATTCTTTTCTGAGAATTGTGTTGGTACTTACGGGAAGCCCATTTATTATTAAAACTAACATAGGTAGTCTTCGGAGAAACAGTTACTTTTTATTAAACTTTCTTTTTTGACGTGACTTATTGTAGATTTGCCGCAGATGGCATTAGCTACTTGGCCGGACAAATGGGGAGCGCCGAAGGCTCTCACCCGGTACAAAGTTTAAGATAACAGGGTTGAGGGTGCCCAGTTGGGAACCTCGGCTCAGGGTGTCGTCTGACAGGAATTTACTAAACGTCAAAACTCGAAATTACTATGGATTGATGAGTGGATTGGTGGGTTGATGAGTTTGATAATTCACCTCACAACCCACACGATAGAAGATTACTTACTACGGAATTTGTATAAAATAGGCCACTGTGACGTCATAGAAAAACGTGATGAAATGTCGAACTTATTATTACGCTTTTCTTGATTAAAATTCATAAATAAGTAAGTTAAACAGAAGAAAGAAAATGATTTTCTTTAGTTTCAAATCTGTCTTTATTTAGTAATTAGAATTTCATAATTTATTTCGAACCTAGTACATGATCCAATTGGCTATTTGTAGACTTCAAACGGGTTATATGTGTATTTCTTTTTATTGATATTAAGTACGTGGTTTTAAGGATTTGTGTTCGGTTAATGGCAAACGGGCTCGTTCCTTATTACATGGGACTTAAACATAACTGGCGGGAAGTGTGTGTAAACATATGTATAAGTACAGTCATGAGCAATATAATGTACCCACTTTAGGACTCTGTCGCACTAACACATTTGACATTTAGTGAGACTTACAGTTTAATTTGTCAAAAAAGTTAATGTGACATGGTACCAAAGTGTACACATATTAATGCTCGTGACCGTACTATACACTGTACATGTCTACAGGGGTGAGCAAAATCATGTACCCACTTTAGAACCCTGTCGCACTATCATATTTGACATTTAATGTGACTTACGGTTTAATTTGTCAAAAACGTTAATGTGACATGGTTTCAAAGTGTATACATACACATTAGTACTCGTGACCGTACTACGTATATTTCTGTGTTTTAGTCTATTTTCGTCGATTCAAAATCATCTTTATTTCGTAGAGAGGAAAACTTTTGATAAAATTTTTCTTTTGATAAAATAATTACATCGCAATGGTTTACTTATTCAAAAGGTTGAAAGAAAAATGCTGACTATTTATGTCAACTTCAATGAGATGATGAGCAGTAGAATGTCTTCTATTTCATTTTAATCCCAGTCTATTGAATAGGAAATTAGTCTGTTTCCTTTGCTAATGTTCCGTTTATCTGTTTTATTGTGAACTTATAAATAATTAAATAATGTAAATAAATAAATGTTTTAATTAATCGTAATTTTAATTTATAGGTGACAAATTGTATTTCTAATGCTATAAATAAAAAAATGAGCTACAATATAATTTTATTAAATTTTTTGATAAGTATATTCGTTATTAATCTTGTATCTATGTGTAATAAGAATAAGTTTTTATAAATAAAAATATATTTTTGTATTCTTTTTTCAAATGGAAAATGTAAATCAAAAGTTTATTTGGAATAATGACACATTTATTATTATTAAAAAGTCGACGATTATTTACGGGTGGATAAGCATTTAGTAGCGAACTAGGTACACAGTAGTACAACCACAGATTATTAAATAGTTACTACGTAAGAATAAACCCAGAAAGACGCAATGTGGATTTTATGTAAGTACAATTCTTAGTTACTTAATTTATATAATAATATCTAACTTCTATTTAACGACCTCTGTGATCCAGTGGTTTGAGCGTTGAGCTCACGATTCGGAGGTCCCAGGGTCAAATCCCGGTGCGGACAAAATCATTTTCTGAGCCCAAGTTTGGTTAGGACATTACAGGCTGATCACCTGATTGTCCAAAAGTAAGATGATCCATGCTTCGGAAGGAACGTTAAGCCGTTGGTCCCAGTTACTTCTTACTGATGTAAGTTAGTAGTCATTACACGAGCCATGTCAGGGGCCTTTGGCGGCTCAATAATAACCCTGACACCAGGGTTGATGGGGTTGGTAATCCACCTCAAAACCCACACGACAAATCTGCAATAAGTCACGTCAAAAACAAAGCAAAGTGCATACATATAGTCTTTTTAAGTTATTTAAGGTACGATTTTGCTGATGGCGGTTGTGCAAATAACTCCACATAATGTAATTTAGAAATAGAAATAGAAATGTTGTATTGCGACCATGTGTTTGTACAAATTGTGGTGTTATAAAAATACAGAAGTAAGTATTATAGTATTAACATGGACCCGGTAAGGGCACTGCAACTGGTAGAGAGTACAACATACTTAATTATTAGTCAGTGATACAACTTGTATTTATTATACTTACTATATTTTAACAATATTATTTCACTTATATTTTAAGTATTGTTTTATATTTTTTATATGATTTAATTTAAAAAAAACTTCTTTTAAAAAACTTCTTTTAATCAAAAGATATCCTACTGTCCTGTGGTACACCAGCTTGCTTCTCAAATGAGGAGTGCCGGTTCGAACCTGGTACCGAACTTGCACCAATGAGTTATTAATTTATTTATTATAATTTCTCGACCATTATAGACGGTTATAACTCACCTATCACGTTGGTCTAACAGAAAGCTCGGTGAGATGTTGGTGCTTAGTTCATCTTGTAATGTATGTACCTCTGACTACCCTATTGGGATATAGTCGAGAACTTATGTTATGGTTGTTAAAAGATAGTTGTATAATATTGCGCCGGTTTCATGAGCAAAAGAAAACTGTTTAATATTAAATAAATATTGTCGTCCAAACCGTATCCGGGGACGGCGACTCCTAAAATATCCATCCCGGGTCGTTGTTGTGGTGGGCTCCGATGTGGCTGGCGAAACCGAACTTCTACTTGAAGGTCCGGTCACACGGCACACAATAAAGCTGGCCTGACGAATTGAGTGTGTAGTTATAGGAGGGTTTCGGTCTTCCGTATTTGGCGCTTTGCGTCGAGATCTTGTAAACGCTTCTCTTCAAATAAATTCACGCTATTGTGAACGGTGCGGCGCCATTCTGGTCTAAGACGAGCACGATCCTCTCAAATATTTATTACTAAAGGATGGAAGTGGAGAGTAACAATGTCGGGCACTCGACTGCTAGCGTGTCGAATTATAAGGGTGAGCAGTGGAAACAGGAACCCCTCATAGGGTACGGCTATAGAAATGATTCAATAGTCATTACATAATTTGAACATTCCTTTGAATACGCGTTTGGTTGTGTAGGATTGTATACTATGAATGGTGCTCAAATGTTCGGGTAGATTTTGCTTTGTTTGTGGATGAAGAAAAAGAAACCTTTGGACAAACAATTTTAATACTGATTATCTTATTACTTGAGAAAGTAATGGGCTCATTCACGCTAGATTTATCGCAGTTTTGAAGAAAGAAAAGAAAGAAAGAAAAATATTTATTTCCCCACACAAAAACATTGTACATGACAATTTACTAGTTTAAACTGACAAATTTTGTGAAAGGGCTGATGCCTAAGCTAAGTTAAAAACTTGTAATATAGGTCATCAGGCCTTCCCCCGGAATAAAACAGCAACATTGTACCTTATTCTATGTGCAGGCATGCAAACAAAAAGGTACTTATATAGTTTATATAATAATAATAATAAAAAAAAAGTAGTAGTATTGTGTTCCTTGATAAACAAAAGATGTATGTATAGTTGTGTTTGTGTGTAGTGTGAATTGTGGTGAGTGGGTGTTATGTGTGCGTACAGAGGAAAGGAAGGTATTATGTGAGAGTTCTGTTGATTCGCAAGAAATATGGGTGCGATTTGCATGATCCTACCTAGCCCTACGATTATAAAAATCTTGGGATCGGTAAAGTAAAATACCACTAGACAGAGAAGAAATGAGAGACAACTGTTTAAATTGACCTTCGACAAGTTTATCTATGATAATTAAAATAAATAAATGATTCTGATTTCTGAGTTGTGCCCGCAGAAAGTCATATAACATAAATAGCTTATATACACCCTATTGCTGGGCACTGGCGACAAGTATCGGCGTCCAAAGGACGTAATATACGATCCCGACGACCCGATTACTCTAGCCATAGAGGCGGCCAATCAGCTCGCGACACCAAACACTTCAGAACCCCGATACCGACCCCGCCGGCGTGGTAGACGATTTCCCTCATTCAGCGCTTATCGCTATCGACACACTAGGGTCGATTAATCCTTTCAAATATTCTTCCTCTCAGACGACGCCCTGAGCCGAGGTTCGCGCCCAACTGGGCACCCTCAGGTCTGTTGTCTTAAACGTTGTACCGGGTGAGTGCTTTCAGCGCTCCCCATTTGTCCGGCCAAATAGTTAATGCCATCTGCGGCAAATCTACAATAAGCTATGTCAAAAAATACCGGAAGGGGTATGGAACATGCTCCACCACGTTGCTCCACTGCGGGTGGTGTTTTTTACGGGTATTAGCCGGGACCAACGGCTTTACGTGCCCGCCGAATCACGGAATCATCCTAATCATCAATTCAAACAATTTTATAAAATATCAAACATTTTCATCGGTCATACCCGGGTCATACCTCGGCACGTGGCCCCTCTTGGCGTGTCGAATGCCCCGTTGGCGCCCCTGGCAGTCCCCCTGCGTAATTGAGGGCTATTCCCTGATTACACCAAATCGCCAATGTATCGTACAAGTCAATTGTCCAATAAGACGGTTCACTTTACTAGTTATGATGAGAAATTTAAATATTACTAAATGCTTCTAAAATGATGTAACAGAAATCTCTATGAGGCGTACGTACTTAGTTCATCTTGTGATGGATGCACCTCTGACTATCCAGATTGAGATAGAGTCGTGAGCTTATGTTCATCATCATCATCCCCTTAGCATTATCCCGTTTTTCGCAGGGTCCGCTTACCTAACCTGAAGATTTGACAGGTCCGGTTTTTTACAGAAGCGACTGCCTGTCTGATCTTCCAACCCGCGAAGGGACAACCAGCCTAATACAGGTTAGGCCACATACCTCCGAAAATGCATTTCTCGGGAATGTAGGTTTCCTTCACCGCTGAGCACGAGAATGGTCCAAACATGAATTCGAAAACAAATTCGACAACCATTGGTTGAGACCTGTGCTGGATTCGAACCTGCGACCTCAAAGTGAGAGGCAAGCGTTCTGCCAACTGGGCTACCACGGCTCAGCTGGGTCATGAGTTATGCTTGTAAAACTGAAGAGGTATAATGTTATCACATAATTTTGGCTCTCCACGCTCTCCTTGAGCCCCGTGACAAATGCCTCGCTAGGGCACCCGTCCCCCTACCCCTGTGTAATTGGGGGCGATGTGACGCCCTGATTACGCCACCAGTATCGGTTATTTTACAAGTACTGAACACGTGTCAAAATATTACAGGTTTGAGGGGAAGCGAAATATCAATATGGATAACACTAAGAATATTATTATTTTTTTAATAGAGTATAAATAAGTAATAGTCAGTAATTTGATTGCCTAGAATGAACTAAGTAAAGTGCGCCTATTTCCCGTTGGGGTAGGTAGGTAAAACTACTAATAACTAAAGTAAAAAAACGACCTTCTGTCCCATCTGTTTCATGGATAAAACTTATTTTATATGAAATTCAGTGCCTATGTTTAAAAATTAGGTCATTTCTAATCCAGTGAGAGCCCTCAGCGCTCTCCGTTTGTTCGGCCAAGTTGTCAATGCCCTCTTATGCAAACGTACGTACGTACGTGCAGTCACGTCAAAAAAACAACCCGTCGCTTCTATTTCGTATCCTAGAATAAAAGGTCCACTCAAGTAGGTACAGTCATGAGCAATATAATGTACCCACTTTAGGACTCTGTCGCACTAACATATTTGACATTTAGTGAGACTTACAGTTCAATTTGTCAAAACAGTTAATGTGACATGGTACCAAAGTGTATACATATTAATGCTCGTGACCGTACCAGAAAAGAAATAAAAGCTACCTATTCAAAATTTACGCTACTAAGCATGCCGGTCACAGAACGTGCTTGCAATCAGCGCCCCCTGGCGGCGGGGGCAGCTGCAGGGCGCGGGGGGCGGCTGTTGGGCGCGGGGGGCAATTCGCCGTAACTAACCTTTCCCGCGCCGTTTTGTCTCGCGTTCCCCCGTGTAAAGTAACTTTGTATGAAAAGAAGCATAAAGTCTTTGTACAGACCTACGCGTTTTAGTTGTGTTTCATAATGGAATTCAGGTTGTTCGTTTTTTAAATGTGTTTTTTTTTTATTACAACGCCTCGCTTTCACTGCGTAGGTAAGTAAATTCACGCCTGTAATCCCATATGGGGTGGGCTGAGTAACAACAGCCGCTTTTGATACGAAAACCAAGGATGGATATGTTGAATGTTGCAGTAGGTACTTAAGTAGCTAGGTAGATATATAAAGAAATAAATCGTGTTGTTTTATGAATAATTTCCTAATCTTGCGCGGATCTGCCCCAACCCATACCTACTAGGGACCTCAAACAATCAATCAAAATTATCGCGGTGCAATTTTTCCCGAAATTAAGTCCATTACGAATTCACCCGGCAACGTTGGTGTTGCTAACCAGGAATAATTTCATATCTCCCCTCTGGAGCGACCCCTTTAGGTGTCCTGACTGTTGTTTTATTCAAAACTGGCGATTCGACCCGGCGTCTCGTCTGAGTACAATTTTTAACCCCATACACACCCCGGACACTTCATACAAACAAACGTTTTACACAGACACTACACATTGACATTATCCTACACGCGCATTTGCGTGTGTGACGTCAGACATCATACGATTCAAGTCTCAACTATGTTCGAGGGGGGTGAGGTAAACCTTGCTCAGCCGGTGGTGGGGAGCGAAGAGTTGGCGTTCTATACGTAGTATTATTCCTTATTCTATGCTCCAGACGCTATGCGTTTTAGAGAGCATGTTAACTATGTAGTCGTTACGCCATGCGGGGCCTTTGGCGGCTCAATAGTAACCCTAACGCCAGGGTTGCCGACCGTTTCAGTGCACCGTATGAAAATCACCAAAACCTATGTAGCTTAGTTGTTAGCTTTCAATATTAAAACACGCTAACGCAACATACGTTTACGACTATGTATATCTCAACTGGGGTAGTCGGAGTACATTCATCGCAAGATGAACTAAGTACCCAAACCTCACAGAGCTTTCTGTTAGACCAATGTGATAGGTAAGCCGTATCGCTGTCTATAATAGTCGAGATAACTGTATTAGCGAAAATTGCACTTAAGCTAAAATATACGAATAGCTTTATGTATATTTACTCACCTCTTTAAGCATCAATAATATGGGATCAGCGATGAATACGAACAGGAACAAAGAAAACTAGAGGAAACCTAAGAAGAAATTTATCCAAGTTATTACTGCAACAAAATGAGTTTCAATTAGAATATCACATTAGCTCACGACTATATCCCAATGGGGGTAGTCAGAGTTACATCCATCGCAAGATGAACTAAGTACCCACACCTCACCAAGCTTTCTGTTAGACCAACGTGATAGGTGGTGAGCCGTATTATCTATAAAGGTCGAGTCAACCGTGTTAGTGAAAACTGTACTTAAGATAAATTAATAACTCATTGGTGCAAGTCCGCTACCGGGAATCGAATCGGTGCTCCCCGATTAAGAAGCAGGCCTATGTACGGTCACGAGCATTAATATGTATACACTTTGGTACCATTTCACATTAACTTTTATGACAAATTGAACTGTAAGTCTCACTAAATGTCAAATATGTTAGTGCGACAGAGTCCTAAAATGGTTACATTATATTGCTCATGACTGTACCACAGGACTACAATGACTATCACATAATTACAATGACTATTTCTATTAGGTGGAGACTTGTAATTAGCCTTTAGTTATTGTCTGGTTATTATGTTAGAAAATGTATATGGCCGTAAGTCTTCCTCAAAATAAATCTATACTTATAATAAATCTGTAGAGAGGTCAATTCTGTACATTAAATATTTTTTCAAAATAACTATCAGGGGGTGATAAGTGGTCGATACTGATGCCAAAAATGCAATCAGTAAAATTTTTGTCTGTCTGTCTGTCTGTCTGTCTGTCTGTCTGTCTGTCTGTCTGTCTGTCTGTCTGTATGTTCCTTATAGAAACAAAAACTACTGGACGGATTTTAATGAAACTTGGTACAATTATTCTTCACACTCCTGGACAGGTTATAGTATACTTTTCATCACGCTACAATCAATAGGAGCAGAGTAGTGAAGGGAAATTCTTTTGTATGAAAAATCTAAACCACTCAAGTTAGACGTATGAAATTTGGCATGCAGGTACCTTAGATACCGTAGAGGTATACTAAGAAAGGAATTCCCGAAATTCCCACGGGAACGGGAATTAGCGGGAAAATCCTTTTGTATGAAAAATCTAAACCACTCAAGTTAGACAATTGAAATTTGGCATGCAGGTACCTTAGATACCGTAGAGGTGTACTAAGAAAGGAATTCCCGAAATTCCCACGGGAACGGGAATTAGCGGGAAAATCCTTTTGTATGAAAAATCTAAACCACTCAAGTTAGACAATTGAAATTTGGCATGCAGGTACCTTAAGTACCGTAGAGGTGCACTAAGAAAGGAATTCCCAAAATTCTCACGGGAACGGGAATTAGCGGGAAAATCCTTTTGTATGAAAAATCTAAACCACTCAAGTTAGACGTTTGAAATTTGGCATGCAGATACCTTAAGTACCGTAGAGGTGCACTAAGAAAGGAATTCCCGAAATTCCCACGAGAACGGGAATTAGCGGGAAAATCCTTTTGTATGAAAATTCTAAACCACTCAAGTTAGACCTTTGAAATTTGTCATGCAGGTACCTTAGGTACCGTGGAGGTGCACTAAGAAAGGAATTCCCAAATTCCCACGGGAACGCGAATTAACGGGAAAATCCTTTTGTATGAAAAATCTAAACCACTCAAGTTAGACGTTTGAAATTTGGCATGCAGGTACTTTAGTAAACTTAAAGCTTAGTTGCAACAGGATATTACAAAATTCCCACGGGAACGGTAGTTAGCGGGAAAATCCTTTTGTATGAAAAATCTAAACCACTCAAGTTAAACAATTGAAATTTGGCATGCAAGTACCTTAAGTACCGTAGAGGTGCACTAAGAAAGGAATTCCCAAAATTCTCACGGGAACGGGAATTAGCGGGAAAATCCTTTTGTATGAAAAATCTAAACCACTCAAGTTAGACAATTGAAATTTGGCATGCAAGTACCTTAAGTACCGTAGAGGTGCACTAAGAAAGGAATTCCCAAAATTCTCACGGGAACGGGAATTAGCGGGAAAATCCTTTTGTATGAAAAATCTAAACCACTCAAGTTAGACAATTGAAATTTGGCATGCAGGTACCTTAAGTACCGTAGAGGTGCACTAAGAAAGGAATTCCCAAAATTCTCACGGGAACGGGAATTAGCGGGAAAATCCTTTTGTATGAAAAATCTAAACCACTCAAGTTAGACGTTTGAATTTTGGCATGCAGATACCTTAAGTACCGTAGAGGTGCACTAAGAAAGGAATTCCCGAAATTCCCACGAGAACGGGAATTAGCGGGAAAATCCTTTTGTATGAAAATTCTAAACCACTCAAGTTAGACCTTTGAAATTTGTCATGCAGGTACCTTAGGTACCGTGGAGGTGCACTAAGAAAGGAATTCCCAAATTCCCACGGGAACGCGAATTAACGGGAAAATCCTTTTGTATGAAAAATCTAAACCACTCAAGTTAGACGTTTGAAATTTGGCATGCAGGTACTTTAGTAAACTTAAAGCTTAGTTGCAACAGGATATTACAAAATTCCCACGGGAACGGTAGTTAGCGGGAAAATCCTTTTGTATGAAAAATCTAAACCACTCAAGTTAAACAATTGAAATTTGGCATGCAAGTACCTTAAGTACCGTAGAGGTGCACTAAGAAAGGAATTCCCAAAATTCTCACGGGAACGGGAATTAGCGGGAAAATCCTTTTGTATGAAAAATCTAAACCACTCAAGTTAGACAATTGAAATTTGGCATGCAAGTACCTTAAGTACCGTAGAGGTGCACTAAGAAAGGAATTCCCAAAATTCTCACGGGAACGGGAATTAGCGGGAAAATCCTTTTGTATGAAAAATCTAAACCACTCAAGTTAGACGTTTGAAATTTGGCATGCAGATACCTTAAGTACCGTAGTGGTGCACTAAGAAAGGAATTCCCGAAATTCCCACGAGAACGGGAATTAGCGGGAAAATCCTTTTGTATGAAAAATCTAAACCACTCAAGTTAGACCTTTGAAATTTGTCATGCAGGTACCTTAGGTACCGTGGAGGTGCACTAAGAAAGGAATTCCCAAATTCCCACGGGAACGCGAATTAACGGGAAAATCCTTTTGTATGAAAAATCTAAACCACTCAAGTTAGACGTTTGAAATTTGGCATGCAGGTACTTTAGTAAACTTAAAGCTTAGTTGCAACAGGATATTACAAAATTCCCACGGGAACGGTAGTTAGCGGGAAAAAACATTTGTATGAAAAAATCAAATCTAAATAAAAGGAGAAACTGACTGACTCAGTGACTGACATATATCAACGCATAGCCTGAACGGCTAAACGTAGGCATTTGAAATTTGGAAGGGACATAGCTTAGGTACCGTAGAGGTGCACTAAGAAAGGAATTCCCGGAATTCCCACGGGAACGGAAATTAGCGGGAAAATCTTTTTGTATGAAAAATCTAAACCGCTTAAGTTAGACGCTTGAAATTTGGCATGCAGGTACCTTAGTTAACTTAAAGCTTAGTTGCAACAGGATATTGCAAAATTCCCACGGAAACGGGAGTTAGTGGGAAAAAAACATTTGTATGAAAAAATCGAAACCGCGTAAGATAGATATTTTCAATTCAATTCAATTAAATTATTTAGTGCATTCCATGTAGTACAATAGGGTGTTACATAGGCATAGGAACTAAAACATGGACCCTATAGGGCACAGCAACGTTGAAGGGAAGAGAGGAAGTGTGTATTAAAATTAAAACTCAATGAACAATCAATTAAAAAAAAAACAATTCAATCAATTGATTCAATCTAGCACGCATGCATACCTTAGTAAATATAAAGTTTATTTTTGGCTGTATTTTGAAAAATGGGAGTTATTGGGAAAAAAAAATGTACTTATGAAAAAATCTAAACTGCATAAGTATGCACTCCCACACACACAAAGATCTCTCTCTTATATAACACGCCACGCGGACGAAGTCGCGGGCAAAAGCTAGTAAATAAATAAAACACTATACTGGTTACTATTTTGCGGACACTAAATTGCATTTTCGCGGAAATGAGCTCAAGGCAAAATATTTATTGCTTTTCCAAGTGCAAAACCAATAAGCATTATAGGGACCGATTTTATTTCTTTAAAATTACTTCATTGCATGTCAATGTGTCGTTAAA
This sequence comes from Pectinophora gossypiella, assembly GCF_024362695.1. NCBI lineage: Eukaryota > Metazoa > Arthropoda > Insecta > Lepidoptera > Gelechiidae > Pectinophora > Pectinophora gossypiella. The sequence continues at coordinate 16,667,749 of NC_065413.1, read as the reverse complement.
ACTACACTACACATTAGTGCATGGTCCTTAACCGGCTATGTTAGGTGCACTAACAATGGGAGAAATGTTCTTTAGTTGTTTTTTAGGTAAATATCTGTAAGTATCTAATAGGGTCAATACCCTACTCATTCCTATTACATTATAAATTATAAAATGCTATTTTAAAAATAGAAACCAGTCTACGATGATCAAAAATCAACCTCATTTTACTTTTAGACATATTTTCGAATTTTATTTATGAATTAAGTAACAATGAGTTCGACGTTTGACCGCTTTTATTGATGACGTCACTAAATACTGTCCGTATTTCCATAAAAACTCGAAAGAAAACTATCGTTTTGACGTTTCGTAAAAAGTATCTCATTTGACTAGGATGTGAAACAGCCTATTGGTGTCATGCTGGAGTGGAAGAAATTATAAAAAAAAACATAAAACGCGTTCAGCTGTTTATCTTCACGGGCAAGTCGCAACCGACAGAGGGATTGTGCCCTTACTAATATTACAACTAGTAGTTGAGCGTTGGCCTCACGATCCGGAGGTCCCGGGTTCAAATCCCGGTGGGGCATATCACAAAAATCACTTTATGATCCCTAGTTTGGTTAGAACATTATAGGCTGATCACCTGATTGTCCGAAAGACGATCCGTGCTTCGGAAGGCACGTTAAGCCGTTGGTCCCGGTTACTACTTACTGGTGTAAGTACGTAGTCGTTACATGAGTCATGTCAGGGGCCTTTGGTGGCTCAATAGTAACCCTGACACCAGGGTTCATGAGGTTGGTAATCCACCTCACAACCCACACGACAGGAGAAGAATATTACAACGATATACTATTGACTTCTCTCTCAGTCCCCGTGGTTGAGCGTTGATCCCGCTCCGGAGATCCCGGGTTCGAATTCCAATGGTTTAGTTAAAATATTACAGGCTGATCATCCGATTATCCGAAAGTTAGATGATCCGTGCTTCGGAAAGCATGTTTTAACCCTTTGGTTCCGGTTTCTACCTGACTGATGTTGGTGTGTAGTCGTTACATGAGCTCGATAATAATTCCGACACCTGCCGGGTCTGCATGACAACCGTCTCGCGCGCGGCGCGAATTATATTGCGCGCTTCGACCAATAAACGATACAAATGCTATCTACGTAGATGGACGTCAAATGGCTATTGGTCGAAGGTCTGGATATAATTCGCGCCGTGCGCGACGCGGTTACCGTGCAGAGTCTACAGGTGAGATACGCGGTCGGTCATCCACCTCACAAACCACATGATAGTTAGAAAGACATCGAGCCCTAACATTCTACAAATTCAAATTCAAAAATATCTTTATTCAGTAGGTAACATAGTTACACTTTGAATCGTCAATTTTCACATAACGAACGTCTCATCCGCCTTAAACTACTGCAGCTTCTCACAACCTGTATAGCCGGGGAAAAGAAGCTGCAAGAAAAACCTCGGCACAGGGCCCTAGACGTTCTTTAAAAAATAAAATAAACATACACGAAATAATAATAACCGACGCACCCACACTTTTAAGGTATTTTCTTTTCATCCCAAACCACGCATGAAATTTCATAATAAAAGAACATAAACTTTACAAAAAGGGGGAAGGGTCTATCTTCCGACCCTCCACCACACACATAGTGCATGTTTCGTGTCATTCGACATGCGTGCCTAATGACGCGAACGTCATAAACATCGGCAACCAGCAGCCAGTATTATGCCGGCATATTGTACTATTATGACGTCATAATATTTGTAAGATCCCCACCCCTCGCACGTTTGTCATTTTCGCAAAGGGTCTGTCAGGGTGTGAGGTGTGACAAAACACACTATGGTATTATCTCCTTTTTAGATTAATGTTTATTATATCGATAAACGCCCTCCGTGGTCCAGTGGTTGAGCGTTGGGTTCACGATCCGGAGGCCTCGAACCCTGGTTGGGACATATCTCAAAATTCACTTTATGACTAGTTTGGTTAGGACATCACAGGCTGATCACCTGATTGTACGAAAGTAAGATGATCCGTGCTTTGAAAGGCGCGTTAAGCCGTTGGTCTCGGTTACTATTTACTGATGTAAGTGAGTAATCGTTACATGAGCCATGCCAGGGGCCTTTGGCGGCTCAATAATAACCCTGACACCAGGGTTGATGAGGTTCGTAATCCACCTCACAACCCACACGATAGAAGAAGAAGATAAATAATATTATATATATGTTTCCGTTCCTTGCAGTAACCTACAAAGTTCAGCGCCATCTAACCAGTAGCTAGGAAACAAATTAAAAAAATAGAAAATCGTACAACGAGCATACTCCACCAGAATGCCTACTTTCTGGTGGAGTACCTTTAACGCCTACTTTCCTCCAATATATTCTGGTGAAACTGTCGGACATTCTCACTGCGAGTGGTAACAATTTACCCCAAAGCGTGTCGTACAAGGGTAGAAGATGGTATCAGCAGTCCCCATAAATGCCTAACATGGCTCATGTAACGACTACTTTCATACATCAGTAAGTAGTAACCGGGACCAACGGCTTAACGTGCCTTCAGAAGTACGGATCATCTTAATTTTTGGACATTCAGGTGAACAGCCTGTGTAATGTGCTAACCAAACTAAGGATCACAAAGTGATTTTTGTGATTAGCCCCCACCGGGATTCGAATCCGGAACCTCTGGATCGTGAGCATAACGCTCAACTACTGGTTCACGGAGGCCGTTATATTATTTCTGATTTTGAAATCATAAATCAAATACACTTTATAGAACTTAATAGCAGAACCAAAAATGAACAAATAACAAGGTAAAAGAAATCAATCTCATTAGCTTCAGGCATCTTGGCAATGGCCTAGTAACGTAGTTAGTAAAGCGGCATCTAACGAGTTCTTGAGAACTATTTTTACTTAATTCATCTTGAGATGGATTTACCTCTGACTACTGATATAGCCGTGGGTTTATATTATGTTATTTTTGTTAAACTAAACTAAACAAATATCTATTCCAATTTTACCTCAGAAAAACAACGACGGTCACGGAGACAAATACGCCAATTTGCCAACAATTTGCAGCAGCCCAAAAATTAGCACCCGATAGGATCTCCCCCTCAAATCGTTCAGAAAACAAACCAGGACAGGATGTCATAGGAAACTCGCGTTCAGAAATTCCGAGGGGTGAGGTAGGGGGAGGAGGGAGGGGCGGGCAAGGGCGCGGTGGGGTGGGGACCGGCGAGTATTCCCTTAAAGACTTTATTACCCCGGATGGTTAGGGGAGCTGTAGTCGGGATTTACGACTACCGCACGCGATTATGCCGGCTTGGTTCCGACTATTATGAAAGCGATCTCAGTGTCTGATGCACGAAGTATACAATTTATGTGAATATTATTTAAGCTTATTAAATTTTATAATAAATACCTTAATCGCAAAAATATTATCGTATTATTGTTATACAATTCACTATTACAAAATTTATTATAAAATTAAATAAAAATAAATATACCAAAATATATTTTTTTAAAGTTTATAACGATTACCTTTATTGCTAAATATTAATGTATTTATGTTATACATCCCTTATACAAAATTTATTATAAAATTTAATAAAAATATCTATACCAATTTACAAATAATAAAATTTAATTCTGAAAAAGACAATTCTTCTTCTAAAAGAAGACTATTACTAAATACTATTACTTCTTCTAAAAGACTATTCAGCTCTTCGAATAAATTGTCGATCATTAATTAAAAATAAATTGACGAATATTATACTTAATCAAAATGTAGAGTGTGATTATTCGTCACCAATTATTATTATCATCTCCCTAGCATTATCCCAATTTTCACAAGGTCCCCTAACCTAACCTGGAGATTTGACAGGTCCAGTTTTTTACAGACTGCCTGTCTGACCTTCTAACCCGCAAAAGGAAAACCAGCCCAATACTGGTTAGGTCACATACCTTCGAAAATGCATTTCTCGGGAATGTGGGTTTCCTCATGAAGTGTTCCATGAATTTCAAGAAAAACGTAATAATAGTTCCGACATTTTATCACGTTTTTCTATGACGTCGCTGTGTGCTTTTTCATACAAATTCCATAGTAATTTCGTATTTTGACGTTTAGTAAAAAGTAACTAAATTGACTAGTTGGAAACTAGCCTAATGTCTACTATTTCTCGGCTGTACAGGTTTTGAGAAGCTGCAGTAGTTACGGATGAGACGTTGAACAAAAAAATTACATAATTTATGTAAAAATTGACGAATGTGTAACTATGTAACCCAGTTTATCTAGGTACAAAGCACGTATAGAGCTACAAATCATACATTAAAACTTGAAACCTAAATACATTACAACCCTAACTACAAACGAATATAACTTCCAACAACGTTGTATTCCTGAGGAAGCACTAAATCCACGCCATACCACACCACAACACTCGGGTTGCACGCTCATTATTTACAACAAACTTCACCACACTATCCACATCCTAACACTGCAACTATACGAGCTCGTAAACTGTATTACATTGTTAACAAAGTTTATATTCCCTTGCGAGAAACGAGATATTGTCTCGTTTTTCCACAGCTGCTTAAGTGAGAAAATGTACATACAGTTTGAAAGGATGATAGAGAAAGAGTGAGAAAAATGTTTATTCATCAACTTGTGACACATTATACACAGAGCAATTATAAATAACTAATTACACAGATGTGGAGCTCGGTGGCGCAGCGGTAAACGCGCTCGGTCTGCGATTTTTGAAGTTAAGCAACTTTCGCAAAGGCCAGTCATAGGATGGGTGACCACAAAAAAAAAAGTTTTCATCTCGAGCTCCTCCGTGCTTCGGAAGGCACGTTAAGCCGTTGGTCCCGGCTGCATTAGCAGTCGTTAATAACCATCAATCCGCACTGGGCCCGCGTGATGGTTTAAGACCCGATCTCCCTGTCCATCCATAGGGAAGGCCCGTGCCCCAGCAGTGGGGACGTTAATGGGCTGATGATGATGAATTACATAGAAACAGGATTGTAAATTTACTCGGCACGCAATGTGGCACAAGAGTGAAAAGGTCACGAAATCAGCATTGTGTCTACTCGTATTTCCAGAGAAACAGATATTGGTGCTAATTCCTGCAGACGCCACCTAATTTTATTTTAAGTTATATCTGTCATTTTCTTATCCGTTGCAAAAGAAAGAGACGGGTAATCGACAGGCATACAATTTATGGAACACACGTCAATTTTAAGCAGAAATCTAAAACAACCGTCTAAAAATTTTACATCGGCTAGTAACCCGACTGAATTAAGTAGACAGCACGTCAAACGGATTGTATACCAGTGAGATGCCTATTTTATTCGCACGGGCACGAGTCATGTCAGGGGCCTTTGGCGGCTCAATAACAACCCTGACAGCAGAGTTGATGTGGTTGGTAATCCACCTTAGAAACCACACGATAGAAGAGACTAGAAAATATCTTTTAATGACCTTGTTTCATACGAACTCCGGCTTTTCGTACTTTGTCCGCAATGAGATTTAAAAAAGAAAACAAAACCATATTTTTAATAAGTAGATGGATTTTCACGTTCCCGGTCCGTGAGTATCAAGGGAGACGGCTTCATCGGGGCCCCCATCGGCACGCGCCGACCAATTACCGGGGCCCTGCTTTGTGGCCCGTGCAAATTTAATGAGGCCCTCGTGCCTACCTTTCTTTCACATCGATTGATTAGAAGGAATTTTAAGTGGAAAACCGTTTGAAGAGAACGTCGAATCTTTAATGTTATTCTAAACTAGAAATTTATTTTTAGATGTGAATTTGATTTGCATCGGAGTGCGACTAACTTGGCCGGATAATTGACAAATAGTTACCAAGTAGATGAAAGTCCGGGTTCAATTCCCGATGGGGACATTGTCGACATTACTTTATAAGGCTGTCCTTTATTTGGAAAGGACATTGCACGCTTGAATCCCTTAATTGCCCGAAAAAGTAAGATGATTCCGTGCTTCGGAAGACGCGTTAAGCTGTTGGTCCCGGCTCACCCGCAATTTTTTTTTTGTGCACAAGAAACAAATCCGTCAATTCTTTGCAAATACTCACTGTTTGTTTATTGCTTTGCTTATGTCCCCGATTGGGACATTGTAGAAATTACTTTGTGAGACTGTCCTTTGTTTTGTAAGAACTTTTCAGGCTTGAATCACCCGATTGTCCGAAAACGTAAGATGATTCCGTGCTTCGGAGGGCACGTTAAGCCGTTGGTCTCGGCTATTATCCGTAAAAAACACCTCCACCAACCCGCATTGGAGCAGCGTGGTGGAGTATGCTCCATACCCCCTCCGGTTGATTGAGGGGAGGCCTGTGCCCAGCAATGGGACGTATATAGGCTGTTTTAATGTAGGTCACTGCAATAGTGTATGTAAGTATCATCTCACCTCGTTACCTCATAACGTATTCACGAAGGGAAGGGGTCTCCTGTCCAAACCCAATTAAGGTCGTTAACCTTGTCCTTCAACTTAATATTCTTATTTATAGTTATACAGTTCTCTCTTTATTTAAGAGCTGCGCTCTTGTCGGTGGAGTAATCGCCATTACTCCATAGATAGGGCGTGTAGAACGGTGGTTGCCCCAATCGCCTTCCGTTCCGCAGTACACCGACCAATTTCTCAATCGGTGATGTTCTAGCTAGAGCCCTACCAGAATCCATTTCCTCGGCATTTTAGTTATACAGTTATCACTTTCATATATTTTTCTTTATCTATTTTTATAAGTTCACGACTATATCCCAGTTGGGGTTGTCAGAGGTACATCCATCGCAAGATGAACTAAGTACCCACACCTCACAGAGGTCTCCGTTAGACCAACGTAGGTGCCGCCGTATCGCCGTCTATTAATCATATTTCTCTTGTATTTGTTGTGCCTCTGAGGTATACGTAAGAGGTTTCCATTTCAACCGGCTAAAATGACCCCCACGGGAAATCAAACCCCGGACCTTTACTTGGCATTTGCATAAGCTACTTGCAGGGGCTTTGTGTTATGAAAATAAACATATATGTAACCTACACGAACGTAATACAGGGACTAATAAATAACGGCTTCCGTGGTCCAGTGGTTGAGCGTTGGGCTCACGATCCGGAGATCCCGGGTTCGAATCCCGGTGGGGACATATCACAAAAATCACTTATCCCTAGTTTTGTTAGGAGAGTACTATGATAGGATGAGCCGTGCTTCGGAAGGCACGTTAAGCCGTTGGTCCCGGTTACTACTTAATGTAAGTGAGTAATCGTTACATGAGCCATGTCAGGGGCCTTTGGCGGCTCAATAATAACCCTGACACCCGGGTTGCTGAGGTTGGTAATCCACCTCACAACCCACACGATAGAAGAAGAATATAATAAAATAGAAGAACTATATAATACATAATATATACTTATATAAATATGTATATTCTAAATTTCTGATGGCGAGGCGTGGGTGAGTATACCATACACCTCTACCGACCCCTTTAGGGAAGCAGGCGTGATACATATGTGTGTACAGTCACGAGTACTAATATGTATACACTTTGAAGCCATGTCACATTAACTTTTTTGACAAATTAAATTGTAAGTCTCATTAAATGTCAAATATGATAGCGCGACAGGGTTCTAAAGTGGTTACATGATATTGCTCATGACTGTACATTCTAAACTATTCATAGTTACACAGACACACAGATCATTACATATTCCGCGAGCAAACCGACAAAGCCTGGAGGGTTTTGGGGTCAGCAAAGCCAGCAGGGGATATACCCCAACCGCACGTCAATACTAAATGTAGGTAGGTAGGTAGCAATAGCGATCTGTATTTTATGCCTAGGTATACAGGGTGTTAGTGACATCGTAACGAATACTGAGGGGAATGATTCAGACCATGATTTTGAGTTAATAACATAATATAACCAGCCTATATACGTCCCACTGCTGGGCACAGGCCTTCCGTTTAACCTTCTAATTTCATAGATAAAATGTTTCTTTTTTTGACGTGACTTAATGTAGGTTTACCTCAGGTGGCGTTAACCACTTGGCCGGGGTTATGTGTGTATCTGTAACTAAGTAAAGCTATAAACAGTGAGTATTTGCAAAGAATTTACGGATTTGTTTCTAGTGCCAAAAAAAAATTAAAAATAATAATAATTGCGGGTTAGCCGGGACCAAGGGCTTACCGTGCCCTCCGAAGCACGGAATCATCTTACTTTTTCGGACAATCAGGTGATTCAAGCCTGAAAAGTCCTTACCAAACAAAGGTCAGTCTCACAAAATGATTTCGACAATGAGTTAATATCAAGTGAAATCTTTCGTCGCAAAATTCATGTTTTTTTTTTAAATTACTTATTTGAATTTGATACTTTTGCAACGGAAAATTCTACTTGATAACTACTCAGAATCATGGTCTGAATCATCCCTCATAGGTGTCGTTACGATGTCACTAACACCCTGTAGGCTATGCGTGGGTTTCTATTGTTAGGGTTCGCGTCGACCGTTCTGCCGACACTCTTCTCTCTCTCTCCACAGTCCTACAGGGCAGAGTCGCTGACGCAGCTGCTTCCTCCGATGAGACAGGTGTTCTTCATTTAGTAAAAGCGCCAGTACCATCTTAACATAGATATAATGAATAAGAGATTACAAATTAATTACTAAATTACAAATTATCATCATTCTTCTTCTAATGTGTGGATTGTGAAGTAGATTACCAACCTCATCAACCCTGGTGTAATGGATAACCGCCAAAGACCCTTGTCTCATGTGCGCCTGATCGTGCGTTACGAAGCACGGAGTCATCACACTTTCGGACAATCAGGTGATTCACCTTGCGATATCCTAGCGGAACAAAGCACAGCATAAAATGATTTCAACAATGTTCCTATCGGGAATCGGACTCAGACCTCCAGATTAAGAGCCCAACGCTCTGACCACTATACCACGGAGGCTGCTTGGTCAGATAAACCTTTAAGGCCAGCAAATTGAATAATTTGTACAGGTCTAGTCTTTGTAAGGATCCGTCAGCCCCCGCTCTGCGCGAGTCCTAACGAGATTACCTCGTTGTGCAAACTTCTACTGCCCTCTTTACCCCACGTCCTCAGGGACCTCGCGTATAATCCAGTTTGCCCCTCTCTCGTGCCAAATGGAAACGCTCGGAAAATTTATCTTTTTCCGACGGTTTTAAACATTTCCCTTTTTATACCTATAGCGATAAGGAAGTTGGATGTTTTTTTTTTATTAAGTACTTTTTTAAAAGAAAAGTACGGTTGCCGAACAGTCGATAGTTTGAAAATTGATAGTTGATCTTGAGAATCAACTTTACTATCGGTAGTATCGATACTATTATATATTGTTGGAGGATTACGCGGTTATTATCATAATCCTTCTTATCGTGTGGGTTGTGAGTTGGATTACCAAACTCATCAACCCTGGTGTCAGAGTTATTATTGAGCCGCCAAAGGCCCCTGACATGGCTCATGTAAAAACTACATACTTACATCAGTAATTAGTAACCGAGACCAACAGCTTAACGTGCCTTCCGAAGCACGGATCATCTTACTGTCGGACAATCAGGTGATCAGCCTGTGATGGGCTAACCAAACTAGGGACCAGAAAGTGATTTTTGTGATATGCCCCCACCGGGATTCTAACCCGGGGCCTCCGGACCAACGCTCAACCACTGGACCACAGAGGCATATCATAATTAATACACATAATACTAGGTTCTTACCGCGTTAATCACGGAACAGTCGTCCCCTGATCATGGCAATTGCAACAGTGTTGAAATATCGCGAGTCTCATATCCCTGATTAACGCGGTAAGAACCTGGTATTATGTGTTTTAATCGATATTATTGCATCTGAAAATTGCAAAGATTATCGATAGTTCAAAACTATTGGTACTATTTATAGTATCGATTGTCCTTGCAATAGTTAGAAGCAATGCTATCTATAGAATCGATAGTTTTGAACTACAACACTAGTGGAAAGACGTTATATTGGGCATTGGTTTCGTGTTTATTGTCGTGTCTCATTCCAATTTATTAAGCATTAACAAATAGGCTGGTTTCCAACTAGCCAAATCACTAAACGTCAAAACACGAAATTACTATGGAAATTGTGTGAAAAAGCACACTGTGACGTCATAGGAAAACGTGATAAAATGTCGGACTTAGTATTACATTTTTCTTGATTAATATTCGTAAATAAGTTAAATAGAAAAAGAAAATGTTTTTCATTAGATTTAGAACTGCCTTTATTTAGTAATCAGAATTTCATAATTTACCTTGAACCTATTACAGGACCCAATTAGAAGAAAATTTATGGAAATGTTTGATGTTGTCGGTCGGTCTGTAGCGTTTGTTCAACAACGCTTCTGTCAACATAATTAGTGTACTTAATGAGGTTTGCGACGTTTTCGGTGTTTTTCCACCTTCTTCTTCTTCTTACCGATAAAAGAAGAAGAAGATGACGAATAGCAACCTCATCAACCCTGGTGTCAGGGTCATTACTGAGCCGCCAAAGGCCCCTGACACGACTACATACTTGCATCAGTAAGTAGTAACCGGGACCAACGGCTTAACGTGCCTTCGGAAGCACGGATCATCTTACTTTCGGACAATCAGGTGATCAGCCTGTAATATCCTAACTAAACTAGGGATTAGTGTTTTTGTGATATGTCCCCACCGGGATTCGAACCCGGGACACTAAGATGTAAGTCACGCGTTTTTCGGACAAAGCTATCACGGATTCACTTCATAAATACAATAAAACGCTGACAAATCACTTGAATTGACTTAAAATAGCATTTGTTTAACAAGTCAAGTATAGAGGTAGAATTAGCTAATAAAATTCATAAGCCGCTTGAAATCAATTTCAATAGCACAAATCAAGCATTATGCCGCGAACCGGTTGGCGTATCGAGAGCACTTCAGTGCTTTGTCTATACAAGTGCTCGGGGGCGAAGGCCGCGATACGGCACGCAGTCGAGGGTGCTTCGCCCCTCGGGCTCCGGTAGTGACCCCTATTGTCTGACCTCGGAGAGTTTGTAGCTACATGATAGTATGTCTTTTGAAGCGCGGATCGTTTGTGTCTCACTTTGTCGAGAGTCTCTAGTGTCAGTTGTTTGACTACTTGAAAAATACATATATCTATGAAAACTTAGTTATATAAAAAGCATATGGGATTGGTTGGAAACGAAATAGTAATCGTCACATTGTACCCGGAATAAAAATAAACTTACTTTACATGTCAGTCGACTGCAAAAAAATCTATAACTCTAAAAGAGTAGGGGCAATGTATTCGTTTTTACAATAAGATTCCCATTGACATTCAGAATTCAAATTCAAATTCAAAAATATCTTTATTCAATAGGTAACATAGTTACACTTTGAATCGTCAATTTTACATAACGAACGTCTCATCCGCCTAAAACTACTGCAGCTTCTCACAACCTGTATAGCCGGGGAAAAGAAGCTGCAAGAAAAACCTCGGCACAGGGCCCTAGACGTTCTTTAAAAAAATAAAAATAAACATAAAATATTTACCTTTGAGCCTTTTTTCGTTATGAATTTACCTTTGAACAGTTTTAAGACAGTAATTAAACAGAAACTTTGTAAAAAAAGGTTACTTATTACTTACAAGGTTACTGATTATTAGAAGATAGGAATGTATGGGATTAACTGTCAGGGACTTAACTAATACTAAATTGGCAATAAAGGTTGTGAGAAGCTGCAGTAGTTTTAGGCGGGTGAGACGTTCGTTATGTAAAAAATGGCAATTCAAAGTGACTGTTACCTACTGAATAAATATTTTTTTTTATTTCAGAATCTATCTATCTATCTATATCAGCCTAAATTTATATCCAATTTTGGACGTAGGCCTCTTCCATGTTTCTCCACTTCCGACGATCTTGGGCTATCGACATCCAGCTATATCCTGCTTGCCGCACAATGTCGTCCTTCCATCCCATTGGTGGTCTTCCTCTCGGTCTTGTGAATGCTCGTGGGCGCCACTCTAACAATCTCCGGGTCCATCTTTCCTTGCTCATTCGAGCAATGTGTCCCGCCCATCTCCACTTGCGTTCGGCAATTACTTTTACCACATTATTTTATTACATTATTTCAGAATAATGAACAAAAAGCCAGGTCTATTTGTGCCGCCTTTTTTGTGTTTTCCACGCGCACACCAAGTCAGAACTCGTCGGGACGGGTGTTCCACAGGTCTTCTAAGGACATGACCAATCCACCGCCATTTCCGTATGCGGATATTAACCTTAGTAAAACCCTGGCAGTTTTTCCCTAATAAATTGAAATAAACTCTTTTGAGTATCCCAAACTGTTCACCTACAGGCCTTTGTTAGGTGTAATAGTTGCTTTGTTCTCCCCTCACATCACGGCGCTGTCACCAGCAGGGTGACCACCCGTGGTGAGAGCACAAACGGCAACCCCCGCCGCGCCGCGTGCGCAGCTTTCACGGCGTCGACGCGTCGTTGACACATCTAAAAACTTAATAGGTACCTATACGTATTTAAATTTAGGTATATGTGAGGTAATTATAACGCCGCCTAATAGACAAAACCACATAAGGGCTCATTTGAAAAACAAAGTGGACGTAGCAACATTACATAAGCGACTATATCCCAATTGGGGTAGCCAGCGGTATATTCATCATAAGGGTGGTATCAATAAACTAATCTCAGCTTCGAGACTGCCCTCAAGATCATGTCAATGTGACAGTTCTCATATAAAAACAGAGACTTGAGCATGACCTTGAGGGCAGTCTCAGCTGAGATTCGTTTATTAATACCACCTTAAGATGAACTGATGACTGATCTTGTGATGGATGTACCTCTGACTACCCCACCGGGCCTCATCGAACTTTCTGTTAGACCAACGATAAGTAGTGTGGTGAGCCATATCGCCACAAAATCCAGGTGTGTTTTTGTTAAAGAAAGCTAGTTTCAAGCCACGTAAAAAATTGTAGTAAGTATGTGAGTTTCATTTGGAAAAATTATTGATAATTAAAAAAAAACTGCGTCTAGAAAAAAACCTGTTTTTATGGTTTTTATGTTACAAAAAAAAACATAATTATAATACTTACTTATATTATGTTTCTTTTTAAAAATGTGTGTGTGTATGTGGGAGATAGGCGTGAGTTTATGTATGTATGTATGTTTCTTTTTCATGTCTTCTCCTTTAACCTTGTTGAGTATCCCCTCAAAAGGTGGTTCGATAATGAAATTTCTAGTCTTCGAGATCTTTTGCAGCCTCTGTAGCTTGTTCCCATGACATGCCGAGAGGTTTTAGTAACGTTAAGATGTTGATAAACTTGAGCATTCACTTGTAATGAGCATTTGTGCGAATGTTACATAACATAAACAGCCTATATACGTCTCACTGCTGGGCACAGGCCTCCCCTCAATCAACCGGAGGGGGTATGGAGCATACTCCACCACGCTCCAATGCGGGTTGGTGGAGGTGTTTTTACGGCTAATAGCCGGGACCAACGGCTTAACGTGCCCTCCGAAGCACGGAATCGTCTTACTTTTTCGGACAATCGGGTGATTCAGGCCTGAAAAGTCCTAACCAAACAAAGGACAGTCTCACAAAGTGATTTCGACAATGTCTCCATCGGGAATGTTACAATACGAGAAAATTACGAGAATATTTTAGCGAGCATTCTATCGAGCGTTCTTGGTCATGAAAACGTTCATAGCAATGTTTGGTTCTATGCTAGGCTCGGCTCGTTGTTCAGTTGGACAAATATAAAAACAGCGAATGCTCGACGTTCTGTTACAAGTGAATGCTCAAGTCTGTCAGCACCTTTAAATGTTTATTTAATTAAACGATAAAGCTTTATTCGCAATAAATGACATAAATAATTATAATTTCACGGCCTTCATTCAGAACCAATTCAAAACATTCGTTGTACCTTTCGAAGTGCGATGAAAAATTCACGATTTCGCTCCCCCAGTCTGTTTGTAAAGGTACCTGTTCAATAGCGAGCCCCGCGGCGCGTTGAGGGTGCGACCCCCCGCGAATTAACTCACCCTTACTCACCTGCCCTTTGAAGATGCCTCCTGTACACCCAAACGGGAATTTTGAAATTGTTTAATTGTTGTTTTGAGAACATGTAATTCTCTTATTTAGGTACACTCTATGTGAAACTATGCCTTAGGGACACTCTATATTGTTAATGGTACTTTTTTTAACATGAACAAGTAAGAAGTGAGCAAGAAGTTGTCTTTGATCATTTATGGCTCTACAACCCCATTAGATGCGGGGTTGAGTTTATGTATATATAGAAGTAAGCCGTTAGTACTATATTTTTGATACTTACACATAGATATGACATAATAAATACTAGCGTAGTTGTATAATACAACTTATTTCGCAAAAAATATTTACAGACAGAAAAAAATCAATGTTAACAAACAATAAAAAGCATACTTAGTAAGAAAAAAAAAACAAAACCAATAAAATACCATTGTCCCTGGTACAGAATTGCCCCGCTAAAGAGCTACGGACAACCTTTGTACCAGAAAGAAGAAAAATGCTGAGCGTGGGTCATGTCCAACTGACGTTTTGTTAATACTTGTTTTTATTTATTAGAGTAAGTAATTTATATAATTTGGTAAATGAATATCACCCCGTCATATCATCAAGTTGGTCCATTTATCCTCCAAAATTTTTAATATTTCAGAGGCAAGTGTCACAAAAATGAACGTCGGCACAGTTTGATAATTATATTTAAAATTAGAAGAGAAATAAAACTAAGCTCTCTCTCGGGAATGATTAAAAATTACTGAAGTTAAAACGGAACGCAGAAGCGTGTTCCAACAAAAAAGCAGTGAAATTACTTTGTAAAACTTTGCGTTTGTGTGAATCAGAACGTGGAGAATTGAAATTCGTTTTCAGAGTTCCGCATTTAAAAGGTTCGAAGGGATTCCTAAAATCATATATACATACATACATAAACTCACGCCCGTAATCCCTAATGGGGTGGGCAGAGCCACAAGTAATCAAAGACAACTTGCAGTGTTGATACGAAGTCCAAAGATGGATATGATGAACCTTATGGTGATAAGGGATCAGCCTATCGCCCATAACATTAGTCCATCATGTTAGAGGACACAATCCCTCTGTCGGTTTTTACGACATGCCCGGGAAGAGAAGCAGCTGAACGTGTTCTATGTTTTTTATATGCTCCCAGAACAGCATAGAAGCAAAATAAAAATCATTTGTTTGACTTTTTTTCTTACACGACATAGATTATATAGATTTGCCCTGGATATACCGGGTGAGAAACCTCAGCACTCCCCATTTGTTTGACCAAGTAGTTAACGCCATTTGAGGCAAACAATAAGTAATTTGCTAGGTAAGCGTGATTCACTGTAGACCACATCGTCACTTACCATCAGGTGAGGTTTATTTTCGAGTTTATTTTATTTAAAAAAAAATGTCATTGAAAAATGGATGTCATTCGTCATTTAATTGACAAATCAAGAAGAATAAATACCTAATATTTCGCGTGTCAGTATGTCTTGCGGGTGTGCAGGTGGGTAAAATCGCGATTTCATTTCGTTTTAACGTGAATGTTTACCTCCAATATAATCTAGTTAGGACCCCCGTCCCCCGAGGCCCCGGCACGCGGGGGGACCTAGTAATTACATATTTCCATCACGCCTATATCAGTTTTTCTTTGTTTTTTTTTTTATAAGGCGACATTATTAAGTGTATAGTTTTCCGTTGTATTTCATACCCGAAATTCAACCATGCTTTGTTTAGGTTTACGCGGTTATTATCATAATTAAAATACATACTTAATAACGGGTTCATACCGCGTTTAAATCAGGGATATGAGACTCCCGATATTTCGACACTGATTTAAACGCGGTAAGAACCCGTTATTATGTGTTTCAACCATGCTATTTTATGATTTTTGTTTTATTATTATTGTTTTTATGATTTTGGTTTGTTTTTCTTTTTGTTTTGGATTTTTTTTGTCTGTGTACTTATTGATTTCCGTGTGGTTTCTGTCCTGTGTTAAATGTAATGTACCTGTCTGTCTGTGTCTGTGGTGTCCGGAAGTAATAAATGTTTCTTTCTTTCTTTCTATTTTGAATTTTATTTTTGTCGATGTGAAAATCATGTTTTATGACGATATAAACTTGCATTCATAGGTATCTTGTTTGGCTAGCATAAAGATGAGGTAGCATTGCATTTAGTAAGGTATTTTCTCCCATCACATCACTAATTTAAGAGCCACGCTCTTGTCGGAACTCTCCATGCGAAAACTACACCCATCCGTGTCTCCATGTTTCTCTATAGTACGAAAAATATAATAACATTGAATAAACACGGACACTGAAAGCGTCGAATTCTAGACACAATTTATTTACCAATACTTTATTTATTTATTTGTACACAATGAAACAGACACAAGAAACATACAAAGAAAACAGATAGTACAGGCAAGCTTATCTCTAAACAAAGAGATTTCTTCCAGCTGACCTACGTGACAAGAGAGACTTTCAACGTATAATATTATATAGATTTATATTATACGTAAATGCGAAAGTGTGTGTGTGTGTGTGTGTGTAAGTCTGTTTGTTTGTCCGCCTTTCACGGCAAAAACGGAGCGACGAATTGACGTGATTTCTTAAGTGGAGATAGTTGAAGTGATGGAGAGTGACATAGGCTACTTTTTGTCTCTTTCTAACCCGCCAGTTCCCTAAAATGGGGGATGGAAGTTTGTATGAAGCATTCCGCAATTTTCAAGGTAGAAAGATAACAATTGGCACGCGAACTATTTATGACTAATCTGCTCCCAACTCCTACAAAGAGGGGGTTAAATTTTATATTATGGCACTTTAAAAAAAATGGTACATTAGGAAAGGGGAACCTAATAACCTAACCTATATTTAATGTTTTTATTTATTATGACCATCACGCAGTCCGCTCAAATTTTGCAACACCCTTCCAGGGTCATGTACTTACCTCATTACTCATAAATCATTATAACATCTTGTATAATTATGTCATCATCATCAATTTAAGAGCCACGCTCTTGTCGGTGTAGCATTTTCCATTCCAGTCTATCAAAGGCCAATTCCTTGACTTCCCTATAAGACACGACGTTAACCTTTTCTTTAATCTGTTCCATGTAAGCTCTTCTTGGTCTTCCCCTTCCTCCTCCCCCTCCTTCCTTCCTTCCTTTTCCTTTTCCCCTTCTTTTCTCTCTTAATTATGTACATGAAGCAATAAATAAAATAAATAAACAATAAACAAATAAACCTTGTTACCCTGAATTTAACACGAGCGAAGCCGCGGGAAAAAGCTAGTTTATTTCATAAAGACAAAAGTTCCTTTATAAAACCTCGCATACAAAACTAGGAATTTAATCAAGACTACAGTGGCACTATCACTGCGAGGCTCTGTTTTGGGTTTACATACCTACTGTAGAAACTTCTTCTTAACGTGTGGGTTGTGTAGTGGAATACCAGCTTCAGCAACCCTGGTGTCAGGGTTGTGATTGAGCCGCCAAAGGCCCTTCACGTGGCTCATGTAACGATTACTCACTTACATCAGTAAATAGTAACCGGGACCAGGCTTAACGTGCCTTCCGAAGCACACATCATCTTACTTTCGAACAATCACGTGATTAGCCTGTAACGTCCTAACCAAACTAGGGATCACAAAGTGATTTTTTGTGACATGTCACTAGACCACGGAGGCCGAAAATACAGTAGTAACGAAAATTCCTTATCCGAATTCAGTAGACACCTCGTTAGTATGCAACTTCCTATAACAGCGTGTGTATTTAAACGTACGGGTTATTTTACAAAATGCCAAGTTTTAATCGGATTAAACAGCCAGCTTCCGTGGTCTAGTGGTTAGAGCGTTAGGCGGAGGTCCGGGTTCGATTCCCGATGGGGACATTGTCGAAATCACTTTGTGAGACTGTCCGTTATTTGGTAAGGACTTTTCAGGCTTGAATCACCTGATTGTCCGAAAAAGTAAGATGTTTCCGTGCTTCGGAGGGCACGTTAAGCCGTTGGTCCCGGCTATTAGCCGTAAAAACAACTCCACCAACCCGCAGTAGAGCAGCGTGGTGGAGTATGCTCCATACCCCCTCCGGTTGATTGAGGGGAGGCCTGTGCCCAGCAGTGGGACGTATATAGGCAGTTTATGTAATCGGATTAAAAAAGAGAAATGGTAAGGTCAGCCAGGAATAAAACGTCGCATAGTTTGTATGCTGCAGTGTTACATAAGCATCTTATCTTACAGTTCAAGTTGGACTTGGCACATTGCCGCGAGGTTTATACAGTCTATCGATCGTGACTGTGTGACCTCGACAACTCTGAGTCCAAATCTACCTCAATGTATACCAGTAGGCTCTGCACGGCAGCACGCGACACCAAACACGGACCCCGATACCCCGATTGAGCTTCGTGTAACGTCACATTTCACAAAATAAACAGAAACTATCTGTCTTTCGGTCACGTGACCAACCATTTTCGCGCTAAATACAATACAATACAAATACACTTTATTGCACCAAAATAAAAAGAAATAATTACAAAAAGTCTCTTAACTAAGTACATGGCAAATGGCGGCCTCATCGCTTAAAGCGATTTCTTCCAAACAACCATAAGGTGAGGAAAAATGTAAAAAAAAATATTGAAAGATTGCGGGTACAAACTATAAGTACAACTTATTACCAATAAATACATGCAAATAAATACATACAACATACTTACAATATAATAATTATATACCTAACCTATAATACATAACCTAACATATATACCTACTTATATAAATAGTACATACAAAATAATAATTTATGAGTAACCACACTGACGTTCATAATAATAACGAAGAAGATAGAAAAAATAAAAAATTAATAAATTTAAAATTAATGAAGAAAAATACGTTTTATTTCTATTATAAAGTTTTTTTGAGAAAATAAATTATTTTAAGTGGTATAAAACAAACGAAAACAGCAGGCAAGAGGGAAACCACTGCCCTATTTTTCCCTAAAAAAGTAGCATGGAAATGCTGCACCGACAAGAGCGTGGCTCTTAAATTGATGATGATGAAAACAAGCGTCTGTATTTTTTTAAATACTTATCCGAAAACTGTCAGATGTACATCCATCGCAAGATGAACTAAGTACCCACGCCTCACCGAGGTTTCTGTTTCTGTGTATCGGTACTGAGCTCGTGTCTAGTAGTAACACATATTCATGCTACACCGACAAGAGCGGGGTTGTTAAATTAGTGATGACACATACTCATAAAGGAAACAAAGACAAGTTGTTACAATTATTATCTAAGAGAGATCTCTTCCAGCCAATAACTAATTTTAGAGCCGCGCTCTTGTCGGTGTAGCATTCTCCATGCTACTTTTTTAAGGAAAAATACCCGATAATGATTGTCCGAAAGTAAGATGATCCGTGCAAGGCACGTTAAGCTCTTGGTCCCGGTTACTACTTACTGATGTAAGTAAGTAGTCGTTACATGAACCATGTCAGGGGCCTTTAGCGGCTCAATCGTAACCCTGACACCAGGGTTGATGGGGTTGGTAATATACCTCACAACCCACACGATAAGAAGAAGAGAAGGGAAAAATAGGGTAGTGGTTACCCTCTTGCCTTCCGCCCCGCAGAGGCTATGAGTGGCAGGAATTATGAGGTATCTATAAATTCCGGTTCTTTATACTTTTGGAGATGTAGAAATAGCGAGTCGATACAACACGCTCGGTCAAAGCTGACCCACTTCTCCACTAGCTCTCGCCCACTAGACACAGGTACTTACATAATATAAATACTATATTACATGGATAGGCATGAGGAGCTCGGTGGCGCAGCGGTAAACGCGCTCGGTCTGCGATTGTTGTAGTTAAGCAACTTTCGCAAAGGCCGGTCATAGGATGGGTGACCACAAAAAAAAGTTTTCATCTCGAGCTCCTCCGTGCTTCGGAAGGCACGTTAGGCCGTTGGTCCCGGCTGCATTAGCAGTCGTTAATACCAATCCGCACTGAGCCCGCGTGGTGGTTTAAGGCCC
The DNA here is from genome assembly GCF_024362695.1 of Pectinophora gossypiella. Taxonomy (NCBI): domain Eukaryota; kingdom Metazoa; phylum Arthropoda; class Insecta; order Lepidoptera; family Gelechiidae; genus Pectinophora; species Pectinophora gossypiella. Next base: position 16,647,686 of record NC_065413.1, on the reverse strand, counting down.
GATCTCCTATCCATCCATAGGGAAGGCCCGTGCCCCAGCAGTGGGGACGTTAATGGGCTGATGATGATGATGATCTATGTTCAAAATGTATAGAATTATGTTGCTATTATACGTACATTGTTTCTCTTTATTTTGATCGGAATAATAATGCGTGGAAGATGTGTTGAACAGGGGTATTATTTATACCAAAAGACAGAGATAAAAGATGGATTATGTCTGTTATCCATGAAATTAGAGGGTTAAACGATGGCAACTCTGTACAGTCATGAGCAATATAATGTACCCACTTTAGGACTCTGTCGCACTAACATATTTGACATTTAGTGAGACTTACAGTTCAATTTGTCAAAAAAGTTGATGTGACATGGTACCAAAGTGTATACATATTAATGCTCGTGACCGTTCCAACGCCATCTATGTTTTTTTTTGGGAACGTAGCCATTAAAGTACCTCATTGCTATGTAATATATGCATATGGTTGCTTCTCTTGTCAATTTGTTGTCTCTCGAAGTGAGTCCTGAGCTAAAGTGAGCAATATAATTACTCGCGCAAACATACTCAAACGCATCGAGTGTTCATTTGTTTGGAGTGGCGGGGTTCAGGTGGGGTGGTGGAGATGTCTGCTCCACCCGGGGTCGGGAGTAATTACTGGTAATAGGATATACGTGATTTGAAGTGGATGTTATTATAATGTTACCAATAGGGTGTTTGACTAGGTTAAAGATAAACTATACGATACTAATCTAGAAATAGAATCCAGTTTAACATGATCAAAAACAATCTAATTTTTTAAGACTTATTTTTGAAGTTTAATTACTTATGAATTAAGTTAAAATAAGAACGAATTTTGTCAGTTTTTTACTGATGATGAGTATTTCTATACAAATCATATGCAATCGTTTTGACGTTTCGGAAAAAGTATCGAAGTTGTCTTAAAATAGCATATTGTAAAGTTTTTGTATTATTTATTCGGCTAGGTTTAGTAAGATCTACTCTGAACCGGCGTACGTGTATGAAGCGATTGATGAATGTGGAGGAAGCAAGAGATGTGTGTCAGGATCGAAGCAAATGGAATTCTATAGTCTCTGCTTACCCCGGTGGGAAATAGGCGTGAAATGAGGGTTTTCTAAAATGACGTCACGTTTTGTGAAAGTGGCGCCAACTAGTGGCGGAATTTTCGTGAAACCTTTATTATTTGTCATTGTGTAGACCGGACAATTACGAGGCGACATTTTCAGAAAACAATTCAAACACATGCATTTACAGGTAAAAAGAAGAAGAAGAAGAAGACAGGTACATTCTTAAAATACCTTTATAGAGTTACACTGATTGAGGCTAGTTTCCAACTAGTCAAATCAGTTATTTTTTACTCAACGTCAATATACTAAATTACTATGGAATTTGTATGAAACAGCAACCTATGACGTTATAGAAAAACGTGATAAAATGTCGAACTTATTTAAATATATGAAAATTAATAAATAAGTTAAATAGAAAAGAAAAAAGTTTTTTGTCACCTTTAGATGTCTGTATTTAGTAATCAGAATTTCATAATTTATCTTTTACATAGAAAACTATCCCAATAAAAAAATGGCACAATAACATTAATAAGGTAACACCGACCTCACGCCGCTTATTTTTCTACTGGGGTAGACAGAAACATTTAACATTGCAATATTGCAAGTTTGACTAAAGATAAAATTACCTGAAATGAAATAGCCACAGAAACGCTGTTTGAATCATCTGGTAAAGATGTAAAGGCCTGAGATGATGATGAGACAGAAACATTATGTCTTTAAAGTTCTGCTTGCTAATTCCTTGAAACTTGCTCCCGGGAGGATCTGAGGGGAAAATGGCCACATCGAAGCAATTCATCTAAGAAAGCAATATTGCAATTTGACATTTGCGCATATAAAAGTACCTAAGTGCGCAATGCAAACAACTGTCAAATAGCAATATTGCTATTTTAGGTGCATTGCTTTGATGTGGTTTTTTTAACCTCCCTGTACTTTATTTAGTAGCTGGGTATTTTATTTCAGATAAGTAATTTTATCTTTAGTAAACCTTGCATATTAAAAAATAATAATATTACGATTTATAAAATTATATAACACTATATTCCCTGTATTTTATTCCCATTAAACTACCTGTACAAATTATAGCAATACTAATGGCAGTTTCACATGAGCAGTACACATTTTTTTTGACGTGACCTATTGTAGATTTGCCGCAGATGGCATTAACTACTTGGCCGGACAAATGGGGAGCGCTGAAGGCTCTCACCCGGTACAACGTTTAAGACAACAGGTCTGAGGGTGCTTAGTTGGGCGCGAACCTCGTGAGCAGTACACATAACCTGCTTTTTTATTATCGAAAGCATATCATAACGATCCTTAGAATTTGATCTGACATTGTGATGAAATGATCTGTGTTGAATGTCTTCGAGACTGCCCAGGATGAGAACTTTACTTTTCTTTATAAGAACTTATTGTAGATTTGCCGCAAATAGTCCTAACTACTTGGCCGGACAAATGGGGAGCGCTTAAAGCTTTCACTCGGTACAAAATTTAAGAGAACAGGCCTGTGGCGCGAACCTCGGCTCTGGCCGTCGTCTGAGAGGATTATACATAACATAAACAGCCTATATACGTTCCACTGCTGGGCACAGGCCTCCCCTCAATCAACCGGAAGGGGTATGGAGCATACTCCACCACGCTGCTCCACCGCGGGTTGGTGGTGGTGTTTTTATGGCTAATAGCCGGGGCCAACGGCTTAACGTGCCCTCCAAAGCACGGAATCATCTTACTTTTTCGGACAATCAGGTGATTCAAGCCTGAATAGAATAGAATAGAATAGAAATAGTTTATTATGAAAGGACGCCACACACAAAAAGAAAGACAACAATATCATATCTTATTTCCACTAAAACAATTACAAAAAAGCAAGAAGGATGTTAGTCGAAATGATCATAAGGTGGTGGCCTGAAAAGTGAAGAGGATTATATTTAAAAGAATTAATCGACCCTAGCGGGCCGATAGCGATAAAGCGCTGAATAAGGGAAATCGTCGGTATCGACGTCGACAAAACATCAGTGTTTTATTTATGTACTAGACCCTGAGTTATAAGTCACTTCTACTAGTTTCTGTAATTAAATATGGCAACACCTATTCATATAACCTATTATTCTCGACCAACTGCTATGTCATTTTAATTTAAATAACTTACTTCACAGCCAGCAGTTTGGTTTTACTAAGGGTCGGTCTACAACAGACGCGAGTGTCACATTTGTTCGACACATTTTCGATGCTTGGGAGAAGTCGCAGAATGCCGTAGGAGTATTCTGTGACTTGTCTAAGGCATTCGACTGCGTGGATCACGAGACCTTGCTTTTGAAATTGAGGCACTATGGATTAAATAATGGAGCTCTCAGTTTGTTAAATTCATATCTAGGTGATAGGATACAAAAGGTACAAATCAATAGTACGACTTCTTCGGGCTCTCATGTTCAAATGGGAGTTCCTCAAGGATCCATTTTGGGGCCGTTCCTTTTTTTAGTGTACATAAATGATTTACCTTATGTAGTACAGAACCAAGCTGACATTGTACTGTTCGCGGATGATACTTCTCTTATATTTAAAATCGATAGAAAGTTAGAGGAACTAGACGAAGCAAACAGCGCTGTGTCGCAGGTTCTAAGCTGGTTTACAGTAAATAACCTAGTTCTAAATGCTAAGAAAACGAAGTGTATTAAATTTGTTCTACCAAACGTAAAGAAAGTAAATAATAACATTAAAATTAACGACGAGAAACTAGATTTTGTTGAACACACCGTTTTCTTAGGAATTACTGTAGATTCAAAACTTCAATGGGGCCCACATATTGTATCACTAGCGGGCAAGCTAAGTTCAGCAGCATATGCCGTCAGAAGAATCCGACAACTCACAGATGTACCCACTGCTAGACTTGTCTACTTCAGCTACTTCCACAGCATAATGTCTTATGGTATTTTATTGTGGGGTCGAGCCGCTGATGTAGAAACTATTTTCATTATTCAAAAAAGGGCAGTTCGCGCTATTTATAATCTGCGTTGTCGGGACTCTTTAAGGGAGCTGTTTAAAGAAATAAATATACTGACGGTCGCAAGTCAATATATTTATGAAAACATTATGTATGTGCGTAAAAATGTATCTCTCCTTCCGAGAAACTGTGAAAGGCATACTTACAATACAAGGAATAAAAATAAAATTGTTGTTCAAAATTCTAGATTAAGTAAATTAAATTCATCTTTTTTGGGGTTATGTATACGTTTTTACAATAAAATACCAGATAATATTTTAAATTTGTCAGAGAACAAATTTAAAGCTCACGTGAAGCTTACTTTATGTAAAAAAGCCTATTATAAGATTAATGATTACCTAAATGATAAAAATGTCTGGTATTGAATGTGTTCCTCTAGTTATTAAATAACTTGTAATGTACCCTCATTGATTTAAAAGATGTGTTGCTGTTGCAGTTTCTTGTCATTTCTTCTCCTCAGCCATAACACCTTGCGAAATGACGTAAATTCAAAAATGTTACATACACCTTCAACAAGTTTATCCATGATAATTACGTTGAATAAATGATTCTGATTCTGATTCTGACCGACTAAAGTCCGTATTAAAACACATAATAACGGGTTCTTACCGCGTTTAAAATAGGGACATGAGACTCCCGATATTTCGACACTGTTGCAAGTGCCATGATCACCCGTAAGAAACCGTTATTATGTGTTTTAATTATGATAATAACCGCGTAAACTTAAAACAATGTATAAAGTCCGTATGTTCGTGAAGGTCTGAAGGTCCCCTCCGTCACGCGACACTTCCTGGCCACCGTAAGGGGTGATTTACTTACAAAGCTAATGTTAAAGAAATTAATAAAAGTGGAGAACCAACGACCGTTCGTGACCCCTTATGTAAGGCTACACACGCAGAGAGCTTGTGGTTTGATGTAGTTGCTTGATTATTACAATACAAATATACTTTATTGCACCAAAATAAAAGAAAATAGTCACAAAAGAGACTTAACTAGGTACATGGCAAATAGCGGCCTTATCGCTTAAAGCTTCTTTCACGGGTGGACATTTATTTTGTAAGAGTGAATTTTAGTGAAAATCCCTAACAATAAAGATAGCCTATGTTGCTCAAGGATAGGATGTAAGTGTGAAAAGTCCTTACCAAACAAAGGACAGTCTCACAAAGTGATTTCGACAATGTCCCCACTAGACCACGGAGGCTGTTAAAATGAACAAAATAAAATTAAAATAAATTACACATGCATCAAATTGTATTACAATTATGGTACCTGGTTCAAAAACTTGTCCGTGTCATTAACCAGACCCCCTGTTTCAAATTCTCATTGAAATTCCAAGCCGCGTGCGCTGCCGATTTCACGCCCCTTACGCTAACGAGACTTGCGTTGGCTTTAAACTAACAAAATTTATCCTTTTTTTACAATGTTTTAAAGGCTCTCATCACAATTAGCGAGATAGACACTGACACTCTGACACTACTTACTTCTTATAAGAAACTTTTTGAACACTAACGTAGTTTATAACCGCGGAAAATATCTAAATCTAGGTTTTTACCTACTTACTTATTTATTTTTTGTTTTACTAAAAAGATATATGTAAATTGATGTTTATTAATTAAGCAAACAGTACTTTGGAAAGAGCTCTAAAAAGCTAAGAATGTAGGGTAGAGTTTTCGAATATTGAGAGTCTATTCTGTATCATACATACTTAAACTCACGCCTGTTTCCCACCAGGGTAAGCACGGAGGGTATTTTATATCATAATTTATACGAAGCCCTATGTCACAAGGATAATGGTGGTGGTTGCGCCACCAGCACGAAATTATTCGGGATGCGATTGCCGGCACCAAATTAGTTGCACAACCAGCCGAAGTACCCTTTATAGACCCCAATTACATTTTGTTGTTAGTCAGATAAGGCCCTAACGGTACAACAAAAAAGAGCGGATTATATAATTAGTACTTATGCATTTATTCTTCTCTAGGCTATAACATAATTAATTATAGAACGCGGTATCGACATTGTTATTAGATTCTAATAAGAAGATTATATACATTATGTGTCGTTGTACTCAGAACCCAGGCTTTTGGATAGCTTGCCTACCTCTAGGTGACTATCACAGGACCGATCTAGGAACTATAAGTACTTCTTCCGACTGTGACGCTTGCACTACGTGTGACGACAGGGTCTGTGCCTTAGTAATCATTGTGCCTTACTTCCATGTAAGAGTTTGCGTAATAAACGTATTTCATAGTGACGTAGTCGTTTTCATACTCCCGAGTTACGCGGCTAGGACAAACCCCCTCTTCACAATTAACTTCCAACTTGTGGCCCCCTTCACAATTGTCTCTAAAAATACCAAATTACCGTACACGGCTCACAAATCAAGCGTTGGTGACGCGCAAAACCCTGACTCGTCAATTCATCAGGCGCTCGCTATTCACAAGAAAATCTCGCAAAAACTCCGCCAGAGATCGAATTACCGAAGAGATGGCCCCCATTTGTTGGGGAAAAACGCGCCTTTGTCACGCGGAAACCGAAACGAGAAAATTGGATTCCGACTAAACAACTCGTTAGAATTACTGTCGCGAGGTTGGAGGCCCATTTTCTCAGAATATAGATTTTTCGTCAAAATAATGAAGCAAAAAAGTTGTCGCCTACGGGAAGCTACGGGATTATTTACGGTCGCTTTGACGCGCTAAATCCGCGTCGTCGGTTTGTGTGCATTTTTAATATTCTTTGTGTGCTGTGTTCAAAAGGACTCTGACTCGTCTTTGGATTTCGAAGCTAACAAAACCCCACCGCTCGGGACAGAGGAACCTTCCAACCAACAGAAACAAAGATCGACTCAAAATCCTTTTGAAACATCTCCCGCCCCTCACCGCGTACCACGAAATGATAATAATGATCATTTCTGTTTGTTGTCAGGTTCCGAAGTCCCGGTCGGGGGTCGCGCCGAGTAAATGAACAATAAGAGAGACACGAATACTATACACACCAAGGAGGAAAGAGACGGGGAGTGCCTCCGAACATGAGCACAGGATCTTTAAAGTTAAGGTACCAGTGATATTGTTGAACTAATACAAGATGGCGGAGGGGCCGCAGTCAATATGGCAGAAGATCGACGGCGCCACGATCCCCATGATCAACCTGGAGGTGCGCGAGGTGCGCGAGATACTGTGGGAGAAGATCAAGGAGCCGACGTCGCAGCGCAAGATCATCCTCGTGATCGTGTCCATCGCGCTGCTGCTCGACAACATGCTGTACATGGTGATCGTGCCCATCATCCCCGACTACCTGCGCTACATCGGCGCTTGGGGCGAAGCCGGCTACGACCACGTGGTCACGCTCGCGCCCATCCGGGAGGGCAACCGGACCATCATCCCTACAAAGATCATACCGGCGTCTCACGAGGGACAGGACTCCGCCACCGGCGTCCTGTTCGCCTCTAAAGCTATAGTACAACTCATGATCAACCCCTTCTCCGGTGCCTTAATCGACCGTATCGGGTACGATGTACCCATGATGATCGGACTTATAATAATGTTCCTGTCCACCTCCATATTCGCTTGCGGCCGCAGTTACAGCATGTTGTTCTTCGCTCGGAGTCTGCAGGGCGTGGGGTCCGCGTTCGCCGATACCGCCGGGTTGGCAATGATTGCTGATCGCTTCACGGAGGAGAATGAACGGTCCAAAGCTCTCGGCATTGCGCTCGCGTTCATCAGCTTCGGTTGCCTCGTCGCACCACCATTTGGAGGCGCTTTATACCAGTTCGCCGGCAAGGAGGTACCGTTTTTGATCCTCGCTTTGATATCACTAATGGACGGTTTCATGTTACTACTCGTAATGAAGCCATTGAAAACGCAAATAAAGGAAGCAAACCAACCGAAGCCAGTTGGAACGCCAATCTGGAAGCTGTTGATGGATCCTTACATCGCCGTATGCGCTGGAGCGCTTATGATGTCAAACGTTGCGTTAGCGTTCCTTGAACCGACAATCTCGTTCTGGATGGAGGACAATCTCACCAAGGATAACTGGAAGATAGGCATGATATGGCTACCCGCGTTCTTCCCGCACGTTCTGGGAGTTATAATTACCGTAAAAATGGCGAAAAAGTACCCGCAGCAGCAGTGGCTGATGGCGGCCGGTGGGCTGGCATTGGAGGGACTGTGTTGCTTTATCATTCCCTTCGCGAACTCGTACAAGATGTTGATGATCCCAATCTGCGGCATCTGCTTCGGTATCGCGCTTATCGACACGGCGCTGCTGCCCATGCTCGGCTACCTGGTGGACGTGCGCTACGTGTCGGTGTACGGTAGCATCTACGCCATCGCAGACATTTCGTACTCGTTCGCGTACGCTGTCGGCCCCATCATCGCCGGCGAGGTCGTCGAGGCGATTGGCTTCACGGCTCTCAATCTGTTTATCGCGTTCGCCAACCTGCTGTACGCGCCGGTCCTCATGTACTTAAGGCACATTTACGACTTCAAGCCCTTCGAGAACGAAGCGAACATCTTGATGGGCGACCCGCCCAACAAGGAGTATCAGACGTACAGCTTGCAGGACCAGCGGCCTGTAGACGGCGAGTACAAGAACCACCTGGAGTACTCTAACGTGTCCGGGACGACGGGCGTGCAGGAGACGAGTGTCGACGCGGGGGGGTACTCTTACGACCAGTCGTATCAGGGCGGGTACCAGAACTACGATCAGGGTCAGGGCTACCAGCAGCAGCAGCAGGGTTACCAGCAGGACTATCAGCAGCAGGAGGGCGGTTATGCGCAGCCGCGGCAGCTGCCCGCGCAGCCCGCAGCCAACCCGTTCCGCGCGGCCGCTGCCAGCGCCGCACCTGCGCCCGCGCCTGCGCCCTCGCCGGCCCCCGGGCCCACCATCAAGAATCCCTTCCGGCAAGGCTTCTAGAGCTCTTCAGTGTTGTTGTCTTTTGAATTTACTTGTTGTGTAATTATAAATGTCTTATATTTGACTTCGATCACTGACCGCGCGTGATCTGCGGGTTGTTTAGTGTGACTAGATGTCTATAACTAGCTGTGCTTGTAATATAACTATATCGTAGTCCTCTTGCGGGTGACTGCAGGGAGACGTCTTTAGACCAGTCTATAGAATCTTAGGAAGATACATTTCGTATCATTGAGCGATGTAACTCTAGTTCACTCAACTGTTCTAAGGTCGCACCTCTGCTAGCAGCCGCGCTGTTTTTCTTGTTGAATCTTGTATTGTTCGGATATAACTACAACTGTTGATTATGCCTTCTCATAGTATATAGACGCATTTAATCAAACTGTAAGAACCAATATCGGTAAGACCAGAGATTTTTTGCGTGTAGAATAATCATGTATAATGGGAAAATATGGTTATTTTAAATCTATTTCTAGATAAATTGACTCATGTACAATCAAGTATATTACGAATATTTCCCCTTTATATACCCGTAGCTGTGGAAGAGTTTCTTAAGGTAGATATTTTTTATCGATAAAGCTATATAATAATTATTAAGATACCTAAATTCGGCACGTTTTGTAGGTGTATCACTAATGACGTACGCACCTCTAAGGGCCTAAGATGTTATATATATTGAATCTCTTGGCACTTACATCCATGTTTACCAAAGTCGTCGTTTAGTCTCACAACATTTAAAAGTAATTGGAATTATAAAGAATGTGGCTTAAATTCGACGTAAGGAATATTTACATAATTGAATTTGGTATTGATGCTAAAATATAAAGTCGCATAACCATTAGATTGTATTAAATTAAAAACATTTAAGCGATGGAGGAACAAGAATTATTTGATCATTATTTGTTAAAAGATCGCAATTGAATTCCTCTCAATTATCAAAAATATCAAACAAATGGCTGAAGTACTTAAACAAAACGTAATATTTTAATATTTGTTTTCGTAACAAACAATTTAGTATTTTTGTATATATTAAGAATATCATCACAGTTTTCACTACAATTATCGCCTTCAGACTGTGAATATATTATCTTTGATGTGGTGTTGGATCTATCGGTCCTTGCCTTGTTAATGGAAACGCGGCCTGTGGCGCGGTGTATACAAACATATAGCGATATATAGGAGTGTTCACGGAGCATTATCACGCGAATTTGATATACAACCTTGTCACGTGCCGCCTCCGTAAACAAGCACGTACATTATAGCAGCTATACTTAATTATAAGATATCATTCAGGAGTAAGATTTCCTTCCTATGCTAAATCAGCAATATTAGGGTTACTTCATTCGCTATATCATCAACTTATATCAATTATTATATCAATTAGGTAAGGACACAACTTGTGATAAAGTTGCAACCAAGGTAACGAAACATATCAGAGTCTTTTGATTCACGTAGGCTAAGATTATTGTATTGTAATGTTCTCTAAGTGTAGTGTGTTAGGGAATGTTTTGACTATTATTGTGTAAGTTATTGTAAGTTCTTTAGCGGTATGTGCCATCTGAAATCAATGCGTGTCGTTTGTGGTGGAAAACAAATTACAATTTACTTATAAAAAGTGAAGATTTTCATATATTTTATAAAATGTAATATCTGAATTACGAAATTTAGACGTCCCTTTTTGAGTAATTTGTGACTACTTTAACATCTACATCAGCTCTCGTACATCTTTTCCAGATGATTTCACGGATTTTCAGACACAATAGTTAAAAAATGGGATTTGGATTTTGGCGACAATATATTAATAATAATAAATAAATTCATTTATTCCAGATTAACATAATTATCCATATCTAATAAATTAAATTAATACAATTACAATTATCAAAATTATGATTAACAATTTAAAAAATATAATAAATAAAATAAAGTAAAGTAATTAATGGTTATTTTATCCCAACTGGGGTGTGGAGGCTCCGCCAGAGCTCGTGTAGCGGCTCGTGTATTAAAAGGTCGTCTTGTGCATTACAAATAGCAGGGCATAATTTCAAATATCGACCATCATACTAGGAGATCCCCCTTATCACAGGAAAGTTAAAAACCTTATCTTACGAAAAGTATGTACATTGTCGGTTAAGTGGCTATGGAATTTGAGAAGCAGTAGAGCTATCGTACTTATCTGTTTGATAGAGTAGTAGTAAAAGAGAGCGGAGTTGAACCGGCGATAGCGGTTCTCATACAGAATGCGCGTTAATGTCTTTCCAATCTCTTTCTTCTATTTCTTGGCTAATACTGACTGATAGCGCTGCACCCACCACTTATCATCATCAGCCCATTAACGTCCCACTGCTGGGGCACGGGCCTTCCCTATGGACGGATAGGGAGATCGGGCCTTAAACCATCACGCGGGCCCAGTGCGGTTTGATGGTTGTTAACGACTGCTAATGCAATCGGGACCAACGGCTTAACGTGCCTTCCGAAGCACGGAAGAGCTCGAGATGAAAACTTTTTTTTTGTGGTCACCCATCCTATGACCGGCCTTCGCGAAAGTTGCTTAACTTCAACAATCGCAGACCGAGCGCGTTTACCGCTGCGCCACCGAGCTCCCCAATTATCACACATTTACACACTATTACGCATACATTACAGGATAATATTGGTATAAAAACATATCTATGTTAAAAAAAAAAACATATCTCGCGCGGTTTTCCACCCAGACGACTAAACATACAGATAGGATGTTATTTTGCAGATGTCAGAGAAATTACATGAGAATCAAAATTAAATGGTATCTAAAGATAATTGTACAAGAGTAAAGTTTGAGCCCGACATGTCAATTGAAGAGTGTATAGAGTAAATTGATAATTGTGAATATATACGCGATTCGCGAACTAAGGTCTGTTTTGTTGCTGTCCACGAACAAAAAAAAATATGATTGCAAGATTATTCATTTAATGTAAAACATCGTCAGATATCTGCCTAGCCTGCAAAGTACAATAGTGTCCGTAGAAGACCGAGCACAAAGTTAAGTTATTTGCGCACATTGGTACTTAGTGTGGGCATGTGTGAGTAGGGTGACGCGCGGAGCGGATAGCGTTTGTCATCTTAACATAACATAACAAATACTTTATTGCACAAACAGGAAATAACAAAATACAAAACAAAAGAGAAATAGAATGAGTACAATAGGCGGCCTTATTGCTAAGTAGCAATCTCTTCCTGGCAACCTCTCTTCAATAAATGATTGGTACGAAATCGGATGTAATGTTATGTTAAAGTTAAAGTATGTAAAAACATTTGCACAAAATGATTATTAATAAATTCAACTCGAACTCAAAAATATCTTTATTCAGTTGGTAACACAGTTACACTCTAAATCGTCAATTTTTACATAAGAACATATATTTTTGTCGAACGGCTCATCCGCCTAAAACTACTGCAGATTCTCACAACCTGCATCTAGCCGACGAAAAGTAGCAGGAAGAAAAACCTCGGCACAGGGCCTAAGACGCTCTTAAAAAAAATCAAAAAATATTGAATTCAATTTCAATGACTTGGCTCCCGGGCGGTTAATCCTATTCATTTCTTTGTTCTTAATAGTCTTTATAATATTTTTTTTTTTCTGATTAATCCCTATTCGTATATTAAAATAAATTAACCGCTACCCGCGCCGCTCGTCGCTCCGCCTGTCTCAGTCCGCATATTTACGTGTAATGGTTAGTGAGAGAGCGGTCTCCGCTGCATTGACTCTCGAGTAATGTAAGTTTAGTCAATTTTCGTGTCAAATTCTCCCGAAATTTCAATTAATTAGTAGAAGTCAGCACAAAGTGGCAATTATTATCGTTAGGACGTGTTTACTTGTGGTCTGATTCTGTGATGATCTAATATTTATAATCAATTTCTCATTTCAATGTTTTTTATTTCTAAATTATATAAATTCAAATTTATAAAAAATAACTATTTATTATAACGTTCAAAATTAAACTTAATACCAAATGCACTTGTATGTTTGAAAAAGTAACTTAGAAATAAATTGCTGATCGAAATGTATATATTTAATATATATTTATATTTATAATATATTTATAAAATATATATTCATGATATTCAAATCAACGTATCAGACCATCACAGTAAACACATTAGCACTGTATTACGTTGTGAGATGTGAAGCATATTAACTTGGTGTGAGCAATTATATATTATTATATAACGTATATATGGAGTATTTTATAATATATTAATGTAATATATACTATTGTCAGCAATAATGCGAGCCGGTATCACAGACATATCACTAGCTGTAAGCCATATACAATTTGTGCTAGTTTTATATGTAAATCTTTACATTGTATTTGATGAAATTATTGCGTTATTTTAAACGTGAAGTTAACAATTTTTGAGATGTATATATCCTCATTATTGTGCAGAAGGTAAGATATTTAAGTAGGTATGTTATTCCTAGACAGAAAAAATGGTACGTGAAGATAATACGATCATTTTGAGCGGTTATACAACACTTAAAGAGCGGAAAATACAAATATCTGTCAATTTTATAAGATCTGCACAAAAATGTACGTTATGAAATATGCACATGCTAGATCTGGAGAGATACATTTTAGGAAAGTATTCTTATTTATATTTATTATCATTTAAATTTTGTATTTTTTTTAAATCTCAGACGTAAAAGTCTTATTTATAATGTTTTTATTTAGTTTCAAATCATGTTTAGCATAAGTTACACCAAATACGTTTTTTTAGCTACCCTTATATTATTATTTTTTCTTCTGAATTAATTTTTAAGTATTATGATAACCTATTATATTAAAGAGTGCTTCATCTTTAATATTATTGGCTTCTAACCTATCCCACCTTAAATTATATACTTATATCCTTTCTAGTCAAAATATTTAACATAATGAATGAATGGGTTACAATATCTTATCCTATCCTAATTCTTAAATATGATAATTAATGCTTCTCTATAAATTATACTATTTATATAGTCCTCATCTATATTGGTATGAAACCTGACTGCAAACATGAGAAATATAAAAAAAAATATTTAAGGTAATATGAAAGCTTTAAATTTATGATTTAAATTAACTTATTGTTTCAAATATAGCTGGAATTCATATAAACCTTTTGTAAAATAATGTTAATTAAAAATACCCTTCCTGACGCCTCATATCAATTAGGTGAGATTATGGACTCCCAGATCACTTAAGAGGCCCCTGAGGACAAATTATTAATCTTAACCTCTTAACGGGGACTGGAAATCTCTGTTCCAGAAACAATAGGTAAACAATGATATACAATTAATAGCCGTCATTTCCAGTAACACAGTTAGCTCAACCATTGCAGAGGGCAATGGATGATCCTCTGACTAGCCCAATTAGGAATATACTCACAGATTAGGTAATAATTACGACGCAATAGGTGTCAGTATCGCACCGGGATCATATTTGCAGTCAGAAAGTTTCTCTTAGATCAGTACCCGTCCGTAGCTCTGTAACTTTCTCTGTAGTACTTACTATACTATAATCTATACTTAACTTAATTCATTAAAATCACAATATTAAATATATACTTTTTCATTCTCATTTGTCAATCATATTACTTAAAATATAATTTAATATATAATCATAATAATAAAATAAATTCAATGCAATATTTAATAGTATAAAATATTACATACATCTTACCTCAAAACATCGTATTTTTCATTACTTATCATTATATCGTATAAAAAATGTTTGTTGCCTCTACTGGTAAACTAAAAAGAAAATGGAAAAATAATATCAAAAGGCAAAAATAAATTTAAAACTTTTACACAAATAAGAAATAAATGAGGCAATAAGCACATTTTATATTAAAGTACATTTTATATTTTTCATCATTTTATATAATATTAATATTATAAATGTAATATAGATGTTAAGCAAGTATATCAAGTGTATATATAGTATGAAACGCCCACAAAATAACGAGTGATAGACCGAGATAGAATTTATAGACTCTTTTTTTCGGCATACATTCATATTTTCAGTAAATAGTTCGTATATATTTTTTTAAAGTACAAACTCATTTTTAAAATTATTTTCATAAAATCCCCAAATACGGTGACTTTTAGGATAGTTGTGTAGTTTTAGAGTTGCTGTTTATGTAAGTAGTTGGCGCAGAATGATATTTTTGAAAACTGTTATACATAATTATTTAAACAAAAGGAAATAAATCTCTCACGAAGTCATGATACGTAACTTACATCTACGAATAATTGCAATTGAATCATTCTATAATGAATGCATGTTTGTATATTTTTTGAAACAGTTAAAGTATCATTCTGTAGTATGTAATATTAGTTAGCGACACCTATCGTTTTCCCCGAGTCGGTACTTGAAAACTTTAGCTGTAAATAGCGCTCGATTTAAACTCCTTAAACAGAGTAAAGGTGATTTTGAATAAAAGAATGATTATCTTGTTAACAGAGGTCTAATAAGGCGATATCGAAGGGATTTATCTAAAAATCAATATTGTAATTTGACATTTGCATACAGAAAAACAAGTGTGTCAAGTAATTTCAAATAATAATATTACTTTATCGGGTAAATTGCTTCAGTGTAGCCTTTTTAATACCGCAAGATATAATTTTGTTTCATATATCTGGTAACACATACACTGACAAATTGGGTGTATTATATCCAGATATATCAGTAGTAGTTTTTTTAAGTATATCAGTAAACCACTTCCAGTAAGAACAAAAATAGCAAGGATTTAATAATATTTATAGACATCTGAAGTAGAAACGGTTTAAATGTCAATCTATATTTGAAACGCAAGCGAACGTTTCGTCGTGGGCGTTGCGGCCTTTGAGGTTTACCATCGCTAAAGCAACAGATTGTCAAATTTTTAACAATTGTTTCTCAAACTATCCATAACTTGGTAATGGTAACACTTCAGTCAACACCTTAAATAAAAGATACTGTAAAAACTGGCAAATCGAAACCGCCTGAAACGAAATAATTATTTTTTAGCTCAAAAAATTTATAAAATTATTTAAGTTACTGAATTATTTATATGTATAAAAATGAAATCAAAATCATCTTTAGTCTACGGCTAAACTTAAAAAGTAGATGCCTATAAACATTGAAGTAGTTAGTAGAATTTATAATATAAAGATCGCTTTACCACGATGTTTTTATCACTCTGGTTTATAATATATATTAAATTTCACGTATATTTTAAAATTTAATAATATTAAGCGTAAGTAATAGAATACTCAATATCTAGCGGTAATTTTAGATAAATTAATTTAATATTAGGTATCTAATCATGTATAACCATAATATATTTAAATTCTAATTTTAATAACTTCTTTCATCTAAAATTTAAACCTGTATTCTAAAAACGTTTACTCATTTTAATAAATGTGGATATAGTATTTATTTTAACAAAATATAATCAAGTATGTATATGTCCTACAAAATAAAACTATGTTATTATTTTTATTATACAATTCTAAATTCTTTAGATTTTGATGGAATTAGTATAAATTAAAATTATAATAATTTAAAAATATAATCTATATAATACGACGGCTAACTCATTTATACATACTCATACCTACTATATAGCTAGTCACTTAATATATCTTCTAGACTAGAATAAAATTCTTAGTTTGACACTAGTGTTAATGTAATATAAACTTTATCACGTAGACGGTAAAGATGACTGTAACTGACTGTTACGTTGGTATTTTTGTTTCAGATATTTATTTGTTGTATGTACGTTGTATGTTATAGCTTTCGATATAGCAATGTAAAATATTAGATGGTTTTAGTGTTAAGTTTTAAGGGAAATATCTTGAAATGTTAAACGTATTGGATTTACACTTTGGAAAGATTGAGGTAAAGAATATTCCAAAGAGTTGATAACTAGACAAATTATTTACTAAACTATACATGAAAGTATAAGAAATATTCATGATTTATCTTATAAAATCAAAATATTATAGACAAATTGAACATGAAGAAGTAAATAACAAGCAGAAGAAGTGAAGAGGTAGAAAATTTCTATATATTTAAAGAGGTAGGAAAACCCATATTTAAAAGCGTTGAAAACATACAATCGATTTTAAGATATTCCCCTTACAACTACGTACTTAGTAAGTGTAACGAAATAATCAGATTATTACCTTATAACCGAATATATTCTATCTAGCTGTAATATGGTCGAAATTAAATCAGTGATCGAATAAAATTGTTACACCAAAGTCATGTATTTTTTTTTTTCATCCTACCGTTATCCCGTTTCTCACAGGGTCCGCTTACCTAACCTAAGGTACGGTTATTTACGCGACTGCCTGTCTGACCTTCCAACCCGCGAAGGGAAAACCAGCCCAATACAGGTTACGTCACATACCTTCGAAATGCATTTCTCGGGAATGTGGGTATCCTCACGATGTTTCCCGATGTTTCGATGTTTTGTTACGACTGAGCACGTGATAATAATTTCCAATCCAAACATGAATTCGAAAACAAATTCTAAAATTAAAACACATAATAACGGGTTCTTACCGCGGGATGACTGATGACCCTACCTACTCCACTCCAATCTCATCAGTCATCCCGTGATCATGGCACTTGCAACAGTGTCGAAATATCGGGAGTCTCATATCCCTGATTTAAACGCCGTAAGAACCCGTTGTTATGTGTTTTAAATATGATAAGAACCGCGTTAACCTAAAATAATGTATAGGTAATTCTAAAATTAATGGTTTAGGCCCGTACTAGGATTCGAACCTACGACCTCATAATCAGAGTCAAGAGTTCTTCCAACTAAGCTATCACAGTTCATAAATAATATCATAATAATAATACAATAGTCCATAGATAGTAATAATAACAAAGCTAATTAAACATAGTAACTACTCCTCATTCAATCAAATACTAAAACAAAAACATTTCATTCATATAGATATAGATAGATACGCGTATTTGTCAAACAAAGTCTGACAAAGTAAAAATGTTATGGACGTACTATTATTATACTACGAGTAAGGCTGCGTCCCCAGTAGGCAAACTGTGAGCCGCCGACTGAGTTAGCGGCGTATCGGTTTAGTACGCCCTTCCATATATTTCAAATGGAGTTGTTCACAGTTTGCTAGTTTTGCGCTCACTGTACGCAGTTGCAGCGTTACGCGCGCCGACTATTTTAGTGAGCGGCCGACTCCCACCAAAACCGGTTCCAGTAGGCGATTGGTTGTTCGTCGGGCGTAGTGACTCACGTTTGCCGCAAAATGATTATTCGGATAGTTAGAAAAAAGCTATCATCGTGTTAGGACGTGTTTTTTGCATCGCACCTAACTAATCTCAACGCACACACACATCACTAACTTAAATTTCAGTTCGCTGCAAATTTGCGGCTCACTCAGTCGGCCGCTGACAGTTTGCTTACTGGGGACACAGCCTTACTATGAATTGTCAATGAGCTGCAAAATATAAAACATCATTGTGTCATCCGTGATTTATGAATAAAAAATAAACTTACAACGTACAGCCAAACCAACGTACCTACTCTACCTGTGTTTCACAAAGAAATCAATTTGTATTTGTACAGTCACGCATTAATATGTATACCTACACTTTGGTACCATGTCATATTAACTTTTTTGACCAATTGAACTGTAAGTCCCCCCCTCCGGTTGATTGAGGGGAGACCTGTGCCCAGCAGTGGGACGTATATAGGCTGTTTATGTATGTATGTATGAACTGTAAGTCTCACTTGTTGTTTATTGAGAATGTTAACAAAATAATAATATGTATAACTACTAGCGCCATCTCGTGTGGAACTGCGCTGTACAAAAGTATGTGTGTTTATATTTAAAAAAATAAAAGTCAGTCGTATGAAAGTCACCATCTTGTTTTATTATCACTAAATGTCAAATATGTTAGTGCGACAGAGTCCTAAAGTGGGTACATTATATTGTTCATGACTGTAAGTGTCAAAACAGCTCACCATATTTTTGAACCGCTTCCCTTCAAGTCACGTTCGATAATACAGGATGTCAGTAATAACGTAGCGAAAACTTTGAGGGATAATTCAGATCATGATTCTGACTTGATATCAAGTGGAATTTTCCATCGCAAAAATGTTTTTTTTTTTTAGATATTTTTTATATTATTTTCAATTCTACACTTTTGCGTTGGAAAATTCTGATAATGAGCTGAGTCATCCCTCTCAGTATTTGTTACCATTTCATATTGTTTCTATGACCCAGCTTCTTCTACCGTGTGAATTGTGAGTGAATTACCAACCCCATCAACCCTGGTGTTAGGGTTATTACTGAGCCGCCATAGGCCCCTAACATGACTCATTTAACGACTACGTACTTACATCAGTAAGTAATAACCGGGACCAACGGCTAAACGTGCCTTCCGAAGCACGGATCTTTTTATTTTTTGGACAATCAGGTGGTCAGCCTGTAATGTCCTAACCAAACTAGGAATCACAAAGTGATTTTTGTGGTTTGTCTCCACCGGTATTCGAACCCGGGACCTCCGGATCGTGAGCACAACGCTCAACCACTAGACCACGGAGGCTGTTATGACCGAGCTATCTACTCTATTACGTCCGAGCTATGTCTCTTTTTGTTGTATTTCAGCAATAAGCAATGAAAAAAAAAACAAAATTCATGTTTTCACCGTTCAAACAGAACAAAAACTCAATGAAAATTCGAAAAACAAAATATTCGCCCTCTCTGCCATAAATGCAAATCATCCAATTAACAACACCCTACGCAATCATAACCCTTGTTGTCTACAAAATAAAGTCTTATTCTAAAGTTTTGGCGAAATTTTGAACAAAATCAACAGTGAATTTGGAACTTTAAGCATTGTAATTTAAAGTTGTATTGTGATTGCGCGGCGGGGTAAGGTGTTTATTACTTCGTTAGTACATTTTAGTAGGGTGTGTGGCGCGGTGGATGTCGGGTGGTCAAAATTAAACAAGAGGTGTGAGCTTCATACAGTGCTTTGTTAGTCCTTTTAAAGGGTGAGCTGAGAAAATAATTTTATTTCTTTAGCTTACGAGGCAGAATTTTGTCGGTGTAGCAGTTAAGCATTTAATAAAATCTGAAATATGAAGTAAGTACCTTGTATAAAGGAAAAGAGATATTACACTACACCACCACCACACACACGAAAGAAACTGTTTATATTAAGTAAAAAAAATCTGAAAAAATATTACAATTAGGTACCTATAACACACACTGAAATTGCAAGTTCAAACAACTCGACGAGATTCAATTAAAAGTACATAATGTTAACTCGATTTCTCACTTGAGAACACATACCTATAAAAAGTAACCTTTATAAAAAAAAAATGCCAAAATGGAAGTTCAGGACCGCAATTATTTTCTTTTGGTCGAGTACCGCTCCCACTTGACCGGAGGAGTGACAATAGAGCACGCACGAGGGGCGGCGGGGCGCATTGCTAGTTAAGGTGAGACGTGCCGACTTGCCCCGCCGCACCCTACCTCCAATTATACCGGGGGAGCGTGGGGTTAAGCGGCACAGTCGTTATTGCTTCACAATGTTTCTTTTAATAGTCTGCGTAGTTCTTTAAACGCAATATTTGGGGACCTTGGGGAGATTTTATTATAAATTATCCTCACTTTAAACAGATACCTACAATGGTTATTCACTAATTTAAGAGTAACATTCTCCGTGCTACTTTTTAGGGAAAAATAGGGCAATAGTTTCCATCTTGCCTTCCGCCCCGCAGTACTCTGTCTGACGCAAGTGGGATGGCGCCCAGAGTAGTCTATTACAAAGCCGTACTAGAACTCCTATCCTCCGCCTCTGAATAGTACTGACAGTTACAATAAATACAATCTGATAGAATTAATTTACCCACAAGTGGACAGTAAACACATCCGACTGCATATTATTTCAAAGCCATAGTTGAGGTCTTCACCTGTAACCCTGGGCAAGGGTTCTACGTTATACCCCATAGGTCTGGGTCCCTATCCGAAATCAGGCAACCCGCCCCGAACACAAAGTTCAAAAATGTTTAACGTCTGATATAAATGGGTATATGTATGTATGTAATTATATTTATATATTTCTATTTTATTTTTATTTATTTATTTTACTTTTATTTGTTTTTTTATTTATAGTATTTATTATTTTATACTAGATGTTGCACTGTCCCGCACCAAATTGTAATAATGTTTATCCACTGGTTGCCTGGAAGAAATTGCTGCTTAGCAATAAGGCCGCCAGATTGTACTGTATCTATCATCATCTGTGTTAATTTGTTTTGTATGTTGTGTGCAATAAAGTATATTTGATTTGATTTGATTTAACATTTATTTTACCTAATCTTTGATTACTTGTGGCTCAGGCCACTCTACTAAGGATTAGGGGCGTGAGTTTATTTATCTATTTTTAAAATAAGGTGAAGATAAGTTAGCTCGTCCAATATAAATGTTGATCTAACAGGAAACTCGATGAGGCGTGGGTACGTTATTCATCTTGCGATGGATGTACCTCGAACTACCCTAATTGGAAGTCTATGAGTGTTATGCGAAAATAAGTACGGTCACGAGTACTAATAAGTATACATTTTGAAACCATGTCACATTAACTTTTTTGACATATTAAACCGTAAGTCTCATTAAATGTAAAATATGATAGTGCGACAGGGTTCTAAAGTGGGTACATGATATTGTTCATGACTGTACATTATCGTGATCGTCTGAAGCAAATATGAAGGCCTTTCACCGTGCTCGCCGTGTTAGGTGTGCACCTTAACAATATGCTATAAACGGTCAAGTTCTTTTTTTAAGTTTCTGAAGGTAATACGCGTGAATCAACCTTTTAGAAAAGTAGCGTAAAGTCTGGCTTTTGTAAGAAATTTTATACTCTAAGAGCCACAGTTTTAGTGGTTTTTGGTGTGTCAGAAACGTAGTAAATGGAATTCCGTAGTCTCTGCCTACCCCAACGGGAAATAGGCGTGATCTTATGTGTGTATATTTCACTAGGACACCATGGATCTGATTGCGCATACAAGATTTTATGGGTGGATAACATCACGCCCGTATCTCTGAAGGGGTTCTTTTTTCCGAGTCCATGCGAACGACACAAAATTTTTGCATTACACTGTTTATACGCGACTAAAAATAAGACCCAAGTAGGAATATAATGGCCCCGATTCCTGCAGACACCTCCTAATTTTACTTTAAGTTATACCTGTCAACTTCTTATCCGCCGAACAGGAAAGAGACGGATGATTGACAGTCGTAAATTTTAGGGAGAATGAGTAAATGAATGAATAACCCGGGCGAATCAAAAAGTATCTCGCTGGTATGCAAACCGTTTGACGTGTGCTGTCAACATAATTCTGTCGGGTTATTGGTCGAATGTTTATGTTGTTGTAAAATGTTTAGACGATTGTTTTAGATTTCTGCTTAAAATTGACGTATGTTCCATAAATTTTATGCCTGTCGATTACCCGTCTCTTTCCTTTCCGGCGGATAAGAAAATGACAGGTATAACTTAAAATTAAATTAGATGGTGTCTGCAGGAATTATCACCAATATGTATATAAAACCTTGAGCTTAGATATATTTTATTTTTTATATAAATAACAATACTTAACTTATAATAATAACCGTCCTATTTTACTCAAATAAAAATAAATTTAAGTTCTTTATAAAACTTAGCAATCTGTTTACAAAGTTTAATAAGTTAGGTTGAGAAATGACTATTGTTGCCCCGGCGTAGCTCCGTAGCTCGTATCTCGTAGCGCGTAGCACTAATTGCTACGAACGCCACCCGCTCCCTAGTCGCAGTAGAATGCTTATAATTTATTGTTTCTTCTCTACTGTACTTACTAGATCGACTAGAACAGAAAAAGTTTATTAAAAATACGTTTTTATTTTATAAGTTTCTAAGAGTACTATTTAATAGCGAGTATGTTATTTTAATTTTGGTTAGATTTTGGCCTAGATGCTCGAATTGTAAAAGAATAGATAAGTTTCTGAAAAGTATTTCTTTCGCCTTTACCACGAAACCCGTCAAAAAAAAAATCTATGAATGACATAACGTTGAGCCGTAGTAGCACAGTTGGTAGAACGCCTCCTCTCACTTTGAGGTCGCAGATTCGAATAGAACACAGGCCTAAACCAATGATAGTCGAATTTGTTTTCGAATTCATGTTTGGATCATAAATGATTATCACGTGCTCAGCGGTGAAGGAAAACATAGTGAGGAAACCTACATTCCCGAGAAATGCATTTTCGGAGGTATGTGACCTAACTTTTCCTTCGCGGGTTGAAAGGTCAGACAGGTAGTCGCT
This sequence comes from Pectinophora gossypiella, assembly GCF_024362695.1. Lineage (NCBI taxonomy): Eukaryota > Metazoa > Arthropoda > Insecta > Lepidoptera > Gelechiidae > Pectinophora > Pectinophora gossypiella. Next base: position 16,624,340 of record NC_065413.1, on the reverse strand, counting down.
TTTTTAAAAATCCAGACCTGTCAAAACTTCAAGTTAGGTAAGCGGACCCTGTGAAAAATGGGATAATGCAAGGGAGATGGTGGATGACATAACTTTGTATTTTCGAAAAGTTCTATTTTGACAAGGTTGTCATTAGCCTCACACCTCATCACTAGGTACTATACTTAAACTCTTATCTCATTAACATCAGACAGGTATAAAATATTACACCATTAAAGTGGAAAGTGTATCAAAGCGAATCAGTGTGGTGGGATAATTAATCAAGTGATGACGTCATTTCGTCGAATCACGCGCCAGACTGGTGTGATGGATGATGTGTCTGACAAGTGATGTTCTTTACGCAGGCAATTGATGGTACTTAATTCTTGATGATAGTAGAGTTTGTGATAGTCACAAACGCATTATGGTGTCCATCGGTGAAGTCAAGTCTGTTTCATTTTTATTGCTATTTTGTTTCTTTTTTTTTAAAAAAAGATGGGTTTACTCTTGACTTCATTCTTCCACGAGGAGAAGAAGAGTACGACGGTGGAACGAGCTTACCCAGAAAATGCCTATTCATCCGTGATTTAAAGGACCCCAGGTTATAAGATACAGGAAACACCGACGCCGGCAGCCCATTCCATTCCTTGGCTGTGCGCATTATGAAAACATTCCTATATATTACTTACTAACATTATCATTAAGTTATTTTGTACCTAACACCTATGGATCGAAATCCGAAATAAACATGTATTCATTAATTAAAAAAATAAAGCACATTTCAGTACATAAAGTGCATTTACAGACTACAGCATTCAAAAAAAAAAAAAAATAACAATAAATAATCTCAGCACACCTAAAGGATTTTTTAAATCGAATCAAATTAGTTTACATCTTCTACCGCGTGGGTTGTGAAGTGGATTACCGATCTCAGCAAAGAAAAAATAAACAAATTCAAATTAGTTTTACATAATGGAGTCAACCACTCCGACTCATTTCATACGGGATACCCAGCGTCATGCGAGAATCGCCCAATAAAAATAAATAAAAAAATAATTAATAATGCGTTAAAGAATGATAACAGGTCTAACCGGAAGTTCAGTTTCGATTCTGCTCCGCACCACTCAAATCCCCTGGTAGTTGCGGCTACCGAGTACATCCCGCTTAGGGACAGTACTGAAAAGTATCGGCGTTCGAAGGGCGTAATATACATTGTCTTAAGTTTACGCGGTTTTTGTCATAATTCCCTGGGAGTCTCACATCCCCATTTAAACGCGGTAAGAACCCGTTATTATGTGTTTTAATTAGGACGTAATATACGATCCCGACGACCCGATTACTCTAGCCATGTCACAATAAACACTTCAGGACTCCGATACCGACCCCGCCTGCGTTGTCGACGTTTTCCCTCATTCAGCGCTTATCGCTGTTGACCTTCGACGTTGTCGAAATATAACCTTCTTAGACGACGCCCTGAGCCGAGATTAGTGCCCAACTGGGCACCCTCAGGCGCTCCCCATTTGTCCGGCCAAGTATCACCCTACAACTCACACATGGAGTGCGTGTGGGTGGCGAGCGTAGCCGGGCGGCGGCGCTAGTGCCATCACACCTGCGCCGCGGCATCGATCGCACACCTGCCGTTGCCATGGCAACCGCCCCCCGCGCCCGCCTGGCTACGGGCACGGTGAAAATCGCGACTATAAATAGATATAGCATTCTTCATAATAGATAAAAACTATTGCATGTAAACACATGAATATTTGCAGATACAAAAATTAGACAATGGAGTTTGAAAGGACTTTGAAACTTTCTTCAGGACCCCGATACCGACCCCGCCGGCGTGGTCAACGACTTCTCTCAATCAGCGTTTATCGCTATCGACGCGCTAGAGTCGATTAATTCTTTCAAATATTTTTCCTCTCAGACGACACCCCGAGCCGAGGTTCGCGCCCAACTGGGCACCCTCAGGCCTGTTGTCTTAAACGTTGTACCGGGTGAGAGCCTTCAGCGCTCCCCATTTATCCAGCCAAGTAGTTAATGCCACCTGCGGCAAATCTACAATAAATCTCATTTGACTAGAATAGAATATAAATGTTTTCCCCCTGTTCTAGGTTATCAAGTAGCCTATTTGAACCACCACCCCGCTCCCCGCTCCTCCCGTCACAACGTCCTCCCCCGCTCATGTCAGTGCACATCATACATCACAGTGTAATGAAGTTGCGGCGGGTTATTCCATTACTCCCGGACTGCCGTCACCGTCCGTCAGACGGGGGTCGCCTCTCAGCGAGAGCCTTTTTTTTTTACTAATTATTAAACTGTGTTACTTAGTCTACCCTGAGCGCTATCCCACTCGCGTCAAACAGAGTACAGTCATGAACAATATAATGTATCCACTTTAGGACTCTGTCGCACTAACATATTTGACATTTAGTGAGACTTACAGTTCAATTTGTCAAAAAGTTAATGTGATATGGTACCAAATTGTATACATATTGTATTGCTCGTGACCGTACTGCGGGGCAGTAGGCAAGAGGGAAACCACTAGGTACTCTATTACTCTATTTTTTTTTCCCTAAAAAGTAGAGAATGCTATACCGACAAGAGCGTGGCTCTTAAATTAGTGATGATGTGATGTTACTTAGCTGTTCATCCAGTCTCAATGATATAGTGGTTAAAGCATCGGGCTCACGATCTGTAGGTCTAGGTTCTATTCCCGACGGGACCAATGTCGAAATTACAAATACAAATTATTATTTATTATGGTTCTCAAAATTCACAGTCATAACCATCATCTTCCTGGCGTTATCCCGTTTTCACAGGGTCCGTTTACCTAACCTGAAGCTCTGATAAGTCCGATTTTACCCAAGCGAAGGCAGTCTGACTTTCAAACCCGCGGAGGAAAACCAGCACAAGACAGGTTAGGTCACATACATCCGAAACGCATTTCTCTCTCTCAATTTTATTTATGATTTAATCTATTCGGCCAAGTAGTTAATGCCATCTGCGGCATACAATAAGTCACTTCAAATGCGCGCAAATTCCAAAATCATCGGTTTAGGCCCGCGTTGGATTTGAATGTGCGACCTTACAATGAGAGTCAAATGTTCTTCCAACTAGCCTACCACGGTAAAAGTCTGCTAATTCACACGGCAGTCTACAAATAGCCCTTGGGTTGTAACAATAACACAATATTGTACTTCTGAGAATCACCCAGTAATTAGTTTACCTGCCTGCGGAGGCGGGGGCCGTGTGTACCAGGTTGGTATCATATAACGACAAACAATTAGTAGAAGAGATTGTTAATGTTATTTATACAGTTCTAATTTCATAAGGACAATACTTCTTCTATAATGTGAGTAGTGTGGTGGACCTTAGCACACCAGGGATTATAAAGTTTAAAATATGTCTCTACCGGGATTCGATAACGGCCTCCGTGGTCCAGTGGTTAAGCGCTGTGCTCACGATCCGGAAGTCCCGGGTTCGACTCCCGGTGGGGATACATCACAAAAATTACTTTGTGGTCCTTAGTTTGGTTAGGTCATTACTGGCTGATCACCAGATTGTCCGAAAGTAAGATGATCCGTGCTACGGAAGGCACGTTAAGCCATTGGTCCCGGTTATTACTTACTGATGTAAGTACGTAGTCGTTACATGAGTTATGTGAGGGGTCTATGGCGGCTCAGTAACAACCCTGACACCAGAGTTAATGAGGTTGGTAATCCACCTCACAATCCACACAATAGAATAGAGTAATTTAAAAAAATAATACAGTTATAACTTGACTAACGAAAACAATAAAGTTTTTAAATGATTTAAAATGTTTTTCGTCAGAAACGAAAACAAGATATTTTGCAACTATATTTCATAACATTCACGAAAAACCGATGTCAAATTTTATACGGAACGAAGAGTGTGCAGTAAACAAATGTTTACCCACGATGGAGTCACGGCGTGACTGGTGGATATCGATCCACCGTGAGAACTCCCACCTGGCCTGGTGGGAATTAACCACCACCGCGGTGGGAGTGTGAGTGTGACTATACATATTTGCTGGGAAAGAAAACGGTGGCGAATTTAATACCTTTACATTGTGGTGAAATATTGGGAACGGTATTGTTATTATATACAATACATACATACATAAACTCACGTTCGTAATCCCTAATGGGGTGGGCAGAACCACAAGTAATTAAAGACAACTTGCAGCCACTGTTGATACGATACGATTTGTTGATGTTGGTATTGTTATCACTTGTTTTTTTTAGTAAGTAATGTATTTTTTATGTTATAAGTACACATATATCTAGGTTATTATACAGGACCCTAGTGACATCGTAACCAAAACTTTTGGGATGATTATTTTTAATTTTGATTTGAGGGGCTCGCTCGAGGGATCCTTGGTAGCCCAGTTGGTAGAACGCTTGCCTCTCACTTTGAGGTCGCAGGTTCGAATCCAGCACAGACCTAAACCAATGATTGTGAATTTGTTTTCGAATTCATGTTTGGATCATAAATGATAATCACGTGCACAGCGGCGAAGGAAAACATCGTGAGGAAACCCAAATTCTATATGTATGTGACCTAACCTGTATTGGGCTGGTTTTCCCTTCACGGGTTGAAAGGGATAATGCTAGGGAGATGATGATTTGAGGGGCTCGCAAAAAGTATGGAACTGATAATAATTAAAAAAAAAACACAAAAATTTTCATGAATTTTGCGACAGGAAATTTCACTTGATATCAACTCAGAATTCGTTACGTGTAAGTATTTACATTATGTTACAATATGTCTGTACCTGTAATGACTATTTGTATTAAATCATCATCATCAATTTAAGAGCCACGCTCTTGTCGGTGTAGCATTTAAAATACTCTCCAAGCTACTTTTTTAGGGAAAAAAAATAGGGCAGTGGTTTCCCTCTTGCCTCCCGCCCCAAAAAAGAAACAAATAAAATCTATATAAAAATAAATACTTAATAAATACTAAATGTATTAAATACTTTAGATAAATAAATAAAGTTTATACTATAATGGAAAACAAATAGTTGTGTTTGTACACATACTTTATATATAAACTCACGCTCATGATCCCTTTTGAGGTGGGCAGAGACACATATGCTCAGAAGGTGCCTGTTCACTCTGGCCTTGAAAGCACCCGGGTTATATGCATTCGCAAATACAGAAGACGGCAAAGAATTCCACTCCCTAGCAGTGCGCATAATGAAGGACGATGCGAAGCGCTTTGTGCGAATATTTGGGATATCCACCAAATAGGGATGGAGCCAGGTCGTACCTCTGGAAGTCTGAATATAAAAGGGGGATGGTGGAATTTTACCCATAAAGATCTTCACAAGTTTACCTCCCTACACCGCGCGAACTCCCCGAAGAGGTGGGTCGACAGCGTGTCGCGTCCAATATAGTTTAATTATGTCGTCGCTATAAAACTGCCAGAGCGGACAAATGTGGATGGAAATTAGTTCAGAGGTGGTCCCTCGGACAGTGAGCGATCGACCTGAGGGGACCGGCCACGGACTAATGTAGTATTTTTAGGGTTCTATAGTCAATTAAGTAGGTATTTTGTTGGAACGGCTAGGGGCTATGCTATAAAAAAAATCCTTATTCAAGTTACTAGGACTCACATTTTGTTAATTACTTAACTTATATACTAGGTTAGTAGATCAATGAAATGAAATTAAATACAAATTATACTAGAAGCCTACGTGGTCTAGTGGTTAGAGCGTGAGGCTCACGATCTGGAGGTCCGGGTTCGATTCCCGATGGGGACGTTGTCGAAATTACTTTGTGAGATTGTCCTTTGTTTGGTAAGGACTTTTCAGGCTTGAATCACCCGACTGTCCGAAAAAGTAAGATGAGGCATATGAAGTCGTTGGTCCCGGCTATTTGCTGTAAAAACACCTCTACCAACCCGCATTGGAGTAGCGTGGTGGAGTATGCTCCATACCCCCTCCGGTTGATTGAGGGGAGGCCTGCGCCCAGCAGTGGGACGTGTATAGGCTGTTTATGCTATGTATAATAGGAGAGTTGAGCCGCGACTCATCGCCTCGCCATACCCCCAGCAACAGCACAGCATCGAGATACTATGCGCTATGCGCCATGTTCGGTCACGAGCATTAATATGTATACACTTTGGTACCATGTCACATTAACTTTTTTGACAAATTGAACTGAAAGTCTCACTAAATGTAAAATATGATAGTGCGACAGAGTCCTAAAGTAGATACATTATATTGCTCATGACTGTTCGTGGCATTTCGAGATTGAAAAACTTAGTATTCAGGAATGCCTATGAACGTCACAGTCATGTCTGACATACTCTTAGCCAGGTTTTTAATTTAGTTTTTTAATTATTTATATATATTTTTTTAGTAAGATGATCCCTGCTTCGAAAGGCACCTTAAGCCGTTGGTCCCGGTTACTACTTACTGATGTAAGTACGTAGTCGTTACATGAGTCATGTCAGGGGCCTATGGCGGCTCAATAATAACTCTGACACCAGGGTTGATGGGGTTGGTAATCCACCTCACAACCCACACGATAGAAGAAGAATTTAACTTTTTTTAAATTTTTGCTTTTGTTATTATATTGGCTCTTTGTTTTTATTTTTTAATTTCGGATCTTTCAATATATAATGACCACAATATAGTTTTTTTTAAACTAAAAGGAGTCTTGCAAAAGAAAATAAATAACGGATATAACATCCTACATTATGCCTCCCTTGGACTGTGGGAGTGATGTTCGCTTTATCAGTTCATCATCACCACCCCACTAACGTCCCCACTGCTAGGGCACGGACCTTCCCTATGGATGGATAGGCAGATCGGGCCTTAAACCACCACGCGGGCCCAGTGCGGATTAATGGTTATTAACGACAGCTAATGCAGCCGGGACCAACGGCTTAACGTGCCTTCCGAAGCACGAAGGAGCTCGAGATGAAAACTTTTTTTTTGTTGTCACCCATACTATGACCGGCCTTTGCGAAAGTTGCTTAACTTCAACAATCGTAGACCGAGCGCGTTTACCGCTGCGACATCGAGCTCCGCTTTATCAGTTATTAGGAACAAAAAAAATCTAAACAAATCCTATCCTTAGGTATAAATGCTATCTACACAGCAGAGCAGATTTAAGCTAATACACTACTCGTCTCAATTGGTTCTCCTATTTCCGAGACTTCTGCGCACCCCGCTCGACTCAGGTGCCAATTCCCCGTCCTGGATATTACCAATACACCCCAACCTCCCCCCTTGCCACCTTCCATACCTCACACGCACGTTATATAATGGGTGTGAAAATTACAGGGATGGGAAGCGTACTAGCGGAATTTATTTAATACCAACTTTCCCTCAGCGAAGCATACAAAAAGTAATATATATTTTTAGTAAGATGATCCCTGCTTCGAAAGGTACGTTAATCCGTTGCTCCCGGTTATTACTTACTGATGTTAGTATGTAGTCGTTACACGAGCCATGTCTGAGGCGTTTGGTGGCTCAGTAATAACCCTGACACCAGGGTTGACGAGGTTAGTATTCCACCTCACAACCCACACGACAAGAAGAGAAGAGTAATATAATAATACGTATAGAACGGCAATTGTCCGCTCCCCACCAGCGGCTGAGCTAGGTTTACCTCACCCCCTCGGTCTTAGTTTAGTCTGCAAGTGTAAGGGCGTCAGACGTCACACACACAGATGCGCGTGTACGATAATGTCAATGTGTAGTGTCTGTGTAAAACGAGGTGTTTTGTATGAAGTGTCCGGGGTGTGTTTGAAGATTTTAGACGGTTGATTGAGAGGAGGCCTCTGCCCAGCAGTGGGACGTATATTATTACAATAAACGGTCTTCTACCGTGTGTTCCTGATAAGGTCGGTAATCCACCTCACCTCTGGCGTCAGTGTCAGGGTTATTATTGAGCCGCCAAAGGCCCCTGACATGACTCATGTAACGACTACGTACTTACATCAGTAAGTAACTGGGAAAAAAGGCTTATGAACCACCGATCATCTTACTTTCAGATAGTCAGCCTGTAATGTCCCAACCAAACTAAGGATCACAAAATTATTTTTGTGATATGTCCCCACAGGGATTCGAACCCGGAACCTCCGGATCGTGAGCCCAACCTTCAACCCTTGGATCACAGAGGGCAGAGAAGAAGAAGAATAAACGGAAGATAATTAGAGCATTTCTGACATTCGCCCGGAGCAGTCGACTGTTCCGGCACCGGAAGTGGCTCAACCGGCACCGGGGCAGCGCGGCTCATTTCGCGCCAAATGCCCCGTGAATGGGAACTACTTCCGGGCCCGCGCGGGGAACCCCCAGACTCGCAAACTACATATTCGAATTTCGAATAAGTACTCGCTACGTGGGGCATTAAGGAAAACGATAGAATTGAAATGGACTTATTTTAGTATAACAAACTTAGCTGGCAAAGAGTGAATATGTATTAGAATCAGAATCATTTATTCAACGTAATTATCATAGATGAAATTTTCGAAGGTCAATTTAACATTTTTGAAACTACGTCATTTCGCAAAGAGAAGAAATGACAAGAAACTGTTCTTTTAAATCTTTTAAATCAATGTAGGTACCTATACATTGCAATTTATATAATAACTAGAGGAACAAATTTAATACCAGACATTCCTATAATTTAGGTAAGTAATCAATAATCTCATAATAAGCTTTTATACATAAAGTAAGCTCTAAATTTATTTTCTGACAAATTCAAAATCTGGTATTTTATTGTAAAAACGTTAAGATAACTCTAAAAAGGATGAATTCAATTTACTTAATCTAGACTTTTGAATAGCAATTTTAAATTTTTGGTATATAATTAACTGGTTGCACTTAAGACCTCCTGGTTACTTGTCGTTTCTAACAGACCAAAAACACCTACAAAAACATACATTTTGTTATTATGACAACTAACGGTTCATAATTTCAGCACTGTTTACAAATAATTCGCTGGGCTCAGTGACTGAACTTTTGATCTTCGATTGTACATCCATCGCAAGATGAACTAAGTACCCACGCCTCATTAACACGTTGACAGTCCAGTGATCCATATGCGGGTCATGACGGACTAGCTCCATACGTCCGTGACCCATACATGGGTCACTAAGAAACGACCAGGTACGCACTAAGGGCGGGCTGAAGTGACTGAAGGTTTAGTAAAAATAATCAAAAAATCTGTTTATTCAGCTTTACTTTTTCAATGTATGTATGTCGATAAATCTATACCTTGGCCACTTGTTCAGAGCCCTAAGTGCGGCCCTTAAAACTTTATTTTTATCATGATAGTGGTGCTAATTCCTGTAAACACCATCTAATTTTATTTTAGGTTATATCTGTCATTTTCTTATCCGCCGAAAAGGAAAGGGACGGGTAATCGACAAGCATAAAATTTATGGAACACACGTCAATTTTAAGCACAAATCTAAAACAACCGTCTAAAAATTCGCCCGGGTTATTCATTTATTTACTCATTCTTCCTAAAATTAAGAGCTGTCAATCATCCGTCCCTTTCCTTTTCGGCGGATAAATAATGACAGGTATAACTTAAAGTAAAATTAAGAGATGTCTGCAGGAATCGGGGCCAGTAAGAGATATGGTTTACTTCCTATTGCACTCAATAGGTATTGTAGTGTTTAGAGTACATTTATTATTATTTAAGTTTTTAACAGGACATATAAAAATTGAAGTAATATGCGGGACTTACGAGGAAGTCAAAAACATTTTGTATGGGGACTGTCAACGTGTAATGCCGTTTAACATGGACGAGACAACTGTGTTAATGAATACTGCACTTGGTGCAAATCCGGTACCGGAGTTCGAAGTAGCGTTCTCGGTTTGAGAAGCAAGCCAGTGTACCACAGAGCCAGAGTGATTTTAACAATATATTGTTTTATTGTTAACAGCCTCCGTGGTCTAGTGGTTAGAGCGTTAGGCTCACGATCTGGTGGTCCGGGTTTGATTCCCGATGGGGATTTTGTCGAAATCACGTTTGGTAAGGACTTTAAGGCTTGAATCACCTGATTGTCTGAAAAAATAAGTTGATTCCGTGCTTCGGAGGGCACATTAAGCCGTGGGTCCCGGCTATTAGCCGTGGTGGAGTATGCTCCATACCCCCTCCGGTTGATTGAGGGGAGGCCTGTGCCCAGCAGTGGGACGTATGTAGGCTATTTATGTATGTTATGTAACGTAATTGTGTTGTATTGTTGCAGCATGGGGCGAGTCTCTGCTGGCGCTGCCGAAGCGGTGGCTGAGCACCCAGGGCAGCGACGACGACGACTACCAGGTAAACAAACATGCACTTGTTCCCGGTAAGAAAAATAACTCCATCCCAAAAGTACTTTTTACCTCTTGCGGCCCAGATTTCCCATACACAATAGTAAAACAATAGGGTTCGCAGTTTAAAAGATCGGTCTTACGACTTTAAGTTCTTCCGTGGCCTATGTCATCATGCCTGCATCCCTAAAGGGTAGGCAGACGTGTATAGTAAACTTACTCCTCGCCAGCTATGTTTAAGCTCCATGAGGAGGCGATTGCCATTAACCGGGCACAAATTCTGGAAACCCTACATACATAAATTCCCACCGGGGTAAGCAGAGACTATAGAATTCCATTTGTTTCGATCCTGAGACACTTTTCTTGCTTCCTTCACATTCATTAATTCATCATTCATTCACCATTCATTCATTGCTGATGGCAGAAACTCGTTAGTCAATTATCATATCTGGTTGTATTTAATAACATCTCTGGTTTTAGGTTCAATGGAATCTTTGTAAGTTCTTTAATAACTCATTGATACAAGTCCGGTACCAGGGTTCGTACCATATCAAAGTTGTCAATTCTCTTCCAGAATGCCCAACTGCCGAAGCTGCCGGTACCAGACCTCCAAGCTACCCTGGAGTCGTACCTGGACTTCGCGTCCGTCATCGTCAGTCCACAGCAGCTGGAGACCACACGAGCGCTCGTCAGCAGCTTCTCTGAGGAGCTGGGTCCCCAACTGCAGGACCAGCTGCTTGATCGACAGAAGGAGATGGACAACTGGGTCAGTATAAAAATCTACACTTTGAATCGTCAATAGGAAACGTCTTATGCGCCTAAAACTACTGCAGTTTCTCACAATCTGTATAGCCGGAGAAACGAAGCTGCAAGAAAAACAGGGGCCCTAGACGTTACGCTAAGAAAATAATAATAAAAAAATGACAATTCGACAGCCAATCACAGGTTGAAATGGCGGACAGATAATCTAGCTATTGAAAGAAAGTAAAACTTCCACCGAATTTAAAAAAGTTTTTGTATATATAGATATACAAAAACTTTTATATATAGATATACAAAAACTTTTATACGTATATATGATACCAGACCCCAGGAGGATAGGCTATTTATGTTATGTTGTAAGCACAGTACAAATATCTTCGCTTTTGACTACACCACAAGAGTGACCAGTCATTCTGACGCTCATCAACACTGCACTGTGGCGCGCACACACTCGCCACTCCTCCATGCCGTGCACATGCTTAATGCACTCCTTGCATCAGCACCAGAGTGTGATCTGTTTGTGAGTGAGTGGACGTATGTGTGTCGCGAGTGTCTGAGGTTATGCGAGATAATGAATGATGTGTGAAAATTAAATATGTTTTTATATTGTTTACACCTAAGTTTCATATGTTTAATTATATTATTGTTTATATTTAAAGTTTCACGGCGCATTAGCGCTTCTGGACTGTAAAGTCGTGAAATGTAAATAAATAAATAAATCAATCTCACCTGATAGTAATTGAAGATGTGTCCTAAAGCCTAGTTAGGTACCGTAGTTTTTAAGATTCCAACGAGATAAGAGAGTTAGAGGGAATATACTTTATTTTGGCTCTGTTTATTCAACTCATTCAGATGAGGTGTGAGTTTATGTGTATAAACTCTTACATAATACAGTTGCGTTAAATTGTATCAGCAGAGACCGTGAGAGATATGAAAAGTTCACTTACTCATTGAATCATTGTGACTTCAGTAGTCTACTGCGCTCACATTGGCGGCGTGCTGTTTTGCATCTGACTCGTGTTTCTACCTATCTTATTGATTCTATATGATATGGCAATTTTTGTTTCACATAGTTAATCGTTAAATTACCTACTTAGTGTCGTTTAAACCGAATATTATTGATGGAGTAAAGCATTCCGACAATTTGAAGCACACTTCAATCCACGTAACGATTGCTCATCAAGAAAAAAGATTCGTACCTCTTTTTTCTCGGATTGTTTCAAAAACCTCTGCGCCTGCGACAAAACTTCCTCGGCTCTTATCAGCACAAGTTACGTTTCCATCCAGAAACTCATAACAATGTGTCGTGAGAACGCCATTGTTCCGGCACTTGCACCTCGACCGCCGCTGCCAAACACACAATATGCCCAAACATAAACTATTCGTAATAAAATGACAACCCACGTACCGTATTTATTGCTACTCGCGACTCTGTCCGCGGCGGAACATACCGCGGCGGTGGCCGACCACGCCACCCCGGTAGACAGCCCAGTGTTGATGAAGATTCTCAAGACCATAGACGCAGTGACCAGTGACGAGCATCTACTCGAAGTGACGTTAAAGTTATTAAAAGGAATCTGCATGTGCATGCACGAAACTTTAAAAGTGAAGGAAAATAGTAAAGATGCAGTATCTGGAGATGACACCCAAGGGCCGAGCTGGAAGGACATCGACATATACAAAAACATCTACAACAACACCTGCTTCAATCTGCGACAAGAACTAGCGAAGAAACTATATAATACATTTAATTTAACCATCGACGATGGAGATGTGAATTGGAATGTTTCTAATTGTGGAAAAAAGTTCGCAATGACGACCAAAAATGTGATAAAAGTGAGTAGTAAAGCTCACCCAGTGTTGCATGATGAAGCTAAACAACATCTAGAAAATATTTTATATAAAACATTCATACAGACGAAGAACTACCACAAATACAACATTAGAAAGCACAGATTGTTTGGAAACACTATACCTTATCTGCACGACCCGTTGAAACACAGCATCATAGTAATCGTGACCATTCGGGGCCAGAAAGGCTCGCATGTCAACAAATCTACATTGGTCGACGCAAGTGAACTAAACACAACTTTATATAGCGTTGTACCCGTTGATATAGATATTCTCGATACTAAGTACGATCCAAGAAGGAAAACAAATGAGGAAAGTGTGACTTCGGAGATAGTAACGGATTGTATGATGCGATCAATTTACACATTTTTAGTCGAGAGTGAAAAAAGTAATTTGACAAAAGTTTTTAAATTATTACGCAGGAAAGATGACGTAAAAGTTTATATGGAAGTGTTGACAGAAAACAGTCATCCAGATTATAGCTATATTTGTTGCAACAACAGCTTCGCTCATCCTCTCTGTCGAGATAACTCTACCAAGACGAATTTAGATACACTATCAGGGTCTGGGACTGAAGTAAATTTTAATAAATCAAAATCTTTTAAAGATAATTACAAAGACACAATATATAAAATTATGACCTTAGTGAAACTGTATGATGAGAAACTAAGAGATGAAAACAAAACTGACGACTTAATAGCCGAAATAGGGAAACAAGAATCACAAATGACGTCTTATTTCAACAAAACACAAACAAATGATAATGAATTGCCAGTGACGAAAACCAATAAAGCTAAACTAACTAAACCTATTATAAAAGGTAATAAGGATATGGATGTAATTTTGTCTAACACTGAAGCGAACGTATACGTGCTAAGAATGAAAGTACCAAACACTTCTACGATATCTCCTGCCACAACTTTAAAAGACAGTACCAACAATGTTGTGCGTACCACTAGAAAGAATACTGTGATACGCCATATTTCAACAACAAAAAAACTAAAAAAAATATTATCTCATTCAAAACATAAAAATAACATAAAATCTTCTAGTCATTCCAAAATATCGAAGACAAGTGTAGTGAAAGTAGAGTTGAATAAATCAGTTTCTAGTTTGGAAGAAGTTGGAAGTGAAAAGGAAAACTTTTATACAAAACCGGTGACAAATAACAGATATAGTGTTACCAAAGTTCAATCTACAAAAGTAAGCCCTATTAATTTGACGAATAAACAGTCAGTAGCTGAAAATATAGTTGACTTAGTTAAAACAGAATTACCACCCCGGTTTGCTAGATCTTCTTCAACTAACTCAGGTAAGATGACATTTAAAACATCTGAAAAGCAAGGTAAGGATGCAACTACAAAACAATTGTCAAAGAAGACCACGACACCCAAAACTATAACACAAAATAATAAGAAACTCCCGCCGAAGAAACCTAAACAAATCGTAGCAAAACCTGAAAAAGCGCAAGATGCAGCGAAAACAACAAAATTGCCCGCAATGAATAAAAATACGTTTACAACCATGAAAATTAATAAAAATATATCAATGTTACATACATTATTACCGCAAAGTCCATCAACCACAGTTCTTGTAGAAAAAGATAAGAAAACACAGCGACAACAAACTTCGAGACACGTAGCCAATCTATGGTCTAAAACAATGAATGCTACAACAAACAACAATGAAATTTCAACAATAACTAATCTACCACTTCGGATTGCTATAACTTCTTTTACGAATTCAGGAGTCACGACATCTAAACCATCTGAAAAGCAAGGTAAGGATGCAACTGCAAAAGAGTTATCTAAGAAGACCACGATACCAAAAACTATAACACAAAATAACAAGAAACACCTGCCGAAAAAATCTACACAAGTCTTAGAAATACCTAAAGTGGCGCAAGTCACAACGACGACTACAAAATTGCCTGCTAAAAATAAAGATACATTTACAACCGTGAAGGTTACTAACAAAATAGAAATGTCACAGAAATCATTACCGCAAAGTACGTCAACCACAGTTATCGTGAAAAAAGATAATAAATCACAGCGACAACAACATAAAACACCTGTAACCGATGTAATGGTTAAAAAACTAACCACTACAACAGTTAATAATGGAAAATCAACATTAAATGGATGGTATTCATTCATTTCTAAAAGCACAGTTATTTCAAAAGAGTCAAGTACTGAAACAATATTTGGTACAGCTAGAACGACAAGCAAAGGTAGAAAACCATTAACTAATATGACAACTCACATTTCAAAAAAAATCACAACATCTTCTCTCAGAACAAACTACAACATGACTCAAAAAGGAACAAAGGTATTTAATAATATACCAGTAGAAGTAACAAGCCCATATAGTCAACCCTATACACACGCACAAAATTTGGCTAAGAGTTTGGAACAAACAAAAGGGTCGGTGACTGTTGACTCAAATACTAAAATATTTCATATGCCTCTTAGAAATTCTGACTTTATTTTAAAAACAAATAATGTTTCTTCCGCTCCGAAAAACTTACAAGTCAATGTCACCAATTCGAAAATGGTAACAAATGAAATATCAAGTCAAAGAAATGTACTATCCATTGAAAATAATAATACAATGAATACTACAAAAATAATGCCACAATCAGCACCATACTATAAAATTAATGAATTTCCAATTAAATCCACTACAAGTACGTCAACTCCATTTAAACAAGATGCGACAGCTAGAATAACACTACAACAAAATATGTTGCGCACAATTTTGCCGCCAGAATTAAAGTACAGAAGTAGAGTAACAGAAGAATTAAAATTAAATCTTACTTTAAAAAATAAACCAAACAATTCTAATAATATTGACAGTACGACGGAAAATTTATTATCAATAATAAATACCTTAGAGTCTCCAATCAAACACACGAGAGATTTGCCCAGAAACATGGTAGCCATCCCACAATTACAATCGTCAACAGAACATTCAAATATAATTACTAAACCGACTGATGATGAAAATATTATGCCTTCAGTTCATCAGCTCAGTTCATCAATCAGGAATGAAACGCTTCAAGCAGACAAGCATTATACTACATATAATGAAATGACTTCTGAATTGTATTCGATAATTAAAACCTATGAACAATCACTAATGATTGATAATCATACAAAACCTAGCAAAGATTCTGATGATGCATTATTGACACTGATATTCTTAGAGCCAGCATCTGAAAACAGAAGTGATCTGTCTACAAGCATTAGTAGCATCAGTACCACACCAAGAAATGTATCACCTGATAAAGCAAAAAAAAATTCTTATATCAAAAATGTATCAACTGAGTCATCAATAACTGCAAGGACAACTGATATGACAAACCAACAAAGTACACCAACACGCAAATCGTATAATAGATTATCTCCAGTGACATCAACAAATACAAAAACTAGCGCAACATCCCCAGTTACAACTCATACAAGAAGTCAATCAATAACAAAAAATGTTTTAGCGATGACTTTTGAAGATATTTTTGATACGACTACAAATGTAAATACAGTGTTTATAGACAAGCCTGAAGAAGTACCAAAGAAGGTACAACAAACCATTACTACACCTTCAAAAGAAGAAACCGAAAAATCAAAATCGGTGAACACTTTAACTACGACATCTGAAGATGAGTATACATCTACAAAAATAAATATGATTAAAAAAGACATCTTTAATAATTATATTAATAATTTTGGTGAAATGACGACTAAAAAATCAACAGCTTTACCGGCTTTAGATACTGCATACGAAGTCACAGTTGATAAATTTATTGAATCGAACACGAAAGATATTAACAAAAAAAATGAGTCTACAACCATCCAGGAATTAATATTCGGAGACGCGACTGATGTTCCTACAAATACAAATGATATACCAAGAGACAGAGATAACTTGTTTACCGGAAATCTGTTAACGACAATGACTACTTATACTTCTAAAGATACCCATTCAATTTATTTGACTGAGAAATCATCATCAACAAACAGTAATATTAAGTCGATAGTTGAAAACATGGCAAATAATTTTGAAACAACAAATGTTAAACCAAGACATGAGAAAAACTTGAAAATGGGAAAACTTTCACTAAAAACTATGAATATTACTAATTCTACCAGCATAACTACTGAATCATCAACGATATCAAATTTCTTAAAATCCTCATTCACAAATGAAGTATCTTTAGACCGTAATATCACACAAATAGAAGAACGAGACACATTAGTCACAGCTGTGAATCCAACAGCAATATATGTAACTAATGCCATCAATGTGGCTACTAAATCATCAATGACAGCCACATTACCTAACTCGGCACTGGAAGATGAAATTCGTTTATCTACAGACATAAATATAATAGAAAAAGTTGGTAACAAAATAAACAATAACACTACGATACTTCCTAATTTGATGACGGTAATCTCTTTAGAATCGCCGTTACAAAGTATGACTGAAAAGTCTGCTGACGTCAATGTAACGCAAAAAGATGAAGTTATAGAATCCAATGCCATGTTACCAAATATTGCTTATTTAAAGAAGCCCGCTATGGTAACCACTCAGTCATTACCAATTGAAGTGTTGAGAAATGTAAACACTAAATCAATAGGAACTTCAACGAGGACAAATCAAGCTTATACACATGCTAAGTTATTACCGAAGTTATATACAACTATGAGATCTTTAAAATCGACATTACAGGGTGAGGTTGATAGCTTTACAGACATAATTGCTGTATCAACTGATGTATATATTGAAACAACATCACCACAAAATATTATTAACATTACTAAAAGTGAAGACATTGGTACTGTGTCACCATTTATTACAAAAAATAGTAATATATTAACCGAAGCAAACTACTTATCATCCAAAGCGACATCCTCAACACCTATTACCATCGCGACAACAGAATCATCAACGACACTGAGTTTCATCGATGTAGTGTTTGAAGATATGGGTTACATATCTATTAATAGGAATACTTTACCAAATGATAAAACAATTCAAACTACAAATAATAACACCTTGACTAAAGATGTAACAACTGATTTGCCGAGAACATCTAGCACTTTAGAGTCGACAATTCGAAATAAGATAGATACGCCGACACACATACAAACTATATCTACTAAAAATGATAATGGATTTATCAATATGACCACGGAATCTCTATTAATACCGAACTCTGTAGCGACTGCATTTAAAGAAATAGTTGATACGTACACGTACAGAAACAAATTAACTGAAGAAACGCCAAAAGAAGCCAATGTGACTAACTTTGCGGATATCAAGACTGTACCAACACCGATTGTGAGCACTTTCAAATTGCCGTTTAAAGACATCCCTAAAATAACCCCAAATATTAACATTATGCCATCAAACATTTGGAGTAGCAAGATACTTTTAAGAACATCTCATATCGCTATACCAAATGATGCAATGTCTGAATTATCATCCACGACGATATTTAACAAATTTTCAGCTATAACAGATAATATTACTAAACCTACAGTCGAAACTAGATCTACAGAAATTTTAAAAAAGGTTTCAAAAGAGACTCGTGATGATATTTTCAAATTAACAGATTTAACACCTGAAATATCCGCGACTAACTTAGATACAACGAGTAACAACATGGTTTATACATCTACAAGTATACCAATAAGAACAGACGACGTGTTATTTGAAGAGCTTATTAATATTACAATGCCGATTAACTCAAAAAGCCAATCATACTCAACAATGAGCCGTATAGAGTCGTCATTTGGAAATATCAATAAAACTTTTGCAACAACATTAGAAATTATTAAAGAAATGTCTCAAGAAGGAGACAATAGCACTACACTCACAGATGTCACAACTCAATCGTCGCCAATAGTGAACGTCATAGAGTCAGCAGTTGTAAACAGCATTAACATGACCACAAAAACAAGTATACCAAATCAAGAGTTATTATTTGATAATAATTTTGCAAAATTTCATGTCAAACTTATATCACCATTATCATTTGGTGGAATTACTGATAAAAAAACTAACTTAGTATCAACAGAGGCTCCCACTGAAGAAACCGACATCGTTACTTTGAAAGGTACAGAAAACATTTCAACATCAACGGTTAAAAGTTTTATAGAAATTTATTCAAACAGAAGCATTTTTGCTAAAGAAACATCAGAAGAAATTAATAGAAAACTTGACATGATACAAGCTGGACTAAAACCACCTTTGAAAAAACAAAACATGGACAGCTTAGATTCAATAGTAACAGATGAATCAAACAAAATGCTAATGGAAATTCTGACAACAAATTTTATAGCACCTAACACAAGGGATAATAACAAAACATCGGAATCATTTCAAACCATAAAGTATGACTCAAAAAATAAATTAAATCAAAAAATTGCTCCCTACTTATATGAAAGTGAACAGACAGAACAAGGGGTTTCAAGTTTAAGAGATAATAAATCTACCACAAAAGACGTTGAGAAAGAGAACAATGAACAAATAGGTATTATACATCCTGAAATATTATTTTCTTTAAATAATATTGGCGAGGAAAAAAATAACCTCCTCGCTTTAGACTTTGCAAAATATTTGAAAGAATATACAGATAACACTACCGAACATTCAATGGAAGATAACACGACCATAAAACCAGTGACCGAGACTATAAGTCTACATACAAATTATAAAAATCAAAATTTACTATCTAACACAATTTTGCAATATCCCAATCTTTTAAGTGGTGATGGTATTAGAAGTAAATCTTTTAATAGTACATTTGATGATATAACAGCTGCAGTTAATGATATTGCTGTTAGTTCCACTAGATACCACAAAACTAATTATGACATTATTCCTGACGTCATCTCTAACAATTTTGTGAAAGCTTCTACTGCAACAGAATACACCTCCGAAATACCCAAAAGAATTTTACAGAAGAATACAGACTTTTTGCATGATAAAACAGGTGTGACTTTGCCTGTAACTTCGCTCAAACGTCCATCTACATATGAAAAAATTAAAGTCATCGATAACATTAAAGAAAGTACCAAAATGCCTTTATCTGATAATAATAACAATGCAGTTGAAAACAGATTTGATTCAATTACATTTTTAAAAATAGGAAGTGATAATTTGTTGGCACCGAGAACTGAAATTACAGATTACGGAGATCCGAGTAATTTTGATTTATCTGAAACTTCAGTATTTTACCCATCTATAAAGGAAAACAACACACTGAAACAAGAATCCGACAATAAAGACCCTGCTACAGTTTCTACTACAGAACAATCACAAAAGCAAACAACACCAATAAAATCTATTTTAAAAATTGCTACACTAAAGAAAAACAATAGCAAAGTGAATGAAAATGAACAAGTTTTATTTTCAAAATCTTATAGCTTGAATAAGTCAATAGACCTTACCTCAACGACGGTTATGTCAGAAATCAAGCAACAACAGACAAGTAAGAACTTTGATAAAGAAAAACCTTTTGTTAAAGTGAAAAGCATCCAACGTAATAAAAACGTGACAAACTATAACAAAATGGATAACTTAAATGCTGCTCTACAAAGGAATATTACAAATATGACTAAAAACTTCTTTGAAAAATATAGTGTAGAAAAAATTATATACCAACCAACACAGTTGAAAGAATCAAATAAAGCCCAATATCATATGAAAAGTAAAGATTTTGATGATAGTCCAATATATTACATCAACGGATTGCATAATACGTCATTTTCAACAAATATTAATGATACTAAAGAAACTGGTTACTCACCGCATAATAAGACAATTTCACAATTGGACGATAGTAATATTTATTACATTCCAAGGACATATAACTTAGAGAAGAAGAATATTAACCGTGCCCTCGAAAGTAAAGATTTTTCGAAGAAAGATGAAATCGATCGGAAAGAAAACTTGACGGATAGCCGTAGTACATACAATCAAATAGATCATATCAAATACGAAGACAGTATAATAGAAAAACTAATTGGTCAATCTGCGATGAAGAAAAATGAGACGAGCACAAACAGCTCATTATATAATTTAGTTTCAAAAATTAATTATACGACTTATTTACAACCGAACGATAGTAAAATTTATGACATACCTTGGAAGTTTAACCCAGAATCAAATAAATTTGAAATCAATAGTTTATCTGCGTTGAGTGAAGTACTTGACATGGATAAAGGAAATAATAGTCTCAGAGGAGAAAAGGTAAACAAATACACTTCCTTTAACTTGGAGACTACTTTGCGTTCACGAGATGACTTATTTTCTTATGCGCAAACTGAACAAATGGACACTTCGTATACAGATTTAGATTACACTACTACTTTAGCAACTAATGATATAGACAATTCAATTTATATCGTTGGTACCAAGTACAATAAATCTGAAATAAACATATTTTCAATGACCAATTCTACTTTAGGAAATACGTACAACTCGTCAGCAAATATTTCATGGCAGAAAAATACAAGTCAAATTATGAATGACGAAATCCTGAAGAACACCGCTGCACTATCTTCTTCACACAAGTCTGTTCGCTTAGCACCGAAAATTATTTACATCAATAGCCATTATTTAACTCGCAACAACAAAGCATTTCGGAATAGACAACGTAAGAAGGTCATTGCTCGAAAACAAGGATCAAAGCAGAAGAAATCCAAACATACTAAATATGATGCAATTAAACATACTCAAAACAACAAATTAACAACATCAAATAGCCAACTTAACGATTCAATAATTGTGCCTATTTTAAAACTACATGACACAAAACCAATATCAACACCGGAAATCGACAAATTTAGTAATAGTAAAGTGACAACTGAAGCAAATCTTAGAGTTATGGAAATAGCAGATAACGTCATAAATGAAAACAATACAGAAATGAAAAATTTCCGTGCCATGGCCTCGAGTACAATTTATGATTACAATCAGTTGAGAACGGAAGTCAACGCAACAACTGCTTCAAGCCTGTTATATATTATTAATAGAGATTTTTCTGTACAAGAAAACTATACAAAACCAGTTGACATTAATTATTTAAATATTTATCATACAAGTACAATCTCACCTGTTGTATCTCCTACAACTAAAAGTGAAAATTACTACGAAGTGGAAGACAAAACAATCACTACAATAACAATGGCACAAAATACAAGAGTCCCCACGATTGAAAATACACGCTTAAAGACTACCGATATGAAATTGAATAACATTAAATTTGATGGTTTAGTTACACCTTATCTTGATGCAATGGTTGCTACATTCATTCGTGATATATCAAATCATAATAATAAACAAAGTAAGAATGTGACAACAGTTAAGATAGATAATGCTACAATATTAACAAGTTTTACAGAAATTCCAATCCTGAATGTAACAAATCAGTTGCTAAACAGTACCACCCAAAACACCGATAAGAAGCTAGAACGTGAGGATGTAATCAATGTTTCCCAATATACAACAAGCGTGTCATTAAATTATACAATAGATCTGAATAATCGCAATGACAATAACACAAGAAATAAAAGTAGAAAGACAGTTTTATCTACTGATATAGAAACAAACAGAACTTCCGAAACAATAATAACACCCACAACCCGTTATAACACACAAGATGAAGATGAATTTGTTTTTGGTAAAGAAATTCAAATGCTTATCGATGAAATGACAAAACCTTATTCAAATGAAACAAATAGTGAACAAGTTTTAGTGATACTACCTGTAGAAGATAATAAAACAAGAATTAATTTCACTAAAAATATGAATCAAGCTAGTATTGAAGACATTGTTGACCAGTTTATAAAACAAAATAAACACCTACAAAATATTTCAGAAACTGCTGATCTAAGCGTAAATATAGATAAAAAAATGGGGACTCCGGAAGATATGACCCCTCGAATGAAAGATAATCAAGTTGTATTAAATATTACCTTGAAAAATACCACAATTGAAACAAAAACTATAACACAAAATAATGCAGAGGTATTAGGAAATCAAACTAGTACTAATGGGCTTCGCTTTATTTTATCAACAACATTGACACCTATTACAAAATCACCTGACCCAATGAAATTGCTGGAAGACAAAAAAGATTATTTAACAAAATCGCAAACAAAGATGAGTAAATACAATAAAACTGAAATTATGATTAATGAACAATCAACACCGATTCCAAAATCACCAATTAATGATATGACAATTATGACAAATTCAGAAGAAACATCTAATACACCAGACTTACTTGTCAATAGCTTAGTTGAAATAATTAATGATATAGAAATGGAAAACCTTATGAACAGTAGTTCAGCTAAAGAATTGCCACTAAGTGAAATCATTTCAACATTTGAAGAATCTAACGCAACTGTCCCATTCTTAACGGACATAGTTGAAAACACAATACTACATAATGTAAGCATGTCACCTCCTTATCCATACAAAACTTCAATTGACGATAAGAAAAAGTGGTCAGATGTTGTATTGGTTGTGGTTCCAGATAAAAAATATACGACTAAAAATGGAGCAACATTATCTACTGAAATCACAAACAATATAACAACTCATTCAACTGTAAATTTTAATAAAAAAATAACGGAATCTGTTGCAGAATGGACAGCTCACCCTCGTGATTCTGAAACAACCACCAGATTGGCAATTTTAAAGATATATGAAGATTCCACGATATCTGCTAATGGACTTGAAAAGGAAATAAAAATAAGAACAACTAATAAAAGTATTACTAAACCCACAATACATGGAAAAATGGAGAAAGTATATAACGAAAAAAATGCAACACAGGACACTACATTAAAAAGGCCGAGTATAAAATTTGAATTCAGACACAACGATCTTTTTTTCTCAGATCAAGTCGTGGAGAAAAAAGACAGTCTTCATTTTCAAAACAATATTATTAATAACAAACCCACATTGTATTTCGGTCCAAATGTTTTAAATTATAATATGGCACCAACCTCAACAACGAATTTTTTACCTTCAAAACTTCATAAGTACAAAGACGTAAATAAAAAGAAAAATTATAATTCTAAAAAGAACTATATTGATAAAATAAACAATACTGAAGCAGTAACTGAAAATAATGAATTATTGCAGAAAGGCAGACATGTTCATTTAGCAGCCTTAGCTACTAATTTTAATAATGAACAGATGATAACAACTCCTGCGCCAATCACAAAAATGCAAAGTTTCAATAAATATGTACATAAGATGAAAGTATCTCCACACCCTTTATTGGACAACTTAAATATCACGCGATTATCCACAAAAAGACATAGGATTATTTACACATACCGCCCAAAGAAAAAGTTACATACAACACTGAAGCCGGAACGAAGCACCACCAAAAAAGCCAAGACAGTTGTATATAATACTTATCAGCCAACATTGGAAGAGGACTTGGAAGAAGAAGAAATGCTCCAGTTCCCTGATATGCCTCCAGAGATAAAAAGTGTAACAAATCTGCCAATATTACATCAATTAACAACACCAGTTGTTGATGTAATGAAAATGAAACATGTTGTAATTCATCCAGCTAAACCACATTTCACGACGCTTCCGGGTGAAGTTAAAGATGCAAGAAAAGAGTTACTACGTTCTAATCCACCACATTCTAAACAACTCGAAAATAAAACAGAAAATAGTAATATCCCACTTCAGATCACAAGAGCAATAAACAGTAAACATAATTTAGACAAAAATAGGACGACTGTCAGCATATCTATGAACAACAATCAAATCATGAAGGTCACCTTGATGCCAGTATTGCAGGACATCAACAACGAGAATAACACGTGTGATACAATTAAGAAATATCTTTTTAAAACTGTTAAAGAACTCAAAGTACTTCTTGAAAAAGCCAAATGTAGCAATGACATAGATTTCAAAGAAAGTTTAGGTACAAATAATAATTATACATTTGATCCAGCAACCACCAAAAAATCCATAACCGAAATACAATCCTTTAAAAGTGCCATTAAATCTGAATCATCCGATGTGCTTATCATGAATATAAATAAAATAAAGTCTGATAATAACTCTGAGACATGGCTCCGTAAAAGCAATCTAAATGCTAACAATAATAATTTGAAAAGAAAGAATCCCAGCCTGAATATAGAAAACATAACAAAGCACCTAAATGATAATAAAACTAACGAAATACAGAAGGATTATTCTAGAAATAACTACACAACGATAATTGATACTAAGCTAAATAATAGTAATGATAGTCTCACTAACAATACAGTTAACAAGAATATTCTTAAAACAACGGCTTCTATATTATTTAACAAGAGTAAAAGTTATATGTCTAAAAGACCAATATGGATTGGTAAAAATGAAGACATACGACGAAATAAAATTCAAATGAAAGTGCTTAACACAAATAGCACTAAATTAACTAACATAAATGAAATGAAAATAATTAATAAGAATAAACTAAACATCGCAAATCAAGAGACTTTAATAAATAAGATAAACAAATTAAGTATGAAAATAAATCTCATCAATAATAATGACAGATTTGCGCATGTAAGAAAATACCAATCATCGAAAACTCCGTCCAAAATGAAAATGACGACGAAAAGTAATTTCAAGCAACCTGCATTATTTAGCCCAGGACATAATACTGTCTTACTTCCGAAAACCAACGCAAATGTGTTGAATAATCCTACTAAAAATAAATCATATAAACCTAAGAATATTAAAACTAAATTAACGATTATCAAACAGACAAGTACACCAATAATGGTGAAAGCTAGCATCAAAAAACCAGTAGAAAAAATTATAACCAACAAGCCAATGTTGAACAAAGCAAATGATTACGGTTATAAAAAATACAATCTTAAAACAAAACTTATTCCTGTTAATAAAATAGCAAGGATTCCGAGTGCCCGCCACGAGAACTATGTGGTGCATGTTGGGAACAACCGCAAAGAAATAAAGATGATGAACACGAGGGACTTCTTCTCCCAACGCGTCGTTACGCCGACCAGTCTGCGACTACCTCAGTTGCGGGGAGCTCCGCTACTCCCACACAAACCCAACTCCCCAATAGAGAGGGAGTTACAACTACGACCTAAGTTCGAAAAATACGATACCCCAGTGGAGACTAATCAGGTGTATACTGCGCTGAAATCGCGGGAACCTAAATACCCTAAAAAGGGGCGAATAGATCCTGTCGACAGGATGCTTGGGAGGTCCTTCTACAGACCACATTCTGTGCTGCTGAAGGATTTTGACGACACTAGAAGAGTACCGAAGCCGACTAGAGAACCGTTAGTGCCTGAGGAGAAGTATTTTATGGAGCCTATTGACGATTCCAAAGACGAGTTTCAACATTTTTCAGGGGAGAGTAGAGAGGAGCATGCGCCGTTGACCACGTGGAAACCACGGCGACATTCGCCGCGAACCATTTTCTTTCTAAGTCCTACTGCGAGCTTAATTAAGTGAGATTATTTGTGAGAAGAGTTTTATAATTTTGATCTTAAATAAATTAAGTAATTTGTACACTTGTAGCATTATTTGTTTCAGACAATTCCGAAATACGTCCCAACGTACAACTATCAATATCTATCTACCTAATATATTGATCAATATTTTTGCATAAAGTTAGTATTAGACGGGACTTAATGCCCAGTTGTAACTTCGTAACGTAATAAATGGACTTGAGTAACAAAGTCCGAATTTATAATAGAATACACTAAGTAACTTAATTACTTCCAGCTGTATGGTGATATTTCTGCCTTGGATTCCACGGAAAAAAACCAATAAAACCGTTTTAAAACATATTAATTATGTCGCTTTTTTCTAGCATCATACGTAATTAGTTTCCAACCTCATCCAGTCTTATATAATGAAGGATTCTATGAACACATGACGTCATAAACGAACACTGCTAGTCAAACATAAATTGAACACTCAAACTAAGTGTTTATTTACCCGATACGAGTAGCCTATCTACTGGATAGTATTATTGCTAGCAGACAGTATGACTCGGAATAATGTTTGTAAGTGAGTACTCAATTTGTGTTTGACTAGCAGAGTTCGTTGTAGTTTGAGATATATCTCAATGCGAAATTATTAATCCCAGTTATAATTATAAAATGATAACGTACCTATTGATTTTGCGTCTTGTCAATTGTCATGGTTGCTGGAATCGCATTCGTCGGTTATGTCAATCCGTCAATCGCCATGTCTGGAAAGCAAGCATTTCTTAATACTATACTTTATGAATAGATACGTATGCACATAAACTTCCGGCCGATAATTAAAATATGTCGAAATATATAGACTGAGAGATAAGTCATTAATGGTGGTATTAATAAACGAATCTCAGCTGAGACTGCCCTCAAGATCATGCTCAAGTCTCTGTTTTTATATGTCTTGAGGGTAGTCTCGAAGCTGAGATTAGTTTATTAATACCACCCTAAATAGTATAAGTTAGCTCTGTTCGGCATCATAGATTCTTTGTTGTAAGTAAGTAGGTTAGAAAATAGACACCAGCTTTGTTACCCCAATGTTTTTAAAAAAAAGAACGTCTATGGCCATATGCCGAGGTTTTTCCTGCAGCTTCTTTTCCCCGGCTATACAGGTTGTGAGAAGCTGCAGCAGTTTTAGGCGGATGAGACGTTCGTTATGTAAAAAATGATGATTCAAAGTGTAACTAAGTATGTCTATTATAATTACGTCCAAATATTTTTCTTGTCACACTTATTGCTTTTGTACTTCCTAACACAATGTTAAATAAATATAATGCGCCTCTGTAGTTTAAACCCCCTTGTCTCACGGTATACGATCTCATGGGATATGTGAAAGGTACTTACTCGTACTTGCTGTGGCTCTTTGATCTTTGCCATTTTGTCAGTTCCTACAAATACCAACGAGGCGACATCCGTCACTCTCCGCGTTCCTGTCGATACTGACACTGTTAGGCAGTGAACAGGTCCCCCCCCCCACTACCGCTCACGCCACCTGCCGTCGGTTTGCGGCACCTTTCCGTACTCATGACTTGTTATGACACGACGTCTAATGCATTGATAGGCTAAATGACTGAGATGAATTATTAGATGTTAATCTTGAAATAAAAAGAAATCTAAAGTGATAAAAACACTTTTCATTTTTGATATTTATTTATTTAGGACTTTTAATTTAATAAAAAACTTGTTCTTACACGGATACAATTCCGTACACGCATAACTGGGTAGTTCTTCGAACACCGGAACTCAATCGAAAATATTCTAGAATAGTTTTTGTTTTTTTGAAAATATTCAGTTACAACTTACGTAGCTATATTGGCGATATTACAGGATGTTAGTGACTTCGTAATGAATACTAACGATCCAGACCATGAATTTTGCGACGGAAAATTCCACTTGATATCAACTCAGAATCATGGTCTGAATCATCCCTCAAAGTTTTCATTACGATGTCACTAACACCTTGTATGTATATTGCTATTTCTAGGATATGTATGTTCGAAGAATCATCCAACTGTGTTGGGCCTTGTGTATTACGCAAGCGGTTACGAAAATCGGGGGTGGGGTGAGGAAGCCCGGAATGGTGCGGCGCGGAGAGTGTCCTTCTATGGTGTCATTTTAATCGTTTTTATATTGTATTGATAATCAGGTGACAGACTGGTGGCTAGACGACATGTACCTGAAGGTGCGGCTGCCCCTGCCGATCAACTCCAACCCGGGGATGGTGTTCCCTCGCAGACACTTCGCCAAGATGGAGGAGGTCGCTGACCTCGGCGCGCTATTTATTGACGACCTATTGGATTATAAGGAGATGCTCGACAGGTGAGTGAAATGTGAGTTTCTTGTAGATGTACGAAATCGTATTACCGCACGGTAATTGATTCATTTTATATTGCATCAATCTACTCATGCGAACATGCTGAAGACAGATCTAGTAAAATCTGTCTTTCTATGTCCTAAGAGATATACAAAAATTCGAATTTGGAAAAAAAATGGTTCAGGTCTATAGTGGAGCATTCTCCACCCCACTTTAGCAAAACGACTCTTGTATGGCACTAGCAACTAGTCACTAGTTCCTGTTAACGGCCTCCGTGGTCCAGTGGTTGAGCGTTAGGCTCACGACCCGGAGGTCCCGGGTTCGAATCGCGGTGGGGACATATCACAAAAATCACTTTGTGATCCCTAGTTTGGTTAGGATATTACAGGCTGATCATCTGACTGTTCGAATGCAAGATGAGCCGTGCTTCGGAAGGCACGTTAAGCCTTTGGTCCCGGTTTCTACTTACTCATGTAAGTATATAGTCGTTACATGAGCCATGTCAGGGGCCTTTGGCTGCTTAGCAATAAACTTGATACTAGGGTTGATGAGGTTGGTATTTACCACACGCGATAAGAAGAAAAAGTTCCTGTTGCCTGTCTTGTCTATATTATGGATAAGTAAAGTAAGTATAGAAAAAACAAACTTATCGATTTCGACAAAATTTATTGAATCGATCGATAAGTTTATCACGTTGCGCATATTAGCCCTGCTGGTATGGGAAACCCTCTATTTACTCTAGCCTTCAAAACAAGACAAAAGCATAAAAAAAGTGTTTACATTAAATGTTTTTTTCTTATTTGCTGAACCCAGCGTTGGCAGACGTCCCGATTTAGGCGGGACGTCCCGATTTTTAAATCAAAATTTAATGTCCCGCACGGGACAGGCTCAGTCCCGCTTTTCGGGAATAACTCGACCATGCGTGCAACGTACTGAGAAAGCGCGGCGGATGGCACAGACAAGTGTGGACTGGAAATTTTGATTTTAATTTCCGTTTTTTTATTCACAAGACGAATAAGACTCAACTATTTAACGAAAGGGTAAATCTGATTAAAAATATCATATTTTTATTAAAATACATTTTCTATGGATATTTTTGCAATCTATTGTCACGTAAACGTAATTTGAACTCAAATTAAAAGATAAATATTCAAAATGATTTTTTACTATGTCCCGCTTTCGACGAAAGAATCCCGCTTTTTTCATTCAAGAAGTTCCAAAATCCCGACTTGGCAAAAATAATCTGGCAACGCTTCAACCACTCCATTTCAGAGGCGAGCTGCCCTTAGAGCGCGCGACCAGCCGGGAGAAAGGCCAACCCCTATGCATGGAGCAGTTCTACCGGCTGCTGGGCGGGTGCCGGGTGCCCGAGGTGGGCCGAGACCGCCTCGAGATGCCCACCTTCAACCAGCAGGGCGAGCAGGAGGAGCTCGTCGTCATCGCTGTCAGGAACTCGGTAAGTCTTCAAATTATTTTTTTTTACTTCTTAAGCTTCCTTGACGTACCACCGTGGTGAAAAGATAAAGGTCTTTAGTCGTTTCGAAACGCAGTGCGAACCGACTGCTTAGCCGATTATCCTCTTTAAGCCGTTAACAAATTCTTAAACTATTTTGGATCACCTGATTTGAAATCTTAGAAATATTTTATTTGCCCGGGGTGTTCTTTCATTTTTAAATCAACAGTTGTCAACCATTGCTTTTCGGCGAATATGAAAATGACGAGTATAACTCAAAATAAAATTAGGAGGTGTCTGCAAGAATCGGGGCCAATCCCTCTAAAAAAGAAGGAATGTAAAAAGTGTGTACCAATAAAATGAAATAACATAAATTCTTAGCTATTTACTTTATAATTCGACTGCAGTTGCACAAAGTTACTGTTCAAATAAACTATCCTCAATTAAATCTACTGCGCTTTTGTCTCCAAGCTCCTATATCTACTTTAATGCCAACTAAACCTAGAAAAGGCGAGTTGAAACCAGTTTCAACCGGTTTCAGCGAGTAATATCCATCAGAGCTGGATAGAACTTTGCCCGCAGTTAAGTAATAAAGCGTCGCAACGTCTGCGTAATAACTTAGTTAGCATGTAAGTAACGAAGTTACTGCCAAGAGATTGAATTAGGGGGTGAAGTAACGATGGAAGTTAACCGTGTATCGGGGAACGCTCGCGGTTTTCAACTGGTTGAAGTTGTTCGTCAAAGGGGTTGGCCAGTTATGTACCTACAATGTGCACATAATACGTATACTTATGTAGAGTTTTCTAATAATATGAGTATTTTAACATTTTTAACAAGTTGATCAATTCAATTCAATTCTTTATCATTCGTTCATTCGCTTGTTCCGGTACAACTATAAAATAAAATGGCAACACTAATAGTCGGCAAGTCATTATAAAGGGTTGCACTTGGCCAAGAGGGGCAGTTCGCTTTAACCTTTCGACCGCAAAACATTAGTCTTAAGAGACGTATGTCAGCATCGAACTAAATGGAATTCAGTAGTCTCTGTTTACCCCGGTGGGAAATAGGCGTGAGGTTATATATGTATGTTATATATTTACAAAAATCGGGCACAATCCAGGTCTCAAACCACTTATGTGTCATTTTAAATTTCATCTTAATCGGTTCAGCGGTCTCTTCTAGTGTTGAAAGGAAACAGACAGAATTACTTTGGCATTTATAATAATATCAACACTAATTTGCCTCGCAGTTAGTAAATATAGAACAAGATAGTTATATATTCTGACTTGTGACTTTCCTTGCAGTTCTACCCAATCCCAGTGAAGGCAGCAGACCGCGGGAGACTGACCCCAGGAGAGATACAGGCTCAGTTGCTCCACGCCATGGTAGGTGCTCAGGGCGCCCCGCCCGCGCCCAGGGTTGGTTTGCTTACATCCATGAACCGTGACCAGTGGGCACGCGCCAGGGAGACCATCATCAAAGGTGAAATTCTTAGTCTTCTGATAACAGACAAATTGGTTAACACATCTGACTAATGGAACAGATATAAAATGCCGGCAGACGACTTTCGACCAATCACGATATATGTCAAGACCTTTCGACATATTTAAAATTTGGAGTGAGCCAATCTGAAGAATGCTAGACTTCCCTTACCAAGGATTTTAGCGTACAACGAAAAAAAATAACCCTATTAAGAATAAACAAATAAGATTTTGACCACCAAGTATAATTCAATTAATTCAAATTCAAAAATATTCAGTAGGTAACTAGTTACACTTTGAATCGTCATTTTTTACATAACGAACGTAAAACTACTGCAGTTTCTTACAACCTGTATAGCCGGGGAACAAAATTTTATTTGTATTTAAAAAACAAGTGCGCTGTTAAAAATAACTACTTAACTATTCATTTTTAATTTACAATTATTGGTACTACTTATAGAAATATAAAATGTGTTTTCTAATTATTACTTTGTATGAAGACACACTATACCATCGACTAAGATTTTTTTTGCCTCTAATAATAATAAGCTCTCTCCCCTAGACGACAACAACCGCAATAACCTGGAGCTGATCTCTCGAGCACTATGCATTCTGTGCCTGGACGAAGGCGGCGGAGACATTGCGGGCGACGCCGACACCAGCGCCATGCTGCGGGCCATGCACGGAGCCGGCACCAAGTGGCACTCCGCCAACCGCTGGTTCGACAAGACCGTGCAGGTACGAATATATGCAGTTATGGTTGGCAGTTCAGGACAACTTCATTTTCGGGGCTAATACCTTCAACCAACATCAGGCGTAGTGACTTATTATATTATTTTAGTGCCATAAGCCTCCTCCATTATGCAACATCCTCTCCAATCCTGCACTAATCTCCTCTACCAACCATTGCAATGACGTCATCTGACCACCGAGCTGCTGGTCTACTCATCTTTCCCCTTCTCATGGCCACCATTCTGTGATGGCCTTTGGCCACCAACCATCATTGCGTCTATCCAAGTGTCCAGCAAATTTCCACTTAAGACTCATGATTGGCCTACTCACGTCAGACTTTCGTCTTTGGGTACACGATCCGCCAGGGAGATGCCTAACATGGAACGTTCATGGAACTTACACTGACGCATTTACTATGTAGGTATAGACATCATCATCATCATCAGCCCATTAACGTCCCCACTGCTGGGGCACGGCACGGGCCTTCCCTATGGATGGATAGGGAGATCGGGCCTTAACACTTTCAAGTACAGAACGTCTAATGACGTTTCGATCCCAAGGTGTCATATATAAATAAGTCCATTTCGCCCAAAATGTCGCTTAAACTCATTTGCCTTTTAACCCTCAATATTACCTATTATGAACTATCAATGATCCATGATATCTGTCCGTGAAAGGGTTAAACCACCACGCGGGCCCAGTGCGGATTGATGGTTATTAACGACTGCTAATGCAGCCGGGACCAACGGCTTAACGTGCCTTCTGAAGCACGGAGGAGCTCGAGTTGAAAACTTTTTTTTTGGGGTCACCCATCCTATGACCAGCCATTGCGAAAGTTGCTTAACTTCAACAATCGCAGACCGAGCGCTTTTACCGCTGCGCCACCGAGCTCCTCAGTTATAGACAAATAATAATAATTTGATAATTTGTACTTTTAAAATAAACTTGACTAATCGTAATCCCTTTGTCCAGCTGATCATCTCCTCAGACGGCACTGTGGGTATGTGCTACGAGCACAGCGCAGCGGAGGGCGTGGCGGTGGTGCGTCTGGCGGAACGTGCGCTTGCGCGGGCCGAGGTGGCAGGCAGGCCCGCCCCGCCGCCTGCGCTGCTGCCGGCGCCGCAAGCGATGAGGTGGAACCTCACGCCAGAGGTCACAAGGACCATCGACCAAGCTGGAAGAGATTTGGACCGGTGAGCACAAATTGTCTATAAATACCTGTAAAAAAGGATTTCTTCGTCTTCATACGCATAACCTTACATTCAGCTTCAAACAATGCAGCTTCAAACATTTATTTGTGGTGTTGTTTTGTCATCTTGCTGTCTCCTTCTACGAAATCAATAATGTGCTAGTTGACAGTGGACGCACGCGGATAGAGGTGGTGGGCCTAAAGTCACCAGGGGGGTTAGAACGCCCATATCAAAGCAATTCATCTAAGAAAGTAATATTACAATTTGACATTTGGGCAAATAAAAGGAAGTGCGCAATGCAAACAAATTACAAATAACAATATTGATTTCTTAGATGAATTTTTTTGATGTGGCCATTTTAACCCCCCTGGACGATTTGACCTAGCTGGACGGGATTTGTGTTGGTAAGGATTCCTATAAATACATATCCTAGCGGGAACCGCGCTATAGTCCTAATGCTTCTACGACTCCAAACAATTCTTCGAAGATTAATTCCGTTATCTTCGCGCTTGACAGCGCACCTCGACATTAAACTGCTGCTGATCTCTAGTAACTATAACTGACCTTGACAATCTGGTTTGATTGCAGCGCCATAGCAGACCTGGACTTCAAGGTGTACACGTACCGCGGTTACGGCCGCGAGTTCATGAAGTCCTGCCGCACCAGCCCCGATGTGTACATACAGCTCGCCTTGCAATACGCATACTTCAAGTAAGTAATATTTAAAACCACTTTCAACATCTTTCTCTAATCTACAGTATCTGCTAGAATGATATACGAGATGCATGTGAAGCAGCTCTACATTGCCTCATGTTGTATCGCCTGCGCAATGTTAACAAATGTCAAATAGCAGTATTGCTTCAAAATGATCTTTATAACTTGGCTGTTCTAAGACTGTTGGAGCCGTGGTAGCCCAGTTGGTAAAACACTTGTCTCTCACTTCGTGGTCGCAGGTTCGGCTCCAACACAGGCCTAAACCAATGATTGTCGAATTTGTTTTCGAATTCATGTTTGGATGATGCTCAGCGGTGAAGGAAAACATTGTGAGGAAACCCACATTTCCGAGAAATGCAAATGAATTATGTGACCTAACATGTATTTGTAATGGCTGGTTTATCCTTCGCGAGTTGGAAGGTTCTGACCTTCCAACTCGCGAAGGATAAACCAGCCAGCCCAGGCAGTCGGTTTTGTAACAAACCGGACCTGTGAAAAACGGGATAATGCTAGGGAGATATTGATATTCTAAAAGAACATCTTCTCTTTCCCCAGGATGTACGGCTACCTAGTATCAACGTATGAGTCAGCGTCGCTGCGTCGGTTCCGCAACGGTCGCGTGGACAACATCAGGTCAGCGCACAGCGCCGCGCGCGCCTGGGCGGCGACCATGTGTACCGCCGAGCCTTCACCTATGAATGACAACGATGACAACCAGAAGAAGGTCTCCTTCAATCTTTATGGGGTAACGGATCTGTCATATTCAACATATTTTTACTGATTTTAGCTTTCGTGTTTATTTAGTAATTAAATAGGAAAATTTAGTAATTAGATTTATTGCGTAGAAAAATTATAAACCTACTTTAGTGACCAAATCATTGTGAATTTTGATAGATGAAATTAGATCAGGAAAAAATATAGGTTTTTAGAATTTAGGCCCTGTTCTTTCAACAACTGAATCTGTCTAAATACTGGATGATCAGGAAAAAAACGTTTTTTTGGGTGTTAGGCCTTTCAACAACTGTATCTGTCTACTGGATTGATCTTAGAGCGATGATGAATGAAGCATTTGTATTCTATAGTCTGTGTCCATACTAATAATATTACAAATTCGAATGTGGAAATGTAACTGTTAATCTGTCACCTTTGGACGCTCCACCGATTTGATTGAAAAGTGACTCTTAAAGATGACTTGATATTCAGGGACGGACTTAATGGACTTACCACGATAAGCGAAGACATGTGTAAAATGCTGTTTACTCATAAGAAGCATCTGTACCCACAGGATCAGAAAAAACTGGAACTCTTCGAAGAAGCAGCCCGCAAGCAGACAGCCATAATGGAGGCGAACATCCTGGGTCGAGGCATAGACAACCACCTGCTAGGGCTGCGCGAGGCGGCGCGGGAGACCCTGGGGGAGCTGCCCCCGCTCTTCACTGACGCTACTTACAAGCAGATGATTGAGTACAAGCTCAGTACTAGCCAGGTATACCGTGGTCTTACTCAAAATAGGTCTAAGTTCTCAGGGGTGAAAGATATCGAGGTATCTGAAGAAGGTTCTCTGGAGTCTGGAGGATCAGCATCTCCAACTCTTCGCTAACGTCACGTATGTAACTTGATACAAGAATGTCGATTGTTAAGCTGAAGTGGTGCGTCTGATTACTATGCAGAAAAGTGAGAGGGAGCTAATAAAGATGTTATAATATTGCCGCTGGGTCTAAACTGCATCTACTTACTTACAGCAATATTGAACAACATATATTTACCTGCTATTATTTTTATTAGCGACAGTCACTGTGGTCCTTAACTTTGTCAGTCTCTTTACGTTACTTTTTTATTATCGTTTACCCCACCAGAACACCCTGGACACTCCATACAAGACTTACGACCATTTAGACTAAAGTAAGACGCAGAGAAGTGAGATTAATCAAACTCGGCGCATGATACGAATTGGTGCAGGTCTAAGAGAAGCTAAAGTCACGTCGAGATTGGCAAAATCGACGCTATTACACTAGCTGGGAATCATGGTTACCATGGTTACTCCCCACCAACTCGCTCGAGATCGTGGTTACACCACACCGATTTGCTATTAGAGTACACGATCTGAGCGACAAACCCGTGTGAACTTGAAGCATCTAGCCCGGTAGACAGGGCAATAACCGCTAGAGGTAGAACGGCAGCTCTAGTAGTATTCTTCTTTATTCTGTCCTTCCAGGTGGCAACAACCACAGACGGCACATCCATGGGGTATGGCGCAGTAGTCCCAGACGGCTACGGCTGCAGCTACAACCCAAAGAAGGAGTCCGTCATCTTCTGCATCAGCTCCTTCGTGTCGTCCAGCGTCACCAACACGGAGGCTTTCCGGCAGTCCTTGGAAGAAGCGCTGGACTCCATGAGGCTCATGTTCCAGAACCGCAAGGTCGAGAACTAGAGATAAATCCAAAGAGGTCTTTTGTGTTATATTTTTTTTGTCAAAAGAATTTAAGTTAGGAATTTTTGAATATGGAACGCTTTTTTTCTCGTAAATATAAATTCTATTTTACTTATTCACTTTAATACTCTCTGAGAGATTTTGCTACATATCAGCAATTTTAATGTATTTATCTACAAATTGTTATTATGACTAAGTCGAATTTTAAGAAAAGAAAAGTAAATTCTATTGAATTCAAAATTTACTATTCGTCAAGCAACTATTTTCCTACGCTTAAATCTTATATTATTTATTATTGGAATCTATAAAGTTGGAAAAAGCAATGAAAATTAAAGTGAGCGATTTGTTAGTTGAAAACAATTTCAAAATTTTATAGCATAATTAAATTATGGAAAGTAGTTTTAAACGTCTCGTGTGAAACGCACATTTATCTTGTAAACTATAAGAAACTTAAACATATCAATCAGTGTATTTACTAAATGTTATACATTATTACGCTAGATATTTAAGACACGATTATCAATTATATAATTAAAAAATAAAGTAAAACATTATCCTTAGACAAATTATAAAAAATATATTATATAAGCGAAGAGAAAAATATGTCTCCACATATCGATGCATTTCAGATACTTGCTTTTAAGAAAGTAATTCCCTGTTATATTAGAATGATCTGTCTATATTTGATGTTAGAGTATTTATTAAATTGTTGCCGTGTTCTATATGTCTTATGCCGATTAGTTGGAGTGCGACTATGTCGTCAATTTATATTCTATCTTGTTCTATCGCGATGAAAATTAAATCGGAGCAAAAGAGATGGATGTATATTTTGCAGCGCTCCTTCGAAAAAAGTCGTTGTTGTCGTTAGCAAACGCTACATTTTATTTTTTGCTCTGATTTTCTTTTTGACTCCTATAAGGGTCTCGTTTGTGCACAAAAGTTTATTAGGCATCTTAATAGACCTAATATTTTAAACGCTTGTAAAGTCGATCAAATCACGTTGTGCTCTATTGCAGCAAATTAGTCTTCAAAGTTTGCCAATTTAGTCTAAAAAACTGTTTAGCCTACGCACTTTGTACCTGAGCCTACACTGACCTTACATTAGAGCTCAAGTCATTCGACCAATCACGAGAAAGTATTATCGCGTGATGAAACTTTTGATTGGACAGATTATTGTGACGTCACAAATGTAAGATCAGTAGAAAAGGCTTTTTAGAGTAATCGGAAACCTATCGGGTTTGTTTTTGAGCTTTATACACATAAATGTTATTCGTCTATTTATACATTTGTTGAGACTTCAATTATTTATACCTACAATTATATTTAATTCTATTGTAATCGGTGACGGCAAGTTTTCCATCGGCTCTAACATGAGGATTATTTAATTTTATTACTCTTTACAGCGTTTTGAGATATTAAAAACAAGAGTTATTAATGAAAAAGAAAATATTGACAAATCTTGCATTGTCTAGCCTAAGGCGTTCCACGGCTGAGAAAAGGCCTAGAGTAAATACAATTAATTAATAAATAACAAACAAGAAGTGTGCCTTCATAAAGATACTTACGTACTTACAAAATTTTATACCAACATCGAAATTTCAAATGTTTTGATTATAATTTTGGTAGTGTCCGACATTGACGATTAGTGTCCAAAGACAACTATTATAAAAGTAACAGTTTCAATTGAGTGTAATTTGGTATACACTTTGGATATATCATGCCTTACAGGGGGTTGAAAATGCTACAAATGGCTTCATGAAAAGGAATGGCTTGCCGTTGTTTTTGCTCGACTTGGTGAGGGCACTGCCGTGCACAAAAATAATGCATAACATGTTCGTTTCTTTGACGACAGAGGGCACTATAATATTGCTAAGTCTCATGTTAGAACTGTATTCTAAAATCAGCTTTGTAACCATGGAGAACGTAACTATTCTATTCAAACGTGCATCTAGCGCACCGAAAGTCCTAGAGTCCAAAGATATTATTGTTGTTGTTAGAAATATAAGAGAAACTGTCAATGCTGTGGTGATATCATAATATTTAGATTTGTAATATACAATGCATCTCGATGTTGTTATAGGGAATGGTTTGCGAAGGTTTTTTGTCTAAGAGCACGGATTTTACGAATGTTGGTAACTGCTGTTTGAGTAGGTGTAGTCTAGTGCAATTTTATTATGTAAGCGCTTGGCAAGTTAACATAGACTGTGCTTGTGTTTCGAGCAAATGCTATGAATAAAATATCTAAGTGCTCCCTGAGCATGATGCAAATTCATAAAGTGCTAGAGACATAAAAAACGATTTCAATGGTATGGACATGTTTTGCGTCGAGAAGATAACCCGATTAAAATGGCGCTAAAAATTGACACAGGCAGACAACCCCGAGGACGCCCAAAAGCTATTTTATGCAGAAACCTGGAATAAAATACCAGCTTAATGTAATAACAGAGTTGAATAGCGGAAACATATTCAGTGGGCCAAAGAAGAAGAAACCGACTTCAAACTCTGTCAAATAAAAAGTAAGAAATAATATTTTGTTGAATTTGATACTTGTGAAGTCGGCAAAAATGTTATGCTGTAACAGTCTGTGTTAACTTGTCTAGAATCTAGTTATAAGGGAACCTATACATATCACGATGTCAACATCATGTCTGACATGACCAAGAATATCGAAAACATATCAAAATGTTTTATTATTAAGATAGAGTAACGAAACATATCAATGTTAGACTGTAGTGTAACTTATCAAATTTTATTCTATGGTTTAGGCATTATAAGCGATCTCACTATGTGTCTAGCGTTAAAGAAAACTTAGGTCATATGCATAATTTTGATTTATTGAAACTAGATTATCATACTATTTATTAAATAAGGCCCCAGCTTATATTAAAAATATGAGCTATACATTATAAAAAAGAACACATAAGCATGTTAAAGTAATAAATGGGATCTTGGTGTCTATTTAAATACCGTTCATCTATTACTACTGTAGATAAAACATTTGGTACTCAAAAGTGGGATGAAAAATGTTCGCTCAAAAAGCGATGAGCGCTTAACTGTCGACAGTGCGCGATTAGCCTGCCAACTATCACGCCAACTGTCAACTGTCTGTCTGTCACGGAAAGCGCAGTAAAAATAGCCAACTGTACTGTTGTCCAACTATCTATAGTAGAACTATTAATAGTACTATTGATTGCTCATTTAGACCAATACTATCGTCACAAAGCAATACTTACAGTAATATTTACTGTCTATAGTATTGTTTCTAACTATGGCAAGACCTGTCGATAGTATCGATATTATTGCTTTGTGACAATAGTATTGATAGGCTCTCGATAGGGGCCTATCGATAGACAACAGTATCCTAATAAAATATAATACATATTAAATAAATAAATGCTTAGTATGAAAGACAAAAGACGACTTCACTCCATTTTTGAGCGTTCATGTGATATCTAGTGATCGCGGAAGCAGATAAATGGTAAAATACAAATTGACACTGGATTTCATTGCTAATTACGCATGGAACCTAGCTATAAAAATTATAATAATCTAATGTAAGATACAGGATCTAGTCATTAAAATTTAAATAATATTTATAATGTGAAAATAGGTTACGTATAGACGATATTTAAAATATTTGATGTAACATTAGTTGAAAAATACGTAGGAAAATAATGCACTCATAACTTATTTTGTTGTCTATTTTTATAAAGATTAATTAAAACTACGTAAGTAGTTATAATTTTAAAGTTTATTAGATACCTACGGGATGTAATATTTCTTTGTTCGTTACATTTTATTGTTATTTAATAATAATATTTTATATTATTTAAATACCTACCTAATTAATTTATTTACAATGTTTGTAAACATTGAGGTGGAAATGGTAATGTAATTAGTGCTGTACTTATAATAATTGTAAGTTAGATGTTGATATATTTTATAGAATTTATTAAGTAGGCTGTTTACTTGTGAGCAGTAAGACAAAGCATTTATTTAGCCATCGAAATACCATTAAGTGAATTTTTGAGAATATGCAATTTTGGTGGGCTATCCAAAAGATGAGACACCGAAATTGCGGGAGGTATTTTCTAAAATTCACTCTATATTTAGGGACGTAGTTATGTTAGGTTATTAATTAACAAAAGTTGAGGCGTAATTGTGTTATGAGCAGTCGCTTCAGTAAAAAACCGGACCTGTCAACCTTTCAGGTTAGGTTAGTGGACCCTGTGAAAACTCTATAAGGAGAAGAGGCGTAATAATATTAAGATATGTACTCGTATTATTAATTTACACCACGTTTATACCCAATATTTTTGTATACTCAAAACAATAAATCGTCTGGAAACCATGGGTGATGTCTATGATGATGATATAGTAAAGTTCATACCGTAAAGGCAAGAGCAATATGCTCAGACGTTAAATCGTTTAATAAGTTGTCTGTCAGTAAAGTAGTTATTGCTTTTTAGCAATAAGGACTTCGTTTGTCCTATTTGTGTTTTTTACAATAAACAATTTTGGTATTGTATTGTAAAGTGATGGCTGAATCAATGCTGATATATTCATATATGTATCATTTAAATAGTCAGCTACTTAATATTTGTAGTGATTTATTAAGTAGAGACACGCCAAGCTAAAACAGTACCTAAGTATACCTAATAGTTATGAGCGTCAAAATGGCGGGAACGATTGCATAATGTTGAGATTCCATATTGTCAGATATAGTACTCATTCCAGCCCGCCATCTTGGCCCGCCATCTTGCAGTCGACGTCGAGTTGACGGCAAGATGGCGGGTCATTTCGACGCTAATTAATAGATTTAGCTAATAGAAAATTGTATCAGACGAAATTATTGAATGTATTAGTGTAACATGGACAAATGTCAAAGACTATTTGCCTGTGGGGTATTAAGATGTGGGAACAGGACCGCCTGCAGCGCTCTCTTTCGCACGAGTGAAGTGAATACAATAGGCGCGCGTTCTGTTCGGATTATATTATATTCTATTGCCAAGCGATGTATTCGTTTGAGATACTATAACTGACATAGAACTGTTTGAATTTAATTCCAAAATAGAATCTAGTTCAAAAATAGATTTAATATCCTATAAAGAAGTGTTTGGAGAATGAAGAGTGCAGTGTCAGTTCTAACATCTGTTAGTTCATGTTGTAGTATAAAATATTTAATAATGAAATTATACCTATAATTCACGATTGTAGGTATTGGCAGATTGGATGGAATGTTGCATAAGTCAATTAAAAATGTTGGAATAGTACACCTAGTATTATGAGATATATCTGTAGGGGTGTAGGGTTGGTATTACCATAACATGATCAGATTAGTATGCGAACATGCGTTAATGAAGTGGGCAGAGCTTAAAAGCAATCAAGATAACTTGCAGCCGCTTTTTTAATGGAAGCATTTGGTCGTAATTTCTCCAGATCGTAAGCGACGACGTCACCGGGGATGGGACAATGCATATTCATATTCATTTATTCCTTATAACAATTTTACATTGTGTTGGAAATAAAAATAAAAACAAGCTCAAACTACATTACAATCTAACAACAGTGGGACTATTACTTACTTACCTCTCTTAAGAAAGAATATTCTCTCTTCTCTTGTTGAAGTCCAGATTGTCCTTATCGGGAAACACGCGGGCAAAGAATTCCAGACCTTAGGCCTTGGCCTTGGCCTTAGCATTAGAAACGAGGAAGCAGAGAGGGAGAGTGTTAGGGAAGGACGACGAGAAGTACTCTTGATACGAAGTCCTACTCGTAATGACATATGTTAAACAAATATCCGTTAATATGTGTTATGTGTTAACGTCCTCCGTGTGTCAAACATATGTCCGTCATGTGTCAAATATGTGTCCTCCGTGTGTCAAACACGTGTCCCGCGCCATCTATGTTGTTAGTGCGGAACTAGTTCACCTTCACCACAGTTCGATTACCTGTATGGTGGATTTCCAACATGATGGAATAAGCTGTAAACTTGTCACCATATGGTTTATTGCATCTTATGACTCCAATATCTTATGACACCAGGTTTGGTGAGGTTGGTCATCTACCTCACAACCCACACGATAGAAGAGAAGAATACCAAAAGTAGCTGCAATGTGTCTTCTGATACACAGGTTATCACTATGAATATTCCTATAAGTTTATCGAAGTCACTATATTTTGTTATACACAGATAAGATAATACAGGAGCCTTAGCAATAAAAAATAAACAAGCGATGATCGTGGTTGAGTATTTGACAAGCTAAGGGGCCGTCCATTAATCATGTGATGTTTTTTTGGCATTTTTAACCCCCCCCCCCCCCTTCCCCCCCTTGGTGATACATGGTGAGGTTCAAGACTACCCCCATCATCCTATATCACGTGTATTTTTTAGTAATATAATAATAATTGCACGAAACGCCGCTTTTCGTTTCAGTATCGCGCGTTTGCCGAAAAAAATAAATACTCGTGATATATTACTACACCCCCCCTCACCCCTTATGATATTTCGTGATTTTTTCATGGACCCCTCCCCCCTCTCGAGGCTCGCATGATTAATGGACGGCCCCTAAAATAATTAACAAATAATTCGATAGAACTTTTGGCTGTCA
This sequence comes from Pectinophora gossypiella, assembly GCF_024362695.1. Classification (NCBI taxonomy): domain Eukaryota; kingdom Metazoa; phylum Arthropoda; class Insecta; order Lepidoptera; family Gelechiidae; genus Pectinophora; species Pectinophora gossypiella. Next base: position 16,580,978 of record NC_065413.1, on the reverse strand, counting down.
AAATCTTTACACTTACGTTCACCAATTGTTTTTTTTTTAGTGGCAAGGCGGTAAATGTAAAAAGAAATTGTTATACTTGTTCTGATTGTGTTATGTTGTTTAAATACCTAAAGAGCTATGTTTAGGAGGTTGTGTAGTAAATAGAAACTGGTTGAAAGTGTTAAGACGCACAGAAGCTTGTAGGGAAAGAAATATTGTAATATTTAGTGTGTAGAGTTGACATTCATGTTCGAATCAATGTTTTAGAGTTTGTGTAGAGTTGTCTATAATAAAGGTAAATTCAAATTATTGGAAAATACAAAAGGCGTTTAAAGTTTATAAGAGTTAAAATTTGAAAATTGAATATTTAATTAAAGAATCAATATTCACAATTACTACTCACACTTTAAAAAAAGAACATAGTTAAACAACTTCAACGAACACATGCTAAGTGAAATAAAAAGAAATCCTCCAGCGTGCCGCATGAGGCAAAGCGCACAAACTGCTGTCAGCGTTTTCCTTTGAATGGCCAGACCAATGAGGGACTTTGCAGACCATATTCCCCAAAAATATAGATGGCGCTGGATAACTTTTTTTTTTAATTTATTTAAATGAAAAACTTAAACGGTAGATTTACAAATCATCCCCGCCAAACTTATGAAGTTTGATGGCGAGTAGCGCTCATATGTTTATATCTTAATTTACCTACCAACAGTAATTGTTAATACAAATAATATATTACTTACAGCTATCGAGCAATACACTTCTTAGTTTTAATTTTAACAGATTTTTACTTAACTTATTATTTTGTCTTAACAAGCTTATTTTATTAAATATTTTTGGCACTAAATATGACGACAATCTTTCTCCATAATAATTATTTGTTTTGGGTTGTATCAGTCTTTTCTCTCTTACACTTCTTGTGTTGTATTTATTTTTAACGGTTACTTTGTACTTTAACTGCAACGGGGTAATTACCTATTTCCTCGTTGCTCAGGTAAATAATTATTCAAAAACTAGATGACCTCCACTGACTTGCACGAACATTTCAAGACTAAAATTAGCCACATCGGTTCTGCCGTTCTCGAGTTTTAAGGAAACGAACGAACAGCATTCGATTTATGTATATTCAAAAATTCAAATTCAAAAAAATCTTTATTCAGTAGGTAACACAGTTACACTTTGAATCGTCAATTTTTACATAACGAACGTCTCATCCGCCTAAAACTACTGCAGCTTGTCACAACCTGTATAGCCGGGGAAAAAAAGCTGCAAGAAAAAGGTCGCCACAGAGCCCTAGACGTTCTTTAAAAAAAAAAACAAAATTATTATTATACAATTAAGTAATTTAGCTGCCTAATATCAATTCTCAGACAGTTAATCCCATGCATTCATAATTTGAATTTAATATATTATATAAAAACAATTAATACCCAAAAACAAAGATAAAAGATGCATATGTGTGGTATCCATGAAATTAGACGGTTAAACAATGGCGACCTTATACAGCGCCATCTATATTGTTATTAGGGAACGTAGCCTAGAAAGTCCTTTCTTCTCTGAGCAAAGAAATTGTCAGCTCTATTTACTCACGTTGACAGTCCAGTGATCCATATACGGGTCATGACGGACCAGCTCCATACGTTCGTGACCCATACATGGGTCACTAAGAAACAACCAGGTACGCACGAAGGGCGTATGCTCCACTTGGCTCCCGGGTAACTTAGCAAAGGTCGAAGTAATATGCGCGATTTACAAGGAAGTCAAAACATTTTCTATGGGGACTGTCAATGTGTTGTTAATACATCATTTTAATCATAAGTAGATTAAGCATTTGATGTCATAAATACTACATATTTAACCTAACCAAAGAAATTTAAGATTATGTATGTAGTGAACAGTGATGTGACGTTTTCGGGAATGTCCCCATTTTGGGAAAGTTCTCGACTGTAAAAGATACAAAACTTATGTAAAAATAGCTTTATTACCTAACCTGTTGAGCGAAGTTGCCTTTGCAAAAAGAAAGGTGGGAAGGCCGTTGTTGCGATTTAAAGACTGCACAAAGCGTGACATGCTTGCTTTTGTGATCAGCCCTGATAAATGGGAGGACCTGGCCAGTGACCGGAATAAGTGGAGGACGTCTTTGGCCGATGGGTGCAAAGCACACGATAAAACCTGGTTCCAGATTCTGGCCGACAAGCGCGAGAGGCGACACAGAAGTGAGAGGGCCGATTTACCACCTATACCATCTAATAACCCTCAACTACAATGCCAGTCGTGCGGCCGCTACTGTCGCTCTCGCATTGGACTTTACAGCCATTTTAAAAGCTGCCACAGAAACGCTGTTTGAATCATCTGATAAATATGTAAAGGCCTGAGATGAGATGACCTAACTTTTAGGCAGAGAAGACCAACGTACAAAAAAAAAAACAATTTGGGAAAGAAAAGCAGCCAATGTCCTTACTATTAGAGCTAAAACTCTAATATTCTCAAAGTGGGAATATTCCCAGGTACGACACATCACTGGTAATGAAGCAGATATTCACATGTTGCAGTACGATAGTAGTTTAATTGTAACAGGGATGGCAATCAAAACATATCACTAGTTGTAAGCGATGTATCTATGTCAATTCAATGTTGCTCTCAATAAAATGCATTGGGAAAAGAATTGTGTTTTATTTGGTAGGTTGTTAAGTTCATGTTCTGCAGTAGTCGGGTAGTTCCTGTGTTCTTGTGGTACATCGGCTTTCCTCTCAAACCCTGGTGCCGGACTAGAGAAAGGCTACGAAGTGCATTTAATTAGAATATTATTATTTTAAAATAATGACAAATAATACAATGCATATTCATTGGATGCGCAATAGTGTTGATTCCAGCACTACGCCATCTAATTTTAAGTTATACCTGTCATTTTCTTATCCGCCGAAAAGGGATGGATAATCGACAGGCATAAAATGTATGGACACGTCAATTTTAGACTTGGTTTGGGACTTGGTTTTTAGGAAAGTTATGTAAAAAGGCAGATACGATCAGAGTATAGGAAAGAACAATTTGAAATATGCAGCCAATAAGGATATTGGCTGTTGTAAAAACTCTTTAATAGTATCCTTACTATTACAGAAACATACCAACTTTGGGAATATTACTGGTTACATGAAATGCTGAGGAGCTCGGTGGCGCAGCGGTAAACGCGCTCGGTCTGCGATTGTTGAAGTAAAGCAACTTTCGCAGAGGTCGGTCATAGGATGGGTGACCACAAAAAAAAAGTTTTCATCTCGAGCTCCTCCGTGCTTCGGAAGACACGTTAAGCCGTTGGTCCCGGCTGCATTAGAAGTCGTTAATAACTACCAATCCGCACTGGTGGTTTAAGGCCCGATCTCCCTATCCATCCATAGGGAAAGCCCGTGCCCCAGCAGTGGGGACGTTAATGGGCTGGTGATGATGACATGAAATGCTATACTTTGTCTTTCTTTTTATTTTTTTAGCGCGCTTTTCTCCGTTTCTGTGGGACGAATATGTGTACTTAAGTTAAATATTATGTTATTAATTAGGTATAAATAATAAAATACCATGCTCTTGAGTATAAGTACCAATTTTATTTTCATTCTTATTCAGTATAGATCTTATTTAAAACCATTTCCATTGCATGAGATAATAATATTCTATACAACAATAATATTATGACTATAACATTCACTATACGTACTCCGTTTACAGATAAAATTGCATTAAATGCTTCACTTAACTTAATATTCAATAAGTAAATGCATAAAATTGATATACATAATTATTTTCATAAAATACTTTGTATTACATAAATCACATAAGATACTTAATTTGGACGAAAATATACTTAAATCCATCATCATCTCCCTACCATTACCCCGTTCTTCACGGAGACCGCTTATCTAAAAATTTGACAGGTCCTGTTTTCACAGAAGCGACTGCCCAATACGTGTTAGGTCACATACCTCCGAAACGCATTTCTCGGGAAAATATTTAAATCCAAATACAATATTTATACACTCGCTGAAATGTTGGTTGTAAGCAGGGAGTCGCTGGGATTCGAAAATTACATAATACACGTAACTTAAAAATACTTACTTTTGACTTTAAAAAGTAACTAAAAAAATACTATGACAATATACCAACATACTTGGTGTACATAATAACCTTCAACAATAAAATATAGTAACATTTTAAGGCCACTAATATCTGCTCGATGCCAAAGTCCCAAGATTACAACACTATGAAAATACCTGATACCGGCCATTGATATTTGATACTGGCCATAAACATTCGATACTGGCTATAGACACTCGATAATGGCCATAGACATTCGATACTGGCCATAGACACTCGATAATGGCCATAGACATTCGATACTGGCCATAGACATTCGATACTGGCCATAGATTGATTTACCTGTACTACTTAACAAATATGATATACCTAGTAAAAAATATTTTCTAGCTGCAATATTTAGATCTAGTATTCGCTATTGTAACAGCTTATGACAATATAAACAGTATTAGAATAAATATTTAGAATAGCTTGTTCACAATTCATCACAATTTAATTTCATCTAACCGTTAATTATTATAGGTACAATTTATAAGATTATTTTAAGTATACCAATGAGGATAATAAGGGTTCCGTTTTTTGCCATTAGGCTACGGAACCCTAAAAACTACATATTTTCTCCCATTAGGTGTCGCTACTGATGAGTGTTCTTAAATTTTTACAGTTCCCCATACTATTTGAGTAAATAGACACATTATTATTTTGGTTATAGTTTTCAAAGCGTTTTTTTGTGCTAAAGATCGGAAAGAAGAAAACGTAGAAAAACTTACTTTTAATAAAAACTGCCTTTTTCCAACTGACGGCTGTTTTCCTTCTCGTAACTCATCCTTCAGGTGGGATACGTTCCACGTTGCTCCACGTTTTACATCAATTTAACAAGAATTCTAGCTGGACAATATGGAGAACTGTCAAAATTTAGAAAAACTCAACAGTGCTACACATCCTACAGATACAGATAGAGATTACAGGTTGTAATTTCAATTTGATTCAATTTGAATTTGAGGAGCTCGGTGGCGCAGCGGTAAACGCGCTCGGTCTGCGATTGTTGAAGTTAAGCAACTTTCGCAAAGGCCGGTCACAGGATGGGTGACCACAAAAAAAAAAAAGTTTTCATCTCGAGCTCCTCCGTGCTTCGGAAGGCACGTTAAGCCGCAGGTCCCGGCTGCATTAGCAGTCGTTAATAACCACCAATCCGCACTGGGCCCGCGTGGTGGTTTAAGGCCCGATCTCCCTATCCATCCATAGGGAAGGCCCGTGCCCCAGCAGTGGGGACGTTAATGGGCTGGTGATGAATTTCAATACAATATTTAACTGGTGCATATTATATCAATAAATACTAAATGCATGCATGCATTTTAATACATATTTTGTATGAATAAAAAAATATGCATTTTTATTATATGGCCAGTTTTCAATGGCACATTTGAAACAATACAATAATATATTCTTCTTTCGTGTGGGTTAAGGTCGATAACGGAACTCATCAACCCTGGTGTCAGGGTTATTATTAAGCCGCCATAGGCCTCTCTTACATACGTAAGTCTAAATATACAGGGTGTTAGTGACATCGTAACGAATACTCAGGGGGATGATTCAGACCCTGATTCTGAGTTAATATCAGGTGGAATTTTTCGTCGCAAAATTCATGATTTTTTTTAGTTTTTTTTAATTATTTTCAATTCTATACTTTTGCGATGGAAAATTCCACTTGATATTAACTCAGAATAATCAGCTGAGTCATCCCTCTCAGTATTTGTTACGATGTCACTAACACCCATACCTACTTGTATGGCTACCGTATGTACTTGTGCGGGGTGTAAGTGACATCGTAACGAATACTGAGGGGGTTGGTTCAGACCATGATTCTTAGTTGATATCAAGTGGAATTTTCAGTCTGAATATTCATGAAATTTTTTGTGTTTTTTTTTATTATTTTCAGATCCATACTTTTGCGACGGAAAATTTCACTTGATATCATCTCACAATCATGGCATCAATCACCCCTCAAAGTTTTCCTTACGATGTCACTAACACCCTGTATTTAATTAGTTAATTATGAATTTCATTCAAATTTTACCATTAACAACATAACAAGTTATCTAAAAGTATCAGATATTTGATAATGATTTATTTAATTTCTGTAAACACCATCTAATTTTGTTTTAAGTTATACCTGTCTTTTTTATCCGCCGACAAGGTGACAGGCATAAAATTTATACAATACACGTCAATTTTAGGCACATATCTAAAACAACCCTCTAAAAATTCTATATTGGTCAATAACCCGACAGAATTAAGTTGATATCACACGTCAAACGGGTTGCATACCAGCGAGATACCTGTCTGATTCACCGGGTTTTTCATTCATTTAAAACTTAACAGCCGTCAATTATCCGTGCCTTTCCTTATCGGCGGATAAGAAAATGACAGGTATAAAATTTCAAATAAAATTAACCCTAGGCCATCCACCTTGCCTTGCTGAGTCGCTATTATAATTTTAGTTTTAAATACACTAAAACAAATACTCCGAGTCGCAGTATAACCCGACCGCGTTACGAAGCACCACGCGCTAATATACGTAATAAGACGATGCGTACTTTCTTAATTTGACACTATTTTATAGAATGTATATACCGCTGTGTACGAATGTATAGTTAAACAAGCGCCAAGTTTTGGCCGCATTTTTGTACCAAGCGTTTATCTACGGTAGTGGTAAATCAATGTTCAACAGGGTAGATTTGACAATCATTAGTTAAGGCCTGTGCTGGATTGGAACCTGCGACCTCAAAGTGAGAGGCAAGCGTTTTACCAACTGGGCAACCACGGCTCTTTACGTAAAGTAACTAATTTGACTAAAAGGAAACTACCCAATGATACGTACTTTCGTAAATGTCTCCACCAACCTGCAGTGGATGGTCCATAATCCGTCCTATATGAGGGGAGGCCTGTCCCCTCTATCTTCCTAACTTACAAAGCGGTCGTTGATCGATGTATCCAAGACTTGTCAGTCGTTCGAAGGTCACGTGATCAAGAAGGCGGGCTCGCATTTACAATCGTCGTCCGATTGCAACTGAAATTAAATATAATACATAATAAATACATTATTATAGCATTATTATCTTTTTTGTAGAGAATTTGACTTGTTAATGTACTAAAATAGTATAATTTATATAAGCCAATCTGTATGATAAAAACATATGACTTTGAGGAAGCGACGTAACATTCACACTGACCTTGTGGAATGTTACGGAAGTGAATTCCGGGATTTGAAGGAAACTCAATGAGTCCAAGAAGAAACGAATTTATTTACTATACACACGGCACAGCTTGCGCACAGGGCTTCGCGAACCTTGAGGAAGTGATGTAACAATAACACTGACCTTGAAGTGATGTAACAATAGCACTGACCTTGTAGTGATGTAACAATAACACTGACCTTGAAGTAGTGATGTAACCATAACACTGACCTTGAAGTGATGTAACAATAGCACTGACCTTGTAGTGATGTAACAATAACACTGACCTTGAAGTAGTGATATAACAATAACACTGACTTTGAGGAAGTGATGTAACATTCACACTGACCTTGAGGAAGTGATGTAACAATAACGCTGACCTCGAAGTGATGTAACAATAGCACTGACCTTGTAGTGATGTAACAATAACACTGACCTTGAAGTAGTGATATAACAATAACACTGACTTTGAGGAAGTGATGTAACATTCACACTGACCTTGAGGAAGTGATGTAACAATAACGCTGACCTCGAAGTGATGTAACAATAACACTGACCTTGAGGAAGTGATGTAACAATAACACTGACCTTGAAGAAGTAATGTAACAATAAAGCTGACCTTGAAGTGACGTAACAATAACACTGACCTTGAGGAAGTGATGTAACAATAACACTGACCTTGAAGAAGTGATGTAACAATAAAGCTGACCTTGAAGTGATGTAACAATAACACTGACCTTGAGGAAGTGATGCAAGCTGAGCGTCTGCGCCGGCGGGCGTTGCTCGGGCTCGTGCGTGAGGCACGCCGCGCAGAACTGCTGGCCCTCCTCGGACAAGCAGTCGGGTATGGCGGGCCGCCCGCCCATGCCCACCACGAACATTATTTGGACGTTACTGTCGTATTCTGAGAACGGCCGCTGTGGAAAATGTACATGTTGTAGACATACATATATACATAAACTCACGCCTATTTCACACCGGGGTAAGCAGAGACTATAGAATTCCTTTGCTTAGATCCTGACACACTCCTCTTCCTTCCTCCACATTCATCAATCGCTTCATACACGCACGCCGGTTCAGAGTAGATCATGTTGGAGACGTTATATAATACCCATAAATAGCATATATGTGTACTTTCAACTGCTGGGCACAATGGTCCGCATAGATTATACGGGCGATGAAGTAATATGGGCTGAAACCTTAGAGCAAGACTGGAAAGGAGTCATCCGCAGGCGTTCCCCTCTGCCCAAGTATTTGCTCATTTGGACCTTTACAACTACCTTAGTTAGCAACTGCTTGATCTTGTCACCGAGCGGTTTTGCTCACCAGTTTGTAGATAAAAGAGTCTAAATATACAGCCATGGCTCTCGTGCGTATAACCATATTATTATACATTAAGTCGAAAAGTAAAATGAGATTGATTTTCAGTCATCTTAGACTGGCTTCTATTTCTTAACATTTTATAATTTATGACCCAGTCAAATACCCTATTCACAAAGAGAAAATTAAATGGAAAAAATGCCGCCAGGTTATATTGGCCTAATGACGATACATAGATCCAAGAGAATTTTATATGGACAGGAGGAGTCTCGTCCGAGTCAGAAACTTTTTCGAATTAATTTTCCTTTTGTAAATTTCGCTAAGCAGGTGAATGCTATTAAAATAAAAGTCATTTAAATACCATATTCGTGCAATCGTATTTCACTGAAAAAACTTTACTAGTACCATTAACAAGTTAAGAAGTATTTGTTTACCTTCCCTGAAGCCATCTCAGTGACTACGCACCCGAGCGACCAGATGTCGGCGGCGCGACCGTGACCTGTCGGCTTCATGAACACCTCCGGGGCCATGTATGCTGACAAACAGAACAAGTTTCAATTTATATTATGGAGGTTGGTTGCGCCATAATTATTATATGTTTGAAATTTGATTGGTATGTTCGCGCCACTTCCTGTTCCCATCCTTTTCCCGCACATACCTATCGTCTCTGCGCGAACGAGAAGGAAGATAACGCGATAGTTCCGCGTTTCGTCGCTTGGAGGCGCTAGTAAAGAAAAAGAAGATGGCGAAAAATCCCTTGTCAACACGCACGCGCTGGTAAAATAAAACTCAAATTTCGCGTAAAAGGACATGTCCTGGTGATTAATTCGACAAATTCGCTGTTATAAGGTTTACCTCGCCGCACTGTGTCGTTTGTGTGCTTGATCGAAGTGTATTATCATCAATCAGTGTTTTATGAACCCGCCGGCTGAGGTCAGACGCGCCGCCACCAGGTACTGTGCCTTTCCTTACCCTTGCAAACTGTATTTCATTTGTTCCATATCCACAGCAGTTTGCACTAGTCCACCAGCGTGACATACCAGTTGAATTTCGAATTTATCGTAACCGCATATTCAGTCCATTAATATTTTGTTTTTACACCCGCCCAACCAGAGGTCCTTTGCTCGAGTCCCGATTTACGTTAAGAAAAAAAAAACGTTCTGTGAGATTGTCTCTAGTTCGATCAGGACATTACTGGCTGTAATCACCAGTCAACCATGTCCGAAAAATAAGATGTTTCCATGATTCGGAAGGCAACTATTTACTGAGATATTAGTCAGTCCATTTAATAAATATGTAGTCGTTACTTGAGCCAAGTCAGGGACCTTTGGCGGCTCAATAACAATCCTGCCACCAGGGTTGATGAGGTCAATAATTAATATTTTTATAGACAAATAAACTACAGGTTAGTCGTTGGTGATTATTACCATACATACATACATAAACTCACGCCTACTTACCACCGGGGTAAGCGTTTAAGGTGATGCATTTCAGTCAGCTAGGTAACGCTGCGTCAGCAGATGGCGTTACTTCTGCAGTTTTCGTATTTTTTTCCATTTATTCGTTTAGTGTTGAGTTCTGACCCAGTGAAATGTTAGGTGGCGAAATCTTACATACATTATATTTAAGTTAAGCTACAATTTTAAAGTATTTACCGCAGATATCATATTAAAACATTGCATCAAAAGTTGGTGTCATTTCAATTTGTGTACAAACACGAAGCTGTCACCCACACATGCGAACTAGGTTAGCTATTAAAAGAGATGCATAATTTGAAGTCTACTTGTAACTTCTAAATGGCGCATTTGGTAAAGCAGTCGCCGCCATTCTTAAGTTTCACGGTTCAAACCCAAGTGCATGTTTTAATTGTTTTTACTTTTTGTATTTTTTTTTACAATTGAATTTGGCGAACCCGTCTATTTGTTACGGAATTTTCAAAAAGTATCACTTTTACCAATAATATTATAATTATACAATAATGTACTTTGCACTAAAGTACCTTCCGTAATTTCCGTATTTTTTATTTTGTAAATTTCTAACAGGCATTAATCGCATCAGTGAACATGCGGCTAACTAAAAAACTACTGAACCGATTTTCATACGGTATTCACCAATGAGTAGAGTGATTCATGGGCGTGCTTTAGGGTATATAATTTATACAAGTATTTTTTTTTGTATAAAATGGTTCAAAAATGATGATGAATGTCAAACATAATTATCGTTACAAATATAGCCGACTTGGAGCTTTCGGCGAAAACGCTGCCTGAGCCCATTGAGATATAACAAAACAATGTATGATTGAATTGTTCCTTTTTTGTAGGTCTACCGAAAAGTCCACAATATGTCATAATAATTATATTGTGTATAAAGAATTGTGTATATGTATTGTATGATTTTACAAATAACGATCACAGTACAGTAATAATAAGGTAGATTTTTCCTAAATTGCGTCGGTTCAAACTTTGACGCATCGCGTTTGAAAGATGTAATAGCGCTTTAGGACGTCCCGCAAGCACGGCGCTGATGTCGCAGTATCCGCATATAATTGTTATGACTTGTCATTTAGTTCCAATAAAATCCGCGGGACTTCATACGTATGTCAGTGACAGCTGGTTATAGCATGCGGGACACTTAGCAGCTAATCGAATTCTATGTTGTTTTCGCGCCCAGTCCAGACGACTTGCAGCGCATTTCTGGACTTATATTTACGCGTGGTGTTTATTGTTAGGTTAGTTAGTTCAGGTTAGGACGTCTTTTTTTAACGAGGACGTTAAAAAAAGACGAGGCTGGGACGTATTGAAGTAGTATTTCCATATATACGCGGCCTGAAATGGGCTGTTTCGGGGACCTGAACTGGTTGCTGTCGAACTTATTATCACGTTTTCTTGATTAAAATTCATAAATAAGTCAAATAGAAAAAAGATTTTCGTTAGTTTTAGATCTGTCATGATGTCTGTGATGTTTGTTTATTATACATAAGAATTTCAAAATTTATCTTATTTTTTTTCCCAAAGGGCAAGGCAAAGGGAACTATGCCCATACAGCCATGTCTTGTGTTTTTTTTTCTTGATGATGATTAATGAAATGATGAAACCTAAGCCCCCACCCTCGGAGCAGACTCCTACTCCGAACCCCAAACGAAGTAAGCGGCTTGTTGGCGCAAAGCGAAAATAGATAGGTACACTTTGTTTATTGAAGATTCCGATTTAATAATACTATCGGGAATGTTTTCCGACTAACTTAATGTGATCATTAACCACAAAACACCACTTCGTATTGATTATTTAGATTATTCAATGAAGAAAGCAACCTTCCCATTCCCGGTCCCACCAAAAAGTCCGCGGCAAAGAGAATATAAATAAATCTGTATGTTGGATGGAAAAACAATTAATTATAAATGACTACTATTTAGGCCGGCAAATGCAACAATTTTTTTTTTTGATTTGGTTTTCCCCGAAGGGTAAGGCAAAATGAACTATGCCCATACAGCCATTTCATTTTATGTATTGATTTTTTATTATAATATATGTCCTCTTTTAAAACACGGTACTTACCCATTATTTAAAAATGTTTAAATAATATGCGTTAAAACAAAAATATTTTTCCAATATTCCTTTTCTCAGATTGTAGTATTTTTAGTTTTTATTTATTCATACAAAATCTCTTTATAAATTGTCACTGACATTCTAATTACACTTGTCAAGTAGTCAAAGCCTTTAGAGAAAAAAAACTATCACGCACACAAACTAACATTGACACCACTACACGCTCAGCAAATACACTGTAATCTGCACCACTACAAATGTAGAATTGATCAAAATTGAGGGTCTGAAATATGGTACTTCTCGTATTCGGATCCAAAATTTTTGTTAGTTTGCGAAAATAATACACCAAAATATTACTATTTATCGGTTTTATAACAATATTCCTCTATCCGTTTTCCTGTAGCACTGCATCAACTTTTGTATGGAAAACGAATCACCTTAAAGCAGGGATATGAGATCCCTTCAGTCATCCCGTGATCATGGCACTTGCAATAGAGTCGAAATATCGGGAGTCTCATATCCTTACTTTAAACGCGGTAAGAACCCGTTATTGTGTGTTTTAATTACAGAATTCCATTTCATCATCAACATCATCATCATGTCCATACTATTTAGATTTAGCGCCAATGTTCGCCACAGACGCTCTCTTTTGTAGTATGGGTAGGAACCGTAGTATATATTACGCTATTTCGTGATGTCGTCAACCGTATAAGCAGCGTTACCATTTGGAAATATTTTACGCGCAACATATTGCCCAACGTGTTGAAAGTTGGGCGGAACTTATGTTTAACAAAGTTGTCTGTCTATGCGTTTACTACACATCCGTCTACGACAACATGTCGCTAGAAGAACTAGTGTTGTAGAGCGTCACGTCTCCACTTGACAACAATTGATACCCAACTAACGATGCTTTCTAAACAAACAAGCCGCGCAACAAGCTTCAGCTGGCAACGTCACGCACTGTTGTGCAATGTTGCCGTGCATGTTGAGCATTACCTGTTGCGTTAAATGTTGCCTAGTGGATATGAGGCTATAACCTGACATATGGAAATAAGTGCCATCTAGTGGCGGAGTCGTATCATTACGAACACTGTGACAGTTAGTACAAATGCTCGCCACTGGCGCTTCATTTGCGCGCGCTTTAGCGGCAACATTCTTAGTATGGCAAGGGACCCTTTTTACATAGTATATTAGTTACTCCATAACGGCCTCCGTGGTCCAGTAGTTGAGCGTTGGGCTCACGATCCGGAGGCCCCGGGTTCGAATCCCGGTGGGGACATATCACAAAAATCACTTTGTGATCCCTAGTTTGGTTAGGACATTACAGGCTGATCACCTGATTGTCCGAAAGTAAGATGATCCGATCGGAAGGCACGTTAAACCGTTGGTCCCGGTTACTATTTACTGATGTAAGTATGTAGTCGTTACATGAGCCATGTCAGGGGCCTTTGGCGGCTCAGTGATAACCTTGACACTATGGTTGATGAGGTTGGTATTCCACCTCACAACCCACACGATAAGAAGTTACTCCATAGCAGGTACCTTGCGTGCCGACATGTCCCATAAGTTCCCCAGCGGCGGTGGTGTGGGCTCGTATCTTCACAGCGCAACCGAAGTCGCCCAGCTTCAGACAATGACCTTCGTTAGTGAGGAAGATGTTGCCACCTGCAAATATTAACAGAAAAACGTTTACGCGAATGACTAATTACTAATAGTTTTTTATAGTATAAGGGAATTTTTGAACTCTTAATATTTGCATGCTAATAATAATTAGCAGGATAGAGATTCTGTGACACTGACTTATACCATTTTGTGACTTTGTACCTATCTATGCTAAGCGAATAAATGATTTCTGATTTAAGTAAAGAAAATGTAAAAGAATTTAATTAGGAAAATTAAATTTTTCACGGCTGTCTTTCACGATAGACCGGAATTTTCGCCTGAACATAATATAATTATGGCGTCCACACATTTTGAGTATATTGTTACATAACTTCTAAACCTAATGGATTCAATCAGTGTCACCTTCACTGATTTGAACTAATCGGTTGGCGTCGTGATCCGGTAAAATCGACTTTGGGTATTTTCACGGAATAGAAAAGGTTGGATGGGCCAAGTAAGCGTAAAACGCGCGCCAAACAAGTATGAGCAAATAGTTCATACTTCAACTTTGCACTCCACTAGTCCGCAAACTTTACGACACACGGAGCTCCGCGACAGTATGTAATAATAATAATAATAAAAAAGTTTATTTAGGTAAAATCTACGACACACATTAGTGATGTTCCGAATATCCGTATCCGCGGATATCCGAGATAAAATAAAAATCCGTATCCGTATCCGTGTCCGTTACTTTTCACGCGAATCTTTTACGGATCTTTTTCAGGAGATTAAGTAGAATTATTAAATAAAAAGGCTATAAAATTCCATTCAGATTGTTTTTATTTCTTAAAATCAAATATTTGGCACCTTTATATTGCAAACATTTAGATAGATAGATCTTTATTATGAAAGCAAGATAAAATATCACTTTTATAACAATGAAATAACTAAAACTTGAATCTTTTTGTTTAAGAAAATAAAGATCCGTATCCGTATCCGTATCCGCGGATCTTTACACTAAATATCCGTATTCAGATCCGTATCCGCGGATATACATTTTTAACGATCCGGCACATCACTAGTATGTATATAAGGATAGAAAAGGTCGCCTTGTACATTATATTATAATCTGCAGAGCAAAAAACAAATATCGACTCTCATTCAAGACGATCCCTCCTTATCACAGGAACGTTAAAAACCTTAGTATGGTCGGCTTTTCAAAAAATAAAAAAAAACACTTTTGTATGCAGTATCTTACGAAAAGTGAAGATAAAATTGTAGCATCATAAAATATACATTACCGGTAAAGTGGCTATGGAATTTGAGAAGCAGAGTTGTCGTAGTTATCTATTTGCAGCAGCAGTAGTAAAAGAGAGTGGGGTTGAACCGGCGGCAACTGGGAGGTTAAAATGGCCACATCATCATCATCATCATCATCATCATCAGCCGTACGACGGCCACTGTTGGGCATAGTGAAACAAAAGATTTTTGACTACCTATATAAAAGGTAGGTAAATAGGAAAATGGTGTTATGATAATACTGATATGTTTCAGAAATTTATAAAGTGGTGTTTACCTGAAGGGCACAGCTAGATGTTATAGACCGGCGAGCATGAGACAAAGAAAACTCCCTTTGAATTTGTACAATGTATATTTTACAGTTATAATTATTACAGTACAACCATGGGCAGGTAAAAACCCTATGGAGGGAGACAGGTCGCGCTTTGGTCCGTCAGGTTAATTGTCACTCCGTAACAACCATGGGATATCACTATATTTAAAAACACTGTCCGTACACCTGTAGGCACCTCACTTACTCGAGGACCTCCGACTATCAGGCCTACCTGAGGCGTTCCGGAATACCGTACAGGTGATGAGTAGAGGCCGGCTCAGGCCAGGGCGTGCTGGACGATGGCGGCGCAGCGGGCCAACTGTTACGCAGCTGGCGGGCTGCACGTCCACCGGTCAACCTCGCAGACCTTCACCGGGCCTTATCCGGTGTGTTGACAAAAGGAGAGGCGCGGCACATCCACATGCGCGCCGCACAAAGAAAAGCTCCCACGTGCAAACAACCAAGGCAAGCTCCGCCGTAAAGAAGCTTGAAATAACTTGCCAACGCAGAAGAAAACAGTAGGAATCTTCATTCACAAAACATTGTTGAAATCATCTGATCCAATCATAAACTTCTTCTTACATTAAACTTGCAAAACGTTAGAAAATTAAAACGTTAAAACTTTAAAGAAAACAAAAACTTTAAAACGTTTAAACTTTAAAGAAAACCCCATCTGCAACAAGGAATGGCAATGATTAGCATGTGGTTCAGCTGACAGCGTGGCAATGCAACTCACGAGTGTAAAACAAAGAAAATAACTTACAGGTTCATCCGGGATAGTTGGGCATCGCTCGGATGAAACCTAAACCCACCCACTGGACCTTTGGCGATGGGATTTCAGTGATGTTGCTGAAAACAAGGACCTCGAGGTTATCACAAAGTTGGTGCAAAAATATGCACGAAGAATTGCGAGGACTCACCATCTCGGTTAAGCTGTTTATTTAAATCGAGACATCGGCTCTTGATGTCGCCGATAAATCGTGGCTTTTAATTTGCCCACATTATTGTTACGGCAGTGGAGTCTCCGGCGCTCTCGCGACGTCCCCACTTTCCATAACCTGTCTCTCAGCTCAGCCAGCTGTCAGTCTGACACACGAACCCACAATATTGCCAAACTAGAAAAAATCTACCAAACCATAAATTCGCCGAATCAACGACAACAATCGATCGACTTGTTTGATCCCAAAATTTAAACAATATAATTATAATATATCAAAAATAAATGTTGCAGATAATTTTAATATACCAAATTTTGAAGAAAATAAAATAATTAAAAATATTCGGGCCCATCGATAACCCTGCAGCGCCATCTGTGATTTCCTGCGGGTAAAATATAAAAACAATGTTATATCGTCAGAAACCACAAGATGTCGCTACAAGGCTCGTTGGTCCGAAATGCTTCGTTACAATACCCCCCTACCCACGAGAGGTTTCGAACTGGGTGAGAAACACGGCTGCCCTCAGCCATAGAGCCTGGAGCGCACAACCAGGCTAAATTTTATCAAATTTTAAAAAAAATCTGTCACAGAAGACGAGACAACAACAATTTATAAAAAAAAAACGTAACGAAGCACAAACACCAACATCTAAACAGCACAACCCTAAGCACAACAATTACCCCGACCTGTTATTCATCACCATTCATTGATCACCTTTCACTTCTTTCATATAGTAGCACCCAGTATCAATTTCACTGGGTGTCACCCACATTCATAACCCTGATGAGCTGACGACTCTCTTAGTGTCACTCGATACCCCAATTCTAAAAACAAAGACAAAAAACAAAACAACAGTTGCTAGAGGCTTATTTAAGGAGTCACTACCCGCTCCGTCGAAAAAGGAAAAAAAAAAAATGGTTAACCTAATGAGGTTTCCTATATAAATGTATTTCTAATAAATGGCTACTATAATGCCTAAAAAATGTTGACACGGGCAACATGAATAAACTATATTAAATAGTTGGCTATAATCGCCTAAACAAAAAACATAAAAATATGAAACGCTATATCGGGCGTTCATAAAAACGCTGCGTTGCAGACGCCAGTGTGTATGGGCCTTATCAGCGCACCATAAACACACTAAAAACTAAATCTATTCTAATCTATTGGTAAATGTACCTAGTTATTTTAAAATCAAAAGACTAATTAATAGTCTTTAACTACATAAAAAGATATGTGTTTGTTATAAATAGGTTGTTACTAGGTCCTAATGACACAAGTAACCCCAAAATTGTTTTCTAAATGTTATTGAATGCTAACCATGAAAAGGAAAAATTCTCCAATGAGTGACCGCAAGCTTTAAGATTCCCATTCTGCTTCGATTGGATGTCCCTATCGACAGACTCCGTGCATACTACACGCTCAAGACGGTGATGAAGATGATTATACAAAGCCCTAGCACGCATAAGGCGATGACGTTCCCTAGACTTCACTGCAGTATCAACCTTTGCCTGCAGCTCCTTCAGCTTTTCGGTGATAATTGGGAATTCGGCCTGTGGCTTCCGCTCATCGTCCAGTATTTCATCAGAGAAACCAGCGATCAGCTCCCTAAGCTGTTTCTTCATTTTGAGAACAGTATCAGCTGGTGCTTCTGCACGAATACTCACTCCATAAACCAACTCATCACGGAGCAGCGATTGTAAACAAACAGTTCGGATATCCATGGTTGTGTCTTAGTTATAATTTCAAGTTTGAAAAGAGTTCTGAAGTTAACTAAGTAAATTTATATCAAAATGTACCCGTCTGCCTCCAAAACTTATTTTCTAGAATATGTACAATATTTTCATTAAATATAGACCAAATAAATGTTATTATTACACAACATCAATTCTTAGTTTATTCCTGTAATTAACTTTCAAAACAATAAAAGAAACAACAGTGTTTTATATAAATTTTGTTTTAGGTTATGTTTACTATGAAGTAAATGTTTATTTTTAAGTTGTAATATATAAAGATTGTAAAGCAAGTTGACTACTAAATATTACTCAATAAAGTTGTTATTGACAGACAGTTCTATAAAATTATTTCCAAAAAACAAATAAGCAAAATGTTTGCCAAGCAGCGGCACAACTGTCAGTAAGTATGATGATGAAACTAAGTCACAAAATTCCAATTACAAACCATGTCCTGTTATAAATGTATTTAAAAAAAAACTAGAAAGTAATTTATTATAATTGTTTTTAAATGTGAAATTGTTTTTTTAATTAAATATGTTAACAAACTTTTATTGTTGGTAAGTTATTTTAAGTCCAAATTTTAACAAAAGCTCAATACTCATAAAAAAAAATTTGCTAGTAAGCATCAAATAAATGTTCAAAATATGGTTTTAACCCTGTAATTATACAAAAGGTTAAATAAATAATGAAAACACAAATGTAGTAGCTACTAAATATGACAATAAGCCCTGGACCACTTTGGTCTTAAATTTGGGTTTAAAACTTATTGTACAAAAAAAAGTATTTAAGTTAGGTCTCTGTATGAGGCCTAGAACCTTACTTATGCTAAGAAACAGACACAACTTAACCTAGGATGCAACATAAACACAAACAATTCACACAAAATCCCATCACTTTTAATAATAAAAAAAAAATACACTGTTTTCACAAAAAAATTTCTTAAAGTTTATGCCAACACCACTTATATACTAAAATGGTTGTACAGAGCGACAATTTCACCAAGAAGGGCGCCACTGAAACAAAATCTTTTACTTAGAGAATGGAATTCAAAGAAAACTAGTGGGCCGTTAGGTAAAGTATCACTCTGTGACATGACCATAAGATAGCACTGTTTTTAAAAATATCTTTCCGTCCATCTTGTAGGCACCTCACTTACTCGAGGACCTCCGACTATCAGGCCTACCTGAGGCGTTCCGGAATACCGTACAGGTGATGAGTAGAGGCCGGCTCAGGCCAGGGCGTGCTGGACGATGGCGGCGCAGCGGGCCAACTGTTACGCAGCTGGCGGGCTGCACGTCCACCGGTCAACCTCGCAGACCTTCACCGGGCCTTATCCGGTGTGTTGACAAAAGGAGAGGCGCGGCACATCCACATGCGCGCCGCACAAAGAAAAGCTCCCACGTGCAAACAACCAAGGCAAGCTCCGCCGTAAAGAAGCTTGAAATAACTTGCCAACGCAGAAGAAAACAGTAGGAATCTTCATTCACAAAACATTGTTGAAATCATCTGATCCAATCATAAACTTCTTCTTACATTAAACTTGCAAAACGTTAGAAAATTAAAACGTTAAAACTTTAAAGAAAACAAAAACTTTAAAACGTTTAAACTTTAAAGAAAACCCCATCTGCAACAAGGAATGGCAATGATTAGCATGTGGTTCAGCTGACAGCGTGGCAATGCAACTCACGAGTGTAAAACAAAGAAAATAACTTACAGGTTCATCCGGGATAGTTGGGCATCGCTCGGATGAAACCTAAACCCACCCACTGGACCTTTGGCGATGGGATTTCAGTGATGTTGCTGAAAACAAGGACCTCGAGGTTATCACAAAGTTGGTGCAAAAATATGCACGAAGAATTGCGAGGACTCACCATCTCGGTTAAGCTGTTTATTTAAATCGAGACATCGGCTCTTGATGTCGCCGATAAATCGTGGCTTTTAATTTGCCCACATTATTGTTACGGCAGTGGAGTCTCCGGCGCTCTCGCGACGTCCCCACTTTCCATAACCTGTCTCTCAGCTCAGCCAGCTGTCAGTCTGACACACGAACCCACAATATTGCCAAACTAGAAAAAATCTACCAAACCATAAATTCGCCGAATCAACGACAACAATCGATCGACTTGTTTGATCCCAAAATTTAAACAATATAATTATAATATATCAAAAATAAATGTTGCAGATAATTTTAATATACCAAATTTTGAAGAAAATAAAATAATTAAAAATATTCGGGCCCATCGATAACCCTGCAGCGCCATCTGTGATTTCCTGCGGGTAAAATATAAAAACAATGTTATATCGTCAGAAACCACAAGATGTCGCTACAAGGCTCGTTGGTCCGAAATGCTTCGTTACAATAGGCCTCCCCCAAAGATCTCCACGACGATCAGTCCCGCGCTGCCCGCATCCAGCGGCTTCCCGCGACCTTCACCAGATCGTCGGTCCACCTTGTAGCGGGCCTACCCACTGAGGGTCGTCCAAAATGGCCACATCTAAGTAATATTGCTATTTGACATTTGTTTGCATTGCGCACTTACTTTTCTCGTATAAAATACGCGTTAGGGCCTTTCCAACCTCCTTCTGTGGGTTTTTTGACCATACATTTTGGGCAATGTCCTTTGTAAGGAGTGCCTAGACTACTCACTCTTAATGTCCCGGTGCGCGATGGACCTTGCGTGTAGCTCCGCCACCGCGCTAACTAGCTGCTTGGTATATCGCCGCACCATGTGTTCTGCCAACGCGCCCGATGTCGCTATTAGGGCTTCCAGGGAACCCTCCACACAGAGCTCCATGAAGATCAGCATCTCCTCCTGTTGGGGGACAGGAATAATAAAACGATGTTCACCACTAATTACAGAAATAAGTTTTTTTTTTGTTCAACACGCACTGCCACTTTCTAAACACACTAGGAACGTAACGTCTATCTATACTATAAAACATAGAAAAGACCCGTAATTGGCACAAAATTATCCGTAATTGGCACAAAATACCCGTAATTGACACAAAAATATCGGTATTTGGCACAAAAATACCCGTAATTGGTACAAAAATACCCGTGATTGGTACAAAAATACTCGTAATTGGTACGGACATTCCCGTAATTGGTACAAAAATACCCGTGATTGGTACAAAAATACCCGTGATTGGTACAAAAATACTCGTAATTGGTACGAAGATAACCCTAATGACTACTTACCCTGTGCACCTCGCAGCCGTAGTACCTGACCAGGTGCGGGTGTATGACGCCCTCCAACACCCGTAGTTCATTAGCCGCCCGTTGCAGCGCCCGCCGGTCGCCCGCGCCGATGTTTAGTTCCTTCATCGCTAGCAGTTGCCCGCTTTCTGTGTTCACTACTGTGTACACCTGGGGTTAGAGAAGTTCCAGTTATATATAACGTACTTTTTCTTCTTCAAGTATGACAGCTATTGTCCATAATTTGGAACGACAAAAAAATGAAGTTACAGAGTGTTAGTAACACCGCAACGAATACTTTGGGGCATGATTCAGACCATGATTCGGAGTTGATACCAAGTGGAATATTCTGTCGGAAAAATTTATGAATATTCTGTATCAGTAATCCTGGAATGGTAGATGTAAGTGTGGAAATATACAGGGTGTCAGTGACACCGTAACGAAAACTTTGGGAAAACGAAAAATTCAGACCGTGAGTGAGTTAATATCAATTTGGTATTTTTTTAAATTATTTTCAGTTCCATTTGGTGACTTAAGTTAGAATTAGATAGATTTTTTTTTACACATCATTTATGTACAAAAACAGTGCACGTAGGTAGGTAGGTACTTACGTACGGAATCTAGCGACTGTTCGCTTTGTTAGATTTACATTGCGCTGCAACAAAAACTAAAAATCTTATCTAAACATTTCCGACAAGCAAAACACCTACCGTCGTTTTTAGAACAATCAAATAGACATTCATTTTTTTCGTTACGGTGCTGTTAACATCCTGTATATAAAGTTACCTTCCCAAAGGTACCAGCGCCGATCTTCAGCCCTCGCTGCCACTTGAACTTGAGTTGTCGCAGTTTGGGCTCGTAGCTGTCCACCTGCGCCTCCACCACGCGCCCCACTGACCGCATGTCGCGGAGTTTCTCGTCGCGAGCGAGGTCTACTTGACGTACTGCTTCTAGCACGCGGGCGCTGTGTTCTGAGGGAATATAAAAATAAAATTCTCCAACGAGTTGCACTAAACTTTCCCTCAATCAGCGCTTATCGCTATCGACCCACCAAGGTCGATTAATACTTTCAAATATTATCCCCTCAGACGACATCCTGAGCCAAGGTTCGCGCCCAAGTGAGCATTCCTCAGGCCTGTTGTTTTAAATTTTGTAGCAGGTTACAATGTAAATCCTTTGTACCTAAGTCAACGTCTTCATTATTTTGAAACAGAAACAGACAAATAATCTCTTCCAAGCAGCTTTAGGTCAACAACATTATTGTTATTTCTTTTTCACTTGCTTAAATGTATTTTAAAGGATTACGTATGTTGTGAGGATATATGACAGGGCTGCTTCACCATCTACACCTTCTACCGCCGACCCTCAACTAAAATGGCAGTCATGCGGCCGCTACTCCCGCTCTCACATTAAACTTTGCAGCCATTTTGAAAGCTGTCACAAAACGCTCCTTAAATCATCTGACAAATATGTAATGACCTGGGAAGATGATGTGCGGTGAAGTACCAAATCAATTTTCTGTTGTCTGATGTTTATCCTTAGACAAAAGTCACACTTACGCGCAGGGTCGTGCGGCTGGAAGTCCAGTACGGGCTCGGGCTCCGCGGGCGGCGTGGGCGGCGCCGGCGCCGGCCGCGTGAGCTGTGGGGCGCTGCCCGTACTCGGGAGGGGGCTCTGCAAACATCCATAGTAACCTTATGGCTCAGCCCACGGAATAGAACAAAGAAGTTGGAACGGCCAAGGGTACCACGCGCGCCATACAAGTATGAGCAAATAGTTCATACTTCCTCTTTACACTCCACTCGTCCGCAAACTTTACGACGCACGGAGCTCCGCGAAAATACATTAAAAGATGTCTTGTGCATTATAACAGGGCAAGAAGTCAAATAGACTATCATGCAAGAAGATCCCTTCTTTTCACAGGAAAGCTAAAAACTATAGTATGATCGGCTAATTATCAAAAAAATACTTTTGTATTTAGTATCGCACGAAAAGTAACGATAAAATAGCAGCGTATCACATAAAATATACATTGTCGGTAAAGCGGCTATGGAATTTGAGAAGCAGTAGAGCTATCGTAGTGTATCTTATAATACATATATAGGAATGGTAATTTGAATAAAACGGAACGTTAAGGTGTGTGAAAGAGAGAGCGATGAGTGAGCGAGAGAGAAGAGAGGATTGCGGAATGACAGGGAATGGCCGTCGGTTGTTTTTTTAAGTCGAACATATACATTACATACACATACTTAAACTGCCTATATACGTCCCACTGCTGGGCACAGGCCTCCCCTCAATCAACCGGAGGGGGTATGGAGCATACTCCACCACGCTGCTCCACTGCGGGTTGGTGGAGGTGTTTTTTACGGCTAATAGCCGGGACCAACGGCTTAACGTGCCCTCCGAAGCACGGAATCATCTTACTTTTTTTTTCGGACAATCAGGTGATTCAAGCCTGAAAAGTCCTTACCAAACAAAGGACAGTCTCACAAAGTGATTTCGACAATGTCCCCATCGGGAATCGAACCCGGACCTCCGGATCGTGAGCCTAACGCTCCAACCACTAGACCACGGAGGCTGTGTGTGTGTTAGTCGAACATATAAAATTTATAAAACCTGAAAATGAACAAGTTAGTATAGAAAATATAATCGTTTTCCATCGTGCCCTGTCCAACACTTACATGTATTCTTGGCCTCCTTTTGGGGTGGTGGTCGGGCGTGGAGCTGACGCTATCGAAGCAGCGCTGTGGGTTCCGTGACCCTATCACGTGGGAGATGCATCCATCCATTTTTCGCTTTAAGTCCTGGCATTAAAGATAATTTTATTAGGCTTTTTGATAATGCTACACCAGTGATCCATATACGGGTCATGACGGACAAGCTCCATACGTGCGTGACCCATACATGGGTCACTAAAGAACGACCAGGTACGCACTAAGGGCGGGTGCTGCACTTGGATCCCGGGTAAGTTAGCAAAGGTTGAAGTAATATGCGGGACTTACAAGGAAGTCAAAACATTTTCTATGGGGACTGTCAACGTGTTAGTCGCATGTGGTTAGGACATTACAGTCTGATTACCTGATTGTCCGAAAGTGAATTGATCCGTGATTCGGAAGGCACGTTAAGCTGTTCTCTCGGTTACTATTTACTGATGTAATGGTCACGAGTATTAATATCACACTACACACACTTACACACACACACACTACACTTACACACACTACACTTACACACACTACACTTACACACAATACACTTACACACACTACACTTACACACACATACTACGAAACGTACACTTTGAAACCATGTCATGTCATTAAATGTCAAATATGATAGTGCGACAGGGTTCTAAAGTGGGTGCATGGTACCCATGATGGTGGGTGCTCATGACTGTACATAGTCGTCACGTGAGCCGTGTCAGGGGCTTTCAACACTAGAGTTGCTGAAGTAGGTTGTCAACCTCACAACCCACACGATAGAAGAAAATCACATCAAGCAAAGTGTCTACAAATATTTATTAAAAAGAATAAATACATAAATAACTTACATCAAATTCTTCTTCAGAGAGATGTCTCGTGTTGCACGGGTCACATGCCAACATTAAGAACTCCAATCCTTGACAGGCCCATCTGAAATATTTATTTTTTTATGTTATATATCGTCACTCGAAGGGCAAAATTAAGGAAGCTGCGAAAACCGTATACTGATAGACACAATGAAAAAGCAATTGAATCTTACGTTGACGTCATCTAAATCAGGGCCTTTCCAGGCTTCGTTCTTTAAAAACCATATAGATAGCGCTGTAAAGATTTTCCTTGTTTTAACCTTTTAATTTCATGGATAACAGACATATTATGCATCATTTATCTCTGTTTTTGGGTATAAAGTATAAATAACGACCCTTTTTATTACACCCGGGCACAATAATAATTACCTGTTGGATAACTATTACTCTGATCAAAATAAAGGGAAGCAATAGAATATAATTCAATAGGTACGGTCACGAGCATTAATATGTATACACTTTGGTACCATGTCACATTAACTTTTTTGACAAATTGAACTGTAAGTCTCACTAAATGTCAAATATGTTAGTGCGACAGAGTCCTAAAGTGGATACATTATATTGCTCATGACTGTACGTAATGTGACCCAATATCAAGCAACATTTTTTTTTTTGTTGCACAGTATGAATCCAGATATATACAAATATTTATCTATATGTATTATTAATAATGACCTTAAACTATAAATATCTCAATTATTTTATTTTAATTATTTATATAGAATTCCCGGCATATTTATTTTATCCATCACCTTTCTGATCCTTTTCCAAATTCCGTTCCTTGTTTTTCCTACTAATCCGTTTCCCTAACTTTGTTTGTGGCAAATGCGCAAGCCGCGCGAAGCCAAAATCTAAGAAAAAAAAAACAATTATTTTTATACACTTATATGCTTTTGCCATAACATTGTATTTTTAGTAGGTAAGTATCACGTAAAATCTGGACAGAGCCATCTATACTATTTTTGGGGAACGTAGCCTGGAAAGTTCCTCATTGGATAAATGGGTAAAAGGTTATTATAAAAAAAAAAAACAAAAAAAAAAACTTTAAAACATCTCTTTAAATAGCCTTTTGGCGCCGACGTAATTTAGAAATATTCGGAGGTATGTGACCTAATCGGTATTGGGCTGGTTTTTCCTTCGCGGGTTGGAAGGTCAGACAGGCAGTTGCTTCTGTAAAAACTTGTCCTGTCAAATCTTCAGGTTAGGTAAGCGGACCCTGTGAAAAGGGGATAATGCTAGGGGGATGATGATGAGGCGTAAGTATTTACATTAGTGGATCGTACGCGCAGGCAGGTGATGTTATGTTTATGTTGGGCTCCCGATCCGGAGGTCCCAGGTTCGAACTTGGGGACATGATGAAAGGAGATTATGCAGAATTATGATTACAATCACCTAGGTCTCAACCCGCGGCCCGTCTCACACCGCTCCACGACAAACTGCATCCAGCACTTGGCAAACTCCACCACAGCCCTGGCCACCCTCTTGGCCCACTCCTTCTCCTCCTGAGAGATGGTGACCTCTCCTCCACTTCGTAGCTCCACTGGCTCTTCTTCTGGTTGCGCCTGCTTACCCGTTAACAGGAGTTCTATGCTTGACTGGCAGAGAAAAAGAAAATATTTCGTTATATTTTCTACTCTTTATATAACACATAAGTAACATAGCGATTGTTTTAGGTTTACGCGGTTATTAACATAATTAAAACACATAATAACGGGTCCTTACCGCGTTTAAATCAGGAATATTGGGAGTCTCATATCCCTGATTTAAACGCGGTAAGAATCCGTTATTATGTGTCTTAATTACAGCATCACGAGTGTACGGGTTTAATTTGATGTGGAATAGATAGTTTGAGACCCAGGAAAGGATGTAAGATAGTTCTTACATCCATACATAAACTCACGCCTATTTCCCACCGGAGTAAGCAGAGACTATGGAATCCCATTTGCTTCGATCCTGACGCACTTCTCTACACTCACTCACTTCACACTCTCCCCCTCCTCCTCTTCTTTTTTCCCTACTCTTTTTTTCTTCTTTTTACTTGGTGGATAAAAATGTGTTGCACGCGATAAGAAAACTCCATAGTGACGGAATCGCGTGGGGAAAGCTAGTAATAATAATCGTATGGGGGGTAAGTCTGTAATAGTAGTTATAAGGGTGGTATTAATAAACGAATCTCAGCTGAGACTGCCCTCAAGATCATGATTAAGTCTCTGTTTTTGTATGAGAACTGTCACATTGACATGAACTTGAGATCAGTCTCGAAACTGAGATTAGTTTATTAATGCCACACTTAGTGTGGGTGTTGGTGACACCGCAACGAGAACTTTAAGGAATGATACAGACCTTGATTCTGACTTGATATCAAGTGGAATTTCTTGTCCGAAAATATATATATATATTTTAATTATTTTATAATAATCATGACTTTTGCGACGACGGAATATTCCAGTTGATATCAACTCAGAATCATGGTCTGAATCATCCCTTAAAGTTTTCGTTATGGTGTCACTAACATCCTGTATACAATAAATGGAACAAACTAAACAATACATCACCTGATGGTCTTCGGACAGGATGGGATCAAACAGTCGGTCCTCAAACAGATTGCTCTCAGCGTCTTCTATCACGCTGTCTGAACGGAACAACTTGACGCGACCACTCTTTGGTGGAGAAGAATTGACGTTGAGGGGGCGACGGAAGCAGAGCGGCTGGCGGGACGGGTCGTGGACAAAGCGGTGGAGTTCCTTGTGGAGCTGGAACCGTGGAGAAAGATTTTTGGTCATTTTGTACAGAATAGGTTAGTTACCAAATAGTCAAACCAGTTGCTTTTTAAATTTATTTTGCAACCTGTGACGTCATAGAAAAACGTGATAAAATGTCGGACTTATTATTACGTTTTTCTTATTTAAAAATAGAAAAAAGAAAATGTTTTTCGTTAGATTTAGACGTGTCCTTATTTAGTAATCATAATTTCATAATTTATCTTGAACCTAGTTAGTACACGACCCAATTAGAATCATTTCTTCAACGTAATTATCATGGATAAACTTGTTGAAGGTGAATTTAACATTTTAGAATCCACGTCATTTCGCAAGGTGTTATGTCTGCGAAGAAATGACAAGAAACTGCAACAGCAACACGTCTTTGAAATCAATAGGTATACAATACATTACAAGTTACGTAATAACTGGAGGAACACATTTAATACCAGACGAACTGGGCACACCTCGGACACTTCATAAAAGCCCATTCTTACTGTGTGGCGCCTTACGCGTAAGTGTGAGCGAGACAGACAGCTAGCGCGCTCCCCCTTACTCCTTAGCAATTTACGGCCATTTAAGACTAAAGCAAGACCCAGAGGGGGTGAGGTTGGCGCCTGATACGAATAGGGGCGGGGCGGAGAGTTACGTAGTATTCTATTCTTTATTCTATGAGAGTGGTTCTTCTTCTTCTATCGTGTGGTTGTGAGGTGAATTACCAACCTCATCAATCCTGGTGTCAGGGTTATTATTGAGCCACCAAAGGCCCCTAACATGGCTCATGTAACGACCGGGACCAACGGCTTAACGTGCCTTCCAAAGCACGGCTCATCTTACTTTTTGGACAATCAGGTGATCAGCCTGTAATGTGCTAACCAAATTAGGGATCACAAACTGATTTTTGTGATATGTCCCCATCGGGATTCAAACCCGGGGGCCTTCGGATCGTGAGCCCAACGCTCAACTACTGGACCACGGAGGCCGTTATGAGAGTGGTTAAAACTCCCTTAAAGGAAATGGTATTGGATTCTCCGCTCCTTTATTGATGTAGTATTCTATGCAAAGCACACACACACAAACAATGGCATACAGACATGTTTAAATAAGATTGTTACTCTTAAAAATTATTAGAAGTAAAACACAAAACAGTCACAATATTTAAATAACATAAAATAATCAAAAGTACACATATAGATACAGTGCAAATTGTGTGAAATAAACAAAAAACAACATTGAACAACACATACTTAAAACGAATTCTAGTGCAAACAATATTATCACGAGATGTTCAATATGGTCAAATCCAAAAACATCCAAATTCCGTTACTTATTTCTTTGTAGTGTGATTGCCACAAATATTGAGGATCTTCTCTCGTGTGGGTTGTGATAATGACCGACATCATCAACCCTGATGTCAGGGTTGCTATTGAGCCGCCAAAGGTCCCTGATATGAATATTAATGTTAACTTGTTATTCATCCCTTATGCTTCATCTTTAACAAAATCCCGTCACCAAAAAGCAGAGCCTAAACCGCCCATTCCAAGCAAGAGTCCTACCATGGGATTGAAAGACTCATTGATAATAATGGTCTCAGGCCTTCTTCGCCGCCCGAGGCCGAGGTCGGACGCCTGCGGTCTCACCGGCTGCAAGGACGCCGGTCGTCTTCTCGTGGTCTTTTCCTGAACTAACTCGAAGGGTCCTTGCGCGAACCTGTATAGCTCCTTGTGGAGCTGAGGACAACATGCAAACATGGTGCTGCGTGCGGTTATGATTCATAAATAAAAATAAATAAAACAGAAGTACATCTACCGGAATAACACCTATACCACCTTACATATAAAAAATAACCAGGGATGATTGTTTTAAGTATTTGACAGCCAAGCAAAATTGAATCCGATTATAATTTAAAAAAAAAATATTTATTTTATAAAATTGATTTGTACAATTTGGGTTTGGGTTTAACGTGGTAACGCGGCAAGCGTGATGGGGACCTTTGCGCCCGGATCCACCCGCGGGGGCTTATTTGACTAAATAGATTGTTATTGTCTATTTTATATAATGTGTATTTTTGTTTTGACTGTAATGTTTATTACGATAACAATTATTTGGGTTTACAATTTGGGTTTACACATGATTGCACAAATTAATTGTTAAACCCTGAGTCCCAAACTAAGCTTAAGCCTGTATCTTGGGAATCAGTGTCTTACATCAGCTAATTATGAGACAGGAAGTGTGATTGACCATTTGAACACTAATAAGTACAAACCAGAAAAAAAAGGAATAAAAACCAGATACAATAGAAATACAAAATCATCATCATCAAGAATAGTTGTACCATTGTGTGTGCCGTTTGAGCGTGCGTGTGTATGTCATGTGTTCATACAATTCGACTGAACTTTGCTTCGCTGTCAAATTGCTTAAACCCACCTTCATCCCTGGTTTATTTTTTATCTGTAAAGTGGATATAGTTTTCACTAATACAGCTGGCTCGACCAATACAGACGGCGATATAGCTCACCATCTATCACGTTGGTCTAACAGAAAGCTCGGTGAAGTGTGGGGTTATTATTGGGTCATATGGAGATGAAGACAGTAAATATAGTTGAACGTAGCCATTACTCGCGGCGCAATATACTAAAGCATATATGCTCCATAGCCCCTCCGGAGCACATCCAGCATTGAGACGTAAGCTGATTCATCATCATCAATTTAAGAGCCACGCTCTTGTCGGTGTAGCATTTTCCATTCCAGTCTATCAAAAGCCAATTCCTTGACTTCCCTATAAGACACGACGTTAAAATTTTCTTTAATCTGTTCCATGTAAGCTCTTCTTGGTCTTCCCCTTCCTCTCAAACTAAGCTGGTTATATTATGTTAAACGTTTATACATTTTTGGTCAAGTTTAAAGTTGGAATTCGTGCTGTTATTAATATAAGGATAATACATGCGTTAAATAAGATATTACAGAATAGTTGGTAACTTTATAAGATAAGTAAATTAAGTAAATATAAAGAACTGGGGAGTTAAAATAGCTACATCGAAGCAATTCATCTAAACAAAGCAATATTGCTATTTGACATTTGTTTGCATTGCGCACTTACTTTTATATGCGCTAATGTCAAATTGCAGAAAATGCTTTTTTAGATGAATTACTTCGATGTGGCGTTTTTAATCCCTCTGGTCTTATAAATTAGAATATAAAGCGCTTCGTGCGTATTGGTGGCATATTCACAACGAATAGTTGAACCTTCTGACGCCGTCTAGCGTCTGGTCGAACGTAGATGGAAAGGCGTGAGAATGATATTGTCATCATGTGGTTCACCAGCCTGCTTCTCAAACGGGGAACGCCGGTCTGAACCTCGGTACCGATTTTACCAATGAGTTACTAATTTATCTTTAATGCAGTTTTCACTAACACAGTTGGCTCGACAACTATAGCCGGCGATACGTTTTCTACCTATCACGTTGGTATAACAGCTTTCTGGTGAGGTATGTACTTAGTGTATCTTGAGACAGATGTACCTCAGTTTCCAACTAGTCAAATCAGTAACTTTTTACTAAACGCCAAAACATGAAATTACTATGGAATTTGTTTGATAAAGCACACTGTGACGTCATAGAAAACTTGACAAAATGTCGGACTTATTATTAAGTTTTTCTTGATTAAAATTCTTAAATAAATTAAATAAGAAAAAGAAAATGTTCTCCGTTACTTTTAGATCTGTATTTATTTAGTAATCAGAATTTCATAGTTTATTTTGAACCTAGTACACGATCCAATTGTGAGTGTATGTATCATAAACATACATAAAAATAGTAATAAAGACAAACAAACCTCAAATCCAAGCTTGTAAATCTGCAGCATGAGCTCTCGTACGCGCGCCATGATGATCTCGAGCGAGTCGTAAGGAATGTCGTCCGCCCGCCCGTCCGGGCGAGATTTCTCCAGGATCAGCTTCGTCTGGTGGACGAGCAGGTCGCGGATCCTCATCAGACTTTCCTGCGGGGTGCAATGGCGTATTAGTTTATACTGATGATGACGACGATTAACCTCCTAATTGGCACGAGAGTCAAACTAGTGGGGTTTGGATTTTAAAAGGAAACTCATAGATGGTTCGGTTTGTAAAAACTATTTTATAGAACGGTCACGAATACTAATATGTATACACATTGAAACCATGTCACATCAACTTTTTTGACAAATTAAACCGTAAGTCACATTAAATGTCAAATATGGTAGTGCGACAGGGTTCTAAAGTGGGTGCATGATATTGCTCATGACTGTACATGCAATATGTTCATACTGTGCCGCAAGGGCTGAAAAGCCGCAAAAGTTTCGCCAAGTGTATGTCGCCTTTACATGATGATGACCGCTCCAAGGAAAGATGCAGGATTTGGCAGGAACGGGTACACCTCCCAAACCTCTTTGTTTCGCCGTCCGAGAGACCTCCGCCAGGTCTTGATTTGCCTTGGCTTACCTGGAAGTCTAAATAGACTTCGGACTCAGGTGGGCCGAAGTAAGGACAATTTGTTCAGGTGGGGTTTCTCGGATGGTTCGGACTTAAAGTGAAAGTACGGCACTGTTCCCCAAACGATGGAACATCTTACATCGTGTCCTGCGATGAGCGCTGCAGATAGCGCCATACTTGTTGCCAAGTTTTGGGCCGATACTATTTAGTTTGCCATTGACACTATAAGAAGAAAAAGATGGAATATGGTAGTAAATAAATAAAAATAAAAAAAAATAAGTATAGTATACTTGCTCGCTGCGTGGTATATGCCGGTGGCGGCGCCCAATACTCACAAAGATGTGGTCCCGCTGCGCGGTGTATGCGGGCGGCGGCGCCCGCTGTAGGCGCGCGGCCAGCGCCCGCGCCCACTGCGCGGCGTGCAGCGTGGGCTCGCGCTCCGCCGCGTACACGTGCTGCACCGCGCGGCACATCGCGTACACCCACTGCCTGGGGACAGCCGCACTTGGAACACGTACTTATACCAGAGAGAAACATACTTATACGTAGTTAGGTATATGGAAATCATAATATTGTACTCTATACAGGGTGTTAGTGACGTTGTAACGAAAACTTTGAGCGATGGAACACCCGCCCCGACGAGCTCTGACCTGGTGGGTTAAACAAGCTAGTAGTGTCAGTACTATTCTGAGGCGGAGGACGGAAGTCCTAGGCTTTGAAATACTCTACTCTGGGCGCTATCCCACTCGCGCCAGACAGAGTACTGCGCCAACCAATGCCCTATTTTTCCCTAAAAAGTAGCATGGAGAATGCTACACCGACAAGAGCGTGGCTTTATTGGTATGTAAAACATACAAGCAACTTACTTGTCGTCGGTCCCAGCCTTGCCAAACTCATGGAGTTGTTCAAACTTCTGCTTGAACTGTGTGTGCAGTCGATCCAGTTGGTTGCACGCGATTTCGCTGCAAAACAATAATTATTAATATACTACGAAGTTATTAGTGAACCGCCAAAGGCTCCTGACATAACTCATGTCATAGAAGTCAGTAAGTAGTAACCGACACCTCGACACCAAGGTTTGATGAGGTTGGTAAGCCAACTCAAAGAACATTGTACTACGAGAATTATATATTATTAAGCGCTCGATTGTATCCTCAAGTAAAACAAATGATTGATGGATTAAAATATGATTGATGTAAGTCTCGCGTTTTCCGAACAGGGCTGTCACGGATTCTTCGACATCGATAGTCTAGATTCCATTTTAGTTTTACCCTACTTTAAAAATGGGCATAGAAAAAGAACCCCGGGACAGAATCTGATAGAACTTTGCCAGAATCATAGGGAGAACATAAGCTTTGAATACATATAAGTCTCATCAGTGGAGGCTCTTGGACCAGATTCACCCATTCTCCTTTATCTGGACACTGAGAAATTAAGAAGCGCCAGGTTAGCATGGTATGTATGAATGTGGATGGATATGGGGATAGGAGACGACCCAAGAAAGTGTAGATGAATTGTGTGAAGAAGGATATGTGTGTGAAAGGTGTGAGTACTGAAACGACGACTGAGATGAATTCAAATTCAAAAATATTTTTATTCAGTAGTTAACATAGTTACACTTTGAATTGTCACTTTTTACATGACAAACGTCTCATCCGCCTGAAACTACTGCAGATTTTCACAACCTGTATAGCCGGGGAAAAGCAGCTGCAACAAAAGCCTCGGCACTTGGAATGGAAGAGGAATACATCTTGTGCCGATCCCACTTAGAGTGGGATAAGGGCAGGAGGATGGTGAATAATCTACCATCACCCTGGAATATGTAGAGGCTGAGGAGAAGTGACAACTTCAGTAGGCCGGAGTGAGATGGTGGCTGAGTTCGAATAGGGACCCGGACCTACGGGGTATAACGTAGAACCCTTGCCCAGAGATACGGGTGAAGACCTCAACTGTTGCAGAAGCGAAGAAGGGGCAAGTCACAGGGACAGCAACCTGGAACCTGACAGAGGGCAGCAGTAACTGTCAGTACTATTCAGAGGCGGAGGACAGGAGTTCTAGTATGGCTTTGTAATAGACTACTCTGGGCGCCATCCCACTTGCGTCAGACAGAGTACTGCGGGGCGGAAGGCAAGAGGGAAACCACTGCCCTAATTTTCCCTAAAAAGTAGCATGGAAATTGCTGCACCGACAAGAGCGTGGCTCTTAAATTGTTGATGATGATGATGAGGCGAAGTGACACTAGGAATTCTTCAACTTGAATTTGAGTTCTGGAGTGAGACTCACGTGAACGTAAGAGGCGCGAGGCGGGCGGCGCAGCGCACCCTGCGAGCGAGCCTGGCCGTGAAAGTCCACTCGGCCTGCAGGCAGCTGCGCGGCATGGCCTCCACCGCTGACATTGTGCGCAGGTACGACAGGTATTGCTGGGAGAGACATGATAAATTAATATCGTTTATCTAAATAGTCACTGTGGTTTTGTGGTTCACTGGCTTGCTTCTCAGACCGGGAGCTGCGGTTCGAACCCCGGTACTGGACTTTCACCAATGACTTAAATCTTTTCAGTTTCACTTAGCAGTTTCACTAACACAGTTGACTCGACCATTATAGGTGACAATACGGCTCACCACCTATCACGTTGGTCTAACAGAAAGCTCGGGAGGTGTGGGTACTGAGTTCATCTTGCGATGGATGAACCTCTGGCTGCCCCAAATGGGATATAGTCGTGAGCTTATATTATGTTTATGTTTTAAATAGGCAAGAGGACAATCTGGTCAAATGAGATATTTCTTATGAAACGTGAAAACGATTAATTTACATTTCTTCTTTTATCGCGTGGGTTGTAAGGTGAATTACCAACCCCCGAAGAAGAATTTCTATGGAATTTGTATAGAAATACAAGCGTCATGTCATCAATAAACTTGGTCAAATGTGATACCCTTTGTCAGCGCCACCTTGTCTTACCTTGAGCACAGTCTCGACAGTGTTGTCAAAGGTCCTCACTATGAGCAGCAGGTCCCTCCTGGCCGCGTCGTCTACCGCCTGGCCTGTTAGCGCCACCTCTATGTTGCGCGCGAACGCTGCGCGCGTCTCCGTCGCTATGTCCAGACCTTCCTTGAGCTCGTGGATCAGCTGGAAATGACAATGTTTAGTTGGTTATACTTTTTTCACTGCACAAACCTCCCCTCGATCAATTGGAGGAGTTATGGAGCACGCAGCTGCACGTTTTTGAGCGCGGCACCAACGGCTTAACGTCCCTCCCGAAGTACGGAATTATATTCCTTTTTCGGAAAATCAGATGATTCAAGCCTGCAAAATTCTTACCAAACAAAAGATAATCTCACAAAGAGTCGAACCCGGACCTTCTGATGGTGATTCCAACGTTTAACCACGAAGGTTGTTACATACAATATATTTATTCTCAGGTCTGACTATATGGGCTCACCCTACGAAACAGTAATAAATAATTTCTACGTCGTGAAACTTTAGAGAAGGCTACTCGCATTGCAACAAAGTATCTGGTTGACTTCGTATAACCCGTGGGAAATAACTAGTCCCATCGCTAGTACGCTATCCCCGACGCGAGATGTCTCTTCAATTCGCATGGGTTATCCCTGTACCTGTTTGACAGTGAGGCAAGAGGGTGCCTGCGGGCGGTCCTCGAGCCGCAGCGACAGGTAGTCGTGGACTGCCTCCATGCAGATGGTCGCCAGCAGCAGGAAGTGCGGCCGGTACGACGGCAGGCCCATCGACATGCACTCAGCGGACCAGCAGCCGTACCTGTACACAGGGTAATGTTAATACAGATACAGAATCATGGTAAAAAGAATAGAAATTTATATTGGATATTGGACGACGTTATATCAAAGGATGATGAGTCAAAACGTCCCCCTCCACCAACAGATTCCAGACATATCTCATTCGAAGCGCCTTAGAGAGTTGATATTTTAGTTATACTCGTATAGCGACTTTCTTCAAATACGCGGGGTTTAGCCGGAATTCGGGTTTTTAAATATGATTTTGGGTACCTCCTAGTACCTCATTATTTCAAGTTTTCAACCAACAAATTCCACACATATCTGAAGCGTCTGCGAGTTTATATTTCTAAACTCCATGGATTTTAAAGCTAAAACTAATTGGTAGTCTTTTTATATACTAATTAAACTACTTACACAATATAAGTATCTGTTGGAAAGGGGGACGGGACTCATACAATTACGGTTATTATCCTTTGTTTTCGAATTCATGTTTGAATCATAAATGATTATCACGTGCTCAACGATGAAGAAAAACATCGTGAGGAAACCCATATTCCCGAGAAATTCATTTCGGGAAGTATATCACCCAACCTGTATTGGGTTGGTTTTCCCTTCGCGAGTTGGAAGGGCAGACAGGCAGTCGCTTCTATTAAAAACCGGACCTGTCAAATCTTCAGGTTAAGTGGAACCTGGAAAAATGGGATAATGATAGGGAAATGATGATGAATAGAATAGAAAAAGTTTATTATAAAAGGACGCCACTCACAAAAAAAGACAACAACATCATATCAAATTTCCACTAAAACAATATATGATTGGACGGACCATCCGAAGTGATGTCAAATAAAGAGTATACTCGTATCTTACCGTCGTAACTCGTACATCTTCTTCGCCTCCTCATCTTGAGGGTCAATCTTATCAAAATCCTCTTCTTTCGTGTCTTCGAATACTTCTTCATTCTCTTCTTTGCACGCGTTTAGAGTTGTGCCCTGTACATATAAACTTGTTGAAGGTCAATACATTATTTAGTCTACGTTATTCGCAACCTGAGGAGAAGAAATGTCAAGAAACTGCAACAGCAACACTAAATCTATGTTTAATAATTTTTCTTTAACATAGACTTGAATAGTAATAGAAGGATAAGATAAGATATTTATTGCATTCCTGTGTTATTACAGAGGTCTTAAAAGTAGAGGAAAGTACAAACAGTCCACACAAGTAGGTTTACTTAACTGAAATTTAAGTAATACATAATGAAAATAGAAAACTGAATAAAAATAATAATTGTTAAATTATTTTTTTTACGTACATTTATCAATTAGTACCTAACGGATTCGTTAAAAAAACTCTTGCAGCGTATAGTACGACTTTTTATTAAGAATTTTTTTAACGACATTTTGAATAGATGTATTTTGTCTATTTCAAGGATAGTGAATGAAATGTATTAATAGGTAATAAAGGAAAATTATTGGCTTAGGCCTGTACCGGGATATGAACCTCCGACGTCAAATTGAAAGTCAACCGTTCTTCCAATTGGGATACACTGATTAAAACATTCGGCGAGCATTGGTTCTAAATCTAAAATGTATGGAACGGACCGGATATGACAGAAGTCATAGTACACTCACGTCAGGTTTCTCCAACGTCATCAGAACTTTATCCAGCACGCGACTGCGCATCTTCTGCATGAACTGCATACATCGCCGCACGCCCTGCGTCTTCAGGATCTCGTAGTGATATGATCTGTTGATAAATACAGTGGGGTCATAAACTTTGGTATACGACGATTATTCTGAGAAACACTTCTTTGACACGTTTGCTCCAATTGGGTACTTGACAGTTTTTAGATAAGTATTTTAAAAATTACAAATGCTTATTTTATTCCTATTAAAAAAATATTTTAAAAAAAATATTTTAATAAAAATATTTTAATAAAAATATTTAAAAAAAAATATTTTTTTTCAAGTTTCGCGCGAAAGCGGTCGTTTACAAGACATTTTAACCAGTGACGTCACATTCCAATAAACAAAAAATAAAATAAATATGTGACGTCACACGAAGCTCAATCATGGCAGCCTGTGTTTGGGACTTGTAATACACAGATAAAATATCGCATTACTCTGAAACAAAGCAATATTGCTATTTGACATTTGTTTGCATTGCGCACTTACTTTTTGTGCAAATGTCAAATTGCAATGTTACTTTTTTAGATGAATTGCTTCGATGTGGCGTTTTTAAACCCTCTGTTCTGTCAGATTGGTCGCCAGCTCCATCCAGCAGTATAGTCGCCCTATGAAACCACTCACCTGTATATAGAGACTTGACACTTGTCAAGCAGCTTGAGGTTGGTGAGGTCCTCGAGGCTGCCGATGTGGAACACGGAGTCGGTGTGGCTGCTGACGTCACTCTCTGGTGATGACGTGTACCCGCTCTCGGTGGAGGCTACAGTGTCCGCTGTGCCGTAGCGAGAATCTGATATCACTATCTCGGGCGTCTCCGGTCCTGTTTGGTCTGGGAAGGAAAAAGCTCGTGGTATTTTCCCCGTCGCAAGTGTGGAAGAGTTGGTGAAGAGGCATAGAATGAAGAACAATCCATCTACGGACAATTAGGTGTCGGCGGGCATTTCATCCTTATGTTGTGGATATACCACCAATCTGCACTAAACGTTTCGTCTCTTCCTTTTTGATGCGGGAACTGTCTGCCGTCGTTTGTTTTTCAATTTTTTCCAACTCGTTGTAATCTGGGAGTCTTCAAAGCTAGAGTGAGTGAGGCATTTGCTAAATAAGCGTGATTCACCCTAGACCACATTCGCAGTTACCATCAGGTGAGATTGTGGTCAAACGAGAGGAGCTCGGTGGCGCAGCGGTTAACGCGCTCGGTCTGCGATTGTTGAAGTAAAGCAACTTTCGCAAAGGCCGGTCATAGGATGGGTGACCACAAAAAAAAGTTTTCATCTCGAGCTCCTCCGTGCTTCGGAAGGCACGTTAAGCCGTTGGTCTCGGCTGCATTAGCAGTCGTTAATAACCATCAATCCGCACTGGGCCCGCGTGATGGTTTAAGGCCCGATCTCCCTATCCATTCATAGGGAAGGCCCGTGCCCCAGCAGTGGGGACGTTAATGGGCTGATGTTGATGCGAGCCTATATTATTTTCAAAGAACAATAAATACTACACATATCGAACGGAGACACTGTGCCACTTACTAATTTACCTCAAATAACTCCATGATCACACTTTAGTATAAATGGTTGTAAGCTGTTAGGAGTATTTGTCCCGCTTGTAAAATTTTGCCCATTCTTATCTGCCGAAGACATCCGGGACACGTCACTCGCCACACTTCGTTCGACGACTACTCTCTCTCCGATTAGATGTCAGAAGAAGTCTGGTCGTCGTCTGTTATCGATTGATAAATGTCGCCTAATGAGGAAGAGGCAAGACTTGCGAGAGATTGCCAATGGTCACCTCATAACACACAATAAAATCTAGGCTTTTACCATCAAAACCATCGGCGACTATAATACTAACCTGACCGCTTGTTCACAGAGCTATCCGCATCATCTTTACTCTCTTCAGTCTTGTTTTCATCAGCCTTTTGTTCTTCAGAAGCCTTCCCACAATGTCCACTCCCTGAATCCTTTACTTTATCTTCAGCCCTCTCTCTACTCTGATCAGATTCTGATCCTTCATCTGTTTCCTTGATGACGTCGGTTTGAGCGCTAGAGTCGCTGTTGCTGGAGTCTGTTGGTGTGATGCTCACGTTGAACCTGACTTGCGATGGACGCTGACACTCGGATGATTGTCTGAAGTCGAACAAAAAGTTATAATTAGTATCTGAAGTTGGTAATCCGTGATATCCCTGCTGGGAGACAGCGTAACTTGCCCAACAAAGCCGCTTTAGCCGATAAAGGCCCTTGACATGGCTCAGGTAACCACAACGTACTTAGGTAAATAGTATCCGGGGCTACTTAAGCATCTGATCTGTTTCTAAAAAGTGAGATGTCCCAAAGGGTCCACTTAAAGGGTTATATAATGCTATGTGGGTTTCCTCACAATGTTTTCCTTCACCGCTGAAAAGTAAATGCGTAAGACAAATAATGTCAAACAGTGTAATTGCTTTTGTAGATGGATTGCTTCGATGTAGCCCATCTTTTTCTATGCACGTACAATGAAAGAGCAAAGAATACAGGGTGTTTTTACACCGTAACGAATACTGAGGGGGGTGATTCAGACCATGACTCTCTGTAGGAAAATTCATGACACTTTAAGTGTCT
Organism: Pectinophora gossypiella; assembly: GCF_024362695.1. NCBI lineage: Eukaryota > Metazoa > Arthropoda > Insecta > Lepidoptera > Gelechiidae > Pectinophora > Pectinophora gossypiella. Next base: position 16,540,914 of record NC_065413.1, on the reverse strand, counting down.
TTTTAAATTATTTCAGTTATTTCAATCCAGCGAATTATTTGTAAACAGTGGTGAAATTATGAACCATTAGTTGTCATAATTATTAAATTTATGTTTTTGTAGGTGTTTTTGGTCTAAGAAACGACAAGTAACCAGGAGGTCTTAAGTGGAACCAGTTAATTTATTACTTTGCAAGAAACTGATTGGACTTTTTGCACCTTATCGTACCTGCTAAGATCAGATTCTGTGGAAGCGAGATGTGAGAGCGGGCGGCGCGTCTTGTGCTTCATAGTTCGAATCATGCGCCGCACCGCAAGCATTTTGAGTCGCATGTGCATTGCCGTGTTGTACCATAGACACATCGCCTGCAAACATAAATATGTAATTTATTTTTTATATGACACCGGGTCCGTATTTGCACCAATGAGGTGTGTGTGTTGCACTTCCTCGCTACACCTCATTGGTATATATATATATGTTTATTTTAGGACAAGTAAAGGCGCACTTTGTGAACCTACTAAAAAAGCCTTCACAATGTTTATTTGCGTAAACGGTGGTATTCTTCTTATCGTGTGGTTTGTGAGGTGAAATCAACCTCATCAACCCTGGTGTCAGGGTTATTTTTGAGCCGCCAAAGGCCCCTGTAACGGCTACAAACTTTCAGTTAGTAGTAACCGGGACCAACGGCTTAACGTGCCTTCCGAAGCACGGATCATCTTACTTTCGGACAATCAGGTGATCAGCCTGTATGTGATGTCCTAACTAGGTATCACAAAGTGATTTTTGTGATAATAATATGCCCCTTCCGGATTGTGAGCCCAACGCTCAAACTCTGGACCATGGAGGCGGTTGTTAAACGGTGGTGATTCGGCGGAGTGACAAAAAGGAGAGCGCAAAACCGTGGCTGTCATTTTTTTTGACGTGACTTATTGTAGATTTACCGCAGATGGCATTAACTACTTGGCCGGACAAATGGGCAGCGCTGAAGGATCTCACCCGGTACAACGTTTAAGACAACAGACCTGAGGGTGCCCAGTTGGGCGCGAACCTCGGCTCAGGGCGTCGTCTGAGAGGAAATATATTTGAAAGAATTAATCGGCCCTAGTGGGTCGATAGCGATGAGCGCCGATTGAGGGAAATCGTCGACCACGCCGGCGGGGTCGGTATCGGGGTCCGAAGTGTTTGGTGTCGCGAGCTGATTGGCTGCCTCTATGGCTAGAGTAATCGGGTCGTCGGAATCGTATATTACGTGCGGGCGGCTGTCGGATATGACAGCGTTATAACACCTGCCTTGAGCCGGTTCTTGAAGAGCTGTGTGGCTGTCAGCGGGTGTTCCTGCGTCATGGCGTGGCTGGACGGGTACAGAGCCGCGGCGTTGTAGAACGAGTCCAGGAGAGTGCCCACCTCCTGCATGGCGCGCCCGACGGCTTCGGTGCACTGCTGGCAGTTGAAGGACAGGCAGCCGGTCTGAGAACCTAATAAAAGGGAAGAGCTTTTTAAGGCTTTCATTACACTACTTCGTCTATCGGGTTGTGAGGTGGATTACCAACCTCATCAACCCTAGTGTCAGGGTTATTATTCAGCCACCAAAGGTCCCTAACATGACTCATGTAACCACTTCAGTAAGTAGTAACCGGGACCAACAGTTTCACGTGCCTTCCGAAGCACGGGTCATCTTACTTCCGGACAATCAGGTGATTAGCCTGTAATATCCTAACCAAACTAAGGATCACAAAGTGATTTTTGTGATATGTTCCCACCCGGATTCGAACCCAGGACCTCCGGATCGTGAGCCCAACGCTCAGCCACTGGACCATGGAGGCCGTTTTTCATTACACTGACATCAGCAGGGTTTTATAACATAAGATACATAAACAGTCTATATACGTCTCACTGTTGGGCACAGGCCTCCCCTCAATCAACCAGAAGGCGAATAGACAAATAAAATCTTACCTTCGTTCTCATCCTCAGCGCCAAAGCCCCGCACGTCCTCTGCCGACCCCGCGATGACTCTTAACCGCGACCGCGTACGACACGGGTTGGTATTCATGAATCTGCAACAATGCTGCATTCATTCACTCGCTTCCTTGTGCGGTTGTAGATATACTTTTCGTGACATAGAAAACCCCTCCAGCTATAAGGATGCTTTCCCCCAGTAATGGCGAAGAAAACTGTATTTGATTCACTAGTCAATAGGTTTTTTCTTTAATCTATACTCGGATTTTCCCGTAGGGCAAGGCAATGGACCATAGCCATACAGCGAGATCTCACCGAGTTTACACTGCATTTTTGATCGCGCGGGATTTTGCATGATATTTATTAAACTTAAATTTTATAAGTTGTTTTATTGCACTTTAAAATATATGCTAGTAAAAAATAATGTATTGCTTACTCAAATATGATATCATGTTTGGTACACATAAAACGTTACCACTAAAGACCTAAAAAATATAGATTTTATTAAGCAATTTTCTCGAAAAGATTGCACCGTTTTTGTCGATTCTTTCGCTTACGCGATCTTCATTTGTCCGAGAGTGCATTAATAAACGATACACTTACGTTTACTCGGGTTTACTACCGTTTACTCGCGTTTACTTGCGTTTACTAGTTTACTTGCGTTTATTCGCGTTTACTAGAGCTTACTCGCGTTTACTTGCGTTTAATCGCGGCTTCCTTCGTGTAAATAATACCTACCTGTAGTCTCGAATGTTGCTGACGATGGCAGGTACCACATTCCGTTGCGTGCAGAGGAAGGCGTCCTGTTCAGCTAACGTTCGGCCAGCTATCTTCGCTTGCAGCTCCAACCAAATCAGGTCTTTCAGTTCGTTCTGCCAGACCTGCTCCTCGCGACTGATCTGTTTAATGAAATGTAAATGTTCATTTCGAACATCATATCGTGGCTTTGCTAACTGACGTATATGTATTACTTTGCTAAAGTGATTTGCGTCTTATCTTCTTCTATCGTGTGGGTTGTGAGGTGGATTACCAACCTTACGAACCCTGGTGTCAGGGTTACTATTGAGCCGCATAAGGCTCCTGACATGACTCATGTAACGACTACTTACTTACATCAGTAAGTAGTAACCGGGACCAACGGCTTAACGTGACTTCTGAAGCACGGAAAATCTTACGTCAGACAATCAAGTGATCAGCCTTTTTATAAGTATTTTTTGTGATATTGTCGTGTACTATGTTCAAGATAAATTATGAAATTTTTGATTACTAAATAAAGACAGATCTAAAACTAACAAAAAAAGTTTTCTTTTTTTTTCTATTTAACATATTCCGTGTTTTTTTAACGTTTAGTAAAAGTATTTGATTTGACTAGTTGCAAACCAGCCTATTGAAAGAAAAACCTGACACTGTATACTTACGGTCCGCCGACACCCCTTATCAATATTGCCCATATTGATGAGCATACTGAAGGTCTTGTGGAAGTTCACCCGGCTGGCCAAGACGTCATTCTCAGCGGTGTCCCCGGGGAAGTCAAACCCCACACTGGGACAGAGGCCACGTAAGGAAGTCGTGACCCCTCCGGCTCTGGTTTCTATCTCGCTCTCTTCTGGGGACTGTGGGTCAGTCTCTCGACATTTGAGGCGGGAGGTAAGTGACATGAAACGGCTGCATGACTCCACCTGTAAATGGCATAGAGTTATGACATTTGATCATTGCTTTTGTTAACTTAGTCACTGTGGTCCAGTGGTTCACAGGCTTGCTTCTCAAATAGGGGGGCTAGGTACCAGATTTGCACCAATTCAAATTGAAAAATTCAAATTCAAATCATTTATTGCTACACACAGGTACAGTGGGTAGATGTTACAAAGATAATAATAAGACCGCTGTGATCTGCCGGTTGGCGTACAATTAAATTTGTAAGAATTAATTTTGGAATGAGTTATTAATTTGTTTTCTTCTCTTCTTCTATTGTGTGGGTAGGTGGATTACCAACCTCACCAACCCTGGTGTCAGGGTTAATATACAGAAGCGACTGTCTGTCTAACCTTCCAACCCGCGAAGGGAAAACCATCCCAGTACAGGTCTATTTTTAAAGCTATCGACTCCAAAATCACATAATACAGTACCTACCCGTGTGAAGCAGGGGCAGGTCGGCAGTTTAACATAAATGCTATGTACTAACCAGTGTGGGCACGGCGGCCATGGGGTTTGGTGAGGGCAGCGAGTCGGCGCGGGGCTCGCGCTGCCCCATGTCTAACTTGTGGTCGCGGTCCCGCGAGCGCTGCAGCTTCATGGACAAACGGTTCCTTGGCCTATCTGCAATAAACAACAAGAAATTAATCAAAAAGTACTGCAACGGACTCCGTGGTCCAGTGGTTTGAGCGTTGGGCTCACGATCTGAAGGTCCCGGGTTCGAATCCCGGTGGGAAAATCACTTTGTGATCCCTAGTTTGGTGGCTGATCACCTGATTGTCCGAATGTAAGATGATCCGTGCCAAGAAAGGCACGTTAATCCGTTGGTCCCGGTTACTACTGACTGATGTAAGTACGTAATCGTCACGTGAGTCATGTCAGGGGCGTTTGGCGGCTCAATAGTAACCCTGACATCCACCTCACAACTAAAACGATAGAAGAAGAACTATTATATCTGGAAATCTGGGCTGCAAGTGGATATACTTCCTACATCTTCCGCAATAATATAAATCATGCAGGTATGTAGTTATTTTTATGACTGTTCAAATTGCATAAGCTAAGAAATTCCAAGAAAACCAGAGAGTCAAATTTGTTTTCGAATTCATATTTGGATCATAAATGATTATCACGTGCTCAGCGGTGAAGGAAAACATTATGAGGAAACCCACATTCCCGAGAAATGCATTTTCGGAGGTGTGTGTCTGTATTGAACTGGTTTTCCCTTCGCGGGTTGTAAGATCAGACAGGTAGTCGCTTCTGTAAAAAACCGGACCTGTCAAATCTTCAGGTTAGGTAAGCGGACCCTGTGAAAAACGGGATAATCCTAGGGAGATGATGATTCAATTCCAAGAAAACATGGCCCATTTAAATACATTAACGTCTAACTGTCCATCACTTATTACAATGTCTGGCACCATTATAGACAATATTTCAAGTTGACAACATTTTGAACATACTGTGGAACGATTTGTTTGTATGTCTCGTAGTGACTGTCGCTTTGGACATCGTCCATATCTCACGAACATCTCTTGATGGATAGCTTATGATTTCCTGTTATTGTATGGTAAATATTTATGGTTGAACTGTAAATATTGTGCTTCTGCTGAACTGTGGCTTTAGCCAAGTTATCAGCATCAGAAATTATCATAAGTAAACTTGTTAAAGGTCAATTTAACATTTTAGAATCTACGTTATTTCGCAAGGTGTTATGGCTGAGGAGAAGAAATGACGAGAAACTGCAACAGCAACACGTCTTTTAAAAGATATAGGATATTTATAGAAGCCACTGCCTGTCTGACCTTCCAACAAGCGAAGGGAAAACAGCCCAGTACAGGTTAAGTCACATACCTCCGAAATTTCTCGGCAATGTGGAGTCCCTCACGATGTTTTCCTTCACCGCTGAATACGTGATAATCATATTCATCATCACCAGCCCATTAACGTCCCCACTGCTGGGGCACGGGCCTTCCCTATGGATGGATAGGGAGATCAGGCCTTAAACCACCACGCGGGCCCAGTGCGGATTGATGGTTATTAACGTCTGCTAATGCAGCCGGGACCAACGGCTTAACGTGCTTTCCGAAGCACGGAGGAGCTCGAGATGAAAACTTTTTTTTGTGGTCACCCATCCTATGACCGGCCTTTTGCGAAAGTTGCTTAACTTCAACAATCGCAGACCGCGCGCGTTTACCGCTGCGCCACCGAGCTCCTCATAATAATCATATTATATTATATTATTAGCCAAACATGAAAATTCAATTTACCCGCCATACTCTGCTCATTGACGACATAGTCATCAGCAGTACGACGGTCCCGCAGCATGGCAGCCTCCATCACTGTTCTGAAACAATAATGCACATTATTAAATTACAATTTACTATACAAATCAAATCAAGATCGCGAGGAGTGGAAATCTGGAGGGTTCTTCTATCGTGTGGGTTGTGAGGTGGATTACCAACCCCATCAGCCCTGGTGTCAGGATTACTATCGAGCCGCCAAAAGCCATGACTTATGTAACGACTACTTACTTACATCAGTAAGTATTAACCGGGACCAACGGCTTAACGTACCTTCCGAAGCACGGATCATCTTTCTTTCGGACAATCAGTTAATCAGCTTGTAATGTCCTATAACCAAACTAGGGATCACAAAGTGATTTTCGTGATGTGTCCCCACTGGGATTTGAAACCGGGACCTCCGGATCGTGAGCCCAACGCTCAAACCACTGGACCACGGAGGCCGTCTGCAGGCGATCTGGAGGGTTTTTTTTTTTATTTATTTTGTTCAAAACACTTTACAAATTATTTATTTACATAGTATAAGACGCTTATCTAAAAGCCTGAATAAGGCTTATGCGAGAAGCGAATGAAAACTGCTCCCTCGTTACAATAATATCGTAACATTACGTTACATCTTTAGAACCCAAGTATAAATTCTTTAAAGTACGTTTACATGTTTTTATGTTAGTAAGTATGTCCGTTTGTTTGTCTTTAGGTAACTTATTCAATATATCGGGTAATATGTATTTCCACGTCCTCATGCCATATGCGTTATTAGTTTTAGGTATTTTGTAGGTAGGCAGGTTGCATAAGTTACGAAGCCTATCGTGTCTAGAAGTTTTAGTTAAAGAATGAATAAGTTAAGTAATGATTCTCAAGAACAATAGACATTTTCACTTTGTCGAAGACCGACATAACTTTACAATGCTTGAATAATCCATGCGCATTACCTTCATATTTAACTTTTACATAGGTTATAAAGGCCCCCTGTTAATAACACCTCCTGTTATACAAACTCATGCTTTTTTCCAGGAATCGTACATTATCACAACATAATAACACGGCGAATGTTCATCTAATGTTTCCAATCCATTACGCTATCAGCGTGATGCCTCGTTATCTTATCTAGGTTTATTTTTAGATGTCTCCACTCGCGCGGTAATAGGTACAACAATTATTTTTTAATGTATTTTTGTGGTGTACTAGGTGAAAAAAAAAAACTGAAACCCGACTACGGAAATCGCGCTCTAAGTTTGACTGAAACAAGAAAATACTTAATTCTCCGAAATTCTTACTTTCTAACAAAAAAAATACTACGTACTACTACGGCTACTACTTACTGATATAAGTACAGTCATGAGCAATGTTATGTACCCACTTTAGAACCCTGTCGCAATCATAATTTGACATTCAAAACAATGGGGTCGGTAATCCACCTCACAACCCACACGATAGAAGAAGAAGCTGTGGCGTTGGCTGATGGTATACCGTCGCTTCTTATTCTCGTATCCGCTGTCGCGGCGCGTGGTGCCGTGAATATCAGCCTGCCGCCGACTGCCGCGGATGACGCCTCACTACTTCCTTGTTGTCGCTATAACAACTGTTGTATTCGCTTATTATTATGTCGTGCCGCGGTAGCGTGGTGCTACGCATGTCGGCCGGAGATTCGTCGCCTTCATACGCCAACAGCCGCATCATTACGTCCGTGTTGCCACTATAACAGCTGTTGTCGTTGCAACTGTTTATATAATGTATGTACCGGCATTCGCTTCTTATTATGTCGTGGAACGTCAGCGTGGTGCTAGCCATGTCAGCCGGAGATTCGTCGCCTTCATCCGCCAACAGCCGTATCACTACGTCTTTGTTGTCGCTATACCTAACAACTGTTGTCGTTGCAACTGTTTGTATAATGTATGTACCGACATTCATTTATTACGTCGTTTATTCCGCAACACAACGTCGTTGATACCGCTTTAACAACTGTTGTCGCAGCAACAAGTGTATATTTATGATACTGACCTCCGCTTTTTATTCTCTCGTATCCGCTGCCGCGGCGGCGTGGTCCCGAGCAGGTCGGCCTGCGCCCCATCGCCATCGTCCGCCAGCAGAGCCGCCGAATGCCGCGGGTGACGCATCACCACGTCGTTGTTGTCGCTGCAACAAATATCAATCATTATAAGCTTGTAAAAAACCGAAAAAGAAACTATCAGTTCGGTGAGGGAAATCGAAAGGGAAATCCAGCCCATTAGACCACCTCAATTGGGTTGTAAACGTGAGGTTCCATTTGACATCACGTAGTTTCCAGGATTTGTGCCCGGTTAATGGCAGTAGACTCGCCTCTTATGACACGGGACTTAATCCATAGAGCAACACGGGTCTTCCAATTATCATGTGCTCAGCGGTAAAGGAAAACATCATGAGGAAACCCACATTCCCGAGAAAAGACCTTTCCCCGACCCTTCGCGGGTCGGAAGGTCAGACAGGCAGTCGCTTCTGTAAAAAACCGGACCTGTCAAATCTTCAGGCTAGGTAAGCGGACCCTGTGAGATACGAGATAATGCTAGGGACATGCGTGAATATAATGCAGATGGAGTCGTGGGCAGTCGCTAGTCTTCTTTTATTTTCTCTAGCCAATTTAACAAAAACTCAAAAACGGCTGATTCCGATGGTGTTATGTAAACTAGTACGCATGTCGATATTACCAAGTTTTCAATATTTATTAGCAAGTTTCAAGTGCTTTATTTAAATATGACCTCGTAAGGAAACCGACTATTAAGCCACATTAGGTATAATAAATATTAAATACCGTAGTTAACGACCCATGCTCGGTTATTCCCTCTGTCAAGACCTTGCAGCTATCAGTTATCATAATACAATGTCATCACTAATTTAAGAGCCACGCTCTTGTCGGTACAGCATTTTCCATGCAACTTTTTAGGGAAAAATAGGGCAGTGGTTTCTCTCTTGCCTTCCGCCCCGTAGTACTCTGTCTGACGCGAGTGTGATGGCGCCCAGAGCAGTCTATTAAAAGCCGTACTAGGACTCCTGTTCTCCACCTCTGTATATAATAGTACTGACAGCTACTGCTGCCGTCTAACCTTTTCCGTGGTCCAGTGGTTGATCGTTGGGCTCACGATCCGGAGGTGCCGGGTTCGAATCCCAGGACATATCACAAAAATCACTTTGTGGCCCCTAGTTGGTTAGGGCATTACAGGCTGATCACCAGATTGTCCAAAAAGTAAGATGATCCGTGCTTCGCAAGACACGTTAAGCCGTTGTTCCCGGTTACTACTTACTGATGTAAGTAAGTAGTCGTTACATGAGCCATGTCAGGGGCCTTTGGCGGCTCAATAATAACCCAGACACCAAGGTTGACGAGGTTGGTAATCACCTCACAATCCACACGATAGAAGAGTCATTGCTGCCCTCTGTCAGATATAACATAATCATACCACATACCCAGTAATAAAACAATTACTTGGTTTTTATTTACATAAACATTTTTTTTATAATGCGGAATCTGGGCAGCTGTCAACAAACACACATTATACAGAACAAACTATACCTACACATACCTGTAATTTATGTAAGTACACAATATACTGCATGTTATCTTTTACGTGGTTTGGTGATTAGAGAGGACCTCCAGGTTCGATTTTGTTGGAAATCACTTCCGTGAGACTGTTCTTTGTTTGGCTAGGACATTGCATAATTAAAACACATAACGGGTTCTTACCGCGTTTAAATCAGGGATATGAGATTCCCGATATTTCGACACTGTTGCAAGTGCCACTGCAACAGCTGATTTAAACGCGGTAAGAACCCATTATTATGTGTTTTAATTATGATTTTAACCGCGTAAACCTAAAACAATGTATAGGACATTGCAGACTGAATCATCCAATTGTCCGCAACAGTACGACGATTCTATTGGGAAGGCACGTTAAGCCGTTACCGTTAGTCTACGTCTATATGGGGTTGAACTACTTATGTCTAGATGTCAATGAACTGTATGATGCAATGACGGAATCAATTATCAATTAATGCACATGCCTTTGGAATGCTGACATTAAACAATACGTAATATAAAAGTAGGACACACGCTTCTTGTCAAGAAACCGTCATACATAGATATTGACTCATTATTTTTTTTATATCTATGGAAAAATCTATTATCAGAGAGCCGTGGCAGCGCAGTTCGTAGAACGCTTGCCTCTCACTTCGAGGTCGCATTCGAATCCAGGCTTAAACCGCGTTTCGATTATCCCATCAACCCTGGTGTCAAGGTTATTATTGAGCCGCCACAGGCCCCTGACTCATGTAACAACTACAAACTTACATCAGTAAGTAGTAATCGGGACCAACGGATAAACGTACCTTCCGAAGCACGGATCATCATACTTTCGGACAATCAGGTGATCAGCCTGTAATGTTCTAACCAAACTAGGGATGACATAGTGATTTTTGTGATATGTCCCCACCGGGATTCAATCAATCAATCAATCAATAATACTTTACAGCACAACGACATATACAAAGGACATAAACATACGAATTAAAACAACCCGGATTCGAACCCGGGGTCTCCGGATCGTGAGCCCAACGCTTAACCACTGGACCACGACGCCGTTACGTTAACGGGGCAAGTAGAGACTATGGTATTCCTTTTGCTTCGATCCTGACACACTTCTCTTGTAACACCTCACATACAACATACATACATAAACTCACGCCTATTTCCCACCGGGGTAAGCAGAGACTATAGAATTCCATTTGCTTCGATCCTGATACACTTCTCTTGCTTTATTCACATTCACAACACCTCACCTAAATATATAAATATCTAACAGTGCTAAAATTTAGAGAATTTTGAATCTTGTCATTTGTGCTATCCGTTTTAACAGTAACCAACAGCTCAAGTTCTAAAATAGCACAGCATCACGCCTGCATCCCCGAAGGGGTAGACGGAGTATAGTACACCCCATTCCTCGCCAGCTATGTTAAAATACCAGGGCGATATTGCCATTAACCGGACATAAATCCTGAAAACCACGTGATATCAATTATCAATGTCTACAATTCAAACTTGAAATCAAACTCAAAAAGTCGAATCCATTGGTTTGGAGCCCGAGGTTCGAACCAGGGATATTACGACTTAAGTCACGCATTTTCCCAACAGAACTATCACGGATTCAAAATAAGAAAAAAAAAATAAGTAAGTACTTGAGTTTAAAATTCAGAGAAAACGAGTACACGTGAATAGATAGATCTTTTTCCTTTTAGGTCACCAGAAAAGTCACGTGCCCGCCAATTTGTACTGTAGTTACCTGTATGCTGTAGTGATGTTCCGAATATCCGTATCCGTATCCGCGGATATCCGAGATAAAAGAAAAATCCGTATCCGTATCCGTGTCCGTTACTTTTCACGCGGATCTTTTTCAGGTGATTAAGTAGAATTATTAAATAAAAAACTATAAAATTCCACTCAGATTGTTTTTATTTCTTAAAATCAAATATTTGGCACCTTTATATTGCAAAAATTTAGATAGATAGATCTTTATAATGAAAGCAAGATAAAATATCACTTTTATAACAATGAAATAACTAAAACTTTAATCTTTTTTTTTAAGAAAATAAAGATCCGTATCCGTATCCGCGGATCTTTACACTAAATATCCGTATTCAGATCCGTATCCGCGGATATACATTTTTAACGATCCGGCACATCACTATATGCTGTCATATCTTTTTGTATGATCTCTTTCTGTGCAATGTAGGTATCAGGAGTGCAATATAAATAAATTTAGTAAATGAAGATTCATTTAAACATCTCATGCAAAAGATCTCTTAGCTGTAAGTTAACTGTAAATATCTTAAAACATAATAACATTAAGCGAATTCCACTCCCACAGACAAACCGAGGAATTGGTTTTGTGGGGTTTTTATTGTGCTTCTATGCTGTTCTGGGAGCAAATAAAAAACATAGAACACGTTCAGCTGCTTGTCTTCCCGGGCATGCCGTAAAAACCGACAGAGGGATTGTGTCCTCTAACATGATGGATTAATGTTATGGGCGATAGGCTGATCCCTTATCACCATATGGTTCATCATATCCAGCTTACGACATCGTATCAACAGTGGCTGCAAGTTGTCTTTGATTACTTGTGGCTCTGCCCACCCCATTAGGGATAACGGGCGTGAGTTTATGTATGTATGTATGTTATTGTACCAATATTTTCTGTATTTCTTATGAAAAATAAACATTTTACTTACTTACTTACTTATGTAAATTGATTTGAATGTTTCTGATTTTTCTGTTACTTTTCTAGGGATAAACATTTTCTAGTAATAACATAACCTAACGAGTATCATCCATTGCAAGATGAACTTAGTACCCACACCTCACCGAGCTTATGATAGACCAACTTTTTATAGTAATTAAATGACGTGTTTAAGACATGGGACCTCGGGGCCGTCCTAATAATTAACGGAAGACATGTCCAAAAAGGCATAATTAATAGAACGGGAAGGTCAGACAGTTTTCATAATTAACGTGTATTATATTGAAACGATCTTTAATTAAGTTGGTAACATAAATGTCATTATATTTACGAATACCGATATCGGTCTGACAATAAAGATGTTTGATATTTTTCCGGTCACATTATGATGTATGTAACACATCACACATCATAAAATGTTGACCTAATGCTAAATGCTGACCACCTGCAAACTATACCTACCGTTTTTAAAGCGAATAAACGAATTATGACGAGTCGAATGAAAGACTTTCTGGTTCACGCAATTTATCTACTTGACACATAATATCTGATCTGTATGTAATAGTATGTTATATCCAGTGACTCACGCCGATAACTTACCGAAGCGTTTAGATTAGATCAAAATCCACACCAACATTACTCATAATTTGAATATTTCCTATCTATCGCGAGGGAAATACATTCGCCGAGGGAATTCCTACAATAAATGATACGGCATAGCCACAGATCATAACGGATGGATGGCAGACAACAGAATCCAGTTTGGTAAAATACCTTTTTTTTTTGACGTGACTTATTGTAGATCTGCCGCAGATGGCATTAACTACTTGGCCGGACAAATGGGGAGCGCTGAAGGCTCTCACCCGGTACAACGTTTAAGACAACAGGCCTGAGTGTGCCCAGTTGGGCGCGAACCTCGGCTCAGGGCGTCGTCTGAGAGGAAAAATATTTGAAAGAATTAATCGACCCTAGTGGGTCGATAGCGATAAGCGCTGAATGAGGGAAATCGTCGACCAAGCCGGCGGGGTCGGTATCGGGGCCCTGAAGTGTTTGGTGTCGCGAGCTGATTGGCTGCCTCTATGGCTAGAGCGGTAAAATACCGGAATGCGCTAAAATAAGTCAATGACTCGACACCGAATGTCTTGCTTTGCTGTATCTCTGAAGGATCCCAAGACAAGGTAGCGAATAATTCTTCATAAAAGGTCATTTGCCACCCATTAAGTAATAAAAGATTGCAGTATCCATGGTATAAGAAGACCAGGTACGCTCAAAAGTGACAGCTAACATTTCAAGGTTAGCCCAGCTGACGTCATCCGACCCTGCGTTGCCATTTCGTAAAAATTAAATTACCCACGACCAATTTATTTATTTCCAATGTTTTCATATTTACTTTGCAATTAAATTTTGAACTTTTAGTAAAAGATTTACTCACATTTTTTATGATCTTTATATAGTCGTAACGCCGACAGTCCTTTTAAAATCCAAACTCCATTGTTTTACTATTGTGTCTGGAAACCTCGGCTTTACGAGGATATATGTGACAAGTAATAGTAATTAAATACATTATTCAGTAATTCATTAATTTTCAATAATAAAATTTACATCCTTGGAATTTTGGAGATACAGATTTAATGGTAACACAGTGGTAACAAAGGGTCATCAAAGGGCTATCAATGGCGGCTTATCATAGGATTGAGCATACCTGGTCTTCCTATACCATGGCAGTATCTGATCTAAGATGGCCTGACCTTGAGTCTGTGGAGCGAATACGTGGACTTATCAACGACAAAAACAAACAATACATTGTACCTATCATTACACGTCAGTGTGGCCAAATTTACGCGCCCCAAGGTCGGACGTTGGCAGACAGAACAATTTGCACAACTATTTTATTCGTTTTTGGATCGAATTTTCTAAGCATTTTGCGAGATTTTTCGCTCTTTGTGTTGGAAAAAAAATACTTTTAAAATATTTTGTTTTTTATTATGATAAATGTGGCTTACACATTTATAGGGGTGGGGGGAGGGGGGCACCAATTCATCATCTCTCAATATTGCTATCTGACATTTGTTTGCATTGCGCACTTACTTTCGTATTGCCATATTCCTTATATAGATGAATTGCTTCGATGTGGCCTTTTTAGCCCTCATTATTACTTTGTTTAATTATATCTTTACAAAATGTTATAATGTGCATATCTATAAGTGATCCATGAAATAAATAATATTCATGATGAAAGCGACGCGAATTTAACATGGCGGGAGCACGTTAATGCCGTCTGTAAAAACATTAACAGATTCACGTATGCACTGTACCGACTAACTAACTTGTCACAGTGTGCGTCAAGCTAGCGGCCTCAAAAAAAAAATGGGCACGAAAAAATAATTTGACCATACCAAAAAATAGTACTCTTATTGAAAAAAATAGTACCTGTTGTAAAAAAAAATAGTACCATCACGGTTCTGGATTTATAGCCATGTTTTATTGCACTTGCTAGCTTGACGGTGAGCGAAATTTGGCGAGAGTTAACGACAAGGTCTTTCGCTTTGATTTAAACGCCAAAAAATAGTATCGAAATAGTACTCACCCCCTGCAAAATACCGAAAGTAGTACTTCAACGGTTCCAAAGTTATAAAGGTAGTTCTTTGATCCCGCTAGCTTGACGTTTTGAAAATACCTATTATCTGGGGAATGCTTGCATACTTCAGTTTGTAACTAATGTCAATAAACTCGTATGAAATAGTACTCCCTACCATCATAATTTGGACCTGATTCTCTTTGTAGAAATATGTCAAAAAGTCATTATAACCTATGTCATACATTTATCAAGACGATTACAGTCGCGAACAAAATTATTACACATGGTCAAGAATGTTGTCAGATTTCAGTATTTTTCCCCATTTTTGGGTAAAAATTGGTGAAGTGCCAGGGTTGTTAGATGAAAGTAATATCATTGTTGAAACTCTTTGAGTTATTCTACAAATACTACAAATTGTTTATTAACAAACACTTCGATCCGTAACAAATTCAACATGAAGGTATAAATTATAAAATAAAACAGCAGATTAAAAATGTATTATGATGTATTAAAATCACAGATTGTTTTCGATAAGAACTAGACCCATGCAGCCATTTTCTATTAAAATTAGTGCATATGGGTGTATGCAATAGGAATTTTTTGTAATAGCAGCACTGAAGTGCAAAGAAATGGTAGGGTAGACCTCCAAAATGGCAATACTTACGAATAAATTGTGAGGTTATGTAATTGTCTACGTGACTGTATCAACAACAAATGTATGGCATAGGTTATGATGATTGTTTAACATTTCTACAAAGAGAATCGGATCAAAATTATGATGGTAGGGAGTACTATTTCATACGAGTTTATTGACATTAGTTACATACTGAAGTATGCAAGCGTTCCCCAGATAATAGGTATTTTCAAAACGTCAAGCTAGCGGGATCAAAGAACTGCCTTTATAACTTTGGAACCGTTGAAGTACTACTTTCGGTATTTTGCAGGGGGTGAGTACTATTTCGATACTATTTTTTGGCGTTTAAATCAAAGCGAAAGACCTTGTCGTTAACTCTCGCCAAATTTCGCTCACCGTCAAGCTAGCAAGTGCAATAAAACATGGCTATAAATCCAGAACCGTGATGGTACTAATTTTTTTACAACAGGTACTATTTTTTTCAATAAGAGTACTATTTTTTGGTATGGTCAAATTATTTTTTCGTGCCCATTTTTTTTTTGAGGCCGCTAGCTTGACGCACACCTTGTCACATCAAAAAACGGCATTAATGGCATATCATGGTTACGTCGCTTACATTACGATACGGGCTGGTTTTGTGGGGGAACTCGGTGGAAGTTAACAGTGCGTTCATAATACAAAAAAAGTGTGTGAGAGCAATGTGTGGGGTTGGACCTATGGATTCCTGTAGACCATTATTTGTAAAACTAAAATTATTGACATTGCCGTGTTTATTGTATATTTTTGAAATATGTATATTTGTTAAAAATAATACGGGATTATTTCGGAAGAGGAGTGATATTTCTACCTTTCTTACCAGATATCCAAATAGATTAGTAACACCTCCCGGTACGACAACGTGCTATCACATGAACTGTTTGTTTATGCGTACAAAAATCTTTAATAAACTGCCAGAAAGTATCAGAGGCCTGCCTGTAAGAGTGTTTAGACGATCTTTGTTTAAGCTACTGAGCGAGAATCCTTTTTATAGTGTCAGTGAATTTCTTGATCACAAAATGTAACAATTAATTTCACTGTATTTGCATACCAATATTGTTTTGGTTAAATGTGTGAAACTTTAATTTAGTCATATATAACAACCAATGTACCACATTTACCGCAAATAAATGATTTGATTTGTTTTGATTTGACCTTACTGATGTTGCGGAAACTCCCCCTAAATAAGGATGGAACTGCCCCGATCACGTTTGTCGGGTTAAAAAAAGATATAATTATGTCACCATTTATCGGTGGATTTGACCGAAGTTCTTGGAGATTCCAGCCAGGAGAAATCTTTATTCAATTGAATGGTCAAATGAAAGTAATTGGTGAATAAGAAAAAAGAATAAGAGAAAAAAAAAGAAGAAGTTTCATAGAAGAAAGAATAAGTTTAAAAAAAATGGCCGACAACCCAACATACAGGGAGGTCAGGGAACTTGCAAAAGATCGACAAGAGTTAAGCACTTAAATTTTGAATAAGTTCATTCAAAACCCTGTACCCGACATGCGATAACATACCTTGAGAAGCACGGATCATCTTACTTTCGGACAATCAGGTGATCAGCCTGTAATGTCATAACCAAACGAAATGATTTTCGCGATATGTCCACACCGGGATTCGAACCCAGGACCTCGGGATCGTGAGCCCAACGCTCATCCACTGGACCACAGAGGCCGTTATGTATAAATAATAAATGTTTTATTGCGACCATGTCATCATCATCAATTCAAGAGCCACACTCTTGTCGGTGCAGCATTTTCCATGCTACTTTTTTAGGGAAAAATAGGGCAGTGATTTCCCTCTTGCCTTCCGCCCCGCAGTACTCTGTCTGACGCGAGTGGGATGGCGCCCAGAGTAGTCTATTTATTACAAAGCCATACTAGGACTCCTGTCCTCCGCCTGTGAATAGTACTAACAGTTACTGCTGCCCTCTGTCAGGTCCATTGCGACCACGTGTTCATAGAAATTGTAATTGTAAACAGCTTATTTTCCTTGAGTATACTTCTCAGAAGAAAGTATTGAAGCCCTACTAAATTACAATGAAACAAGAACCAATCTGTAGGGAAACCATGCAACATGTTAGCTTATATTGTCGCTGACGCCGCTAACTGAGGTATCTGATATTTTTAGCGAATCTGATTTGCGCTTTTTGTTATCACTACATAGTATAAAACAAAGTGGCTTTTTTATACCTATATCTCTATGTACGCTTAAATCTTTAAAAATACGCAACGGATTTTGATGCGGTTTTTTTTAATAGATAGAGTGATTCAAGAGGAAGGTTTATATTATAACATACATTAAATAGTGGAGAAATACTGTTATTTTTGAGGTGTTTAATATAATGTCGTAAATAATTTCATTTTTTCCTCAGCATTGCACCCGAGCGAAGCTGCAGTTAGCCACGATATGTGCGCCATTGTCATGGGAGAACAATAACATAACACATGGCATCACGCCTGTATCCCAATAGGGTTAGGCAGAAGTGTACAGTAATATATGTCATGTGAGAATGCTTTTGATAACAAATTTGATGTATTTTTTTATTATTAGTACGTACTGCAGGGCTAACATACGCAACGTGGATAAAATTATCGATCGATACAATAAATTTGGCGAAATCGATAAGTTGTACTTTTTCTCTAAAATGCGTG
This sequence comes from Pectinophora gossypiella, assembly GCF_024362695.1. NCBI lineage: Eukaryota > Metazoa > Arthropoda > Insecta > Lepidoptera > Gelechiidae > Pectinophora > Pectinophora gossypiella. The sequence goes on along the minus strand of NC_065413.1, from coordinate 16,522,821 downwards.
CCACGCATTTTGTATTTTGACAGAACGACATGACTTATTTAGGTTCACTTATTAGCACCAATCGACAAAACGAGATAATTATATCGTCAGAATCGATATAGTATGTTCATATGTACCCCCTCTGAATGATTGATGGTGAGCCTTGATTATGGTTTTTAAAATAAAATATAAGCTCACAACTCCCTACTTGGTGTAGTGGTTAGAGCGTTAGGCTCACGATCTGGAGATCCGGGTTCGATTCCCAATGGAGGCATTATCGAAACACTATGTGAGACTGTCCTTTGTTTAGTAAGGATTTCGCAGGTTTGTATCACCTGATTGTATGAAAAAGTAAGATGATTCCGTTTCTGTTTCTGATATGAAACGCACACACAACTATATTCCAATTGGAATAGCAGTACATCCATCGCAAGATGAACTGAGTACCCATACCTCACCAAGCTTTCTGTTCGACCATATTGTATATTAAAAGCAATACTCACAGTAACTTTTCGTAGCAACAAAAAGATAAACGAGAAGATTTCACAACTTTTTTCAGGTTAAAATTACACCAATAAAAATCCACAAAAACCACAATTCTTATATGTAAAACATCACAATGTCTGTAGCACAATCACAATGTTTACTATATGATAATGCTCATCGTTATGGTTTGATGACAATGATACTGTTTAACAGCTGATAACGGTTGATACCACCACTCACCACCACTTGTACCGTTTGCAATCTGATTTGCTAATCAACATTGCAATGGAGGGCTTGTACCATAGATTGAGCATTTCCTGGACATTTTCTGAAGTGGTACATATACATGGTGTTAGTGACATTGTAACGAATACTAAGGTGGATGATTCTGAGTTAATATCAAGTTGAATTTGTTATGCAATATACAACTTTGATAGATGGCCTTTGCTTGCATAAAAATACATAAATTTCTGGGCACAGACCTCCTCCCAACCAGAAAGGATATCAAGCATGCTACTCCAAAGAGGGTTGGTTGCCAGTTTTAAAGGTGCGAAAAGTTTATTAATACTACTAAAGATTATATTGTGTCAATAGGGATACTAGCTGATTGATTGTATTTGTAAGGTCAAGATATCATCATTATCTCCCTAGCATTATCCCGTTTTTTCCCATTGTCTGCTTACTTAACCTGAAGATTTGACAGGTCTGATTTTTAACACAAGCGACTGCCTGTCTGACCTTCCAACATGCGAAGGGAAAACCATCCAAATACAGGTTAGGTCACATACCTCCAAAAATGCATTTCTCAGGAATGTGGGTTTCCTCACAATGGTAAGGTCAAAATATCAATTCAAATTCAAAAATATCTTTATTCAGTAGGTAACATAGTTACACTTTGAATTGTCAATTTTACATAACAAACGTCTCATCCGCCTAAAACTACTGCAGCTTCTCACAACCTGTATAGCCGGGGAAAAGAAGTTGCAAAAAAAACCTCGGCACAGGGCCCTAGACGTTCTTTAAAAAAATAAACATAAAATATTGGTATACAATTGAGTAATTTAGCTGCCTAATATCAGTTCTCAGACAGTTAATCCCATGCATTCATATCTTCTAAATAATCACTAACTTTATAATAACCTTTTTTGTAAAGTTTTTGTTTAACTACTGTCTTAAAATGCAATGGAAGAAAAACACAATAGTGTTTGATAAATAAGTGTTAATCATGGCAGAAAAATGTTAATTGGTTAATTTAATTTCAGATTAACTGAATAAATTACTAAAGATATTAGGCTAGCAGATAATTCAATTCATTAAAATACCTAATGATAATGAGTTGAAATGCATGGCTCTATATTTGTTTTCATTATATTTTTCATTCTGACAAATTATGAAATTATTATTATTATGCCTATTTCAAGAATACAGTCAAGCAAGATTTACCATAGATATAAAAAATTACACTAGTACCTGGTTCATATGAATTTTCCTCATTTAAGCTAAGATATAAATGAATTAGATTAGTAAATGAATATGCTTCAGTAATTTCTAATTATTATAAAATATAATATAATTAATGAGCTTCAACTGTAACAACTGGTAGTATTATGTTATGATTTTATAACCTAATCAGAAACTAATTGAACTTTCCTAAACAATATAATTTCACGGCTCAGCCATATCATCAAAGAAGTAGTCTAGCTGTTCACCTCTGCCCTTTAAGGTGGCGATTAACAAGAACACGCACACACTTAATGACTTTAAAAATATTAAAAAACTTACTAATCATCGTCTGTGGTGTCCGGGCTGAAGTTTATGGGGAAGCCCACCGACTTCTTCCACTCCTGGTCCGAATCCATAATCCTTCGCCAATAAATTATTACACAAATATCCGGTTTGTTAAACCATGTTTTGATAAGCACCTGTCAGACATAAAAAACACATACGTAGCACACACTACACTGATTTGTACATATTTAGTTCACAACACATTGTTCAAATTATCACAATTTTATTACTCAGATTGAAATGCCCATGGAATCAACGCATAATTATTTTTCTTTTAATTTTAAAATTCATTACAATCCCCCCGATCCGTGCGGCGAAAGAAAATGAATTGAACGAATGAAATGAACGATTGGTGGACGAATTGAACGATTGGAATTTGACGTAACAGTGTTGCTGTTGTAATTAAGTTTGTAAAATAAAAGCAATAACAATAATAATATATTTTTTTTTACTTAAGTATTTTTTTAATAAATAGCATATTATTATATAAAATGATTAAGAATACAGCTCTCAAATGCTGTTTAAATGAAACACAATAAGCTTAGACATATTACCTATATCATTGCAAACTCTTTAGTTTTAAAATGCAGTCATAATTATGTATAAGTGTATCCGAACAGAACGAATGAATGTGATTTTTCGAATGAGTATGACCGATGGCGGGAATAAATAAAATGTTTCATAAAAGTTTACATATTTTATATTTTTGTATGAAATTTTATAAAACCGAAGATAAATACGTTTAAAAAAACTGTAAGTATATTTGCGACGGTATTTTTTTCTTTTTTACATTTAACTTACGTAACGAATATCATTACAACTTAACTTTTTGTTAGATTATCCACTAAAAAACATAGGCCAGACGTAGTTGGGAGGGTCTAATCGGAGGCCGGGTAACCAGGGCCAGTAGTATGGGGATTGTTTCTTGACGGGCTCGCAAGGGTTGCATTTGAGTTGATAGCGTCGGGGGTGGGCAGCTGATGTCAGCGTCATTGATAGGAGCGCGAGGAGCAGCACCTGTTTCCACATCTGAAATTATATTATATTTATTTATTGTAGAGCAAAGGATCTATAACTACAGGTTCCAGCCATGTCCCGCTATACCTTTAGACAAACAATAGTAGATAGTTAGCTATTGTGTATAACAATATCTTGCAGTCATACATCAGTATCCAACTATAATAAGGTAAAGTTTTGTCTTTCTGGTAGAATCTGGTAGTACTGTATTCGATTCATCGAGACATAGTCTTAATTTATAGTGATCATAAATTACAGTGACAGACTGGCCTGAGGCTTTTTTTTGGACGTGACTGAGTGCTCTCACCCCCGGTACAAAATTTATGACAACAGGTCTGAGAGTGCAGGTAGGTTAGGACATTACAAGCCGAATCATATGATTTCCAGTTCTAGATGGTATACCTAACTTTTAGGCCCAGCTACTATTTACCAAGTACTTTAAGTGCCTTTAGCGGGGTTTGGTAAGGTAAATTGTTCAGATAAGTAGGTACACTACCTTATTGTGTTGAAATTCAACTAAGACTGAATGTGCCTAACAATAATTATGTTCTTTTATAGTGGTTTGTCGACTTTTTCACTTATATAACATAATGGTAAGTACTAAGTTACCTACTTGTTTTATACTTGAACAAAAGTGTATCAGAAACAATATTTTTGCCAATTCTATAATGATACTTATGCACTTACTTTAAAACACGAGTCTGTGAAATCTTGTATTTTTGTGGTATAATATTTCCTTCAGCGGTAAATTAGTAATTCCACCAGACACGATACGACATGATAAAGTTACAAACAAAATGCAATAGAAAGGTACCTAATAGATTCGGTATCATTAATATTAAGACATTGGAATAAAATACAACATTCACTGTTAAAAAAATATGTAATGTAATGCTGTTTTAAAAAAGTACACCGTAAATCGTACAAAAAATATGATTTATGTCCTTTCTTTACAACTTATGCTTCTTCTTAACTTTCTTCAATTTCTTCTTCAGCATCTTGCGCATGGCTTCATCGGCGTCTTCGCTGGTCTCTCCTGTCTCCCCACTGGCATCCTGTTTAGTTGGAGTCGTCTTCCCTATTTCCAACCAGTCCTTCGCTTTGTCTTTTTTTATTTTCTTCTGATAGACCACATAACCTTCTTTAGTCACATACGAAATAACCGGAGTCAGAACCTGATGCCGCTTGTGTGATCCTCTGGACCTCGCGCTGTGTTTAGACCCTCGCTTCTTCTTGCTACTGCGGAACTCGGCTTCGCTACCAGAAGATGATCCACTTTCGCTGTCGCTGCTCAAAGATAGGTACTTCTTGGGCCTATGCTTCTTCCTTTTTGACTTATATTTCTTCCGATTGCTGCTCTTCTCTTTATTACGGAACGGCATCACGACTACTGGCATTTTCGGTTGTTGCATCATTGAAATCGGGCCCATTTGCATGGGCGAGGGCATGCCCATCGGATGGCCCATCTGCATGGGACCCATGCTCATCGGCATGTGTGGCATTTGCGGCATCTGGGGCATTTGCGGGTACGGCATTGAAGGCATCGAGGGCATCTGTTGCATAAACTGGGATTCCACATTTTCAACTACTTTCAAAAGCAGCACCAATTGCACTATGATGAACATCTTCATCTGAAATATAAACGTCATCATCATCTTCATTTGCTTGTGACTTTGCAATGAATAAATGAATATAAACAATTTTATTGTTAATTGAAAAAGTAGTAATACTTAATTTGAAAGCTTATTAAGCTTGAACCTATAAATTCTTAACAAATAATAAGTACCTTGATTCGTAAGTCAAATCGACCACATCGTAGATTTAAACTGCAGGCTTTAGTTCAGTTGCAGAGAATTCTACTCTTAAATACTTCTTCAAGGAATTACCGCACAATGGGTTTTCAGATTTGCGTAATGTTTTCTTTGTGACATAACTAGCTGTAAAATTTCCCTTACACTTTCTGAAATAAATCTATTAATAATCCAGATGCAGTTTATATATAGACTCTGTTTAATCATGCTGGAAAAAATATCTAAAATCTATATTTATACATAGCTTGTTACTTATCACATAATCGGAGATTACCTAAACACCAAAAGCATTGTATGTGAGAAATTACATAAAGATTAGCGTTAAACGTAATCAGTAGGTAAGTACCCAATTATACCGCTGGTATTGTTTTGTGGGTCACACCTGGTTTTCTCGGTTTTATAAAATATGACCAAAACCTTACGGCACTTGCATTCTGCACCCTGAATTCGACGATAACAGTTCAATGGAATGAATCCTGTAAGTTTATAATTGGACAAATTTTAATTACAATTTCCTTGTGTTGGTTGTGAGACCTATGTTCAACCTCATCAACCTGATGTCAGGGTTACATTGAATTTAGAATAAAATGAATATAAGTTAATAATACAAAAATATTTTCAGGTAACAATGTGCAGCGCTCTACCACTTTTGGCCTTTCTAGTCATAGCCACAACGGCTTCAGCAAAGGATGGAGAACCGGAACTACCCCTGTGTCCCACCAACATTCAATACTTTCCCCAGACCCTGCCCATGCACTGCCGCATGCCAGTTAATAGTCCTTTGAGATCTTTACAAAATATACAAAATTTTCCTGGAATGCCAAAGCTACCCAACATGCCTACGCCGTACCCTCCACCGTTTTACCAAAGTCCATCACCAGATAAAGTTCCTCCGCCGCTTCCTTACCCTATGCCTCCAGGATTTCCTGCGCCAATTTTCCCGCCCATTATATCTCAACCGCAGCAGCCACATAAGCTGCCAGTTATCGTAATGCCATTTTACTCTCCTGATAAAACTTTTCATGATGAAAAGAAGCCAGACAGACCATCAATTAACAAACCTTCGGATACGGACGGTGATGATGATAAAAGTTGCGACACAGACATGAGCGGCACCGATAAATCAGATGATTCATCCGGTGGCGGTGTGTCGTCATCCGGGTGGTGGAAGCCAAAAAAGAAAAACTATCGGAACTACAGACGATCAGGCAGCAGAAGATCAGGTTCGAAGAGAAGAAAACACGGCAGAAAGGATTTGTTGACGCCGCTAATACAATATGTAACCAAAGATGGGTATGTCATATTTGAGAAAGAAATATCTAAGTCTGAAGCGACTGACTGGTTAAATGATAATAATAAGAATGATGACGAGATTTATGATGAAGAAGGTGAAGGTGATGGTAATGGTGAGGGTGAGGTTATGAATAACGTGGACGAGCCTGAGGCCCCGAGGGTGGAAATGCTGCAGCAAGGAACGAGGAGGATGCAAAAAGACATAGAACAGCCTAAAGAGAAAAGATACCAAGAAATGACTACGACAGAAAGAAGTTCGACGAGAAGACATCGCAGTAAGTTGAGAGACATACTCAAGGAACAAAGAAGGCAAGTTAGGGTAGTAGCTGCTCAAGATCCGTAAAAAAAAATCTACTTTCATAATATTTATACCTTTGTACTTTATTTAATAAAAATGCTTTTTTTATTTTTATTTTGGTCGTTTATTACACGTAATAACTATAAGCTACATAAAATAACCAAAGAGAGGTCGTCTTAACCTCGTAACGCCGAAGCATAATTACGATTTCGAAGTAATAATCGACGGTGGTACCTTGAAAAGGACCAAATTTTTGTAGTCGTAAACGCTGAGCACTTCAAGTACGAATTTTAAAGTGTTAGAGTTATCCGATCGGGTTCAAATTAAGTGGAGACCTATGTAAGGATGAATAGAAGACATTTTTGAAAAAAATACGTTTTTTTTTTAGTTCTTCCAGAAGGACTCCCAGTTTAAGTAAAATCGGAAAAATATTATTATTATAAAGGGTTATGTATTTTTTCATTAAAATACATACCTATTTGTACGTCATAAATATGTGTATATACTTACATATTTAAATATTAAATAAGTAACGAGTTTTAGTTTTTATGATGTAGTTTGTGATTAGTCCCTCTGGAAGTACATTAGGTTTTTATTATTAGGAAAGAAATTAATTCATGGTGTCAGTTTAGATCATCATTAGAAGGAAAAAGGAAATAAAATGAAGACGGTAGTTTTTTATATTTCATAATCATAAGATCACGTAAGCAAGTCAGTCTATATCGGTATAATTTAATCACATATAACAATTTAAAAAAGTATTCGAAAAATATCCGGACATGACACATGAAGTCCCTTGCAAAGGACTAAAAAAGTTTGCTTTTATATATATTGCTACCGATAACGATACGAAATTGATAAAATAACTATGTCATGTTGTTGATTATTATCTTACCTGCGATTTCTGAAAATAATGTATATGAAAAACTACGAAATTCGACTATTAATTTGATTTTTTTTACCTCGTAGCCGTGTGCGCACCATCTTTACCAATAAAATTACAAATTACGACAAGTGATACATATTTCTTTTTTATTAAAGCCACCTATTCACGAAATTGAATGAACTAGTTCATAGACAAAATACTTTTTTTCTCAATCGGCGCAAAGGTTTGAATTAAATTGACCGGCAAAGTTTTGGTACTTTTAGAAGTACCTTCGTTGATTATTCGAACGAACTATTTCAAAACCTTCGGCTTTTAAGACTACAATTATTTGGTCCTTCTCAGAGGACCCCAGGGCTTACGAGAATAAAACAATTTGCAGCCACTCCTGCATACTCTCTCTCTCTCTCTCTCTCTCTCTCTCTCTCTCTCTTCTATCGTGTGGGTTGTGAGGTGGTTGACCAACCTTATCAACCCTGACAGGGTTACTATTGAGCCGCCAAAGGCCCCTGACATGCCTCATGTAACGACTACTTACATCAGTAAGTAAATAGTAACCGAACCAGCAGCGGCTTAACGTGCCTTCCGAAGCACGGATAATCTTAATTCCATAGAGTATAAGACATAAGTAAGTATACTAGAATGAAGCAAGTTATACATATAAAAATATACTAGAAAGTCTTAAGATGGATATTCAAATACGTCCATCACGTTCAAATTTTTTAACAAAAGGCGCCAGAATAAATAAAATTGTCTGTTTTATAATTTTTGCATGATTTTTCAAATTTAAATTCACGGACATGAATGAGGACACTTGAAATTTGTAAGGGACGTAGCTTAGGTACCGTAGAGGTGCACTAAGAAAGGAATTCCCGAAATTCCCACGGGAACGGGAATTAGCGGGAAAATCCTTTTGTATGAAAAATCTAAACCGCTTAAGTTAGACACTTGAAATTCGGCATGCAGGTACCTACCTTAGTAAACTTAAAGCTTAGTTGCAACAGGATATTGCAAAATTCCCACGGGAACGGGAGTTAGCGGAAAAAAACATTTGTATGGAAAAATCTAAACCGCGTAAGATAGAGTAGATGTTATCAATCTAGCATGCATGCATACCTTAGTAAATATAAAGTTTAGTTGTGGCTGTAAGTATTTTGAAAAATGGGAGTTAGCGGGAAAAAAATGTTGTATGAAAAAATCTAAACTGCATAAGTTAGATGCTTGAAATTTGACATGCACTCCCACACACACAAAGATCTGTCTTTTATAACACGCCACGCGGACGAAGTTGCGGGCAAAAGCTAGTACTTAAATAAATAAATAAAGATTGTAAGGTAGACAGATTTCAATTTAAAGTCGACTTTTGCATACTTAATTATTATACTAAGCATCGTTGCTATCAGTACCATAAAGAGAAGCCGAGGGATCATAGCCAATGCGGCCGAAATATGCACAAAACGAACGAACGAATGATTTCCCAATATAGAAACTGATGTTTTTGCTTCGTGCAATTGATTTTGATTTTTATCTACGTACTTCCTATTTAGGTATAAAAGTCAATTTTGGAGGACAAAATAAAGTTTATTTGCAACGGCTTATGGGCATAAAATAACGTATAGAACGGCAACCTGCCCACCCCATTAGGGATTACGGGCGTGAGTTTATGTAGGTATGTATGTATTTGTTTATTTATTTGTACACAATAAAACAGACACAAAGAACATACAAAGAAAACATATAGTACGGTCACGAGCATTAATATGTATACACTTTGGTACCATGTCACATTAACTATTTTGACAAATTGAACTGTATGTCTCACTAAATGTCAAATATGTTAGTGCGACAGAATCTTAAAGTTATCTGTATGTAGACAGAGTCCTACATTATATTGCTCATGACTGTACAGGTAAGTTTATCTCTAAACAAAGAGATTTCTTCTAGCTGACCTACGTGACGAGACAGATATTCATATAATATTATATAGATAGACATACATACGCGTACAAATTATTTATTATTTATGTGTCATGCATGTAAGTAATTTGTAACAGGATACATTATTATTACTTACTTATACTTACCATTTCGAAAGCGTTTGATTGAAACGCATTTAAATTTCAAGGCAAATGTTACGCTATGAATATTAATTTGCAATAAAGTTACAGAATCCGAATAGCAGTTACGTCACTAGCAGCTGTATTTCAAATTTTCTTTTGTTCACCTTATCCTACAATATGTAGTGTTACTTAACAATCTAACTTGCCCCCATAAAATGCATAAAAGCAGTTTTGGATCACGAAAACAGTGCGATTAGCTCAAACATGCGTCGGCGAGTCGTGAAAGTGAGTATTGCTATACATGAAATTCTGAAAAATCTATTTTGGGGTATTATAACATTTTCTGTCATTCAAATTACAGGAAACGAGAAGTAAATATGTGGTCATTGGTTTCGTAATGATCATTATCCATCCGGTGAATGTGCAGTTTGCGATGCCCATGCCTATGTATGGGCCTCCGCCACCCCCGCCGCCACCGCCCCCTCAGATGTACGCGGTGGCTCAGCCGGTGCCTCCGCCGCCTCCGCCGCCGCCGATGTTCGCCCTGCCACCGCCCCCCATACAGGTGGCTTTCTTACCGCCTCCGCCGCCACCGCCTCCGCCGCCGCCACCGAGAAACGACAACATTGCCGTTGCGTACCCTGTGCCCGTTCAAATGCCAATGCAGATTGCGGTGCCAGCCGCTCCTCCTTCGTTTTGCGGCCGACCGGGGCTCCCGGGCTGTCCTCCTTGCCCTCCTTGTATTTGCACGCCATCTTGCACCCCTGCTTTCTTCTCGTACTGTTCTCCGTGTCACCAGCAATGTCGATGCAAGGACAGGGCCGATGTGCCCAGGCCACTGCCGCCCATCCCTCCGGTGCCAGTCCCGGGACCCGCTTTTCCCATGCCGATGCCGATGGCGCCACCGTCTGTAGTAGTAGTACCGGTGCCTCCGATGTTGAGACGACCTCCTCCTCGCCGGTACGAATCTTGTTCCGAAGAATCGAGTTCTTCCGACGACTCGTCATCCTGTGAATCTAGTGAGGATCGCCGACGTTCAGGGAAGCACTCGAAAAGACGAAGATTCCACAAATTCAATAGAAGAAGAACAATTACATTCCGTAGACGTAATAAAGACAACGATGACACTATTATTAAGCCAGTTTTGTCATTTGTCAACCAACATGGGGATGTTAAGATCAATAAACAGTTGAATGATTTTGATGTAGCTGCGTTGATGGGTGACAATTCAAACGATTTGATCCAAGAACAAATTCAGAGACAGCATAAAAGAGTACAAAATGTTAGAGTTATGACTGAAGACGATGAAGAGAAGAAAGGACAAGTTTTAGTGATATCAGACTTTAACAACGGAAGACGGAACGAACAGGGAGATTCTGATGACCAGAAATCTGAGAAAAAGTTACACGGCGGCAGAAAGCAACTCATCTTCAAACCTCCTCAGAACAAGAAGATCAGCAACTTCTCAGTGTCATTCCAAGTAGCATAACAATGATGTAATACTCTTTTTACTTTCATAATAAACAGAATATCGAAATTGACATTAATGTGTTTGACCTCAACCTATAATTTAAGTAAATAAAGATAGAAGTCAAGGATGACTAGGTTCGCACTCATGAACTAGTAAAGTTTATTTGAATAGCTATTTCAAAAATAGAGACTGAAAAGAAAGTTATTGACAGTTTGCTAGGTACCCCTTTACTTATTATATCAAAGTTCTTACTAGATGTCATCTTACGTGATAGTAAATTAAAAGTTTACCTAAATTTCTTCATTCATAATAATAATTTCTTTATTCAGGTAAAAAGGGCACTAAGCACTAGGCACTAGGGGTATTGTACTAATTCTATTTCTCTTTTGTTTTGTATTTTGTTTTTTCCTGTTTGTGCAATAAAGTATTTGTTATGTTATGTTATGTTAAAGGCTACCCACACATTGGAGAAATAAATACATAATTTTAAATCGTTAAAATAATATAAAATATAGTACAAATATAAGTGTAAAGTTAAAACTAAATTAATACAAAGTGACAAAAATTATCACAGTCATTTGCGATTCGCACTCTGGTGCACCTCCCGCCACGCTCTGTAGATCGGGCTGTCAAAATAGTCATTAAAACACTGCACAATAGTGTTATTCGAACTTCTCAGCCCATCCCAATAAGATGCCACTCTGGATCTGATGACGGCAAAGAAGTCTGGAACCCGCGCATCGACAAACATGCCCGACGCGCTGCAGAACCGCGGCTTCCTCATAAGGATGCGATATGCATCATTATATTGCACCCTTATGGTATGGTGAGTACTGCGGTTGAATTTCGTCCAAAGCTGGCAGGTGTATAGGCAGAGACAGAAGGCTTTAAATAGCGTTATAAATAAAGGGAAGAAAACTACAAAGATAAAAGTCAAATGTCACAGAATTTCGCTCTCTTAAATATTCAAAAAATATATATTATGATGAGAAGGACTAAAGATGGCGTACTTTTCTTAAAACAAAACACTGTCTCTACTTTTTGTCTCCGTCTAAAATACATGAAGTAGAAAAACAAAACAGTAAACAAATTACCTACTTCCTTATGTTATTTCATGTGCTAGTATTGCAAAGTATTTTCCAAACGGATCGATACACATCAGTGAACATAGTTTTACGACTTAACTTTATATTCCGGCATAAACGTACTTATGCTTACAAAAATAACTGCCTTCTACACTTTTTAGTACATGCCATTTGTTACTATTGTTATGCAACATTGTCCATGGCTTAAATATAATGTTTTACAGTGGATTTAGATCATGGAAGGAGTGCATATTAGAGTTCAGATTAAAACGAACAAGTGTGTGGTCATAAGTTTATTGTTGAGTATCATTCGTTCAGTGGATGTGCAGTTTGCTATGCCTATGCCGATGTTCGCTCCACCGCCGCCACCTCCCATGTACGCAGTGCCAGCAGGGCCACAAATACAAGTAGCAGTGATGCCTGTTGCTATTCCTGACTTTGACAGTGATAAGGAAGAAAGTTCGTCGACGCCAGCGATACAGGGACACGCAGGCCTAGCTCACAATCATCAACATCACATGGCTATCCCCCTGAAGATACCGATGTCTGTGATGGTACCCCCTCCCATAATGCTAGTACCTCGTTACCCACCCACAATGTCATCTTCAGAAAAAGACGGAAAAGAAGAGAAATCCGCCTCCAGTGAGAAGAAGAGTGATTCTTCAGGCAGCGGGTCCTGTAGCTCAGGAGATTCAGGCAGCGGCAGCTACAGACGTACAAGAAAGCATCTGAGGCATGGTAGACGAAAAAAACTTAGAAAACTCAGTCGACATAGACTTCATATGAGTAGAAGATCTATGAGTAGGGATAGACCATCTATTAGGCCAATTTTATCGTTCATAGATGGACATGGCGACATAAAAGCAAGTAGAAAATTACATAGAACTGATATACGCGAATTGATGGAAGACAATAGTGAAAAAGTTGCGAGGGACTATGATAAACAGGCCATCAAAGAGAAGCGTCGGAAATTACAGCAATCAGTTCAAAAAGTAAATGAACAGGCTGATAATACCCTGGTTAATATGGCTTTGATATCAGATTTTGCTCAGAAAATAAAAGAGATTAAGGCACACAATCCATTACCAATGCAAAGACCAATGGGGCGGCAAGAGGTTGTGCAAGAACACATCAATAAGGCATTTAATCCTGAAGACCATAAGGTTACGAATTTATCAGTTTCTTTTCATGTAACATAGGCTTATCAAGGCATGTTACAAGGACTGTATTTTGCTTAGTGGCATTGGACTAAAATAAACTACTTAATGTTAATATACTTACTAATTTTGTAGTTAATTTGTTTGTTTATTGAGTATTTTTAGTTAATTATTACAATTTCAAGTGCATATCTATGTTTTATTACTCCAGCGTAAACACAACAGCAGCGTCTTTACGTACTAAATGTTAGCAGACCGTGATAAAGAACCGATTTTCAACTATGTAACCAGTCGTTAAAATTTATGTAACGTTTTACTTCAACAATAGTCCTATTCAACAATTATTGAAAACGAACAATGAACTTCGTAAGTAATCCTTCTTATATCAACCGGTAACTGCTGGTTGGACGTGTTAGTCGAATAGTGTTTGAAACTGACCATGATACGCCAGCTAGTTTTAATTTCTGAACTATCGTTACAATTAGTAATTGCTTTTGATATAAGTGGGTTTGCTAAGAGCAATGATTTTCAAGAGTTCAGTAAAATATTGGAGAAAGGATTCGAAAAGCTGAGTGGAATTCAGAATCCTTTAGGAGGTGGTGCTTTATCTGACAGCGAATTATCAGACAAAGCCGGTACTCAGAAAGAAAATCCTGCCACCCGGCGAGATGGTTCCAATCCCCCTGCAGGTCCACTTCGAACATCAAATGCAAACACCACTTGCTGTTTGCCACAAGGCTGCTTCACTCCTTGTCCTAGTTACGGCTTACCTATGGCCATACCAATGTACCCGCCACCAGAAATGCCACAAATAGTACCATTAAGAACAGAATTTGAACCAGTGATACATGACCACCCGCCTTATCATAAGATTCAAGAAATTATAAGAAACAAACACAAGAAGAAGAAGAAGAAAAAGAAGTATAACTCTTCGGAAATGTCAAGTTCGAGTTGTGAAAGCGATTCTGGCTCCTCGGACACAGAGCTTTCAGACGACAGCAGCAGTGATACGGATATTGCTAGGTTGGGGAATTTCATGAACTTCCAAATGTAAATTTTAAAGGTAGAAAGTTTTATTACGTAAAGTTTTATTTAGAAATAATTTTATTACTTACTGGAAAATTATTTACAATAAACAAAGGATTACTTTTTTAAACATAAGTCTTACTAATATTATTTATTCTCTAAAATACCCATTTGATTTTGGCCCTTTTGTAGATTATACAAGGAAATGCTTTCCCGAGACAGTCTACTTCATTGTCAACTTCTTAAACTGTCTGTTTTTTGTGTCTCAGTCATGAGAGGATCTTCAACATTATTGGCATTGATTTCTTTTATCGTGGTACCTGGGAAGGACATAGCCTTATTATCTTTGGCAATAAAGTTGAGGTAAACAGCTCGTCCAAAGTATCCCCACGCTACAACGGCTAGTATGAAGAAAACGATTTGAAGTGCCAAAATGATATATGGACCTGTAACGTACATTCCGTTTAAGAAGAATATCGATTCATCTGGTAGAGGCGGTTGTTCCTGAAACAAAGAAAATTAAAATGATGAGTTTAGAAGAAAATAACCAAATAATATTAGAATACAATACAAAATTTAATATTCGCATTAAATAGGATTTTAATTATGAAGTCGCTTTAAGACTATTTAGCTTATATATAGCATGCAAAATAAAACAATTCTAAATCTAACAAAAACCCAAGATACAATAGAATATACTCCTTTCAATTTACAAAGAAGAAAAACAATTGAGCTTGTAAATAATTGATATTGATGTCAGATTTAAGTAAGTACTAGCTTACAAATGCCGTAATTATTTACAATGCAGAGGCGTCAGTGTACCGTGAAACTTTCATAATAATATAATCAGACATATGAAACTTAAGTACAAATAAGGTAACTAAACTATGTATAAATTTACAAACAGTAACCTATATCAAAACATTTTAATAAAAAATATCATCATTGACCACAGTATCTGTAGTAGATGATTGTTGCAGCATTTGTATGTCTGCGAGTTCCTGCAACGCCTACTAAAATTATTTACTACAAGGCTATAAGTATACGTACAGAAAGATATCAAAGACAAAAATACTTACAATTCTGAGATAACATATAGGAAGGATCATGTTGGAGAAACTAGCTGCTTCAGTGTTAGCAGAGACGTCACCAATAACCAGGTTGATTTGTAAGGAGAAGACAGTCTCTAGAGTCAAACCGAGTTTCTGGAAGACAAAGCCACATTCACAGTTATATTACCATTACTTTAGTCTTTTAGGGTCGGTGTAAGTAGGGTTGGAAGAGGGAGGCCTATGCGTACATATCGCAATCTGATCCAGGATGTTTTAAAGATAGGTCAGCTCAAGACTCTAAATCGGCGAGTCTTTCATGAAGAAGCGGGATTGTAGTTAGTGGCATTCCGTGGCCTCTTCCTACATAAACTGCCTATATACGTCCCACTGCTGGGCACAGGCCTCCCCTCAATCAACCGGAGGGGGTATGGAGCATACTCCACCACGCTGCTCCAATGCGGGTTGGTGGAGGTGTTTTTACGGCTAATAGCCGGGACCAACGGCTTAACGTGCCCTCCGAAGCACGGAATCATCTTACAGTTTCGGACAATCAGGTGATTCAAGCCTGAAAAGTCCTTACCAAACAAAGGACAGTCTCACAAAGTGATTTCGACAATGTCCCCATCGGGAATCGAACCCGGACCTCCAGATCGTGAGCCTAACGCTCTAACCACTAGACCACGGAGGCTGTTATCTTATATTAAGTATGTGTATGATTCAGGATCGGTTTTTACCTCAAACATTTATGTAACTACAGAAGATTCAGTTAATAAAGAACATTGCATGCCCAACATATTGAAGGAATTGCTTTGGAAGAGAAAGGGATTACCTATTGTCTGTAATCGGAGCCTATCAGGGATCTTCAGAGGCTGCAAAAGAACGCGAGGAGGGGAAATCTGTTATTCGAGTCCTACATCTTAACAGGGGATAAAAGGATTTGAAGAAGAAGATCAGTGATAACGTGCGCTACCTCTTCTGTAAATATAAATGTCTGGTTCTGATTTACTATTACACTTTATTGGCTTATCTTTATTCACGCAAGAACGGAGCAACAAATTGAATAGTGCAATTTAAGTCAGAGAAAATGCACGATTGTTTTGTATTTTATTTAGGAGAGTAATTCCTTAGAAACACTGAAGGAAAACCATGAGTAAAAGCTGCTGGGTATAAAGGAAGATGTAGGGTAAACCAAAAAGCACAAAATAAATGTAGGTACTCACTCCATCAACCGTAACCCATCCTCTGTGTCGGTCGTCAGGCTTCATACCCTCAATACGCTCATATACACTGGGGTCTGCATCCAAAAAGTGAGGCTTAGAGAAGGCTAGAGGCATTCCTGAAATAAAAGATCAAGTGGTAAGATGGGGAGACTCTTGGTTAGCAGTGGGGATCAGTTCTAGACTAAAAAGCTCACGACTATATCCCAATTGGGGGACTCAAAGGTACATCCATCGCAAGATGAACTGAGTACCCACACCTCACCGACCTTTCTCTTAGACCAACATGATAGGTGGTGAGCCGTATCGCCATTTATAATGCTCGGACAAATTAATAACTCATTAAGCAACTTTCGCAAAGGCCGGTCATAGGGTGACCACAAAAAAAAAAATCATCTCGAGCTCCTCCGTGCTCCGGAAGGCACGTTAAGTCGTTGGTCCCGGCTGCATTAGCAGTCGTTAATAACCACCAATCCCCACTGGGCCCGCGTGATGGTTTAAGGCCCGATCTCCCTATCCATCCATTGGGAAGGCCCGTGCCCCAGCAGTGGGGACGTTAATGGGCTGGTGATGAGTTGGTGCAAAGTCCGGTACCGGTATTCGAACCGACGCTCCCCATCTGAGTACCAAGCCGGTGTACCACAGGACCACAGTGACTATAATTACAAGGTAAGACAGCTAAATAAGATAAGAAGAATGTTTAGAAGATATATGAGATGGTGGTAAAAGGTTGTCTATCTGTGTTACTAATAGATGCCAAATATGTTTTAAAGAAAGGCTAAGTCAAGTGCATTCTACGTCGGCGAGTAATATAAAGTTTGGCTGCGTGGGTGTGCTGCCGCCAAAGGATGTTTTCGGGTACCGAACTGAGCATAGTACCCCGCTAGCCACAAGCTGGTAGTGTGACTAGGGATCGACGATCCAACAGTGTTGTGTTGGAAGTTGTAGATATGCGTCTTGCTGTGTAAACTTCGATATCGCGTTTCAGGACTGCGTGAAGACTGCATTATTGAATGTGGCGCCATCTGTTGCATGTGAGCGGAACTAGGTGGCCAACTAGTTCGGTCCGCCACAAAGTAATAATCTTTTTTTTTTTCTAGAACGGCAAACAGGCAGGCAGGCTGGCCACCTGATGGTAAGAGGTCACTGTCGCCTATGGACACTTATGTGTTGCCAACCTTGAAGAGCGTGTTTTCACTTCTTTTTTGAAAAACCACAAATCATAGGGCAGTGGGAAGATTATGAAGAAAATGGAAGAAACAAAAGTATAGAATTTCGTAGGCGTTGCCTATATTTCTATTTTACTTATGAGAATAAATTATATTAAAATCGTCGTAAACAGTCTATATACGTCCCCCTGCTGGGCACATGCCTCCCCTCAATCAACCGGAGGGGGTATGGAGCATACTCCACCACGCTGCTCCAATGCGGGTTGGTGGAGGTGTTTTTACGGCTAATAGCCGGGACCAACAGCTTAACGTGCCCTCCGAAGCACGGAATCATTTTACTCTTTCGGACAATCAGGTGATTCAAGCCTGAAAAGTCCTTACCAAACAAAGGACAGTCTCACAAAGTGATTTCGACAATGTCCCCATCGGGAATCGAACCCGGACCTCCAGATCGTGAGCCTAACGCTCTAACCACTAGACCACGGAGGCTGTTATATATTAAAGTACGTACCGAAAAAGCAATCAGGTAACAACAATACCCCATTAGACGGCTCACTAGGGTCTAAGGTGAAGAAGTTATCGCTAAAGTTGTAGACCAGAGCTTCGGCGCCGTAGTCTGTGAGTCTTGTGTGCTCATACTCAAGGTCCAAAATCCTACAGAGTCCATTCTTGAAGATCCTGATCGGGAAGTCAGAGGTGATTCCCATAGGGTAGCCGACGCCTTCGAAAGCATTTTCAAACGTGTTGCAGAGCTCACTGAAATTATAATTAGGCAAATGAGTTTCAGGTTTATGCGTACTGTCAGGTCGCAGGTTTGAATCAATCAATCAACACGGGTTTAAACCAATGATTTTCGAATTTGTTTTCTTCGAATTCATGTTTAGGTTTAGATCTTAAATGTTTATCACGTGCTCGCGCGTTACAGGACCGGTAAGCGCCATCTCTGTTCAATAGGCGGTACTAGTTGGTCTACTGGATTTATGTATGAAAAGAATATAATCACCACTCATCAGGATTCACTGAGTCCCCCATCGCTAGTTTTTTAAAGCCGTTCACAGTTTTGATCATGAACTTTTCTTCATCGGCGATAGACGCCTCAATACGGTTAGGTTTTTTTGTGTACGAGTCGTATAACTGAAAAAAGCACAAATTATTGTTGTTAAAGAAATTAAGTTGTCAAAGCATCTACAATTTTTCTAGCCAATACTGAAATATTCATATAGAATGTCAGTGACATCGTAACGAATACTGAGAGCGATGATTCAGACCATGATTCTGAGTTAATATCAATTGGAATTTTCCGTCGCAAAATTCATGATTATATATATTTTTTTTAAATTAAGTAAGTATGTTCAATTGTATACTTTTCCGACCGAAAATTCCACTTGATATTAACTCAGACTAATGTGCTAACTCCTCCTCCTCATTATTCGTTACGATGTCACTTACACCCCGTACAAGTACGTACAGGTAGCCATACAAGTAGGTATGGGTGTTAGTGACACCGTAACAAATGCTGAGGGGGATGATTCAGACCGTGATTCTGAGTTGATATCAAGTGGAATTTCCTGTCGGAAAATTCATGAAAATTTTATAGGTTTTTTATATTAATTTTAGTTCCGTACTTTTGCGACGGAAAATACCACTTGAGATAAACTTAGAATCATGTTTTGAATCATCCCTCAAAGCAAGCGAGACAATCAGTTCGCGCGCGCTCCCGCATACTCATTAGCGGCTCACGTCCATTTATAGTTGGTAAAGAGGGGGTGGGGAAAGCGCCCGATACGAATTGGTGCGGGGCGGAGACATGCCGTTGTAAACGTAGTTTTATTCTTTATTTGATCGCTGGGTGATAATCTAATGACTCCCATATTGAATTTTATTACAATCACCAAATTATCATCAACAAACCTTAGTATGACTACCAAATAAAAGCGCCTGTTGAGGATGTAGTAGCAATTATATAGGAAACCTGTTCGAAAACCATATTTAGACAGGAAAATGACAAGGACGCAATCCCACTGTCGGTTTTTACGACACGACCCGGGAATCTTCTATGTTCTAACCTTTTTATTCGCTTATCGCCCAGCACAGAAGCACAAAAATTATAAGTTATCGTGCGTACCCTGTCCAAAATGCCCATTTTATCAAAATCCACAGATGTGATGGTGTAGCCTAGTGAGACGATGGTGTCCTGGTAACCCCATAGGTAGTTGTGGGCGTCCATGCTGACCATGGCCTTGGAATTGAGCTGTGTCGACAGCAGGTTGAAGGGGATCCGCGTCCAGGGGGCTCCGGCCATGTTTGATGTCATACCCTGGTGACAGGCAGGTAAGAATTAAAATATTAAACAGACCAAAATTATTCGAAAAGAGCTCGTCAAAATTTTCAGTTTTATATGGAATTGTAATCACTTTTGCAGAACAGATAACGTTGACTTTTGTTACTATAAGGTGGAACATACTGTGACATTAAGTTTTAATTAATTAATTTATTATTATGGAGAACTTACAAGCTACACTCTGCACATGCAAAGTTACAGACAGTAAAAAATAGATTAAGGGCTAGCTCAATTACAAGTAGTGACAGCATGCACAATCAAGTGAACAAGAAAAACAAGATATAAACCATATTAAAAAAAAAAATAGAAATAATTTAACAAAAAGCAGCCAGTACAATGTTTTTATGCATTTAAGGGCATAGTAATGTCATGATATCTGGCCAACACATTATACAATCTACACAAAATAGAAATAGTAGCATATTGAACCAAATTAGTTCTAGATGGTGGAGTTACAAAGAAGGAGTAGGCTTTTTTCCTACAAAGTCTCAGCGGAGTACTTATTTACTATAGGGTAACATACCTACTGTTCGTATGTTCGAAGCTAAATGATAAAAGACCCAGAGCGGGGAGCGGTTGGAACGAATGGGTGTGAGGTGGAGAGTTAACGTTCTTAGTACCTAGTATTATCCATTCTTTCGAGGGTGCTGCGTAAAACGCCTGCATAAATATTCATTATTACCTACGAGGTGCGAATAACTTGATCTGCTACTTTGCTCTATAACTAGATAAGGCGCTGTTTGTACTCCCAATTTAAACCAATTTTTATTTATTAAACTACTAAATCTGACTTGTAATGTGATTTACCTACCGCAATATTTTCTGCTACTTAGACCTAAAACCTTTTATTTAATGTAGATTTACAAAAAAATCGGGGTCTAATCTTTCATTAGACAATTTTGAGTTTATGGAAAGCTTTGAAATACAAATAAGCATTCTTAGGGCCTTTTTCTAACTGCACTATGATCTTTATTATGTGTACCAAAAAAACGATGGTTTGTGTGGTCAATCTTCTGACAATGTTTTGACAAACAGTATATGACTGTAACAAATAACGATCACAGTTTGAACTGTAATACGGGTCTCGAGCCCAGTACAGACTTCAGCTCTCTCAAAGGTATTCTGTCAAAACGTTAAAATGTACCCATTAGTTATTAAGTGATCCTTTGTAGAGAGAGAAATAAAGAAATAAAATAAATGTATACGCAAATGTAAAATTGCAACATTGCTTTTTAGACGAATTGCTCCGATGTGGCCTTTTTAACCCCGTCGCAAATGGGTTTGTAACTAGATTCGTCTCTCTTACCTATTGATGTATAATAATATGTTACTATGGTTACACCTAGTAGCTATGTAAGTATTGCCT
Organism: Pectinophora gossypiella; assembly: GCF_024362695.1. Lineage (NCBI taxonomy): Eukaryota > Metazoa > Arthropoda > Insecta > Lepidoptera > Gelechiidae > Pectinophora > Pectinophora gossypiella. The sequence continues at coordinate 16,501,322 of NC_065413.1, read as the reverse complement.
TTCGATGCAATAACATTCCGTCCAATATTTCTAGTTGTGCTCAGAAATTTCAGTTAAATGACTTTGTTATAATGCTGCTGTAATATTTCTTCAGAATAGTTTCTGGTAATTTACATGATAATAATAAATAAACATGATAGTAAATAAAATAAAAAAAGGTCGATTTTTCTTTGAAACCTAAATCGTGCCTGATGGGTATGAATGATGTAATATCGGTCTTACAAGCATGGGTATGTTGGGTGCGGTGACGTTGATGTCTTGCGGTCTCCCGATGGACTCTTCAGGTATAAACTCCAGCCGCACCTGAGGAGTATACCGCAGTATCTGCGCTTCTGTGTCGATCTCTATGTCTTTGTTACTCCGAATCTCCCTGGAAGAGTAAAAATATGACTGTATCTGTTTTTTAGTCATGTGAATCAAAAGCTGCTCCAGCTCCTCAGACAGGTTAAGTGAGAAGATTAAAAAGAACAAAACCGTATGAAATCGTTCTCTATGTACAACTGCTTCACCTGAATGATAATGCTGGGGTAATTTAAAGTTTTGTTGTTAAGTCATAACGAATTAATTTATTTAATGCGTATCTTTTCTATCGTGTGGGTTGTGAGGTGGATTACCAACCCCATCAACCCTGGTGACAGGGTTATTATTTTACTGTTAGTATGACTTCCTGTTCGTAAGTAGCAAGCAAGTATGTGAATCTCAATGCCTATTAGGGCGCTTACAGATGAACGATGTTAGTGTCGACAACGGGTCTATAATAAAACCCATAATTGAAAATGATTAAAAAATATATAATTAACACCCTTAATTTTAATACCTATAAAAGTAGAAACCCATACTCTTAATATATATGTATAATATAATGCAAATAATAAAACAGTTTGATGACGAATGCGACGATATTATTGTAAATGTTGATTTTACCATTACCACTCTTTCAATTCATTCATACTACCTATTACAACTAAAATCTTTAATGCTATGCTCTGTCCAGAGACAGGTATTAACTACATATATTAATATTATGGATTTGCAGATTTATTGCTTTTTATGCTATGAATTTTAAAGTTATAATTTTTAAAATTATGGATTTTCATTAATATGCTTAATAATTATATATATTTTTATGTTATTCATTCTAATTGGTATGCAAATTACAGTTATGTCAAGTCTGTTATGGATTTTCAAAATAGGGTTATTAATTTTATGCAACTTAAGGGACATCCGTCGACACGGGGCGACGACTACGTCGACAAACCGCGGCGACTGTCGACAACGTAGTTATGACGTGTGTGGTAGTTGTCAAATACTCATGGAGATTAGACGTGTTCTTGCTTTTGTTGAACAGTTACTGGGTACCTATTCATATTTTTTTTTTATAGAAAAATTGTTGCTTATACGTAGGCAACAGGTTTTCAACGGTAAATAAATATTATTTATTTATTAAAAAAATAAATAATAATAATAATAATAATATTTTTTTTTATTATTTATTAATATAATTAAGTATGTGAAAATAACATAATATTTTTACACAAACCTACACTCCATCTCCATACTAATAAGTATTATAAATGGGAAAGTGTGTGTGTGTCTGTGTGCTATGCAACTATCTACACTTAAAATATCACGTCAGCGACGGAGCGACGAATTGACGTGATTTTTTAAGTGTAGATAGTTGAAAGGATGGAAAGTGACATAGACTACTTTTTGACTCTTTCTCACCTCCCACTTCCCTAAAATGGATTTAATAGACCATTTCGCTGGTCTATAAGCGCACTTAGATTTAAGTTATACACGAGTAGGTCTGAAGGATGCTGCAATCTGGGTCATTGTAACAAGCAATAAACAAACAGATAAGCAGGTTAAGGCCTGGATCCTGAGATAAAGTTAGCCATAACGATAGTTAATAATGAAAGTGCATGCATTATTGTTGCGTGGGTGCATGTACTTACATTAAAAACTTATATGACAACAAAGTTATCCTAAAAGGGTTCCGTTTTTCCTTTTGAAGTTTGGAACCCTAAAAACGGTTGGTTATTGTTTATAAAAAAAAAATTTGATTATACAATCAGTAACAAAAATCTTTACTTAACAAATTATAAACATAATATCACGCTTGTATGCTTGCACGGGTGGACAGAGGTATACAGTTATGAGCAATATAATGTACCCACTTTAGGACTCTGTCATAATTCATAATCATTTATTTATAATAAAAATGGTATTACAGTTTGCAGATGGTCAGCATTTAACATTTCGTCTACATTTTTAGTTATTCAAGTAGTTAAACAAAATAAAATTGATAATTTAAATGTCAATCAGGTACCTAACATTAATTATGAAATAAAAATGAAATGATTTACATACATACATAAACTCACGCCCGTAATCCCTAATGGGGTGGGCAGAGCCACAAGTAATCAAAGACAACTTGCAGCCACTGTTGATACGAAGTCCAAAGATGGATATGATGAACCTTATGGTGATAAGGGATCAGCCTATCGCCCATAACATTAGTCCATCATGTTAGAGGACACAATCCCTCTGTCGGTTTTTACGACATGCCCGGGAAGAGAAGCAGCTGAACGTGTTCTATGTTTTTTATATGCTCTCAGAACAGCATAGAAGCATGAAATGATTTACAATGTCATTATCCAAATTACACATCACAAAAAACAAACAATACAAAAAAAAAGAGAAAAAAGTAATAAAATAAAAAAGAAAAACAATGACACGAAACATCCAACGATTCATTCGATCGTTATAATAATCGATATAGTCGTTCTAGTTCGGTTCTGTTCGTCATCTGTTCTGTCTGTCGCACTAACATATTTGACATTTAGTGAGACTTACAGTTCAATTTGTCAAAAAAGTTTATGTGACATGGTATCAAAGTGTATACATATTAATGCTCGTGACCGTATATGTCGTGGCCAGATCTTTTTTTGAATCTTTAGGTATGGGCGATTTGTAACGAATACTGAGGGGGGTGATTCAGACCATGATTCTGAGTTAATATCAAGTGTAATTTTCCGTCGGAAAATTCATGAAAATTTTAGTTAGTTTTCGTTACGATTTCACTAACATCCTGTATATAGAAATTGTTTATTTCAAAAGGACGCCGCACACAAAAACAAGACAATAACATCATTCAAAATGTTTACAAAACCATATGCGTTGTTTTTTGTTACTACTTACTGATGTCGTTACACGAGGCATGTCAGGGACCTTTGGCGGCTCAATACCTACCTTGACACCAGGGTTGTTGAGGTTGGTAATCTACCTTACAACCCACAAGATCTGCCGCAGATGGCATTAACTACTTGGCCGGATAAATAGGGAGCGCTGAAGGCTCTCATCCGGTACAACGTTTAAGACAACAGCCTGAGGGTGCCCAGTCGTCTGAGAGGAAAAATATTTGAAAGAATTAGTGGATCGATAGCGATAAGCGCTGATTGAGGGAAATTGTCGACCACGCCGGCGGAGTCGGTATCGGGGTCCTGAAGTGTTTGGTGTCGCGAGCTGATTGGCCGCCTCTATGGCTAGACAATACGATAACAAAATGTCAAAGAAGTTCCTCGAAATGATCTTAAGGTGGTGATGGACGTAGTGAAAAAAAAAAAGGGTCTTTACCTGTAAGTAAACGGTCCGACTTCCTGTACTTTGAGCGTGTGGTCTTCACCAGCCATGAACCGCTCAGTGTTGGTGACGTTGAAGACATACGCCGAAAGATGGATGCCCTCCATCTCTCGCAACATGACCTCGTGGACGAACGAGCCATTTGTCACCCTAGTATACTGGAGACAAAAAAAACATTACTTATTATATCTTAACTCTGTTTTTCACAGGGTCCGCTTACCTAACCTAAAGATTTGACAGGTCCGGTTTTACAGAAGCGACTGCCTGTCTGACCTTCCAACGCGCGAAGGGAAAACCAACCCAATACAGCTTAGGTCACATACCTCCGAAACGCATTTCTCGGAAATATGTTTCCTCATGATATTGAAGTTAAAATAATAATAATGAATTATTAAATCTCGCTGAGCACCGATCCTCGATACCGAACTTGCACCAATGAGTTATTAATTTATCTCAAGTGCAGTTTTCACTAACACAGTTGGCTCGACCATCATAGACGGCGATACGGCTCACCACCTATCACGTTGGTCTAACAGAAAGCTCAGTGCGGTGTGGGTTCTGTTCATCTTGCGATGGATGTAGGTACCTCTGATTACCCCAATTGGAATATAAGTTACACTAAGTATAGAAGCAATATCCACGGGAGTCGCAGATCGACAGCCATTAGTCAGTATTTACTTAAGTGAATAATGAAATCGGGGAAAACAGTTTAATTATCACTTAAGATTAAAAAAAGGACTCACACCCACGCAGTGATTTCTTTGTTGTGTATTGTATGACCAAGTTCTAGCAAATAAACGTATTTGTAGGTATTTGACCTGTGATTACCCAAGTAAACTTTTTTTGTGTTTGTATCTGCATGAGCACGCTCTTTGATGAATCTTTGATGAGAGTGGAATAAGCGAAAGGGTGTGTCAGGATCGCAATAAATGGAATTCTGCCTACTCTAACGAGAAACGGGAACAACACGTTTTGATGAAGAAAATCACACGAGAATGTGCTTTTTTAAAAAGGCTTCTTCAAAGTTTTCACTATAAATAAATACAAATAAACGTAAAAACACAACCCTACGAATATATCCCAAATGGTGTAGTCAGAGGTACATCCATCGCAAGATGAACTAAGTACCCACACCTCACCCAGCTTTTGTGTTAGACCAACGATATGTGAGCCGTATCGCCGTCTGTAATGGTCCCAGGTTCGAATCCCGGTGGGGACACATCATAAAAATCACTTTGTGATCCCTAGTTTGATCAGGACATTACAGGCTGATTAAGATGATCCGTGCTTTGGAAGGCATGTTAAGCCGTTGGTCCTGGTTACTACTTACTGATGTAAGTAAGTAGTCGTTACATGAGCCATGTCAGGGGCCTTTGGCGGCTCAATAATAACTCTGACACCAGGGTTGATAGGTTGGTAATTCACTTCACAACCTACACGATTGAAGAGATGGTCGAGATGACTGTGTTAGCGAAAATTGTACTTAAGCTAAAAGGTACGAATAGCTTTATGTATGTTTACTCACCTCTTTAAGCATCAATAATATGGGATCAGCGATTAATACGAACAGGAATAACGAAAACCACAGAATACCTAAGAAGAAACTTATCCAAGTTTTTTCTGCAACAAAATGAGTTTCAATTAGATTATCACATAAGCTCACGACTACCTATATCCCAATTGAAGTAGTTAGAGGAACTCCATCGCAAAATGAACTAAGTACGCACACTTCACCAAGTTCTTTGTTAGACCAACATGATAGGTCTCAAGCTGGCCGCAAGTTATCTTTTGGTTAATTGTTTTCTCTGTTTATTCCTTTAGGGATTACGAGCGCAAATGCGTGTTCTAAAAGAAAAACATATACCCCGAAGTTATTTCAATCCGGCAAAATTGTGATCACTTTACTAGCTTATCTATGAATGGGACTTTTCAAAGAGATTCTTACGTGTTTTTCACAAATGTTATAGGAATATTGTGCAATTCAAACGATATTACATACTACGTGTCAAATTGATAACCTTCTTCTTATTCATCATCATCACTATTTTAAGAGCCACGCTCTTGTCGGAGTAGTATCCGCCATGATACTTTTTTAGGGAAAATAGGGCAATGGTTTCCCGCCTCTTGCCTTCCGCCCCGCTGTATTCTGTCTGACACGAGCAGGGGGGTTAAAATACCCACAACGAAGCAATTCACCTAAGAAAGCAATATTGCTATTTGACATTTATTTGCATTGCGCACTTACTTTTATACCTATGCGCAAATGTTAAATTGCAACATTGCTTTCTTATATGAATTGCTTTGATGTGGCTATTTTAACCCCCCAGAAGCAACTGTCAGCAGTAACTGTCAGTACTATTCAGGGGCGGAGGACAGGAGTCCTAGTACTACGTTGAGATAGACTACTCTGGGCGGATTCGTTTTTTAAAATCGCTTAATTAATAATTCCACTCCACTAACCCGCAGTGGAGCAGCGTGGTGGAATATGCTCCATACCCCCTCCGGTTGATTGGGAGGAGGCCTGTGCCCAGCAATGGACGTATATAGGCTGTTTATGTATGTTATGTAAGTAATAATTTATACCACTTACTTGTACTAATTCTATATCGTCTCTTCTTTTCTTTTTTTAGCGACACCTTCTCCTTGATCACCATTTTGATGTCTGCGTGTGCGCAAGAAACGTCTAGGAGTTATCTGAAAACAATCGCTTTATTATTGCAAGTTCAGCTGATAATATCTTAGCCGTAACGATCTATCTACACTCACACATACATACACACCCTCACACACGAACTAGCACAAATAATTTGAATTTCAATTTATTGTATTCTCTGCTTCTATCATGTGGGTTATGAGGTGGATGACCAACCCTATCAACCCCATTTATTGTATTAATTTCTATAATTCTATTTCTGCTTATTCGTAGAATCCCGCTCGAACTGTTATGAACATTGTTGATTACGGCCTTCGTGGTCCAGTGGTTGAGCGTTGGGTTCATGATCCGGAGGTCCCGGGTTCGAATCCTGGTGGAGACATATCACAAAAATCACTTTGTGATCCCAAGTTTGGTTAGGACATTACAGGCTGATCACCTGATTGTCCATAAAGTAAGATGATCCGTGCTTCGGAAAGCGCGTTAAGCCGTTGGTTTCGGATACTAGTTACTGATGTGTATATACTGATGTAAGTAAGTAGTCGTTACATGAGTCATGTCAGGGGCGTTTGGTGGCTTAATAATAAATAACCTTTGACACCAGGGTTGATGAGGTTGGTATTCTACACCCACACGATAAGAAGAAGAAGAATGGTGTTCTCCACACAGGTCTAGTTCATTATCTTTTCTCCATGATTTTGTTAGGTGTACAACCAGCCCGCCGTGGAGTAAGATAAAAATGTTTTGACTAGGATGAAAAAACAAGTAGGTAGGTATACAGTACGCCTGCGCATGTCAGCCCAGCCAATACACATACATACATAAACTCACGCCTATTTCCCACCTGGGTAAGCAGAGACTATAGAATTCTATTTGCTTCGATCCTGACACATTTATCTTGCTTCCTCCACATTCATCAATCGCTTCATACACGCACGCCGGTTCAGAGTAGATGGTCCCAGCCAGCCCATCAATGTCCGATTAATAGATTATGTAACATTTTATCTTTAAATCTCACTGACATAGTATAAAATAAGTAAAAGTAAGTAAAAGTAGCCGAGTACAGAGTAGTAGTATTGTAGTATAAGTAAGATGATCCGTGCTTCGGAAAGCACGTTAAGCCGTTGCTCCCGGTAACTACTTACTGATGTAAGTAAGTAGTCGTTACATGAGCGATGTCAGGGGTCTTTGGCGGTTCAATAGTAACCCTGACACCAGGGTTAATAAGGTTGGTAATTCACTTCACAACCCACACGATAGAAGAGATAGTATAAAGACATAGGCTCACATTCGCTAAGCATTTTTTTTATTGGCCTCCATGTTGTAAATACGTATAAATTAAGTTAGGTATGTAGATAGTATAAGTTCGTTCCCTCAAAATGACATGTTATGGTTGTTAAAATGTAGTCTTTGTCTTTTTAATGGAGGCCTTTGACATGTAGTGTTGGAGGAGCATGGAACGAATAAGTTGGACAGAAAGGGTTACATTTGAGGAAGTGCTAGTAAGAGTAAGGGAAGAAAGACAAATACAAATACAAATACTGAGAATTATTGAGGACAGAAGAGGCAAGATAAGAATAAGAATAAGAATAAGAATAAAATAAATTTATTGCCAGTAACAATTTACATTGAAATGAAATGAAATGAAATGAACCATACCATGATGAATGATACCATGCACAGAATAAATTTCATTTCATTTCATTTCATTTCAATTTCATTTCATTTCATTTCATTTCATTTCATTTCATTTCATTTCATTTGCTATATAAACTAAGTACTTAATTATGAATATTGCGAATACGGGCAAAAGGAAATGGCTGAGCTTGTGCAGTGATGGAGCCATGCTATGGCGCCACCCAGCGCTGGTTTTCAGTCATTTCCTCTTCCTGAGATATTGTGCGGAAGTAATTGTCAACGATATGATTGGACACCTAATAAGACACGACGAATTTATTAAAAACATCATAGAAGGAAAGCTAGAAGGAAAGAGGGTTAGGGTGTCGTAAAAGGGGTCCCAACACTTAGAAAAATTTCACTTCAATTTTGTATGAACCATCGACTTAGCCGAATTTTCGAATGAAATTACTATGGAAGCTGGACTTGTAAAATTTTCAAAAGTTGATTCTACGTAGTGTCGCAAAAAGGGTCCGAGACTTAGAATAATTTTGGTCGTTTTTGTATGAACCATCGACTTAGCCGAATTTTCGAATGAAATTACTATGGAAGCTGGACTTGTAAAATTTTCAAAAGTTGATTCTACGTAGTGTCGCAAAAAGGGTCCGAGACTTAGAATAATTTTGGTCGTTTTTGTATGAGCCACGGACATAGCCGATTTTCGAGAGAAATTACTATGAAAGCTGGACTTGAAAAATTTTTCAATTTTCTTTGAAAAAGTAAGTTTTTTTTATTTTAATATATGCGGAAGAGGTGGGTTAGGGGTATCTAAAAGGGGGCAATTTTTTGTTATTTTTGCGCTACGACGCACCGTTTTCGAGATATTTTAAAAAATGCGTTTTATGTAATTTTAAAATATATCTTTAATTTTTTCTATGGAGCTCCGCGAAACACGTCCACGCTCGGTGTGAACAGATTCTGTTGTCACAGGTGTTTAGCACTTACCAGCAGGCTCCAACCGTGATTATTGTTAATTAAAGTTATTGTAAACGAAATAAACTTTTTTTAATATTTTTTTACCAAAAAATATTCCCCGTCGAACTGTATATTTCTTCCGGAAATCCGAGGCAGGATATAATAAGACTTTTACCCATACTCTTTCCTATATTCATCATCATCATCATCAGCCCATTAACGTCCCCACTGCTGGGGCACGGGCCTTCCCTATGGATGGATAGGGAGATCGGACCTTAAACCATCACGCGGGCCCAGTGCGGATTGATGGTTATTAACGACTGCTAATGCAGCCGGGACCAACGGTTTAACGTGCCTTCCGAAGCACGGAGGAACTCGAGATGAAAACTTTTTATTTTTTTTGTGTTCACCCATCCTATGACCGGCCTTTGCCGAAGTTGCTTTACTTCAACAATCGCAGACCGAGCGCGTGAACCGCTGCGCCACCGAGCTCCTCATATACTTAGTAAGAGCTTTCCTATATTATTGGATATATTTCGCACATATTTTTTTCTACAAGTACATGTATACATACTCACATGATCACATAGATTCGTAGATAAAACTAAAACTCCGAACGAAAAAGTAATGTCAATTGCTTCCGTGTTCTCTCTTTAAAAAAATTAAACACTACTATATCGCAATTTCACAATAATACTATAATTGTAATTAACTATAATGAGTGAATGACAAGTCCGTCTGGATCTTAAGTATTTATTATACTGGTTAAAAATCATCGATACTATAGTTACGAATGTTGTTATCAATAGCGTTAGGCTTCGTCCACACAGGCGCGGGGCGGATAGCGGAGCGTGTAGCGATACATTCTAGCTTCGTTTTAGCATAGAATAAACAGTAGGTAATATACATTGTTTTAGTTTACGCGGTTATTCTCATAATTAAAACACATAATAACGGGTTCTTACCGCGTTTAAAATAGGGCTATGAGACTTCCGATATTTCGACACTGTTACAAAAGCCATGATCACGGGATGACTGATGAGATTGGAGTGGAGTACTTAGGTAGATCCATAATTTTCTACGGGCAGACATATCTGTCTACCCTCTTTCTTTGCCGCTTATTTATGTTTTTGATATCGGAATGTTTGGAACCATCTGAACTCGCACCAAACTCACTACGACAAACCGCACTCACTGTGTCCTCACGTTTTGTCACCACATTAGGCCGTTTTAACCTTTTTACAACACCTAGGTACTACTGGATTCTACATGCTCGATAATTTGAACCCGTCTTCCCTATTGATTTTTTTTTACTATATTAAACGCGGTAAGAACCCGTTATTACATGTTTTAATTATAACAATAGGTAATATCGTACAGAACGGACACTCAGAACTAAATTTCAACAATCAGACATAAGATATGAATACAGTACAATTTGGGCAGACTTATTGCTCTAGAGCAATTTCTTCCTGGCAAGCACTACCATGAAACAAACATTTACAAACAACTTGGATGCGGGATGGTGCAACAAGAAATTAATACCTAAAAGTAAAGGTAAAGTAAAGGGTTACTATTGAACCGTCAAAGTCCCCTGACATGGCTCATGTAACGACTATTAACTTGCATCAGTAAGTAGTAACCGGGACCAACGACTTAACGTGCCTTCATCTTACTTTCGGACAATCAGGTGATCAGCCTGTAATGTTCTAACCAAACTTAGGGATCACAGAGTTATTTTCGTGATATGTCCGTACCGGGATTTGAACCCGGGACCTCCGGATCGTGAGCCGTATGCTCAAACCACTGGACCACGGAGGCCGTTCGGAGGATAGGAATTAGCACAATTAACAATATACCTAATAAATAACTATTTTTTTAAAACATCGCTTGATGTATATTGTGTGTTGTGTCACACCCCGGACACTTCATACAAAAAACCTCGTTTTACGCAGACACTACATATTGACATTATCGTACACGCGCACCTGTGTGTGTGACGTCTGACACCATACGATTCAAGTCTAAACTATGTTCGAATTGTGAGGTAAACCTAGCTCAGACGCTGGTGGGGAGCGGAGAGTTGCCGTTCTATACGTAGTATTATTCCTTATTCTATCGTTGTGTATTGATTTTTATTGTCTCCGCGTACCGCGCCCCGCTTTTATCTAAACGCGCCTTAACTATCGTTTACTCAAAAGTATAACTATTCCTGATATAACTACACTAGAAAGGTTATCATAAATTATATTTTGTAAGTCACAATTTCTGTTTCTAATGTAGGGCAAAAATATATTTTATAGAAGTATAAGTAGTTCTAATAAATTCATTTATAACAAACATTATAGAAGGAAAAATTGAAGGGAAGAGAGGAAGAGGTAGACCTAGGATAACATTTACGAAACAAATAAAAGAGAAGGTGCAGGTCGTGTCGTATCGGGAGGTAAAGGTTTTGGCGGGAAGAAGAGAGGAATGGCGGTTACTCCACCGACAAGAGCGCAGCTCTTAAATAGAGAGAGAGAGAATAGGTAAATAAGTTTTCAGTTCTTTTTTATTGCATTTTTATCTTCTTCTTTGTCGTCAAATGTGCCATATAAAATGTAACTTTTCTATTGTTTCTATTACTTACTTTTGTTTATTCTAAATTGTACATTAGTATACTACAACAGTAATAATAATATTACTAATAACCAGCCACCACCACCACTACCGCTACCAGTAGTTACAATAGTACTGTTATGAAAGGCTAGCTCGCCGGTTTATTTAAAAGTGTTTGGTAATAACAAATGTTCAGGACCTCCGCGATACAGGGTTTCCCTAGTGCGGGGTCCGCCAGTAATGTATACATGTTTAAGTTTTTTTGATAAATAAACATATTCTATTCTATTTTATTCTAATAAATCATAAAAGTAAAATGAAAAAACAAAAAGAAGTTTATAATATAAAATAGCATCACATTGCTTTCAAATATAATAGAGACAAATTCAATGTAAAAAAATATATATTACAAAATTAAAATATACTTAAGTAGTCCACGCCAAACACGTTAGAAGTTAACTAATGCGGGACTTTCCATGCTAAATTCACCAAAAACAATATAGATGAGCCTGTACAGTTTTTTCTTCGTTTAAAAAATAAAATAAAAAATAAAATTGTTTATTTCGGATCAAAACAATTCACTCAAAAATTCATTCTTCTAATTTCACGGATAACAGGCCGTGACTTTTGCTGAGCTGAAGCCGTTTCGGCATTAGGTTAGACGTTATTTTACATACATACATACATACATAAACTCACGCCTATTTCCCACCGGGGTAAGCAGAGACTATAGAATTATTCATTATTATTTATGAATTATTTATTATTATTATTTTTTATTATTTATTGGAGGTTATTTTATTGTATTTTATTTTATAATCTATCCAATTATAATTTTGATTTGATTTGTTGTTTGCCACTAACATACGTAGTATGTATATAAGTTTATACTGTTACTTACAATTATGGATACATGGTCTAAAATAAAATTATTGATTTGATTTGATTAAATACCTATAATTATTATTAAGTAATTTAATTACCCAAGTATGTTATGTTAATTAATGTTGCGGCCGGAAAAAGTGGGTGGATCTTAATGAGAATTGAAAAAAAAAAACAAATACGCATAAGGTAATAAATACCCGGTAAATTATTAACAAAAATATACCTACAGGCAGGTGTTCATTAAAACTATTATCACTTTGTATCTTGAGCTAGAACTTAAAAACAACTAAGAATTCATATCACAAAATTGCTCAGCGGCTAACACTATTTAACAATGTTAGTAATATACAGGGTGTAAGACATTTTTTGTTTGTCGATTTACTGGATATGGCATTTAACTACTCACAGCCTGTATATTATTTATTATTGCATCGTTCCTGGACTGGGATCGATTAAAAGAAAAAATCGTTTAGCTGCTAAACTCAAGGGCATGTCGTAAAAACCGACAGAGATGTGTGTTTTTTTTTTAAGAATAACCCGGGTGAATACAATAGGCATCTCGCTCATATGCAACCCGTTTGATGTGTGCTGTCAACTTAATTCTGTCGAGTTATAATTCTGTCGGTCAATACGTATAACATTTTGGAAGGATTTTTTAAATTTCTGCCTAAAATTGTCTTGTGTTTTATAAATTTCTGTCGATTATTCTTATTTAATTTAACGCATAAACACTTTGGTACATAATCCACGTCCAAGCGCCTTTTCGAAATTCGAAAGTGGTTTTTGTTAACAAAACCTCGCAATAGACACGCTAGGCTCAAACCAGATAAAAAATTGTGGTCTCAATTTTTTGTCAGATTGAAATGAATTGAAGGAATTCGAGGTTTTGAAATCAGAAATCAGTAATCAGAATCATTTATCCAACGTAATTATAATGGATAAACTTGTTGAAGGTAACATTTTTGAATTTACGTCATTTCGCAAGATGTTGATGTGTGGCTGAGGAGAAGAAATGACAAGAAACTGCAACAGCAACACATCTTTTTGTTGAAAATAATCACATCAGAATGTGATTTTCCAAAAAGGCGCTTACGCAGTTTTCTCTATAAGCTGACAATAAGCAAGACAACCAAAGCTTTGAGCTCTTAGCGGCGTACATTAGCTTCCAGCACTCTTGTGGTATCCAGTTTCAGTGGTAGGAAGTACAGTATCCTTACTGTACGTAGTTCTATACAAATTCTCCGGCAAGATTTTCCTTTGAAAATTCTATCACAATCACTAAAACCCAGCGAACCCAGTGTTTTGTTTCGTTTCCATCAAAGGTTCTTGCACACTTATCACATTTTGTTTCACTACACTGGTTAAAGGGTACGTTATAACGTTATTTTTATATTGCTGTGACATGTACACGGCTATTGGATAGACCATTAGTATCACTGAGATAACGATAATAAGAACTTTTATTGTGGTGAGTACCGCTGGTCCCACTATGTAGATAAGATATAAGGCATAGTTTGAGTCGTCCGGAAGTGGTGGTTGATTCTGAAACAGAGAGGAAACATTTAGGCTCATTACATCCATTTTTACTAGACTCCAAGAAGACTGGCGGTTCTTGTGGAAAGTACCAAGATAGAGCAGGTGCAAGCGACTACATTTTTGGGTTTTGAATTAGTTGAGTGAGTTTATTAAGAATTCAATGCAATATTGACATTTTTAAGCCCAATATCATCGTTCACGCATAAAAGTAGCTCCATTTAGGGCCTTTGTGAGACTATCTGCTCTAGTGGCCATACTTTTGGGATTCCCATTCTCTGTTGTCTAAAAGACACACTTGCCGAGTCTTAAGCCAACGTGAGATACAATGGAAGTGGAATGCATGATTACGAACACCCCAGGCTACTGTGTACTCCTAAAACTACTGCAGCTTCTCACAACCAGTATAGCCGGGGAAAAGAAGCTGCAAGAAAAACCTCGGCGCTTCAGTTCCATGCTTTTCCGATGGAAAATTTCACTTGACATATCAACTCAGAATCATGAAATGAATTATTCCTCTCAGTATGCTTTACAGTGTCGATGACACCCTATATATCTTCGTGAATAGAACGTCTTACGATTTCCACGTATCCAATGGGCACCAGCATGTTGGAGAACTTGCCGGCCTCGTGGTGGAAGCTCAGGTCCTTCAACTGCAAGTTCATCTGTACCGGAAAGTAGGTCTCCAGCTCCATTGCGATTTTCTGGAACACGACATTTCACATAAGATCAAGACTATAATTCCAATTACTAAACAACAACAAAGAACACAAAACAATAAGAACAACAGCACAAAAGAACAACAAGAAACAACTAACAACAAGATTATTTATTATTTTTTATTAATGTAACATGAATGATTCGAAATTCGGCAAATATGCCTTCTGAACCTGTTGGTCCTAGCTACCATTTCATAAACGAATACTTAGTCGTTACATGAGCCATTTCAGAGACATCAATTGTAACTCTGATACCAGTAAAGGTAAAATCGATTGGTAGATTATATACGGATTTAGTGACATCGTAACGAAAACTTTGAGAGGTGATTCAGACCATGATTCTGAGTTGATATCAAGCGGACTGTTCCGTTACAAAACTATAGATATGAAAATAATTTAAAAACACAAAATTTAACATGAAGTTTCCGACGGAAAATTCCACTTGATATTAACTCAGAATCTGGGTCTGAACCATCCCCCTCAGTATTCGTCACGATGTCACTAACACCCAGTATAGTGATTTTTGTTATTATAGCACTCATCCGTGCTTAGGGGAATTCACAATTATTAATGTTTTTTTTTTAATTTTCTGTTTGTAGAATAATAAACTAAATTGTACTAAAGTAAACTTACGGGCTCAATAATAAGGTAGCAATTCATCGTTGGGTCTGGTGTTATTCCCTCGATACGATCGTACATCTCTGGACCCAGATCCAGAAATTTTACCTTGGTCAAGGCTACGGGTAGACCTGGACAAGAACATTTGTGGTTAAAAGAATCCTAAGCACAAGGATTTACGAAATTAGAATGAAGGAGATACCATATGAAACCTTATTGACAGGAGATGATTATCTATTAATTTGTGACGTATACCCTTATTGATTTAAAAGATGTGTTGCTGTTGCAGTTTCTTGTCATTTCTTCTCCTCAGCCTTAACATCTTGCGAAATCACGTACACTCAAAATTCAAGAATAATACATTGGCCTTCAACAAGTTTATCTATGACAATTACGTTGAATAAATGATTTCTGATTTAATTCGCATGGGTAATAATATATATATATATATATATATATATATATATATATATATATATATATATGTCGGCGTTAGTTATGAATTAAGAAGAGAAATTGATCAAATCGGAAAATAAAATGAAGTTACATCACTTCCGTCATGAAGTTGCAACGCTCCGACGACAGGTGGCCTACGGGCAGAGCTGGCAGAAGTCGAGAGAGTCACTACAGAGTCGTCGTGTCGAGCGGACGTGTACTGCCGTTCTAGTCGGGCAGTCTACTGCGAACCATCGTCATGAGCGGACGTGTCGAATAATTACGAGGAGTGCTATAGTCGCTCACCTATAACTTGTAGGGACGTCAAGAAAGTGTGATCGGAAAAGAGCACCTAGCAAGTACGTTCACATGTCCCGATGATTCGGTCCGAATATAGGAACCATGGGTGGTGGAGGGCCCCGTCTCTCTAACGCCCTTAGGCGCGCTAGATTACGAGAGACTGTGTAACCGTTACGAATACGGTGACGTTGCCGTGAGTGTGTACCTTATGCTGTGACTTTATCTAATCGTGATACATAAACTATGTGGAAGTAAATAAAATGATTGTGATACTAATGACGGCCATTATTGTCTTCTAACGCCCACCCTTCTGACACATCACCACCACTATTACGACATCAGAAGCGGGATTAGTGAACTTGGATGAAGACAACGTGATGTGACGTACACAAGACAATGCAAGTTTCGATTATCACAATCAGAAGAAGATTATGATGATTATCACATTCGTGTGACCACGTGATGAAGATGCCAAACCTGAATTTGGAGATGGACCTGACTTTGAATTGACCTGGACTTTGTTAATGATCGGCATCACTACATGCCGTAAGATATGATGGCGTGAACATCACAATATTTCCATAATGTGTGCAGTCGTGTTTGGAAATTATGGTACCTCAACTTGGAAACTGTTATTACGGTGAGTCGTTTTCATACTGGAACCTTATTGTTATTGACTTCATTTCTGGGTGAATTTCCGTTTCTAATAATGAGGAAATTGATTTTCTAAAAAAAAATTGACGAGATATATTGTGTCAATTCGTGTCAATCATACCGCGTTTTCCAATCTGTTTTCATCATCGTCAAATCTTTGTATTTTGGTCTAAAAATATTTCGAATTGATGTAGACACGCTTAACCTGCGTGGTCAAAGTTGTATTTCCTCACTCCAAGCAAAAAGAAATTAATTATGACATGATAATTAAGTCTCGTTAAATAACGTGTTTTGTAATCTACCGTCATTCATCAAATCTTTCAATATTCAACATTCTTTATTGTAATCTTTTTTAAACTGATTGAAAGAAAGTCATGTGAATACGATAATACAGTGAATTCTTTTGTTTCATGTCATAACTTGGTTCGGCAACTGGTGGATTGCAAGCGGCGATGCAAGTGGCGCGGGCTGAGCTGTAGCTGTGTAAATTGATGACATCACGGCAGCGCGTTGTATACCAGCGGGACTTGCTGCGCTGGTGCTGTTGAAGACCTAAACCATGTCACAAGACCAGTGGTTGATCTTTTATTGGAAATTCTTGATAAGTCCTGGTGAGTCGTATCTGTTTTACCTGATTTAGGGAAGTTTTAATAGGATACAAACGAATATAGTGCAGAAAGTTATCTTTTTTTTACTTTAGTTAAATTAGAAATCGTAATGAAGTGAAGTAAACATTGCGAAGTAAAATGATTTGGATTATGATTAAGTGAAATGGGACTTGGAAAAATGCCTCGAAGCGAATTGCCTGAGTTAAATGTTACTGATTTAGAGAGTGAATAAGATGTTACACGGCACACATACTTTGGTATTGTTATTTTCTCTTTTGTTGTTGTGCTGCATTTCTAGCGTAGTCGTAACTGCAGTCCCGTTAGAGGCTGTTCAGGGCGCGGTGTGCGACTGGAGGTGTGGTGATTGTTTAGGTCCATGGGGACCTGGTTTTAGTGGTATATGATTACCTTGAGTTGACCAATGGTGGTCTGTTATGAAAGTGGCAAATGGTTGCCAATGTTATCAAAGATGCACTGTGGCTCCAGCGTAGTCGTAACTGCAGTCCCGTTAGAGGCTGTTCAGGGCGCGGTGTGCGACTGGAGGTGTGGTGATTGTTTGCGTCCATGGGGACTTGGCTGTTGTGGTATATGATTACCTTGTTGAGTGACCAATGATGGTCTGTTATGAAAGTGGCAAATGGTTGCCAATGTTGA
The DNA here is from genome assembly GCF_024362695.1 of Pectinophora gossypiella. Taxonomy (NCBI): domain Eukaryota; kingdom Metazoa; phylum Arthropoda; class Insecta; order Lepidoptera; family Gelechiidae; genus Pectinophora; species Pectinophora gossypiella. The sequence continues at coordinate 16,483,431 of NC_065413.1, read as the reverse complement.
CTTACCACCGAGTATTTATGTGCCCGTGTATGTGTGTGTTTAATGAACATGTTTAATGAACAGTCTAAGACATTTGACATTTGTTTTTTTGACCATTACTTGTTGATTGAGGCATTCTTTCTAATTGTTTACTCGGTGTGGTGATGCACACGGGCAATCCATTTGATGGATATGCGTACTGAACTCTTATGTAGAGTCACAAGTAGAGCTCATGTAGAGTCACAAGTAGAGCTCATGTAGAGTCACAAGTGGAGCTCATGTAGAGTCTCAAGTGGAGCTCATGTAGAGTCTCAAGTAGAGCTCATGTAGAGTCTCAAGTAGAGCTCATGTAGAGTCTCAAGTAGAGCTCATGTAGAGTCTCAAGTAGAGCTCATGTAGAGTCTCAAGTAGAGCTCATGTAGAGTCTCAAGTAGAGCTCATGTAGAGTCTCAAGTAGAGCTCATGTAGAGTCTCAAGTAGAGCTCATGTAGAGTCTCAAGTAGAGCTCATGTAGAGTCTCAAGTAGAGCTCATGTAGAGTCACAAGTAGAGTTAACGTAGAGTCTCAAGTAGAGCTCATGTAGAGCCACAAGTAGAGCTCATGTAGAGTCTCAAGTAGAGCTCATGTAGAGTCTCAAGTAGAGCTCATGTAGAGTCTCAAGTAGAGCTCATGTAGAGTCTCAAGTAGAGCTCATGTAGAGTCTCAAGTAGAGCTCATGTAGAGTCTCAAGTAGAGCTCATGTAGAGTCACAAGTAGAGTTAATGTAGAGCCACAAGTAGAGCTCATGTAGAGCCACAAGTAGACCTCGTGTAGAGTCACAATTAGAGCTCATATAGAGTCACAAGTAGAGCTCGGGCAGAGCCCTTTATAGAATCTCATGTTAGGTCAGGAATGACCGAGCGAACTTGGATACTGTGCTGTGGCATATTGGTTCAGATTAACACACGAGGACGTGTGTCACGCAGGATGGCCGTGTCGGCGTTAGTTATGAATTAAGAAGAGAAATTGATCAAATCGGAAAATAAAATGAAGTTACATCACTTCCGTCATGAAGTTGCAACGCTCCGACGACAGGTGGCCTACGGGCAGAGCTGGCAGAAGTCGAGAGAGTCACTACAGAGTCGTCGTGTCGAGCGGACGTGTACTGCCGTTCTAGTCGGGCAGTCTACTGCGAACCATCGTCATGAGCGGACGTGTCGAATAATTACGAGGAGTGCTATAGTCGCTCACCTATAACTTGTAGGGACGTCAAGAAAGTGTGATCGGAAAAGAGCACCTAGCAAGTACGTTCACATGTCCCGATGATTCGGTCCGAATATAGGAACCATGGGTGGTGGAGGGCCCCGTCTCTCTAACGCCCTTAGGCGCGCTAGATTACGAGAGACTGTGTAACCGTTACGAATACGGTGACGTTGCCGTGAGTGTGTACCTTATGCTGTGACTTGTGATACTAATGACGGCCATTATTGTCTTATAACGCCCACCCTCCATTCTGATGATGCTGTTACGACATATATATATATATATCCTTCCCAGCCGTATTCGGCCATGGCGACAAGTCCCCAATCTAGGAACGCCTAAGATGCGCTCTTATATGGCTGACGTAACCGATCCGGTAATAATAGGCTACTTGACAACCTAGTCAAATGACATACTTTTTACGGAACGTCAAAACGGAAGTTTTATTTGGAGTTTGTATGGAAATATGACGTCATCAACAAAAGCAATCAAACGAACACATTGTTATAGGTACTTAATTCGTAATTAAAATTCGAAAATAAGTCGAAAAGAAAAAATATATTGATTTTTGATCATCCTAGACTGAATGCTATAATTCATTTTTGATCCAGTTAAGTGCCCAATAGTACAGTCATGAGCAATATAATGTACCCACTTTAGGACTCTGTCGCACTAACTTATTTGACATTCAGTGAGGCTTACAGTTCAATTTGGCAAAAAAGTTAATGTGACATGGTACCAGAGTGTATACATATTAATGCTCGTGACCGTACGTTACCAATTGTACAAAGACGTGTGTTCGTGTGTTATTTGGCTAGGATCTTTGGGAACTTGACTATTTTTTTTAAAGAACGTCTAGGGATCCTGTGCCGAGGTTTTTCTTGCAGCTTTCCCCGGCTATACAGGATGTGAGAAGCTGCAGTAGTTTTAGGCGGAAGAGACGTTCGGTATGTAAAAGTAGACGATTCAAAGTGTAACTCTGTTACATACTGAATAAAGATATTTTTGAATTTGCAAATATTCCTACCGTAAAAACAAGCGCTTAAATCCAACACTCGGTTTTTGGTGTTATTTTTATCTAGGGTATAGAAGCTGTCGCTAAGATTGAAGACCAGTCCATCGGCTCCATTATCCAGGACTATTTTCTTATCGAAAGTCATATCAAGAAGCCTGCAGAGTCCGTTCCTGAAGATCCTTAAAGGTGTCTCAGGAGTCATGGGGGATGGGTAACCCACGCCTTCAAATGCATTCTCAAAATCGTCGCAGATTTCACTGAAAATAATTCAAAGGTTTTATGCGAATGATGAGTCTAGCTTCTTCTATCGTATGGGTTGTGAAGTGGATTACCAACCTCAACAACCCTGGTGTTAGGGTTACTATTGACCTCATAGATTAGGAACACCAGGTATGCTCAAAAGTGACACCTAGCATTTCAAGGTTAGCCCAGCTGACGTTAACCCACCCTGCGTTGCCATTTCGTAAAAAATAAATTACCCACATCCAATTTACTTTGCAAGGAAATTTTGAATTTTTAGTAAAAGATTTACGTACAGTTTTATTGATTTTTATATAATATGTGACAAATAATAGTAATTCACTTAATTTTCAAGAATAAAAGTTATGTCCTTGGAATATTGGAGATACCAATTTAATGGTAACCCTTACGTCATCAATGACGGCTTGTCGTAGGATTGAGCATACCTGGTCTTTTTATACCATGCATGTAACGACTTCGTATGTGTGGCCTCATTGGCGTAGATATTTTTTTTTATATTGTAATCACTAAGTTAAGTTAAGTTTTGGGGCGGAAGGCAAGAGGGAAACCACTGCCCTATTTTTCCCTAAAAAGTAGCATGGAAATGCTGCATCGACAAGAGCGTGGCTCTTAAATTGATGATGATGAATCGCTAAGTACTTACTGAACTGTTTGTGGCTTGTTATTGTTCAAATAGAAGTGGGAAAAATAAAACCTATTGATTATAATTATACATCAATGGAAAACTGTGACCTGTCTTGACAAGGTAGAATTTATTTCCAAGATCTTTGTCTACAGTTAGGTAGACACAATACAAGCTAAAGGTGACTGAAATACTTAATAGTCAGGTAGAAACAATAGATTCTCTTAATGCATTTGTATTTTTTTTTAAAGAGCTGGACAGAAAATTGAGGAAACTTTACAAAATTCTGTCATAATATTATGATTAGGTCAAGAATAGAATGTCATGCACCTTTTTTGCGGTAGGTTTCCCTATGACAATGTATTTTTACTTGACAGTAAGTGAAGATGCCATACTCGCGTAAGTGGGAGCGTAAGTAAGCTCCTAAGCGGTTTACCCATACCAATTGGATAATTAACAGTTTTCGGATATTTTAAAAAAAATACAGACGCTTATTTTATACCCCTTAAAAAATTTTTGTGTTTGTGACATCGTAACGAATACTCAGGGGGATGATTCAGATCATGATTCTGAGTTAATATCAAGTGAAATTTTCGTCGCAAAATTCATATTTTTTTTAGTTTTTTTATTTTCAATTCTATATTAGTGCGATGGAAAATTCCACTTGATATTAACTCAGAATAATCAGCTGTCACTTACACCCCGCGCAAGTATATACGGTAGCCATACAAGTAGGTATGGGTGTTAGTGACACCGTAACGAATACTGAGGTGGATGGTTCAGACCATGATTCTGAGTTGATATCAAGTGGAATTTTCAGTCTGAATATTCATGAAAATTTTGTGTTTTTTTTATTATTTTTAGTTCCATATTTTTGCGACGGAAAATTCCACTTGATATCACCTCAGAATCATGACCTCAATCACCCCTCAAAGTTTTCGTTAGGATGACACTAACACCCTGTATATTAGAAAAAACCATATTTCTCTTCACTAATTTCAAAGTTCGCGCAAAAGCGGTTGGTCACGTGACATTTTGCCCAGTGACGTCACACGAAGCTCAATCATGGCGGCCCGTGTTTCGAGTCTTGTAATACACAGATAAAAAATCGCATTCTTATTTTGTAAAAATAAAATATTTAAAAATGAATTTAATAAAAAAGCTATCGGGTAATTATCATTAAGTAACTGATAAACTACCGACATATCTCATATTTTATTCTTACAAATGTCAAGTAGCCAATTGTCCATGATGCCATGTCAATATACTTATAATACGAAGAACAAAGAAAAATTGTTACCAGTTATCAGCAATTTCTAAATTTCCCATGGCAAGTTTTTTATTTCCGTTTCTTGACTTAATCATAAATTTGTCTTTATCTGTGGCGCTTACTTCCAAACGGTTTTGCGTCTGCTTGTCATACAACTGTAAGAGAAACCTGTTTTAATAGGATAGAACACAGCGTCAGGGGATCTAAAACGTCCACATTACCATTGGGCCTGAAAAGACCACCTCATCAGAGAATCTAAAAAGGCCACAGATAGATAAGTAGATAAAATACAGAGATAAGGACAATATTACGTATACAGAAAAGCACAACAGGCGGCCTTATGCTCATGCAGCAATTTCTTCCAGGCTAACTTCACAGCACACAGCACAGCGTCATGCAATAGTGCAAACTATGTGAGGAGACTTCTTGGTTATTTTTCTAATAAGTACTTATCGTGTGGATTGTGAGGTGGATTACCAACCACATCAACCCTGGTGTCAGGGTTATTCATTATTGAGCCGCCAAAGGCCCCTGACATGTCATTTTTTCTAATAGAAAGTTAAAATGTATGCAACAACTATCTACTAAAATGAAGGACCAATTAATTGACTTCTCATTACTTACTCGATCCAAAATGCCAAGCTTGTCGAAGTTGATGAATCCTGGTATGACCGTGTGTGCGAGTGTGACCAGGGGATCAGGGTAGCCCCAGAGGTAGGTGCTGGCGTCGGTGGTCACCACAGGCCTGGTGTGCAGTTGTCCAGCCAGCAGCTTGAACGCCACGCGCGTGAAGTACGGGTATGAGCTCACCATCGAGGATATGCCCTGGGTACATAAGAAACGTTTTAAGACTTTTGTTATACTTGCTTAGTTTTTAAAACTTTAAACCGTTCCGTTACAGGATTTGTCAGTCTTTTTCTCTTTTTGAGTTATTGTAGATTTGCCGCAGATGGCGTTAACTACTAGGCCGGACAAATGGAGAAGAGATTTTTTCCACATAACACCCCAGGAAGAGGAAATTGTAAATGAACAACGCTAGACGCTGCCATGATATCCACGGCGCGCAAATTATATCGCGGGTTTCGACCATGAGCCGTACGATGTATATCTACGTAGATAGCATCTTTGCGTTTATTGAGATTAACCTCTGACCTTAAAGACGATGCTGATATAGAACGAGAGCATAGAGCACTGTCTGTGAGAGCCAATATGATTGCCCGCAGGTTTGTTAAGTGTTCTGCGGCGGCAAAAGTCACCCTGTTCCGCGCTTATTGCACTTCATTCTACACATGCAGCCTGTAGGTAAGTTATACTCAGAAACAGTGGTCTACGCTACGTGTACAATATAACAACGCTTTCAGGGTGTTGATGGGGCTGCCCCGGTTCTGTAGCGCGTCAGGGATGTTTGCGGAAGCTCGGGTAGATGGCTTTTACACTATTATGCGCAACCGCGGCACGTCTCTGGTACGCCGGCTCCGGGCTAGCTCCAACTCCATCTTGAGCATGATCGCGAGCCGGTTCGACTGCCCCTACGTCATCCACGCATGTATGGCCCACGCGCCGAAATGTATATATGACCCATTTAAATAACTAACTAAACTAAAAGAGTAAGTATAGGAAATTACTAACCATTGTATGTTAATTTTAAGGCAATTTATTTATTTAATTATAATTTATTAAATGTATTGAATTGTATGGGACTGGTTGCCTGAATAAAGAATTTGAATTATTAATTATTATTATTGGTCGAAGCCCTCGAAATTCTCGTCGCGCGCGGCGTGGTTGTCATGACGACCTTGCTGTATCTACATCATGGCAATAGAGTTATTGAGTTCGATCGATGACGTCGTACCAGCATAGGGAGGTTCGGCATTGTGACGTTGACCAACTTGGGGTCAGCGACTGACAGCTCTGGCATGAAGGTCACCTCCGGTCGTGGCGCGTACCGGATCACGCCGGCTGCTTCGTCTATCTGCAGGTCGTCGTTGTAACGGGTCTCGCTGGAAAAAACACACATAAGATCACGTCTAATCCACTTACTACGATCCCCACTTTCCCTTCTTCCACTCATTAAAGACTTCATGCATGCTCGCCGGTTTAGAGTACTCTTGACCTGGCCTTTCTTTAAAACATCCTGGATCTGATCGTGGTAGGTATGTACGCCTTGGCCTTTCTCTTCCAACTGCATCATAAATCAAATTGCATTAACTACCTACTTGGCTACAAAAATGGAGAGTAAAGACCTACGGGTAACTGGAAAACTTGAACCCTTTAGCAAACCAGCTCTATCTGCGTTGATTCAAGTACATGTCGTAAAATCATCATCAGAATGGAGGGTGGGCGTTAGAAGACAATAATGGCCGTCATTAGTATCACAATCATTTTATTTACTTCCACATAGTTTTTGTATCACGATTAGATAAAGTCACAGCATATGGTACACACTCACGGCATCGTAACGGTTACACAGTCTCTCGAAATCTAGCGCGCCTAAGGGCGTTAGAGAGATGGGGCCCTCCACCACCCATGGTTCCTATATTCGGACCGAATCATCGGGACATGTGAACGTACTTGCTAGGTGCTCTTTTCCGATCACACTTTCTTGACGTCCCTACAAGTTATAGGTGAGCGACTATAGCACTCCTCGTAATTATTTGACACGTCCGCTCATGACGATGGTTCGCAGTAGACTGCCCGACTAGAACGGCAGTACACGTCCGCTCGACACGACGACTCTGTAGTGACTCCCTCGACTTCACGCAGCTCTGGCCGTAGGCCACCTGCCGTCGGAGCGTTGCAATTCATGACGGAAGTGATGTAACTTCATTTTATTTTCCGATTTGATCAATTTCTCTTCTTAATTCATAACTAGCGCCGACATACATAACAATTTTTTTATCAATTTCGTTTAAACTGTACTAAAGCAAACGAAAAAGCCAGGGATTGGCAATGTTAACGAAATTTATAAATACATAAACACACGCATACTGCTTCTCACCGAAGTAAGCAGAGGTTATGGAATTCCATTTGCGTCTTCTTCTTATCGTGTGGGTTGTGACCTCATCAACCCTGGTGTAAGGGTTATTACTAAGCCGCCATAGGCCCCTGATATGACTCATGTAACGACTACATACTTACATCAGTAAGTAGTAACTGGGACCAACGGCTTAATGTGCCTTCCGAAACACGGATTAAGTATCTTACTTTCGGACAATCAAGTGATCAGCCTGTAATGTCCTAGCCAAACTAGGGAGTACAAGGTGATTTTTGTGATATGTCCCCACCGGGATACGAACCCGGGGCCTCCGGATCGTGAGCCCAACACTCAACCACTGGACCACGGAGGCCGTTTGCGTCGATCCTGACAAGTTAGTGTGTACACAACAACAACAACGATGGGTCCGAAACCGTAATACGAATGACACATAACGAATGCGGAGACGATGAATGTGGAGGAAGCAAGAGAAGTGTCTCATGTCATAGAATAAGGAATAATGCTATGTATAGAACGACTACTCTCCGCACCCCACCAACGTCTGAGCTAGGTTTACCACACCCCCCCTAGAACTTAGTTTAGACTTGAATCGTATGGTGTCCGACGTCACACACACACAGATGTGCGTGTACGATAATGTCAATGTGTAGTGTCTGTGTGAAACGAGGTTGTTTGTATGAAGTGTCCGGGTGTGCTCATGCTTCCTCCACATTCATCAATCGTTGTTCGTTGTTATTCTTTTTGTCATGTATACTTACAGATAAGTAAAAGGCCCAACTTCCTCCACCTTCAGTTTCTGGTGTTCACCAGACATGAACTCCTCGGCGTTGGTAATATTGAAGAGATACGCCGATATGTGGACGCCTTCGATCGGCTTGCTCAGGAAACCTTCCACCGCTGAACCGTTGTACACTCGCATGTTCTGTAACAACATAAAGCCATCATCATCATCATCAGCCCATTAACGTCCCCACTGCTGGGCACGGGCCTTCCCTATGGATGGATTGGGAGATCGGGCCCTAAACCATCACGCGGGCCCAGTGCGGATTGATCGTTATTAACGACTGCTAATGCAGCCGGGACCTTAACGTGCCTTCCGAAGCACGGAGGAGCTTGAGATGAAAACTTATTTTTTTTGTGGTCACCCATCCTATGACCGGCCTTTGCGAAAGTTGCTTTACTTCAACAATCGCAGACCGAGCGCGTTAACCGCTGCGCCACCAAGCTCCTCAAAATATAACAATCAATCGGGGAGCGCCGGTTCGAACCCTGGCACCGGTCTTGTACCAATAAGTTATTAATTTATCATGTCCTCCTTCCTTCCGTATTCGGCCATGGCGACAAATTTCCAATCTAGGAGCGACTAAAATGCGCTTTTATATGGTTGACGTAACTGATCTTAGATCTTATGTACGGCCATATCCACTGCACGTCAGCACACCTCCCCGATATACTTAATTGTAGGTTACGTACACCTCAAATCAGAATCATTTATTCAACGTAATTATCATGGATAAACTTGTTGACGGTCAATGTAACATTTTTGAATCTACGTCATTTCGCAAGGTGCTCTAGCTGAGGAGAAGAAATGACAAGAAACTGCAACAGCAACACATCTTTTAAATCAATAAGGGTATACATTACAAGTTATTTAATAACTAGAGGAACACATTCAAGACCAGACATTTTTACCATATAGGTAGGTAGTATATTAATATTATAATAAGCTTTTTTACATAAAGTAAGCTTCACATTAGCTTTAAATTTATTTTCTGACAAATTTAAAATATTATCTGGTATTTTATTGTAATAACGTATACATAAAACCCCAAAAAAGATGAATTACTTAATCTAGAATTTTGAATAGCAATTTTATTTTTATTTCTTGTATTGTAAGTATGCCTTTTACAGTTTCTCGGAAGGAGAAGATAATACATTTTTACGTACACACATAATGTTTTCATAAATATATTGACTTGCGACCGTCAGTATATTTATTTCTTTAAACAGCTCCCTTAAAGAGTCCCGACAACGCAGATAATTTTTTGAATGATGACATTCAGCTTGTCGCATTTTGAATCGAGCCCTTCTCGACGCTAACACAGTTAGCTCGACCATTATAGACGGCGATACGGCTCACCACCTATCACGTTGGTCTAACAGAAAGCTCGGTGAGGTGTGGGTACTTAGGTTATTTTGCCATGGATGTACCTCTGAATATCCTAATTTGAACATAGTCGTGTGTTTATGTATGTAATATATATAGTATAAAACAAAGTCGTTTTTGCTGTTCCTATATAATCCCTATGTACGCTTAAATCTTTAAAACTACGCAACGGATTTTGATGCGGTTTTTTAAATAGATAGAGTGATTCAAGAGGAAGGTTTATACTCGTATGTATAAAAACATCCATTAAATAGTGGAGAAATACTGTTATTTTTGAGGTTTTTAATGTGATGTCGTAAATAATTTCATTTTTTCCTCAGCATTGCACCCGAGCGCGATCTGAATAAACAAATGTCTCTCACAAAGCGATTTTACCACTGTCAGTTATAAAAAACGATATGCTTCCACTTAAAGTTTATTGTATTCATTTACTTTCATTCTGAACTAAATAAATAGTTGATAAGAATTATTTACTTATTTATTATCAGTTATGGTCGTAAACAGCTACCAACAACGCATATGTTTCCGCAATCTTTATTATTTTTTAACCTAAAATGGTTTATATAATATCAGAACATTTGTACTCGACGTTTCTACATCGCACAATTGTGGTTTGTTATTGTTTTGTCTAAGAATTATGATATAACTGTTCTTCCGTCACTTTAATCTTATATGGTCAATGTACTTCCATAATGAATGTTATTATGTTCTCTCTCTCTCTATTTAAGAGCTGCGCTCTTGTCGGTGGAGTAATCGCCATTACTCTCTTCTTCCCGCCAAAACCTTCACCTCCGATACGACACGACCTGCACCTTCTATTTTATTTGTTTCATAAATGTTATCCTAGGTCTACCCCTTCCTCTCTTCCCTTCCCTTATTACGTTCTATGACGTCTAAAATAAGTTAAAAACTGCTTATACTTAATCCCAACAAAAAAAAAACATGTAAAATGTGCCAAGACGAAATCATATCAATCGCAATGTCAAAAAGTTATCAGTAGTCATGTAGAACCAACCTTCTAACTCTACATGGGTTAACTATAGAAATCCTAAGTTCACACGCTCTACACGCTAGGCAACATCATAAATATATTTTTATGATTTTAGTTTGTTTTTCTGTGTATTGATTTCCGTGTGGTTTCTGTCCTGTGTTGAATGTAATGTACCTGTCTGTCTGTGTCTGTGGTGTCCGGAAGCAATGAATGTTTCTTTCTTTTTTCCTTGCCTGAAAATCTGGTTTACCTGGAATAATCCCCCTTATTCCCAGTAGTCTTACCGAGTAGTCTTACTAGTTGAACTACTGGGAATTTCCTTCCCAATAGACTTACTGAATAGTAAGACTTCGCTTTTCCCATTAGTTTTACTTATCCTAATCCTGGTATAATACGAGAAAAAGTAGGTGGAGCCCTGCCCTTGCGCTTCGCTTTGCTCGTCTTGGCGTGGGCACTCCCGTGCCCCCAGATAAATGAGTGGATAGTAACAATGGATTTAGAAGGGATCCGTGAGAGCCTTCGAAGAACGCGTGTAATGGCTGAATTACAGTTTGATTAATGTTTTTTATGTAGATAATTGATATCACGTGGACGATTTGTGTCTGGTTAATGGCAATAGACTCGCCCTATATTACATGTGACTTAACCACAGCTGGCGAGGAGTAAGTGTATAGTATAGGTAGGTGCTAAACACCTCTGCCTACCACTTCTGGGATACAATCGCGATGATTATAATATTATAGTTATATTTATACACAACCTCCTCCTCCTCTTTTTTAACAGCCTCCGTGGTCTAGTGGTTAGAGCGTTAGGCTCACGATCTGGAGGTCCGGGTTCAATTCCCGATGGGGACATTGTCGAAGTCACTTTGTGAGACTGTCCTTTGTTTGGTAAGGACTTTTCAGGCTTGAATCACCTGATTGTCCGAAAAAGTAAGACGATTCCGTGCTTCGGAGGGCACGTTAAGCCGTTGGTCCCGGCTATTAGCCGTAAAAACACCTCCACCAACCCGCATTGGAGCAGCGTGGTGGAGTATGCTCCATACCCCCTCCGGTTGATTGAGGGGAGGCCTGTGCCCAGCAGTGGGACGTATATAGGCTATTTATGTTATGTTATGTTTTATGTATATTTATTTTTAAATATGAATTATTATTATTTCGGGGCAGAAAAGTGGGAAACCACTGCCTTATTTTTCCCTAAAAAAGTAGCATGGAGAATGCTACACCGACAAGAGCCTGGCTCTTAATTAGTGATGAATATTTTGAATGTTCATTTTATACTCTGCATTTCTTAGTTAGTTGTAGCTACCAAAAAAAAGTTAACGAAATATAACATAACATAAGTTCACCTCTATTCCAATTGGAGTAGTCAGAGGTACATCCATCGCAAATGCATTAATTACCCAAACCTCACCGAGCTTTCTGTTAGGCCAACGTGATAGGTGGTGAGCCGTATCGCAGTCTATAATATTATTTTATTGTATTTTATTTTACAATCTATCCAATTTTAATTTTGACTTGATTTGATTTGTTTTTTGCCACTAACATAGTATGTATATAAGTTTATACTGTTACTAACAATTATGGACACATGGTCTGAAATAATATTATTGATTTGATTTGAATGGTGGAGCCAATTGTGTTAGTGAAGATTCCTAACTCATTGGTCAATTGATCAACTCCACAAAAAAATAAACTGGAATTTGATGTCAGACGATGTGTTGTTGACCTCAGATATTAACACAATGATATCCAAAAAAAGAAATTGAACTTTTTTTTATTTTCCCCTTTTGCTGGTGAGTATAAAAATAAATTGCGTAGGCGTGTGGAAGTAGTTTTGATTTCTGTCTCTTTCAAAGCCTGTTTTAGTTTAGTTCATACATGCATACGGGGTTGGCAGAGCAAGTAATCAGAAGACCAATTGCAGCCATGTTTGATACAAAGTCCTAAAGGGCTAACATGCACAAGATTCAATAAATTTTGTCGAAATCGATAAGTTTGTTTTTTCCCCTAATATGCATGCCACGTGATTTTGTTCGTATTTTGACAGAACGACATGACTTATTTGGGTTCACATATTAGCACTTATCGACAAAACGACATAATTATATCGTCAGATCGATAAAATGACCGTGACGAAATTTATCACATTGCGCATGTTAGCCCTACTAAAGAATGCTCTTGTTGGTGTAGCATTCTCCATCCTTGTCTGTCAAAGGTCAATTCTTTGATTACTCTATAAAACACATACACGCCTAATTTCCACCGGGGTAAGCAGAGACTATAGAATTCCATTTGCTTCGATCCTGTCACACTTCTCTTGCTTCCTCCACATTCATCAATCGCTTCATACACGCACGCCGGTTCAGAGTAGATCGTACTAAACCTTTTCTAAGGACATCTCCAATTTGGTCAATGTAAGTCCTTCTAGGTCTTCCAAAGACATGACGTTCGCTTTCTCTTTAATTTGTTCCATGTAAGCTCTTCTTGTTCTTCCCCTTCTTCTCTGTCCTTCTAGCTTGCCATCTATGTTGTTTTAATAAATTCGTCATTTCTTATTAAGTATCCTATCATCTTGCCTCTTCTGTCCTCAATATTTGTCTCTTTTCCTTACACCTTTGTATTATCTACAGGAAATAAGAAATATAAATAGTAAACAGAGCACATTATATCTTCAAGATAATACCAATAGGTCAGCCAAGTATAAGTAAATATAAATGCATAATAAGTCAGACGATAAAAGGCGGCCAAGGGCGAGTAGAGTTCGCGTAATTACGGTTCCGTAGGTACTACACTAATAATACAGATATACTACAAACGACTGATTGACTACTCGTGACACACATAGCCAATTTACCTACTACACTTCTAAAATTTGTTATTTTTAAAAACTATAAAAGTATAAGATTTAAAGTAAAAAACGTTTTATAGAAAATTTTAACAGCTTTCTTTGTGACTATAAAACCACACCCCAGACACTTGAAACCTGGGACAGATTTAACTTTAATTTATTTCAAACAAAAATTAATCTAATTTTAACAAATAACATTCTCTTCGCATTGGAGCAGCGTGGTGGAGTATGCTCCATACCCTCTCCGGTTGATTGAGAGGAGGCCTGTGCCCAGCAGTGGGACGTATATAGGCTATTTATGTTATGTTATGTGTAACATTCTCTCGCCAAACAATTCAATGCAATTGCAATGTTTGATTATACTATGTACATGTAAATACCTTATATATATTTTATCTCTTGGTTACAACATAATACATGTATCACACTTTACAATGACATTATTTTAATGCAAGCAGTGCTTTCTCAAACTCTGATTTAATTGCTTGTTTTGGCAGTTTGGGTATTTCCTTAGAATGGGTTGCTCATTTGATGGACGTTGGATGGACTTATATGATTTTGCGTTTTTCCTCTGATAGTCGGGAACCCTAAAAATGATATCTCTTTTGTAACATTCGCGTTATTAACTTTTATCGACTCTCTTTTACTGGAGACTGACCGCATTTTAGTGAGTATTAGTGTCTGTTGTAAAACTAATAATTAACATTAAGACTAAGTATGATTGATAGGTTTGGCCAAGTAGAGCGGATGAAGGATAATAGGATTACGAAAGCGGTATATAAAGCGAAGGTTGGTGGAAGGGCTGGCTGAGGAAGACCTAGAAGAACGTACATTGATCAAATTGGAAATGTCCTTAGAAAAGGTTCAGTAATATCAACTCTGAACCGGCGCGCGTGTACGAAACGATTGATGAAAAATGAAAAAGCGCGTCTGAATCGTAACAAATGGAATTCCATAGTTTTTGCTTACCCCGGTAGGCAATAGGCGTGACTTATCATACCGATAGCCTTAAGCGCTTTGCTCTGTTTATAATTGTTGAGACATATTTTATGTAATGTTTTTTTATAAAAATGCGTGTTATTAATTATGATCCTCCAAATATTAATTAACTTGTAATGTATACCTACAATGATTTAAAAAATGTGTTGCTCCTGCAGTTTCTTGACATTTTTTCAGCCATAACACCTTGCGAAATGACGTCGAATCAAAGATATAAAAAACCAGAATAACTGCCATCTTAATTTCGTTTGGGAAAAAATGCATTTTAGATATTTTTGTAAAGACATTTTTTTTCTCCACATTGCATTTTAAAATAATATCAATCCCACAGCTTTTAACTAAATATACTTAGTAATCAAATATATTATTGAGAAAGTTTATCAGTGATAACTTCATTGAATAAATTATTCTGATTTCTGATTTAATTTTAGGGTAAAGTTGCCAGTATTAAACCAAATGTAACAATCGCCAATTTGCGTGACATTTGAATTTATTTTCATCCTAATTTATTATTTATTTATTTATTATTATTTTATTTTTTTTGATATGCTTGGTTGTAATTTGAACATGTGACCTAAGTATCACGCGTTGAGAGTGGTTTATCTGGTTTTCGTTAACTATAATATTATGCTATGGCTATAACATTATGTTAAACTTGAAATGTCAGATTTCGTAAATTAGCTAAGGTCGATGCCTTAACTTGTTGGATAAGATCTTGCAGTGGTCACATACTACATCATACTGTTTAGTACCGCCGCTGTGGTCCAGTAGTCGAGCGTTCGGGTCACGGTTCGGGGTTCGAATCCCGGAGGGTACATATCACAAAAATAGAAGACCGCCTATTGTACTCTTTCTATTTCTTTTTTGTTTTGTATTTTGTATTTTCCTGTTTGTGCAATAAAGTATTTGTTGTGTTACGTTATGTTTGTTGTGTTGTGTCTGATGTGTCGTTGATGGGGTTGGTAATCCGCCTCACAACCCACACGATAGAAGAAGTTATATTATGTTAGAAAAGAAATAGACTAAAATTCACGATTTTTTCCTTAATAGGAAATTCCACTTACTTGATATCAACTTAAAATCACAGTCTGAATCATCTCCCAAAGTTTCATTACGGTCTCAACGATTTTTTTGACGTGACTTATTGTAGATGACTAATGTTATGGGCGATAGGCTGATCCCTTATCACCATAAGGTTCATCATATCCAGCTTACGACATCGTATCAACAGTGGCTGCAAGTTGTCTGTGATTACTTGTGGCTCTGCCCACCCCATTAGGGATTACAGGCGTGAGTTTATGTATGTATGTATGTACTTATTGTAGATTTGCCGCAGACGGCATTAACCACTTGGTCGGACAAAGGGTCCCACTAACCTGTACGTAAATAATGCAAGTGACATCGTAACGAATACTAAGGGGGATGATTCGGCTCATGATTCTGAGTAATAGTCTGGAAGAAATTGCTGTTTAGCAATAAGGCCGCCGATTGTACTTCTCCTGTCACATTAGTAATTGTTTTTAGTGTTGTGTTTATACGTGCAATTACGCGTTTTTGTATTGTATTGTAACAGTCAAATATAACTTGACTGTACTTAATTTAAAAGTTAGGTGGGTAATTAAAAAGGTTAACTTCTTTAATATTGATTACCAACAACTTGTCTAACGAGGTTTCTCTTTCCTTGACATAAGTACGTATACCATTTTTTTTTCATATTGCATTATTATTACATTATTAATATTGTAATGTAAAATAAACTTTTTTTGTTATTACATGAGGAGCTCGCTGGCGCAGCGGTTAAAGCGCTCGGTCTGCGATTGTTGAAGTAAAGCAACTTTCGCAAAGGCCGGTCATAGGATGGGTGACCACAAAAGAAAAAGAAGTTTTCATCTCGAGCTCCTCCGTGCTTCAGAAGGCACGTTAAGCCGTTGGTCCCGGGTGCATTAGCAGTCGTTAATAACCATCAATCCGCACTGGGCCCGCGTGGTGGTTTAAGGCCCGTTCTCCCTATCCATCCATAGGGAAGGCCCGTGCCCCAGCAGTGGGGACGTTAATGGGCTGATGATGATGATGATGATGTTATTACAACATTTTATGTCCTGGATAAAATCCTAGAAACGACCACCATGGTCCAGTGGTTGAGCGTTGGGCTCACGATCCGGAGATCCCGGGTTCGAATTCCGGTGGGGACATATCACAAAAATCACTTTGTGATCCCTAGTTTGAAGAACGTCCCCTAGTTTGAACGAACGAAAGAAGAACGTTCGAAGCGCTCAATAGGTATAATTCGCGCCGCGCCGCGGTTGTCATTCAGACCCGGCTGAAGTGTTTGGTTTCGCGAGCTGATTGGCCGCCTCTCTATCTATCGCCTCTATGGTCGACAGGATCGTATATCACGTCCTTCGGGCGCCGATATAACTGCATCATTATAATGATTATGGCGTAGTTTTTCTTGAACTATTGGTTCACGCGAGAAGTTATTATAGTACTTACTTATATAGTAAAATACGCTAATAGGGAAATGTTATCGTCTTTATATAAACATACATAACATAAATAGCCTATATACGTCCCACTGCTGGGCACAGGCCTCCTCTCAATCAACCGGAGAGGGTATGGAGCATACTCCACCACGCTGCTCCAATGCGGGTTGGTGGAGGTGTTTTTACGGCTAATAGCCTGGACCAACGGCTTAACATGCGCTCCGAAGCACGGAATCAACTTCCTTTTTCGGACAATCAGGTGGTTCAAGCCTGAAAAGTCCTTACCAAACAAAGGACAGTCTCACAAAGTGATTTCGACAATGTCCCCACCGGGAATCGAACCCGGACCTCCAGATCGTGAGCCTAACGCTCTTACCACTAGACCACGGAGGCTGTTGTCTTTATATATAATCGGTGGAAATTCGAGAACCGCTGATTGAATTGCGTTTTTTTTTTTTAAAAATGTCTACGGCCCTGTGCCGAGGTTTTTCTTGCTTGCAGGTTGTCAGAAGCTGCAGTAGTTTTAAGCGGTTGAGACGTTCGTTATGTAAAAAAATGACGATTCAAAGTGTAACTATATTCATCACTAATTTAAGAGTTCTCCATGCAAACTTTTAGGGAAAAATAGGACAGTGGTTACCCTCTTGCCTTCTTTTTCTGAATGAAGATATTTTTGAATTTGAAGCGATTTATACCTTATCCTGTTGCAAGTCCTGCTGATTAAGTGTAGAACTTACCAGCTGTAGCAAAAATAAAATGGGGTCCGTCGACATGATGATGATGTCCACAACCAGCAGGCATACACCCAGGATGAAACTCGCCATCATCTTTTCTGGAAAAGAAAAATATTTTGTAACATAAACTTTTTTAAACATACATCTCACGCCTGCATCCCCAAAGGATTAGGCTTCTTCTTCTAATCGTGTGGGTTGTGAGGTGGATTACCAGCCTCAACAACCCTGGTGTCAGGGTTATGATTGAGCCGCCATAGGCCCCTGACATGGCTCATGTAACGACTACTAACTTACATTATAACGGGCCTTCCGAAGCACGGATCATCTTACTTTCAGTCAATCAGGTGATCACCATGTAATGTCATAACCAAATTAGGGATCACAAAGTGATGTTTGTGATTTGTCCCCTCCGGGATTCGAACCCGGGACCTCCGGATCGTGAGCCCAACGCTCAACCACTGGACCACGGAGGCCGTTAAGCCGGAGGGGTTGGCTGAATGGGGATGTGTACACCCACTTCTCGCCAGCTATGTTTAAGACTCGCCAGGTGAAAGACGGCGAACATATTGCGATTACCCGGGCACAAATCCTGGAAGCGACGTGATGTTAATTATCTGTGATCCAAACATAAATTCAAACTCATGAATTCGAATTCAGGGGCCATTTTTTGACGTACGTAGATAATTTTTAATGTAATAAGCACACAATATAATACAACACACAGAACAGCACAGCCCAGCAATTCCGGTCAAGTAGTTAATGCCATCTGCGGCAAATCTGCAATAAGTCACGTCAAAACAAAAAACAACAGCCCAGCACAACACAATACAAATATACTTTATTGTACCAAAATAAAAAAAAATGTTACTAAAGAGACTTAACTACCGGCCTTATCGCTTAAAAATTTCTTCCAGACAACCATAAGGCGAGGAAAAACGTAAAAAATAATATATTTTCCATACGAAAATGTTATTCCTGGCTTGTGCCGCCTTAAGGCATAAGTGCGAATGAGACAAAGAACCTACGCGCTCCCTTACTCCTAAACTAAAGTGAGACCTAGCCATAGAATAAGGAATAATATATAGAACGGCAACTCTCCGCTCCTCCACCAGCGTCTGAGCTAGGTTTACCTCACTCTCGAACATAGTTTAGACTTGAATCGTATGGCGTCAGACGTCACACACACAGATGCGCGTGTACGATACTGTCGATGTGTAGTGTATGTGTAAAACGAAGTTGTTTGTATGAAGTGACCTAGCGGAGGGAGTTACTTACTGTTTTTCTTCATAGCAGTTTGTTCACTTGTAAGAAGGACCATTATGCCACTGGTTTCACTTTTGGCTTTGCTTTTTACACGACCAGTGACAGGGTCTTCGTAAAATGTCCTGAAATTAAAGTATACACTTGAATAGGGTATTTGACTGGGTCAAATGTGATAATTGGATTTTTGTATGAATAGCACACAGATCTGGTACGCGGTACAAATGATTTCCAACACAGAAATTTGCATCTACATAGAAATCTGAGCTAGAGAAACGAAATCGTTTACTTGTTACCCATTTCACAGGGTCTTCTTTTCTATCGTGTGGGTTGTGAGGTGGATTACCAACCTCATCAACCCTGGTGTCAGGGTTACTATTGAGCCGCCAAAGGCCCCTGACATGACTCATATAACGACTATGTTGTTGCATCAGTCAACGACTTAACGTGCCTTCCGAAGCATGGATCATCTTACTTTCGGACAATCAGGTGATCAGCCTGTAATGTCCTAACCAAATTAGGGATCACAAAGTGATGTTTGTGTTTTGTTCCCACCGGGATTCAAACCCGGGACCTCCGGATCGTGAACACAACGCTCAACCACTGGACCACAGAGGTGTTTTTTATTTTCTAAAAGATAAAACGAAACCAGAGCAAACAAGACAAAAAGTGTTTGCATTTACTTGGTTTTAAAAATAATCTAATAACCCGTTTCAATTGAACAAAAAGTTTGATATTTGAACTTGTTTTATAAAGGAGATAGACAAGATTTAGACCAAAACGACCAAGAAATAAAAATACCACCATTGGCTTCTATATCTACATATCTCATCATCATCATCATCTCCCTAGCATTATCCCGTCTTTCACAGGGTCTGCTTACCTAACCTGAAGATTTGACAGCTCCGGTTTTTTAAAGAAGCGACTGCCTGTCTGCCCTTCTAACCCGCGAAGGGAAAACCAGCCCAATACAGGGTAGGTTACGTACCTCCGAAAATGCATTTCTCGAGAATGTGGACGATGATTTCCTTCACCGCTGAGAACGTGATAACCGTTTATGATCCAATCATGAATTCGACAACAAATTCGACAATCATTGGTTTAGGCCTGTGCCGGATTCGAACCTGCGACCTCAAAGTGAGTGGCAAGCGTTCTAATAACTAGGCTATCACAGCTATATTCTATTTTTAAATATAAAAAAAATCTGATGAAGTTTACGCCAGCGCGTGGATGCATTGTCAATGTTTTTCTATACATTTTTTCCCATGATACCTCAGTGCTAATGGTTTTAACGTTAGATGACAACATTTATGTTTTTCTCTTGCAAATTCTGACAATAATCGAGGTCGTAGGTTCTCAACATGGGCGATAAAGTCCCTTTGTTATGCGTGTAGAGAATGCAATCCCGCCTCGAGATCGCAAATTCAAGACCCCACGAGATTGTAAATATCAATCCCGAAAATTTCGGGATCTCATCTAGTTCATAAAAAAAATTTGGATGACTGAAAGCGATGAAAACTGCTTGTTTATGATAGTGAGGTTAATTAAAACAAAATATTCTGTGAAAAGACGTTTTATAATAAACAATTTATATTCTATTCTATTCTAGAAAAGAAACAAAATTTAAATAATTTGGAAATCAACACAATCCAAACAAAAAGTATAACTCAAGGAGATTCGTCCAATCCCGTCAATCTCGAATGGGTTCTCGTCATATTGTGCTTCGGGATTGATCCCGAAATATTAGGCGATATGGGGATCCCGCGATATCGGGATTGCATTCCTTAGTTGCGTGTTGGGAAAGCTTTCAAAGACAGTATCAGGTGAGATTGTCTTCAAACGACAATCTTCAGAGCTTCAGGTAGTAATATAGGTAGAAACAATTGGGCGCCTCTAGAAACAATTTTTCTCTAAATTATGAGTACTAATAAGTGTAAATATTTTCAAAGTGGGCACTGCGCGAAATAAGGTTGAGAGCCTGTGGTTTTTGACGTTAATTCCGCATAACACTAAGTTATCTACTTGCTAATTAGAAATCCAAAATTGTATTTTTTCTACGTGACATTGTTTTGACTCCGACGTCAAGATTCACGTACTTTCCACATTGTAGGTACATAGTAGTGTCAATAAGTTAATAGGGATAACGACCTCCGTGGTGCAGTGGTTGAGAGTTGTGCTTACGATACGGAGGTCCCGGGTTCGAATCCCGGTGGGGATATATCACAAAAAATACTTTGTGGTCCCTAGTTTGCTTACTACATTACTGGCTGATCACCAGATTGTCCGAAAATAACATGATCCGTGCTTCGGAAGGCACGTTAAGCGTTGGTCCCGGTTGGTAATAACTGATGTAAGTAAGTAGTCGTTACATGAGCCATGTCAGGGGCCTTTGGCGGCTCAATAGTAACCCTGACACCAGGGTTGATGAGGTTGGTACTCCACCTCACAACCCACACGATAGAAGAAGAATAGGGATTATATACTAGGTATTTATCCCTATTCTTCTTCTATCGTGTGGGTTGTGTTGTATTTCTTCATTGTCTTTGAAAAGACATTATAAAACAACTCTTAAAGACACAATGGCCCCGATTCCTGCAGACACCGCCTAATTTTATTTTAAGTTATATCCGTCATTTTCATATCCGTCGAAAACGAAAGGGACGGATGATTCACAGCTCTTAATTTTAGGAAGAATGAGTAAATGAATGTGTCGGGTTATTGACTGATGTAAAAATTTTAGACGGTTGGTTTAGATTTGTGCTTAAAATTGACGTGTGTTCCATAAATTTTATGCTTGTCGATTACCCGTCCCTTTCCTTTTCGGCGGATAAGAAAATGACAGATATAACCTACAATAAAATTAGATGGTATTTATAGGAATTAGCACCAATGAAGAAATAAGAACTTCGTTGAGTTTCTCTGAAATAGAGAGTTTTTATTAACACCATTGTTTTATAAGTAATTACATTATTAATGCTTTTCGGACCTAACGAGTATTGGGCTGGTTTTTACTTTACAGGTTGGAAGGTCAGACCGACGGTCGCTTCTGTAAAAACTGGACCTGTCAAATCTTCAGGTTACGTAAGGAAAAAAGAAACGAGATAGCGCTAGGGAGATTATGAGATTTTTGGACGGATCCAAGATAAGATCTGATTACGTTTTTATTACCTTTTCTGCAGGTCATTCTTAATTTAAATAATGCTAATATATTTTTTCTATTTTTTATGTATATTATATTTGATCCTCTTAAAATATACAAATACCTACATAAATAGGTGCCACTTGAAAAAAAACATACTAATCAGTATTTGTTCTTCTTTTTCTTCTTATCGTGTGGGTTGTAATATGGAATATCAACCTCATCAACCCTGGTGTCAAGGTTATTATTGAGCCGCCATGGGCCCCTGACTCACGTCACGACTAATAATCTACATCAGTAAGTAGTAACCGGGACCAACGGCTTAACGCCTTCCGAAGCACGGATCATCTTACTTTCGGATAATCATGTGATTAGCCTGTAATGTCCTAACCAAACTAGGGAACAAATAGTGATTTTTGTGATATGTCCCCACCGGGATTCGAACCCGGGACCTCCGGATCGTGAGCCGAACGCTCAACCACTGGACCACGGAGGCTGTTATTTATTTGTTAACATTTTTATATGATAGAACAGGATTATTTGAATGCTTAACGCGTTCTACTAGATAATAAAAATAAAGGTACTTATTTTTTTTTCTTATAATAGCTTAGTAACACATTCTTTCTAAGCTTCCGTACTGAAACTGAACTGACCCCCGTATTCGATATCGCATTGATCTGTGATATTAACGATAAGTTGACCAAATTGGAGATGTCCTTAGAAAAGGTTCAGTTGATCCACCCTGAACTAATGTGTTGTATGCTCCATACCCCCTTCGGTTGATTGAGGGGAGGCCTGTGCCCACCAGTGGGACGTATATAGGCTGTTTATGTTATGATTTAACCTACCTACCGCTATTGAACGATTTACTAACTAAATAAATTAAATGAAGTTTCGAAGTTTCATGTCGGAGGCGAGGCCGCTTGAAAAAGTCTAGCAAATTGATTGACTACCAGCCCAAACGTCATAATTAATATTTCAACCACAAGTGTATTAATAAAGTAATCTCAGCTAAGACTGCCTTCAAGATCACGCTCAAGTCCCCGTTTTTATATAAGAACTGTCACATTGATATGATCTTGAGGGCAATCTCCAAGCTGATATTAGTTTATTAATACAACCCTAAGAAGTCGTTTTTATCACGTCTATTCCCACCGGGGTAAGCAGAGACTATAGTATTCCATTTGCTTCGATCCTGACAAGCTCCTCTTGCTTCCTCCACATTCATCAATTATTTCATACACGCTTCGTTTTCACAAAGTTCTAAAATAAATAAGCAAAAAAAAAGTAAATTGAGATTACATACTTTTCGATAATGAAACTCTCCTTAAATGTGGATTATCACAAAGTCGTCGATTTTTTAACCAATTCCACACTTCAATACACAAAATGTCACAAAACAACTAAAAATTTAATATCTTCGAAAAAAAAAATGGCGACCGTAATAAATAAAGGCCGCGGAACCCAAGATACCACCCTGCGGCAATACTAAAACGTACTAAGAATGTTTGATAAAACCTGTTACATTTTATACCTCAAACCATGTATACGGTTAGAAGCAAGTTATCCGCATAAGCGGTCATTTATCATTGTGTGCACATTGACTCTAACTCAAAATTATGTATTTAGTAGTTAAAATGGTTACTTTTCCAATTGTCATTGTTACCTAGTTCGATAGTTTTTGTTGGTTAAATCACTGAATTCGACTTTTGTTTGGATCATAACATAATTATAACTTAAACTCTGTAGGGCTAACGCAACGTGATAAACTTATCGATCAATTCAATAAATTTTGTTCATACCTTTTGTTATTCCGTTAATTTTTTATTAATTTTTTTTTTTAAACAAATTCTACATACATGTTAATTACATAAGTTGTGCACGTCTGTAATTGGTGAAAACACTAGTACTAGCCTTAAGAAAGTTTTATTAATTGTTGTGTGTTTGTACTGTTGATGTGCCTAATAAATAAAAAAAATAAATAAATAAATAATTTTGTCGGACTCGCTAAGTTTGTTTTTTCCCTAACATGCGTGATGTTATGCTTTGTCTTTGTTGAACGTCTCTGCAACCTAAAAATAAAAATGCTGCAGCTTTTTTTAAATTACATTCTTCACGACATTGTGAATCTGCAGGGTCATTGACATGACCTGACTGTGTCCTCTTATATGTATAGGTGAAGCCAGTTTTTTTTCTATTTTGATGTGACTTATGCTTGTTGCACATAGAGCCGGAGAAGCGAGATAAATGCCCGGCATATTGGACCAACGATCGCTTTGGTCCACTAACGATAAATATGACCATATCATAAACCGTAATTCTTGCTATGTTAACTTAGGGCTAAGTAATGTTTTTTTTTTCTTTCTCTTTTGTTCCATTTCGTACATTGTAGACTGTTAATTATAACTAGTATACATTTGTTGGGTTATAGTCTGAAAATAAACCGCATTACGTAATCATAAGCCATATGTCTGTAACCTGTCGTGTATACTTAATAAATAAATAAACTAGTACGTATACAGTGGGGGCCCTAGGGCGGTGCGAGCGATACGATCGCAGCCCCGAATCTACAGGGGAATAACTGGATTGGGCACAACTGTGAATTAGACCTCTTGGAGGCCACGTAAAGCGTCATTTTGAAAAGATTTAATCTAAATATATAAAAGGAGAAACTGACTGACTGACATAATTATCAACGCACAGCCTCAACGGCTAAACGTAGGCACTTGAAATTTGGAAGGGACGTTGCTTAGGTACCGTAGAGGTGCACGGGAATTAGCGGGAAAATCCTTTTGTATGAAAAATCTAAACTGCTTAAGTTAGACGCTTGAAATTTGCAGGTACCTTAGTTAACTTAAAGCTTAGTTGCAACAGGATATTGCAAAATTCCCACGGAAACGGGAGTTAGCGGGAAGAAACATTTGTATGAAAAAATCGAAACCGCGTAAGGTAGATGTTTTCAATCTACCATGCATGCATACCTTAGTAAACATAAAGTTTAGTTATGGCTGTATTTTGAGAAAAAATCTAAACTGCAAATCTAATCTAAACTCAAGTTAGATGCTTGAAATTTGATATGCACCCTCACACACACAAAGATCTCTCTTATATAACACGCCACGCGGACGAAGTCGCGGGCAAAAGCTAGTTAGGTATATGACGGTGGCCGTAAACTAATCGGAAACAGTGATATTTTGAGGGGGGGGAGGTGTTTAAACACTGAAGTCCGACAAACTGTTAATATAGGTTTGGGCCTGTGCTGGATTCTAACCAGTGACCTCATAGTGAGAGCGTTCTACCAACTGGGCTACCACGACTCGGCGTAATAAATCAATAAAGTTGATTTCATATGAATTTCCGAACCAATAGAAATGGTTTATTTATCAAGTAGCCAATAGAATTCGTTTATTTATCGGCTGCGTAAGTTCCATGGGTTAATCACCTGTCGCTTGTCCAAGGTCATCGGAAGCGAGTCAATCTTATATCAGGTTTGTCTGAGTTATGTCGTTAGAAGTAGTTTGACCTGATTTCCTTGCTGTCGCGCTGATCTAGACTTCAACACTTGATTAAAGCCACTAACGACACAAAAATATATTTTTTAAGGTTATGGAAATAAGCATCACTTTATATTAGTTTTAAAGGTCTAACTTATTATTTATTTATTAAAGTACATACAACATTACAGTATGGCCCAATGCGCTGAATGACGAGAAAAACAATATACAAACTAAGAAAACAAAAATAAACATTGAATGAAAAAAAGAAACAAAAAGAAAAATAAGACTATAAATAACATGAAAAACACTAAAAGAAATTACAATTACACATACAACTTGCCTTGCTTGCTTGCTTTGCTTGAACTTATACATAACGTAAGCGTAATCGACCTTACAACCCATGCGAAAGAAGAAGTTGCAATGCAGTGCAGGAGCAACCGACAAACATCAATAGTAATAAGTAATGTAATTACAATTTAATTTATTATTTCGTAATTAATTTACTTAATAATTGTCATATTTAATTTTATTTTACTTAAATAATTAAGATGTACCATTTTTATTGCAAATAAAATAAAACAAATCAAAATCAAATCAATTAAATAAATTAATTATGAATTACAGTATCGATAGTTGAAAAAGAAAACAATAGTATTTTTAGGTTATCGATAGTATCGATAGATAGTAAGTACGGTACATTGTCGAAATCACTTTGTGAGACTGTCCTTTGTTTGGTAAGAACTTTTCAGAATGACCTGATTGTCCGAAATAGTAAGATGATTCCGTGCTTCGGAGGGCACGTTAAGCCGTTGGTCCCGGCTATTAGCCGTAAAAACACTTCCACCAACCCGCATTGGAGCAGCGTGGTGGAGTATGCTCCATACCCCCTCCGGTTGATTAAGGGGAGGTCTGTGTCCAGCAGTGGGACGTATATAGGCTGTTTATGTATGTATGGTCTATCATTGTGTGTAGAGCAATAAAACAAAATTGATTTCCAAAATATATTAATTTAATTTTTACACAACTTTTTCAAGTCCATAAAAAACTCCATCATCATTATCTCCCTAGCATTATCCCGTTTTTCACAGAGTCCGCTTACCTAACCCGAAGATTTGACAGGACCGGTTTTTTACAGAAGCGACTGCCTGTCTGACCTTCCAACCAGCGAAGGGAAAACCAGCCCAATACAGGTTAGGTCACATACCTCCGAAAATGCATTTCTCTCGGGAATGTGGGTTTCCTCACGATGTTTTCCTTCACCGCTGAGCACGGAAACATGAATTCGACTCAATAACAGCTCTAAAAAATATTCTTTATTTTCCTCAACATAGCTAATTCATACAACCATTCTTGTTTTACAAGCAGTTTATTTGTAACTTTAATAAATAGTTCACAAATCAAAATGTATTTATTCCACAACCAACAGTATCACATCAAAATAGCATAAATAATTAACATCTGGGGGGTTAAAATGGCCACATCGAAGCAATTAATCTAAGAAAGCAATATTGCAATTTGACATTTGCGCATGTAAAAGTAAGTGCGAAATGCAAACAAATGTCAAATAGCAATATTGCTTTCTTAGCTGAATTGCGTCGATGTGGCCATTTTAACCCCCCTGATCTTCAGGGTGATTCTCTAATGCAGTGGTTCTACGACCCATAATAATAATTATAATAAAAACAATGTAATGCAAAGAAATTCACAAAACATTTACAGGATAAACTTATTCTAAGGTGGGCAAAGGCGGCCTTATCACTAAGAGCGATCTCTTCCAGACAACCTTCGGCAGAGGATATAGTACACTTGTACAGCTGCAGTGTAGCGCGCAAAAACGTAAAATAAAATAAGAGAAAAATAAATAAATTAATTAATTAATTATATATTACTATAAATATATACGTACATACAATGATACATATAAGTAAAAATAGAATATTAGTCGCAAGACGATGATTTAGCCAAGAAATAATAGTGCAATTAACCATACCCATCTTATATAAGTTTACAAGCTCTGGTGTTACCTCTAGGAAATTTCCCAGTTACCGTTATAAATTAAGGGCTTTTTCAAATGAGAAAAAATAAGTTAATAGTAAAGTATAAAATAATGGGATAGTAAGTGCATATTTTGCTCGCTTTTTAAAAATAAAAAGGTACTTTCCAAGTAGATGTAGACAAGCTTTTATCCCCCAGTGTATGCCATGCATCATCATCATCAGCCCATTAACGTCCCCACTGCTGGGGCGGGCACGAGCCTTCCCTATGGATGGATAGGGAGATCGGGCCTTAAACCATCACGTGGGCCCAGTGCGAATTGATGGTTATTAACGACTGCTAATGCAGCCGGGACCAACGGCTTAACGTGCCTTCCGAAGCACGGAGGAGCTCGAGATGAAAACTTTTTTTGTGGTCACCCATCCTATGACCGGCCTCTGCAAAAGTTGCTTTACTGCGATTGTTGAAGTAAAGCAACTTTTGCAGACCGAGCGCGTTAACCGCTGCGCCACCGAGCTCGTCATGTCATGCATACAGAACTATTATAATAACTCACTATTAAATGTAATAAAAATACAATGTTTTGATCTGTCCTTTTGTTGTACAGTCAAGAGCAATATAATGTTGGGTACTTTAGGACTCTGTCGCACTAACATATTTGACATTTAGTGAGACTTACAGTTCAATTTGTCAAAAAAGTTAATGTGATATGGTACCAAAGTGTATACATATTAATGCTCGTGACCGTACACCTTAAACTAAACTAGTATCACCCGTTATAATTAAAACTATACAGTAAGTATACACTATAATCATAGTTGTCATTTAAAAAAATAGAAACATGTTACACCAAACACCTCATCCAAAACAGTCCAATAATTTACACTTATTTACTTGTCTCAAATTGACTGTTAAAATACCAGCCCTCGCGGCACGGTGCGTGCTATTAAAACAGAGGCGACGAATATCGCGGGGATTGTTAATATAATCAATTTTACGCAGCTATCTCTATGTACATTTATCAAGTCGATAATCAGATTAGCGAACCCCGCGACACTTGTCGCCTTGTAACCTACACCTTTACCGCATTATTACAAATAGTTCATTTGTGTCAATTATGAGTTCTCAAACTAGATCTATTAGTGTTAAGTGTAGCTAACATAGTATTTTTTCTAAAGTGCCCTATTAGAAAGAGACAACAGTTTTACAGATCAACGCCCTCAATAGCGATTGATCCTATTGCAAGATCCCAAAATAAATTTCTGACTCGCAGAGTCTATATTTCACCACTTTCTTCCCAAAACCCTTCGTTATCCTAAATAGCTTTCCGTTCTCATCAACGGGGACTCAACGCTTAAAATAGGGACCTTCTTTCCTTCATCAGGGATTTGGAAGGCGATTCCTCGACCTTCCGAGCATATCCAATTCCAGTAGAGCAGTCGCATCGCGAACACCAGAAGTATGACACCGACGAGGGAGAATGCTACCTGAAGACCCAGCGCGATGTACGGGCCAGTGATGTAGAGCATCCTCATCTCAGCTTTGTTGAGCTCCGGCAGATCTGGCTGCACCTGGAGCGATTGTATCGTGTATCACAACTTCGCTCAAACCGTTATGAATATTAATGTGTCAATGGGAGACAGCTGGTACTTTCAGCACAGGTTTTACCTAGAGTACTGAGGGGGATGATTCAGAGTTAATATCAAGTGGAATTTTCCGTCGCCACTTCCTTCAGGAGTACACCCAAAGACAATCCTCAGTTCGTTTACGACTATTGCATAATTTATGGCAACAACTGAGCTATTGGGGTTAGTGGACCGGGATACTACAGCTATGGGGGATTATGGCATCTGCACGACCAATGTTGAAACAAACATGGAGAAAATGAACAGGCAGTGACTTACCAATCACTGAATGGGCCACTTATCTTTATTTTACTTCTATGAAGCAAGAGAAGTGTGTCAAAAACGAAGCAAATGGAATTCCATAGTCTCTGCTTACCCCGGTGGGAAATAGGCTTGAGTTTATATATGTATTATTAACATAACATGACATTAGCTCACGAATACATCCCAATGGGGTAGTAGTAGTACATCTATCGCAAGATGAAATAACCTAACCACGCCGGACCGCGCGCGTAGGTGGTCGTATCACCGTCTTTAGCGGTCGAGCCAATGCTGTTAGTGAAAATTACCTCCTTCTATTTCTATAATTATAATTTACAGGAACTTACAATTTTAAAATACCCCACTGGCAGCGCCATGTCAGCAAACCTCCTCGCCTGTTCGTTGTAGCGCACGTCTCCGAGAACTATGTTCACTTGGATGGAAAATGATGTCTTCAGGACAGCACCGACTTTCTAGAACAATTTAAATATTCCTTAAACTACGCATTCACTAGCATTAGAAGTATCTTAGTAGCTGGGACCAACTGCCCTCCGAAGCGTAGATCATCTTGCTTTCGGATAATCGGATGATCGGCCTGCAATGTCCTAATCAAATTAGGGATCGTAAAGTGATTTGACCCCAACGGAATTCAAACCCGAGACCTCCGGATCGTATGCCGAACGCTCAGCCACGGAAACAGAGAGGCCGTTCGACAGAGGATGTAATTTAGGACACACATCGGACACTTCATACACTTTTTACACATTGACGTTATCGTACACAAGACCTAGCTCAGCCGCTGGTGAGGAGCGGAGAGTTGCCTTTCTATACGTAGTATTGTTCGTTATTCTTTGCTTAGGATACCAATATTGGAAAATCATTGTATACTTACAGGTTCAATGAAGAACTCACTGCCATGTTTCTCCTCATCCGGCTGCAGACCCTCAATGCGCTCAAACAACTCGGGTCCTCCATACAGGAAGTGCGCATTGGAAACTGCCAGTGGAAGATCTGCAATAAAAACATAAATTATAAAGATAAAGAAATCAGAATAATTTATTCAAGGTTATTACCATGAATAAAGTTGTCGAAGGTCAATTTAACATTCTTGAATCTACGTCGTTTGGCAAGGTGTCATGGCTGAGAAGAGGAAATGACAAGAAAGTTCAACAGCAACACATTTTTTATCAATTTAGGTATATATTACAAGTTATTTAATAACTATGATCCTGATATTTGAACAGGAAGAGAATGATTTTGATTTTCATATTCTATTTAAATAATTCATCTTCTTAATAAAACATTTGAATATACTATAGTTGTTATAAATATTTATTCATCCGAAAATTATAATATTTTCGATGGAATTTAATGACTTGATCACCCGGTTTTGTTATATTGGATGCGTCATAAGTTTTTTGCCATTAGCACACCCCAGATGTTTCTAATTCACAAGTGCGAGGGAGATACATTTAAATTTAAAATACTTACAGAAGGCAATGTGTTACAGAACATGCAATCAAAAGAGAACGTGCACTAAATTTGAGAAATATTGGATATTGTAAATATAAATTACCTAAGACTAAAAACTTTTATGGAAGTAGAATGCTGAATTCTGTAGTACCTACATTTGTTAACGAACTGCCAAGGGATCCTCAAATCTTATTTGAGGATTCCAAAAATGTTAAAAATAAACTTAAGTCGCACTACTAGTCCGATCAACTAGGTTGTAATTAATTCCAAAAACTAACCTTAGAATAAGATCCTTTGTTTTATTTTGTTACTATTATTTTATTTTTTATTAAGTATTTCATATTATTACGCCTATATTGGCCCCGATTCCCGCAGACACCGCCTAATTTTATTTTAAGTTATATCCGTCATTTTTATATCCGTCGAAAAGGAAAGGGACGGATGATTCACAGCTTTTAATTTTAGGAAGAATGAGTAAATAAATGTGTGGGGTTATTGACGGATGTAAAATTTTTAGACGGTTGGTTTAGATTTGTGCTTAAAATTGACGTGTGTTCCATAAATTTTATGCTTGTCGATTACCCGTCCCTTTCCTTTTCGGCGGATAAGAAAATGACAGATATAACTTAAAATAAAATTAGATGGTATTTACAGGAATTAGCACCATTATGTTATTTTAAGTGCTTAGTTTAGTACACGACTCCCTAGAACAGATAAATTTTAATGGTTTGCGTGCTGGTGAACGTTATTATAATGTAAAAAAAATAATTTGCATAATAAATTAAAAAAAAAAAATACTTTTCGCGCGCTTTCCTTTTATACCTTAGCGGGTTACGGAGCAACGCTTATTCAGGACTAGAATTAGACTAAAAGAACTTCAAAATATAGACTCACTATAGAAACAAGGCGAGATATCGGAGAGCCCCTCAATACAGATCCCCTTCATACAGGTGCAGTTCTTGTCACACCCGTTGGCAAAGGTCCTATTGCTGATCTTGTACACCAGTGCCTGAGCCCCGTACTCCATGGTCATGGTGTGGTGGAAGTCCAGCTCCAGCATGCGGCAGAGGACGTTACGGAAGATCCTGACAGGGGTAGACGGGGAGAGGTCGGTTGGGTAGCCAATACCTTCGTAGGCGTTTTCGAAGCTGTTGCATTTGGTTCTGGGAAGGAAATTTTTAAAGATATTATTTTTAATTAAATTTTTAAAGAAATTTTTAAAGATTGCATTTTACGCCCGCGAATTCGTTTGCATTGACTTCGTTTATATCGCCAGTTGGCCGATCATGTCCAGTGATGTGAAAAAGGCGCAAAACTTATGGTAAGCTTTATATTACCAAATCTTACTTACTTTTTAACTCTCTTTTTTAAATTTCGAAATTTCGTTTTTTTTTTCATGTTATTTATGGTCTTTCTGACGTGAAATTGTGGATTTGCCGAATGCCATTAATCATTTGATCGGACAAAATTTCAAAATTCAAATTCAAAAATATCTTTATTCAGTAGGTAACAGAGTTACACTTTGAATCGTCCATTTTTACATAACGAACGTCTCATCCGCCTAAAACTATTGTAGGTTCTAACAACCTGTATAGCCAGGGAAAAGAAGCTGCAAGAAAAACCTCGGCACAAAGCCCTAGACTTTTTTTTAAATAAACATAAAATATTATTATACGATTGAGTAATTTAGCTGCCTAATTCCTGTCGGATAACAGTTTATCGAAACACAGTTTTTAACCCAAATTGTTCGTGTCCACTTATCTGGTGCGGGAGTGCAGAACGTCTATATCAGCAATGCTAAGAGGTACAAGCTTCTGCTAGCAATGTTTTTTTTTTTTGACTTGACTTATTGTAGATTTGCCGCAGATGGCATTAACTATTTGGCCGGACAAATGGGGAGCGTTGAGGGCTCTCCCGGTACAAAATTTAAGACTACAGGCCTGAGGGTGCCCGGCGCACGGTTGGGCGCGAACCTCGGCTCAGGGCGTCGTCTGAGAGGAAGAATATTTGAAAGACCTAGAAATGATTGTATCGTGACCAACTCACCGTAGGCTGGGATCCTCGTATCCCCACATTCTGAGGCCGCCCAGCTTGTTGAGGGTCTTGATTTGGAACTTGTCTGCGTTGGTCGCGCCCACCTCCAGCCGGTATGGGACGTTCTTGTCGTACAGCTGTTGAGAAGACAGCATAGGTTTTTAATCCGTGACTTACATGGCAGTGTCATGACTTCGAATCTCGGTTCGGGATCTAAACCACAAAATTGGATTTTATGAGAATGGGTGTGTAATATTGTACAACTCTGCCTACCCCATCGGGAATACAGGCGTTATGTTATGTTATATGAATGAATGAATGAAATATTTTATTTTCAGATATTTATCCATATTTTGTTAGTAATAGAAGATTATATCTAAGTTAGTAAAATTTATAATTTTCATTGGATGTCACATGCATGTACATCCAGTGAGTGAGGATGGGACTGTCCATCCTTTGTGAGACCACCTTCAGGAGACTGTTGCTGCTGCCCCGCACTCGCTCCCACAGAGAAGCCACGCGCTTGCGTAGAACAGCCTGGAAGCCATCAGTGCTCCAGGAGGCGAACATCCCCGAGGCCCTGCAGCGCCAGGGCAGCCCCAACAACCCCCTGAAGGCGTTATTATATTGAACGCGCAGAGCACTGAAGGTCTTTTTGGTGTAATTGATCCGAAGGTTGCACGTGTATAAACTCTGGCAATAGCTTTTGAACAGGGTAACCTTCACCTCGTAAGAATATCGTGCAAACCTACGTGCTAGCATATTACCCCTGATAGACAGTGCTCTGCGTTCCCTTTCCAAGTCTACATCGTCCTTTAAAGTATCCGTGACCCAGTGACCCAAATATTTAAATTGCTGAACAACTTGAAGAGGACACCCGCTTAGAGTTATTGGAGGATATATGATAAGACTACTGGATTTTTGAATTTACAGCACTCAACAGTACTTAAAGAAACTTGGACTCGGGACCCGGTGGTGTCCCAGCTTGAGAAGAGCAGCGGGTTCAAGTCTCGTCTGAGTTAGCCTTTTCCTATTTTTTATTTTTCTCTGATAAAACTAAACAAAATAATGTGCAAAAGTAAGTACGGTGCCTTTACAATTCTTTAAAGCAATTTCACGATTAGATATTTCGGCTATTCTCTGCTAAGCAGGGAAGTAAACAAAAAATACACCTTACAAAACATACCCTGTCCATCAACCCCATGGTATCAAAGCTGATCCATCCTGGCATAAAGGTGTTCCCCACGGTTATGAGCGACTCGTTGTACCCCCACAGGTAGTCGTGGGCGGACATGGTCACTAAGGCCTTGGTCCCGAGCTGCATGGTCAGCATGTTGAAGCCCATGCGCGACAGGAATGGGTATTCGCTCATCATTGATACCATCGTCTGGAAAGTAGGGATAGAGATGTTTGATACACTACAGGCTAGAGAGAGACAGAGAGAGAACTACGTCTGTAGTAATAAAGAACATTATTAAACACGGTGATAGTGACACCGTAACCAATACTAAGGAAGATGATTCAGACCAAGATTCTGAGTTGATATCAAGTGGAATTTCCTGTCGGAAAATTTATGGAAATGTTTGTGTTTTTATACTTTTGCGACTAAAAATCCACTTGATATCAACTCAGAATCATAGTCTGAATCGTCCATCAAAGTTTCCGTTACTCCGGTGGTTGAGCGAAATAGGTTCGAATCCCGGTGGGGACAAATCACTTTGTGACCCCTAGTTTGGTTAGGACATTGCAGGCTGGTCACCTGATTGTCCAGAAGTAAGATGATCCGTGCATCGGAAGGCACGCTAACCCGTTGGTCTGTACTACTTACTGACTAATGTAAGTACGTAGTCGTTACTTGAGTCCCGTCAGGGGCCTTTGGAGGCTCAATAATAACCCTGATACTAGGGTTGATGAGGTTGGTCATGCATAACCCACACGATAGAAGAAGCAGAATAAAAAATAACCCGGAAAGCAGTGTAACCATACCAACAGTGCAATATTAGGCAGGGCCACGGTGACATTGTGAGGATCAGCGATGGACTCCTCAGGCGAGAAGACGGGCGTGATCTTCGGAGAGTAGCGCACCACGCCTTCATCTGTGTCTATCTCCAGGTCCTCATTCGAACGGAGCTCCCTGGAACATGTTATATAGGGGTTCTTCTTATCGTGTGGATTGTGAGATGGAATACAAGCCTCATCAACCCTGGTGTCAGGGTTATAGAGTAGTTGAGGAGGAGGGAATATTTTATTTACATAACACAATAAGCTCATTACTATATATTCCAATTGGAGTATCCAGAGTTACGTCCATCGCAAGATGAACTAAGTACTCAGGTCAGACTGCGTGTCTGACCTTCCAACCCGAACGGAAAACGAGCACGATTACAGGTTAAGTCACAAATACTTATGAGGTATACACCTCTGAATGTATCTTTCTCAAAAATATACTAATAGTATAATTTTACTCACATAATGTATACCAGTAAGTTTAGAAATATATTCAATTCTACATTATGATTGTGACATTTCCAAAGTTATTTTTGTAAATAAATACCTACTTACTTACAGATTATTCGGTCGTATGGTGTAATGTGTTGCTATAGCCATAGCATAGAATTCACATGTATTACATTTTGTTTTATTCTCTAACGATCTCGAAAACGAAATATATTCTTCATAATATACTTAAGTCTCTTTTCTTTTTATTGTTTAAATCTCTTGAAGTTATTATCGTTACAACCAATCACGTACGATCTTTTACTTAAAACTAATTTCTTCAAAGAATTTTAATTTCTTTTAAGACAAAGTAACCTCGGAATATACGAGTATCTAACATCGAATAGTCTACTTGAAAGTCTCTCCCTTGCTTAGCATGCAGAGCGACGAACGACAAACACTGATCAGTCCACGGTCAATGAGTCTCTAAGGCGACTCACAAATAAAACTACACATATACATACATAAACTCACGCCTATTTCCCACTGGGGTGAGCAGAGACTATGAAATTCCATTTACTTCGATCCTGACACACTTCTCTCAATCGTTTCATACACGCACGCCGGTTCAGAGTAGACCGTATTAAACCTTTTCCAAGGATATCAATTTGGTCAATATACGCCCTACCACCAACCTTCGCTTTACATACCGCTTTCGTAATCCTATTATCCTTCATCCGCTTTTTTTGACGTGACTTATTGTAGATTTGCCGCAGATGGCATTAACTACTTGGCCGGATAACTACTTGGCCGAAACCTTCATCCGCTCTACGTGTCCAAACCAATTAAAAAACTAAACAAATAAAAGTAGCTTAACAAGAATTACGTAATTTTGTATAGGTTAAGAGTACTCTAAGGCCAGACGCGCACTACGAGTTTTTGGCCGCGCGGCAGAAAACAGCGGCATAATGTCGCACTGTAATACTGTACCAAACAGTTTTAAATTGTATTGCGCGCACTTGACGGCAGAGCCACCGCAGCGGCGCAGTATTACAGTGCGACATTATGCCGCTGCTCTTTTCTGCCGCGCGGCGAAAAACTCGTAGTGCGCGTCTGGCGTACACTGGCGAGCATCCATGAATACCTTGATGACAGTGGAAGAAGCGAAAGTGGTGCGTCAGGATCGTAGTAAGTGGAATACCATGGTCTTTGCCTACCCCAAAGGGAAATAGAGATCTTGGGGTTAAAATGGCCACATCGAAGCAATTAATCTAAGAAAGCAATATTGCTATTTATTTATATGCGCAAATGTCAAATTGCAATATTGCTTTCTTAGATTAATTGCTTCGATGTGGCCATTTTAACCCCCCTTCTATGTATTTAAGTATGTATGTATATTAAGCAGAATTGTAACTGTATATTGTGCGTGCGTGTGCAAACGTATGTATCACTGTGTATGCAAATCGCACACATTTCAATTTTATTTATCTTTTAAGTGACAATCCTTCTGCATTCATCATCCTTACCTACATACCTATAAGTAAAGGGCCCGACCTCCTCGACCTTCAGTTTCTGGTCTTCGCCCGACATGAAACGCTCAGCGTTGGTGACGTTGAACAGGTAAGCTGACATGTGGACGGCTTCCAACTCCTGCTTCAGAAGTTCGTGGACTGGAGAGTCTATAGCGACTCGGGTTCTCTGAAATTATTTCAATAGTCAAGGATAATATGATTACGAAAGTGGTTAATATGGCGAAACTTGTTGGTATGGTTGGCAGAGGAAGACGTAGGAGAACGTACATTGACTAAATTTAATAAAAGCTTTAGTAAATCTACTCTGAACTAAAATGAATGTGGAAGAAGCAAGAGAAGATGACATGTCAGGGGTCAAGCAAATGGAAGAAGGATATTATGTGAAAGGTGAGTTTGATGACGAGAGACAGAGACAAAGGGAAGAAGAATACTTGCTGTTCTGAGGGGTTAAAATGGCCAAATCGAAGCAATTCCTCCAAGAAAGCAATATTGCAATTTGACATTTGCGCATATAAAACTGTCAAATAGTAATATTGCTTTCTTAGATAAATTGCTTCGACGTGGACATTTTAACCACCCTGATCTCACTTATGATATTATATTTATGTATAGGATGCAGAAATGCTATATGTAATAACAAAAACTAAACACCAAGAAGTTAAAATAAAAGTAAAAAATGTAATTATTGCACAAAATTAATTTTCATCAAACGTGACAAGCGTCCTAAACGTTCTCAGAGGTACTTGGTTCCTTAATAATTACTCTGACATCAGGGTTGGTGAGGTCGGGCATAATCGAGATAAAGAAGAAGAAGTGTGAAGAATTATTAAGGTAGCTAATTATCACCTCTCAATGATCTTACAATAGGAAATCAATGTAAAAGCCTTGACACAGCGGCCTAGGTGATTTCCTCGTTGCGTTACCTGTGAAGATTACAAAAAGAAGTACGAAGTACATATACTTACATATCTAGCTATGACTTGTACGGGATCTACGATCTTCATGATTACTGGCATCATCAGACATATCATTCCTAAGGTCGCCAATGCCAGGATCTTTTCTGTAAATATACCACAATATTATTAGTTTATGTACACAGACGTACATACGATCCCGATGACCCTATTACTCTAGCCATAGAGGCAGCCAATCAGCTCGCGACACCAAACACTTCAGGACCCCGATACCGACCCCGCCAGCGTGGTCGACGATTTCCCTCATTCAGCGCTTATCGCTATCGACCCGCTAGGGTCGATTAATTCTTTCAAATATTTTTCCTCACAGACGACGCCCTGAGCCGAGGTTCGCGCCCAACTGGGTACCCTCAGGCCTGTTGTCTTAAACGTTGTATCGGGTGAGAGCCTTCAGCGCTCCCCATTTGTCCGGCCAAGTAGTTAATGCCATCTGCGGCAAATCTACAATAAGTCACGTCAAAAAAAAAAGTACACAGACGGCGGCGGGCAAGGCAAGAGGGAAACCACTGCCCCATTTTTTTCCCTAAAAAAGTAGCATGGAGAGTATTTCAAATGCTACACCGACAAGAGCGTTGGCTCTTAAATTGATGATGATGATGCACACAGACAGACATTAATATGATATTCTGAAAAAGTAATATTTTTAACATAGATTGATGAAATAAGACTGTGATACTAGCCGTAACGCGCTCGGTCTGCGATTGTTGAAGTTAAGCAACTTTCGCAAAGGCCGGTCATAGGATGGGTGACCACAAAAAAAAAAGTTTTCATCTCGAGCTCCTCCGTGCTTCGGAAGGCACGTTAAGCCGTTGGTCCCGGCTGCATTAGCAGTCGTTAATAACTATCAATCCACACTGGGGCCGCGTGGTGGTTTAAGGCCCGATCTCCCTATCCATCCATAGGGAAGGCCCGTGCCCCAGCAGTGGGGACGTTAATGGGCTGATGATGATGATGATGACTAGCCGTAGCTATTGACATAATTTTACTATAGTGAAGAAAAGTGAGAAAAAAATTATCATTTAGACCCCGAGCTGGCATTCGTATCTGTGACACTACAATGTATTTAATTAAGGAAAATAATTTTGAAAATAAAAGTTCATTAATATTTCATTTGTGCCCGATTAGAGTATACTTAGAAGTACATTGTTTGATTTGAAGCTAAAATATTAGGTGTTCCTGTAATATTAAAGACATTTAATTTTTACAAGTATGCAGCAGTTAATATATAGGTGCTCGTTACGAGCTATTTTAGTTAGAATATTTCGGTGCACAATTAGTATTTTAGGTGGAACAAAGGTATAATTTGGTGAAAATAATGGGAATAATTTTGATATACGGTTAAATACTATCCATTAATTAATAAAATTATAGATTCGAAAAAAATGGAATAGAAAATACTCTAACCTTGTATGAACACACTACATGTAAAATATATTACCAAGGTAGCAATGTGTATACACAAGCCTTTGGTTATAGGATATAATAAGAAATATATTCAAACAAAGCCTTTGACATACTAACCACGGAATGACGTAAAAAATATAAAATTAATTAATAAGTAAACTAAAATAGTAATAAAAAGATAGACAGCAATTAAAAACATTGTTTTACTCGTCAAACAACTTTTTTACACAAGTATAAAATTTCGCATTTAAAGCATAAAATGTTTCACAAGGTGCGTATCTTAGTCTCACGCTATTAATAATGTACGATCAATCTTCATAATATAATTTACAAACTAACATAATATTTGGCTGTTCAATGCGAAGTTTGCGGAAGCAGTGCTGTGTCACTTGACAAAAATATAATATTATTTGCTTTTATATTATTATTATTGCGGATGAATTCAATGTAAATAATTTATAATTATTATACTATTATTGCATTTATAATAATTTTTATTATGGTTTTATTTCATGTACTTTAATTTCATTATGTATTCAGAAATGTAATTTTGAGCCTTTTACCGCATTGGTAATTTATCAAGTACTGTAATTTTAAAATATAGTTTTATGAATAAATAAATAAATAATATGTGTAATATCGACTCTACAAAAAAGTTCACACGGGTCAGATCTGTTGAGCACTTACTTTTATATGCGCAAATGTCAAATTGCAATATTGATTTTTAGATGAATTGCTTCGATGTGGCCCTTTGAACCCCCCTGGTTTTCACCTAGTGAATGAATTATGTAATTATTATATATTATTTATAGATTTATTGAGAATTTCAACCCATACCCTTACGAGTCGTTTATCTACATGTACACATACCTTGATTATTTTTTTAATAAAGGCTAATGTTTGTCAGTAAATGATATGAAAATCGGATTCAAAATAATATAAGAGTGCCTGTTAGATACCAATGCAGATAAAATATGATTAGTTGAGAATCGAACTCGGGTTTAGTGGTCAATACCTAGTTATAATTCTTCTATTATCGTGTGGTTTGTGAGGTGGAGTACCAACCTCATCAACCTGGTGTCAGGGTTACTATTGAGCCACCAAAGGCCCCTGACATGGCATAAACATCATAAACGACTACTTACCTACATCAGTAAGCAGTAACCGGGACCAACGGCTTAACGTGCCTTCCGAAGCACGGATCATCTTACTTTCGGACAATCTGGTGATCAGCCAGTAATGTGCTAACCAAACTAGGGACCACAAAGTAATTTTTGTGATATGTCCCCACCGGGAATCGAACTCGGAACCTCCGAATCGTGAGCCCAATGCTCAACCACTGGACCTGGCTTATTAATTACAATTAGTAAGTAGGTACTTACTTCGACTGGCAATTAGTGGATTGACTCTTCTGTTAGTGATAATCCCCATGACGACTGCTTCTTATCATCTGGAAGATAAAAATATAATTAATTTTAATATTCAATGAAAAAATATACTTAAATAAGTATATTAATAATTCAATGCCTCTGTGCTGTTCTAGGAGCAAATAAACATAGAACACGTTCAGCTACTTGTCTTTCCGGGCATGTCGTAAAATCCGACAGAGCGATTGTGTCCTTTGTAACACGATGGACTAATATATTATGAGCGATATGCTGATCCCTTATCACCTTAAAGTCGTAAGACCGAATTTTCTTTTAAAATCCAAAACCCATTGTTTAACTATTGTGTCTGGAAATCTCGGCGTTAAGAGGTTAAGGTTCATCATATCCAGCTTACGACATAGTATCAACAGTGGCTGCAAGTTGTCTTTGATTACTTCTGGCTCTGCCCATCCTATTAGGGATTACGGGCGTGAGTTTATGTATGTATGTTAGTAATTTAAGGCCAGGTTAAGAGTACTTTAAATCGGCGAGCATGTATGAAGATTTGACAAGAGTGTAAGAAGGGAAAGTGGTGAGTAAAATTCCGAGGTCTCTGCCTACCCCAACAGAAAATAGGCGTGGTCTTATGAATGCATCTTCGTATCTCAAACTCGAAAATATCTTTTTTCTCTCGGTAACATAGTTAAACTTTGAATTGTCAATTTTTACATAAAATATTATATTTTTTGACAAACGTATCATCCTAAAAAGCCTAAAATCACTGCAGCTTCTCACAACCTGTGTAGCCGAGAAAGCAAGAAGAACCTCGGCACAGCCGTAGACGTTACGTACAGTCATGAGCAATAATATATTATAATATACATATATATATATATATATATTGTTGGCAACACCAACACGCGCGCGCATGCGCGATACAAAGAGCCAGATGACAGGAGCGCCGCGCGCGCGGGACCTCCCACTTCTCGACCGACTCCGCCGCCGCCGCACGCGCGCTTGTTTAATTCGTCACATAATTATTTCGCTGTAATCTAAAGTAATTAAATACATTTTTATACTTGTATTTAGCGTCGTTTAATTTAACTTCAACACACAGTCTACTTAACATTTAGGACCAAAATGTTAAGTAGACTGTGTGTTGAAGTTAAATTAAACGACGCTAAATACAAGTATAAAAATGTATTTAATTACTTTAGATTACAGCGAAATAATTATATGATAAATTAATAAACAAGCGCGCGTGCGGCGGCGGCGGAGTCGGTCGAGAAGTGGGAGGTCCCGCGCGCGCGGCGCTCCTGTCATCTGGCTCTTTGTATCGCGCATGCGCGCGCGTGTTGGTGTTGCCAACATATATATATACATATTTATAATATGTTAGTGCGACAGAGTCCTAAAGTGGGTACATTATATTGCTCATGACTCTACGTAACGTTTACATAGTCGAAATCACTTTGTGAGACTGTCCTTTGTTTGGTAATTGGATTATTCAGGCTCGAATCACCTGATTGTCCGGAAAAGTAAGATGATTCCGTGCTTCGGAGGGCACGTTAAGCCGTTGGTCCCGGCTATTAGCCGTAAAAACACCTCCACCAACCCGCATTGGAGCAGCGTGGTGGAGTATGCTCCATACCCCCTCCGGTTGATTGGGGGGAGGCCTGTGCCCAGCAGTATGTATGTATATTTTGTATATAACATACATTTGACAGGAAGATAAAGATTTAATATTAGATTTGGTGTCTACAGATAGGGAGTCTAAAAAGGGCATAATAAAGCAATTAGTGTAAAAAGTATACTGCAATTTGACATTTGCGCATATAAAAATAAGCGCGCATGGTCAACAAAATTAAACAACAAAACTTTAACAATATTTCTTTTCTATTATATTTTTTTTTATTGCGACAAATGGTTGTGAATTAATTTAATTTCATAAATAATACAGACAAGGTAAACTGCTGCTCTTTTTTTTGACGTGTCTTATTGTAGATTTGCCGCAGATGGCATTAACTACTTGGCCGGACAAATGGGGAGCGCTGAAGGCTCTCACCCGGTACAACGTTTAAGACAACAGGCCTGAGGGTGCCCAGTTGGGCGCGAACTTGCTCAGGGCGTCTGAGAGGAAAAAATATTTGAAAGAATTAATCGACCCTAGTGGGTCGATAGCGATAAGCGCTGAATGAGGGAAATCGTCGACCACGCCGGCGGGGTCAGTATCGGGGTAAACTGCTGCTCCAATCTGGGGCCTGTTTAATAAAACTTACAATTGTAAATTACAACGAAAATTTGGTGTTCATTACGTAGCTAATTTGAAGCTGCAAAATATTTGTGATCACACACCCCGCAATGTACATCAAATTGTCATTGTAATTAACAATTGTAAGTTTTATTAAACAGGCCCCTGGCCGTTTAGCCCCCCAGCAGTCACCTTCGTCTTCGTTACCTTTAAGTACAGTCATGAGTCATGAGCAATATCATGTATCCACTTTAGAACCCTTTCGCACTATCATATTTGTCATTAGATGAGACTTATGGTTCAATTTGTCAAAAAAGTTAATGTGACACGGTTTCAAAGTGTACAGTCATGAGCAATATAATGTACCCACTTTAGGACTCTGTCGCACTAACATATTTGACATTTAGTGAGACTTACAGTTCAATGTGTCAAAAAAGTTAATGTGACATGGTACCACAGTGTATACATATTAATGCTCGTGACCGTACTTACCCATCCTTGAGTGTATTTACGTTAAGTCAGGTCTATGCAAGTGCGCCTTGAGTATCGTATATACAATTATACAGGGTGTCAGCGACATCGATTGAGGTGATTCAGACCATGATTCTAAGTTGATATAAAAATCTTCTTCTTCTATCGTGTGGGTTGTGAGGTACCAACCTAATCAACCCCGGTGTCAAGGTTATTATTGAGCCGCCAAAGGCCCCTGACATGACTCATGTAACGACTACTAAAACGATATAAAAGTATGAAACTGAAA
Organism: Pectinophora gossypiella; assembly: GCF_024362695.1. Taxonomy (NCBI): domain Eukaryota; kingdom Metazoa; phylum Arthropoda; class Insecta; order Lepidoptera; family Gelechiidae; genus Pectinophora; species Pectinophora gossypiella. The sequence goes on along the minus strand of NC_065413.1, from coordinate 16,439,818 downwards.
ATAATTAAAAAAAACACATTTTCATGAATTTTGTGACAGGAAATTCCACTGATATCGACTCAGGATCATGGTCTGAATCATCCCCCTCAGTATTTGTTATGGTGTCACTAACACCCATATGCACAGATGTCGAATCAGACGTCGTTACGAATACTCAGGGGGGTATTTCAGCTCATTATTCTGAGTTACTATCAAAAGTATTATATAAATATCAAGAATTTAAAAAACAGAAAAACAAACATGAATTTTGCGACGGATTTATTACGATGGATTCTCATTTGTTACGATGTCACTAACATCCTGTATAATTGATCAAGCAACGTGCATATATTTTTATGTTCGCATATTCTATTAATTTGCTTTCGACGGATAGCAAGTCACTGTTTACAAACTACTTACTATAAATTCTAACTATTCATCAACTCACGCCAAGTAATTCTATTGGGGTAGACAAGGCTCAAGAATTATCGGAATAGGTACAAATGCATATTTTTTGTACCTAGTTACAAAAATTGGTAAACGAAAAAATACCTACTTAATGTTTTTTTTATTCAACATTTATTTAATAGAATAATTTCGTTTTAATCTCAGAACAGATACTGCTTTAACTGCTGCTGCAAATAATAAAATCACACTTACTCACCTAATAACAAAGTTCAAATCCTTCACTGATCACTAGTAGTAGATACACACTTGCACTCCACAATTTTATTTTAATTAATTATATTTTTAGACCAAAGGTAGGTAGGTACTTATTTACAAGCAATACAGACAATTCAATTAAACGGAATAATACACTGAATATTCCTAAATAATTAATTGAATTTATTTATTTACCAGAGCACTTTTAAATGTTAATTAATTTTGACGTCAATATTTATTTAAATTTATTTAGGCATTTAAAATATTTATTTACTTAAATTATATTTAAAATTTATAAAAGGAACGTATGTTTTATAGATGCGTATGTTGTAATAATGGAGTCAGGTGTGATGTGTGAATGTTTATGTATGTATGATAGAGTTGATGTTTGGCGAGTAGGTACGTTTGCACGAAGACAGGCATCTTCACGCAATGACAACTATTGCTTGACTCGTCCTGTGATACTGCGCTTAAGGCGAAGACCTTTGTCACGTCAAAATATATAGGTGAACTAGCGGTATATATTTTATAAATTTATTTTTTATAATGTTACCGTGACGTTCTAAAATTAAAAGTGCTAATAAGAGTAAGGAAATAATGAGTTATTGAGAACAGAAGAACAAGTTAATTGGACACTTAATAAGGCAAGACGAATTTATTAAAAACATCATAGAAGGGAAGATAGAAGAAAAGAGAGAAAGGAGAAGACCAAGAAGAGCTTACATGGAACAGATTAAAGAGAAGGCGAACGTCGTGTCTTATAAGGAAGTCAAAGAATTGGCCTTTGATAGACAAGGATGGAGCTACACAGACAAGAACGTGGCTCATAAATTGATGATAGTCATGTTTTAAAATTAAAGGAATTTAAAATATTTGAAGCAACATTACGATACTAAGAGCGATACTTAAGGCCCAGTGCTGAGTTTTATTTACTATCTACTTTTCCTCGGATATTATACAGGTAGTTAAAAGCTGCATTAGTTTTATGTGGATGAGGCGTTCGGCAAAAAAATATTTTCAACACACTTGGAAGTAAAGTAGCTTTTATTGCACAGCTTTTAGGTACCTAAAGCACTTAATATTTTTTCCTAGAAAATATTTTGAGTTGAAAAATGTTGCCGAGTGTGAATTAACTTGTATTATTATACTATTATGTAAAGAAAAAATATTTTTTTGACTTTGAGTTAACATTATATACATACATAAACACACAGCTATTTCCCACCGGGGTACATCTCTTGCTTCCTCTACATTCATCAATCATTTCATACACACACGCTGGTACAGAGTTAATCTTACTAAACCTTTTCTAAGGACATCTCCAATTTTTTAATGTACATTAAGGTGCAAAAGTCCAATCAGTTTCTTGCAAAGTAACAAATTAACTGGTTGCACTTAAGACCTCCTGGTTACACGTAGAAACGACATAGATCAAAACCACCTACAAAAATATAAATTTTACAATTAGACAACTTTACTAATGGTTCATAATTTCACCACTGTTTACAAATAATCCGCTGGGCTAACTGACTGCACTTTTGCTCTTTGATTGTACGTTCTTCTAGGTCTTCCTACTCGTATGCCAGCTCTACCACCAACCTTCAACTTTCAGTTATGATACCTACAATCAAGACATAGTAGGCGCTATAAAGAAGTTCGCTCTATGCCGAGTCACTGAAGGAATTTGCTAGCCGTACATATTTATTGTTATGATCTGCGTATCTCTAAGACTTAAGATAAAAACTGTACCTACCAGGCGAAACCGGATCCAGTTAATATCAAAGATAAATGCGGTGAACCAAAAATTTTACCCAATCTTAAAAAATATAAACAATGACCCTGATCCCAGCCCTCACCGCTCCCCATTTGTCCGGCCAAGTAGTTAATGCCATCTGCGACAAATATACAGAAATCACGTCAAAAGAAAAAAGGGTTCGAATCTCGGCTTAGGCTGTAAATCATTGAATACAACTTTGTGAGTTTGAATTTGAGGAGCTCGGTGGCGCAGCGGTAAACGCGCTCGGTCTGCGATTGTTGAAGTTAAGCAACTTTCGCAAAGGCCGGTCATAGGATGAGTGACCACAAAAAAAAAGTTTTCATCTCGAGCTCCTCCGTGCTTCGGAAGGCACGTTAAGCCGTTGGTCCCGGCTGCATTAGCAGTCGTTAATAACCATCAACCCGCACTGAGCCCGCGTGATGGTTTAAGGCCCGATCGCCCTACCCATCCATAGGGAAGGCCCGTGCCCCAGCAGTGGGGACGCTAATGGGCTGATGATGATGATGAAACATAAACATTCAGTTAACATAGCTGAATAATAGCTTCTCCTTAACTAATAAATCGTTGACTTGAACAAATTCATTCAACTTGAACTCATACGTAATTACAGGTAAACTTTACCTACAGGTTGCTCGAATTACTCGTATTAATATATGAAATAAAAATTTCAAATGCAAATACAAACAAATGCAAATGGTAGCCGTGGTAGTTCAGTTGGAAGAACGCTTTGACTCTCATTATGAGGTCGCAGGTTCGAATCCCTTGGGCCTGAACCAATGATTTTAGAATTTGTTTTTTAATTCATGTTTGGATTACAAATGATTACCACGTCTCTCTCTATTTAAGAGCTGCGCTCTTGTCGGTGGAGTAACCGCCATTCCTCTCTTCTTCCCGCCAAAACCTTCACCTCCCGATACGACACGACCTGCACCTTCTCTTTTATTTGTTTCATAAATATTATCCTAGGTCTACCCCTTCCTCTCTTCCCTTCAATTTTTCCTTCTATAATGTTTGTTATAAATGAATCGTGTCGTATCAGGTGGCCAATCATATTTCCTCTCCGGTTCTCGTGCTCAGCAGTAAAGTAATTATACCAAAATACAATGTAATCGCAGAAGCACACTTAAAAATAATTGTTGCTTGATATTTGGATCACATTGATGCTAATTCCTGCAGACGCCACCTAATTTTATTTTAAGTTATACCTGTCATTTTCTCATCCGTTGAAAAAGAAAGGGACGGGTAATCGACAGGCATAAAATTTATGGAATACACGTCAATTTTAAGCAGAAATCTAAAACAACCGTATAAAAAATTTACATCGGCCAATCATCATCATCAGCCCATTAGCGTTCTCACTGCTTCCCTATGGATGTATAGGGAGATCGGGCCTTAAACCATCACGCGGGCCCAGTGCGGATTGATGGTTATTAACGACTGCTAATGCAGCCGGGACCAACGTCTTAACGTGCCTTCCGAAGCACGGAGGAGCTCGAGATGAAAACTTTTTTTTTGTGGTCACCCATCCAATGACCGGCCTTTGCGAAAGTTGCTTTACTTCAACAATCGCAGACCGAGCGCGTTTACCGCTGCGCCACCGAGCTCCTATTTATTGCGATCAGCAAAAGTAAGTAAGTAAGTAAAATCTTTAAATCTTTTTTTAGTAAGCAAAGAACTGGAATTGTCTACCGCCGTCCAACTCTAATCAATCTAATCAGTATTTCCAACTCGTTGTAATCTGAGAGCCTTCAAGGCTACAGTGGATAGGCATTTGCTAGGTGCGATCCACCCTAAACCACGTCGTCACCAGGCCCCTCTTTCCCACTGGGCACTATGGGCACGTGCCCAGGACCCCGCGTTCGAATGGGGCCCCCTAGTTCCTGCCAGATTACCAAATCGTATAATCGTAATCGAACGTCAAACGTAATACCACAGATACTATAATACTATACTAACGAATAAAAAATGAATTAAGAAGTACCATAGATTTTGAAAAAGTGATTAACGATTTTGCTCATCTTAAATTTAATCTAGAAGGGTACCTTTGCAATCAACATAGAATTTATTTGCTAAGCGAGTTACTTTTGTAGATTATTTTTTATTTTTCCTGATTTTTTATAGTTAATAACTAAATAGAAATAAATTTAGAACCGAGCTTGTCTACTTTCTTTATCTATTATAACGAAATAGTGTTTTCTTTAGGTCATAGGGGCCCCACGATCCTAATGTGCCCAGGGCCTCAAATAGTTTAAAGACGGCCCTGGTCGTCACTTACCAGTCTCACTTAGATATTGTTGGATAACTGAGATTAGTGATATTTTTGAATCTGAAAAGTAGACTTGCCCATACAAAACACCGACCAAAGGAAAGGTACTTACAGGATTGTTGAATTTGCTTTCTTCTGACCCCGGGGTGCTCTGGAGACTGCTAGTGCACTTTCAGATTAAGTTTAAACAGCACAACTTGAATTAATACACTTTTATGTTATTTTAGAAATTTCTTGTATAGAAACGCGCGACGGCGGTAGTCGAGTCCACTTTTTTTTCCTTTTTCCTGGCTTGGGGTGGCGGGAGTTTTTGGCGCGAACCAAAGGAGTTTTTGGAAGGGATTCATGGTCGGTGTCCTAACATTTACCCCCCACCGAAATCAACAGTGATTTCAAAATAGGTAATAACATCACAAGAGTAGAATTATTAAATATACTACTTATAATGTACTTTATTGTTGACAAAGAAAACTAAGTTATATATTTTTATAATAAGATAAGCTAATGGACTGTATAATAAATAATTAAGTGTATGAATGATATTATTATGATAGAAATAAATAACAAAGTTATTGGTCCTGCTCTTTTGGGAGAGGACTCAATTTGGAAACAGGCCGTTGTAACCGTGAATTTTGTGTACGTAATGTAACAACGCGAACTCTACCATCACGTCCAGGGTGAATCTGTTCTACACGACCCAAACTCCATTGTTGACACGGTACGTTATCGTTATGAATTAAGACCAAATCGTTTACGTTTAAGTTAGGTGTATCAACAAACCACTTCTGCCTTTGTTGCAATGTGTGCAAGTATTCCGACTTCCACCGGCGCCAGAAGTGCAGAGCGGCCTGCGTAATGCATTGCCATCGTGTTAAACGATTCAACGGTATATCTGAAAGATCGTAATTGGGAGCCGATACCAATTGACGACCGACTAAAAAGTGTCCTGGCGTAAGGACGTCGAATTCACTCGGGTCATTAGACAAACTACACAAAGGGCGCGAATTTAAAATCGCTTCTATGTTAGCAAAAAGAGTACCCAACTCTTCGAAAGATAAAGCACGAGTACCTACTACGCGCTTCAAGTGGTACTTTGCCGATTTTATTCCGGCTTCAAAAATGCCCCCAAAATGACTACCTGTCGGGGGGTTATATTTCCATGTCACTTTTCTGACTGTAAAACCGTCAATAAGCTGCCGTTGACTTGCATTATAAAATTGAACGACTTCGTTTAAGTGTTTACCGGCCGCGACAAAGTTTTTACCGTTATCCGAATACATGGTGTGTGGAAGACCACGCCTAGCCGTAAACCGATCGAATGAAGCTAGGAAGCATTCAGTAGTCAACGCCGAAAGGACCTCAAGGTGAACCGCACGAGTCGAATAACAAACAAATAGACATAAGTAAGACTTTGAGATTCTGGCATTGCGTCTATTTGTTTCTTTTGTATAAAATGGACCTCCAATATCGACACCGACCGTGTGAAACGGGTAAACGTCCTGTAAGCGGCACTTAGGCAAAGAGCCCATTTTAGGTTGATTTACAGTGGGCCTATTTCTGAAACATGTAACGCATTTGGAAAGGCGAGACCGTATAACACAGCGAGCGGCTATAATCCAATATTTTTGAACTAATATGTTTTGTAAAGTCCTAGGTCCGACATGTAAATAAACTTTATGATAATAATCAATTAAAATGTTCGTAAAATGACATTTTTTCGGTAAAATTAAAGGGTGACGTTGAGTAAATGGTAAGTTTGCGTGTGAAAGCCTACCCCCCACCATGAGAAGACCACGGCTATCAATGAACGGGTCGAGTTTACGTAGGCTTTGAGAGCATCGATTACCTCGTTTTAATGACTCAATGTCATCACCAAAATGTTCGGATTGAACTATTTGAATAAGTTTATCGTGAGCTTTATTTAACTCTGCGGTGAGCAATGCGCCCCTGATTCTATCAGGCCGAGAAACCCTGGAATTGTGTAAGAATCTGAAACACCAGGCGACTATGCGCTGCAGTTTGTTAAAATTCGAATATTTATTTATTATATTATCAAAGTTATTTTTTAGAGAGACACCTTCAGTGAGTAATGACGTACTTTCCTTTACAGGTTTTAGTTCCAGGGGTTCTCCTTTGAACTCAGTTAGAGACCTCACTGGCCACATATGTTGTGGATCGTACAACCACTGTGGGCCGCGGAACCACTGATCAGCGATGTGCAGCAACTGGGCCGGCGTGGCGCCGCGCGAACATACATCGGCAGGATTGTCAGTGCCGTTGACGTGATACCATTGAACACCGGCTGAACATTCAGTAATCTTAGCCACACGATTCGCAACAAAAGTTTTTAATTTGAATGCAGGTGTATTGATCCACGTCAACGCCACTGAGCTGTCGGTGAAAGCCAGTACTTCGCTGATCAGTACTTCCTTGGCTAATATCGATACGACATATTGTAGGGTTTTCGATAACAAATGAGCGGCCATTAATTCAAGACGCGGAATCGATACTGTTTTTAAGGGCGCAACCTTAGATTTTGATAACAGTAGGCTAACCTTGACATTGCCATGCCCGTCCTGACTGCGAATATACACGACGGCAGCGAAACCATTCGTCGACGCGTCACAAAAACCCACAATTTGAGCTGTAATGTGATTTTTCACAAAAACATGTCGGTCATGTTTTAGTTTCGATAATAAAGGTATTTGAAATGAAAACAAACGCCATTCATTGAGAAGCGCATTAGGCAGCGCGTCATCCCAACCTAAATTGGCGCACCATAACTTTTGCATAAAAGTTTTAGCGAGAAAAGTACAAGGCGCAACGAACCCCAAAGGGTCAAATAACTTAGCTATTTCCGACAACACGGAGCGCTTCGTCACGTTACTTTCCATCTGTGTGGTACGGAAGGAGAAAGCGTCTTCTTCAGGTAGCCAGTGCAGGCCGAGAATCTTGATAGCCATAGTTTTGCCGTCATCGAACTGAACAGGTGGTTCGAGTTGATCACTAGGCAATTTATTTAAAACTTGAGCACTATTACTCGACCACTTGCGCAATTCGAAACCGCCAAGCTTTAGCAATTCTACCAACTGATGTTGAAGTGTCAGCGCGTCGTCTACACTATCCACTGACCAAAGCAAGTCATCAACGTAAAAACCTTCACGCAGAGCACGGGCGGCATCAGGGAAACGATCGCCTTCATCCGCGGCTAACTGCTGTAACGTGCGAATGGCTAAAAACGGGCTGCTGACTACCCCGTAAGTGACTGTGCACAACTCGTACATCTTTATAGGCTCGTTGGGCGAATCTCGCCACAATATGTGTTGAAATTGACGTTGTGATTTGTCAATTAATATATTACGATACATTTTTGATATGTCACCGCATAAACAAACGTTACGTAAACGGAAACGTATTAATAATTCCACAAGATCAGCTTGCAGTTTGGGCCCCGTATATAAAACGGAATTTAAAGATTGATTATTTGTAGTTTGACACGAAGCATCGAAAACTACGCGAAGTTTTGTCGTACTACTATCAGGCTTATGAACGCAGTGGTGGGGAATGACATACGCCGATTCCACTTCCGATACGTCACCGACACAGACCATATGACCGAGCGACGCGTAGTCGTCCATGAACGTTTTATATTCGCCCCTTAGATCGGGTAAACGAGATAATTTGCGTTCCAAATTTTGATATCGTTTTAATGCAATTTGTTTAGAATCGCCCAGTTTCGCGTCAGGTTTGAATGGGTAGCTCACAATGTATCGACCGGTATTATCACGCTTATGGTCACTGACAAACATCTGTTCAGCGATGACGTCATCTGGATTTTTAGGTACGTCACAGGATAAACTTTCGGTTTCCCAGAAAGATTTAATTAAATCGTCCACCTTAACTGTGCTACTAGTGAACATACAAGTCGACACACCGTCAGCACCGGTATTCACTGACAGCTGGCCTGTAATGACATACCCGAAAATGCTACTTAACGCGAGCGGTATCCCTTGACGTGACGGATGATACTTGCCACCATCATAAATGAATGGAAACACGTCACTGGCAAGCAACATGTCAATGCGACTCGAGCGATAGAAAGTAGGGTCAGCCAACACCAAATGTTTATATTCGTTGATTAAATCCTGTGACAAAGTGACAGATGGCATATCGCCAGATATTTTCGGAACGATCACAGCTTTTATATTAAAAACAGGGTCATTAGACATGGTCGGCTTTAAAGTGCAGGACACCATACCGTGATCGCGAACTACTGTTCCGCCTAGGCCCGACAATTGAGTGTTACACTTCTGACGTGGAAGCCCTAATCGCTGTGCACAATCATTTGTGATAAAACTGGTTTGAGAACCACTGTCGATCACTACGCGCACGGGTTGATATTTGCCTGAAACATCCGTAACGTGTACAACCGCAGTACCCAGCATAACTGTCGACCCAGACGAGCATGACGATGCCAAGGAGACCCGATTCTGTTGATCGTTATTAAAGTCGTTATCACAACTGTCATCAGAGCCCGTGCTTATCAAAGTTACATTGGAATCTAAATGCAACGTGTGATGATGTTTGTTTTTGCACACCGTACATGTTATCTTCGATGGGCACTCATTAGATGTGTGACCTTGACGCAAACAATTTTCGCATAAACGCAAATCTTTTATTTTTTCAATTCGCTGCTTAGGAGACAGCGCAATGTATTCGTAACATTTATAAATCGAATGAAATGGCTTATTGCAATACAAACATGCCTTCTTAGAATTATCAGGGCCCGCATTGCTCGCCAAACAGGTTTTTGAATTGACATTTTTTGTAATAGGTTTACTATTATTATTAGTTTTGTTTTGAACCGCATTTAGAATGGGTTTATTTGAAACGGGCTTTGAAACAGGAGGATTAGACATTTCCAACATACGCGCCTGATTCGATACAAATTCGCTTAATGTTTTAAAAATAGGTATTTCCTTTATACCGATTTTTTGTTCAAATTCTCGTCTAGAAACCGGGTCCAGGTTACGTAAACCGATATAACAAAGAATAAATCCCGCTAAATCATCGATTTTTAATAATTCTAACGCTTGAACGCATTCTTGAAATGTCTCTAAAAAGGAATTCAATCCGCTAACAGATTCGTTCGGCAACGGTTTGAACGCAAACAATTTATCCAAATAGCGGGTAGCTATAGCACGCTTATTCTCATACCTGTCCGACAGGGATGACCAGACAATATTATAATTGTCACTCGATACTGGCAAACTTTTCACTATTTGAAGTGCTGGCCCGGTTACTACGGAAAGTAAATAATGGAACTTCTCGACATTACCTATCGAATTATTTGTATGAATCAAACTCATAAATGTATCGCGAAATGTAATCCAATTCTCTAACCTTCCGTCAAAATGAACAAGTTCAATTTTAGGTAAGCGAGGCTGAGAGCCGCCGCTTCGCTCATATTTGAATTCACCGCCACTTTTTGACGTATTCGAAACAGTTTCGTATTGATGAAAAATACGTTTAACTTCGTAATACAAGTCATCGAAAGCCTTTATTTCCTGGTCGTTAATTATATACGCCGGGTTACGCTTTAGTTCCAGCGCAGAAATATCATCAACAATTCGTTCGAATGATTCGCGAGAAGATTCGAGTTCACTGACCCGCACCAACAATTTGTTAACTAACGTGGAATCACTTTCGACAATTTTAGATAAATCGTACATCTGTTGAACACGCCTAAAATAACGTTCTTTTCTATTTATTAACGTATTTATTTTGATATCAAGATCGGTCAAAAATGGAGTTGTAGGTGTTTCTTTCGCCATTTTGAACTGAAGAAAAATGTACTAGAAACTTCGAGAACAACGCGTCCCTACAACTGCCTGTTTATGTAAAACCGAACAAAAAGTAATTTACACTGTAGAAATAGATTCTAAGTATTTGACTACGTATAAAAAATATATTAAATATGATATTACACTGTGACAAATAGAACTATTGAACAAATACTTGCACAATGAAATGTGATGTTGTAAATTTAATATTTTGAATAAAATAACATAAATTATATATGAAATAGTCTGTTAATACCTATTTTGATATACTGAATCCGGCTCGAAGGACCATAAATGTTGGATAACTGAGATTAGTGATATTTTTGAATCTGAAAAGTAGACTTGCCCATACAAAACACCGACCAAAGGAAAGGTACTTACAGGATTGTTGAATTTGCTTTCTTCTGACCCCGGGGTGCTCTGGAGACTGCTAGTGCACTTTCAGATTAAGTTTAAACAGCACAACTTGAATTAATACACTTTTATGTTATTTTAGAAATTTCTTGTATAGAAACGCGCGACGGCGGTAGTCGAGTCCACTTTTTTTTCCTTTTTCCTGGCTTGGGGTGGCGGGAGTTTTTGGCGCGAACCAAAGGAGTTTTTGGAAGGGATTCATGGTCGGTGTCCTAACATTTATATTATTTTCGCTCCCCTGTATAGAAGTCGCTAAAAAGTGTTAAAGACGTCATTATTTTTTGTATATCTATGCAAATAAATAACAGGTAAGTACTTACATTTCGGCAAAATATATTTAAATGGAACACTTCACTTCTGTTTAGTATGTAGACGTGTCAGATACTTATTTGTTTAACGTTTGAACTTAGAATAAACTTAGGTACACGCGTACGTTTTTTAAACGATTACCTAAGTAGGTATTGAGCCGTGGCAGCCCAGTTGGTAGTACGCTTGCTTCTATGTGTTGGCTTCGGCCCCACACACGCCTTCCATAAGTCCGGGACTCCATAGGCCCGAGTAATGGAAAACGACAAACAAATAATAATAATAATAATAACCACTAACCCCCAACCCAATGGCCCAGTTCCCTTTGTTCCCATAATCTGCAATAGTCCTACACGAACCGGGGATCGTCTTTGGGTGCACTCCCATAGTGCGTACAGGGATAATCGCCGGTTGGTGTCACACCACATTTAGATTAAACTATCTTAAGGGGCATCTACTTGTTGGCTTCGGCCCCACGCACGCCTTCCAAAAGTCCGGGACTCCGTAGGCCCGAGATATGGAAACGACATACAAATAATAATAATAATTATATTGTTTAACTTATTATATCGTGTGGGTTGTGAGGTGGAATACCAACCTCATCAACCCTGGTGTCAGGGTTACTATTGAACCGCCAAAGGCCCCTGAAAGGCTCATGTAACGACTACTAACTTGCATCAGTAAGGGACCAACGGGTTATTGTTTAACTATTGTGTCTTGTAATGTCTGCCGCAAGAGGTTAAATTATAGTCGACAGCTTAATTATGTTATTATTGTTAATAAGGATGTTTATATAACGTAAGACACGTGTAGGTTCTTCTCTCTCGTGTGGGTTGAGTGAGGTCAGCGACCGACCTTACCAACCTCGGTGTCAGGATTATTGTTGAGCCGCCAAAATAGACCCCTGATGTGACACACTGAAGTAAATACATAGTAGCCGGGACACGTGGCCTTCGAAGTGATGTCTTCGGACAATCAGGTGATCAGCCTGCGATGTCCGAACCAAACCAGGGATCACACACAACGTGATTTTTGTTATTATATATGTGACCGGGATTGGACCTTTCACTTTGTGACCCCTGGTTTTGTTAGGACATTGTAGGCTGGTCACCCGATTGTCCTAAACTAAGATAAGCAGTTGGTCCCGGTTACTACTTGCCTATCTTAGTACAAAGCAAGTAAGCAGTTGCTTAGTAAGTCATTACATGAGTCATGTCAGGGGCTTTTGGCGGCTCACTAATAACCCTGAGACCAGGGTTGATGAGGTACCTACCTCCACTCCAATCCACCTCACAACCCACGTGTATTTATTTAATTCTTTTATTTTGTATGTTTTGAAGTGCTAGTAAGAATAAGGGGAAAGATGCAAATATTGAGAGTTATTGAGGCAGAAGATGATTGGAGACTTAATAAGACACGACGAAGTTATTAAAAACATCATAGAAGGATAGCTACACGAAAAGAGAGGAAGGGGAAGACCAAGAAGAGTTTACATGGAACAGATCAAAGAGAAGGCAAACGTCGTGTCTTATAAGGAGGTGATGGAATTGGCCTTTGATAGACAAGGATGGAGAATGCTACACCGACAAGAGCGTGACGCTTAAATTAGTGATGATGATGTTTGCGGAGCCTTAGGTCATTACAAACTTATTTGTTATGCCCGTCTTAAGATAAGCCAGATATAAATTTAAAAGTCAAAAGCTATGAACCCGAAAGTGCATCTCAGTTATCTAAAGTAAGTTTTGTTGCAATAACAATAATTGAAAATACGAGATAACTTTATCAAATTTGGTAACTGCTACATTCAATATCTTATAATAATAATACATACAATGTCGGCCTCCGTGGTCCAGTGGTTGAGCGTTGTGCTTCGGAAGGCACGTTAAGCCGTTGGTCCCGGTTATTACTTACTGACACCAGGGTTGATGAGGTTGGTAATCCACCTTACAACCCACACGATAGAAGGAGAAGATCTCAAATGTAGAATATAATGTCCTCAGCACTAAATTACACGAGTCTGCATGACGCCTGTTAACTCGTGTGAAGCGGCACCAAGACATTTTTATCTATTTTCCTGAGATATAATGAAGAGCTGTTAGGAATTTACACAGACCTTTTTAATAGGAACTACCGAATGCAAATGCAATCATTGATTCTCGAGATTATCCCCAACATGTAGACCTTTTATATCTACTGTACTGATTTTAATACCTATAACATAATCACAAAGCATTACATCTACAGTAAACCTGAAGGGGCAGGGTATGTATACGTAGAGATGTATGGTATAAACACCCACTCTTCGCTAACTTGATTGATAGATAGATAGAATCTTTATTTAGGTTTAAGACGTTACATACCAAGTAACTAACGTTAACTAAGTATGTTTAACTCCTATGTAATAGGGGATGAGCCTGTTGCCATTAGCCGGGGAAAATTTGCATTGACAGCGAGTCGACTTCTCCCCGTCTACCCCTGTCAGGATCTTCCTTAACGTTCCCTTCCACCACACCAAGGCCATGGAGTGTGGGGCTCAGGCTCTGGTGTACAAGATCAACAATAGAACCTTTGCCAACGGGTGTGACAAGAACTGCAGTTCTTTGCATGAAGGGGAATTATGGCTTTCACATCCAGTCTCCGAACGTCGATTCCCGCTATGGCGAGTCTCTTAATAGCGATTGGCTCTACGTCTCGACTGTCATTTGTTTGTACAGTTCAAAAACAATGACGCTACATAATCACCTTCCTGGCATAATCTCGATTTTCACAGAGCGCTTACCTAACCTAAGATTTGACAAGTCCGGTTTTTACAGAAGCGACTGTCTTTCTGACCTTCCAACCCGCGAAGGGAAAACCAGCTCAGTACAGGTTAGGTCACATACCTCCGAAAATGCATTTCTCGGAAATACGGGCTTCCTCACGATGATTTCCCTCACTGCTGAACGTGCAATTATTTAATTTCATTTTCATGTCAATAATGTTTTTAAAAACTTTCCTCGCGGTATTCTCAACTTGACCGGACAAAATATCAAAGGTCCATAAGACGTAGGTACATAACATACTTCACCACTCTACTGCGGTTCGGCAGACAAACACCTAGACATAAAGCCATTAAGATAAATTAATTTAATAAATCGACATGACCGGGGGCCGAATCCGGGTTCTTTACCGCTGAAAGGTCGTCATGTCAAATACATTGCGAAAATATCTTGGAATGTAGGTTTTATTCTGCTTATCAGCCTAGATTTGCACGAGCTGACATGATGGACATCATAGAGGAGGTACATTGGCATATAACACACCATAACATAACAAGTACCCTTTTTAGTTTTAAGTCTTACATTTCATATATGTTCAAATTTTAATATTAAGTTTGTGTAACGTCTTAAACCTAAATAAAGATTCTATTTATCTATGAATAAATTTTATCATACATACATACATAAACTGCCTATATACGTCCCACTGCTGGGCACAGGCCTCCCCTCAATCAACCGGAGGGGGTATGGAGCATACTCCACCACGCTGCTCCACTGCGGGTTGGTGGAGTGGGAAATTTTATCATATCTTATCTTATCTATCTATCTATTTAAATACTTTATTGCACAAACAAGAAAAAACAAAATACAAAACAAAAGAGAAACTACACAACACAACAACTACATAACTAACTACATAACTTCTATAACTACATATAGAACAGTAACTCTCCGCTCCCTGAAACGGGTTGCATATTACGTATACAAGGTGTTAGTGACATCGTAACGAAAACTTTGAGGGACGATTCAGACCATGATTCTGAGTTGATATCAAGTAGATTTTTCCGTCGCAAAAGTATGGAACTGAAAAATAAATAAATAATAAAACACAATTTTGTTATGCATTTTCCGACAGGAAATTTCGCTTGATATCAACTCAGAATAATGAGCTGAATCATCCCGTCAGTATTCGTTACGGTGTCACTAACACCCATACGTACTTGTATGGCTACCTGTATGTACTTGTACGAGATGTAAGTTACATCGTAACGAATACTGAGAGGAAAGATTCAGCTCATTATTCTGAGTTACTATCAAGTGGAATTTTCCACCGCAAAAAAATAAATAAAAAAAAAACATGAAGTTGGCGACGTAAAACTCAGAATCATGGTCTGAATCATCCCCCTTAGTATTCGTTACGATGTCACTAACACCATTATATAATTCGCTTAGGTCATTCATTCATTTTAAAATTAATAGTTGCCAATCTCCCGTCCCTTCCTTGTCGGTGGGTAAGAAAATTAAGGGTATAACTTAAAATAAAATTAGGAAGTGTCTGCAGGAATCGGGGCCAGTATGGAGAACTGTCAAAATTTAGGAACACTCAACAGTGCTGCCACCTACATTTGAGCTTCTAGTTTTTTCCTCATTGTACATCAAGTTAGAAGGATATGACCATTATCTATAGTATAGATTCTATACTATACTAATATTATAAAATGTGAAAGGGTCTGTTTGTTTTTCCGCCTTTCACGGCAAAATGGAGCGACGAATTGACGTGATTTTTTTTAGTAGAGATAGTTGAAAGGATGGAAAGTGACATAAGCTACTTTTTGTCTCTTTCTAACTACCCACTTCCCTAAAATGGGGGGTGGAAGTTTATATGGAGCAACCCGCTTTTTTCAAAGCTAAAATTTTGTATGCGGACTATAATTATTTGTGGCTAACGAAAAAATCGTGCATATTTTTTTTGATATCTGCCCCCAACCCGTTCCAAGAGGCGTAATTTTATAAGGGACTTTTCGCAGTTTTCAGAGTAGCAAGCTAAAAATTGATACATTAAGAAAGGGAAGAACCATGTCACCCCGAATTTAACGCGAACGAAGCCCCACGGCAAAAGCTAGTCTTATTATATTTCTGTACTTAAATGTTGATTATTTCCGTTTCCAGACCTGAATAATATTATGTTGTTTCCTTATAAAAACATAGACAAACACATACCTAATATTCAAAATGCCTACCTAACGATGCGATGTTGTTTGCAATATGATTACAATTTGCATGCGAAATTATTTTGTATGACGTTAGCATTGAAATAACGAGTTGAATTAGAAACTCTTACTTCCTTATAATTTTAGATTGGTCGTAACTTGTCCTCTAACAAGAGAAGTTATTGTGTTATGCCTCAGCCACAGACGCCGCCAGGAGAAGCTAGACGCAGCTACAAAAGTGACTGAAGCACGCGACAGCCACTTATGGCCGGTGGTCGCCACTTGTGGTCGGTGGCTGTAATTTTTTTAACCAATGAATGCAGTATCATAATGGATAAACTGGGGAAGGGACGGGAAAGAGGGGCGCGGAATCGCGCGAGTGGCGTGTTGCAGCTATCGGCGTCAATCGTGTGCGGCTTTTTTTTTGACGTGACTTATTGTAGATTTGCCGCAGACGGCATTAACTACTTGGCCGGACAAATGGGGAGCGCTGAAGGCTCTCACCCGGTACAACGTTTAAGACAATAGGCCTGAGGGTGCTCAGTTGGGCGCGAACCTCGGCTCAGGGCGTCGTCTAAGAGGAAAAATATTTGAAAGAATTAATCGACCCTAGTGGGTCGACAGCGATAAGCGCTGAATGAGGGGAATCGTGTTTGGTGTCGCGAGCTGATTGGCCGCCTCTATGGCTAGAGTAATCGGGTAGTCGGGATCGTATATTACGAATCGTGTGCGGCGAGTCCGTATAAAATGTATGAAAACTATAGGAAATATGCCAGTGGCGGCGTTTTGTGGTTGTAGCAAGTGGCTTGTATGCTCGTATACCCTTACATTTAGTAGGTGGTGCAACTGCGGTGGACCCACCGGTATGCCTGTTAGCTAGGGCTGTAAGACTGTTCATTTTACGCTCAACACAAAATCCAAAACTGTGTCATGTGCTAGTTATTTTCCCATGCAGCTATAATTTAGTATTCACATGGTAACACTGCGATGTGTTCGGGTGAAGTTAGGTAAGGCAACACCGGCGGAATATGAAGCAGAGGCTATTTAGTGTTCAGCCTTGTTTTACCATATTACTTTCGATTTCAACATCGCTTGTTTTGAAGATATCTAAAGTTAGATGTGTAGGTGGCGATTTTTCATAGTCAAGGGTTATTAACTAGCTTTTCAACCCGACGACTCCTGTTTTTTTTTTGTCTTTTTAATGAAGTATTAAGTGTCACGACTCATTGAGACGTCACGTGGCCGGAGACATCTTGCTTCTACGAAAAAGAAGAAAAAGAAAATTCAGTATTGACATATAAAAAAGTTTAGTTAGTAAATGATACAAACTATAAATTTTCCCATCTTGATTCTGGAAAGTATTTTCAATAGTAAATAGTTAACACAGTTTTCGCGAAATTCTTATTGACGTCCTAAAATTCCGTGTCATTAAATATTCCAGCTAATTACAAAGTCGAGGTTAATTGTATACTAAATTTTACTTTTAATATATGTATACGTACCTATAATGTTTATACCACAGATTGGGCCCAGTAGACACCGCATGAAAAGTATGAAAGAAATTGTACAAAATAGATGACCAGAATATAATTATCTGCTACACTTGGAATAAGAAAACTCAAAACTCTTAAAAACACAAAAAAAACTCTTGATTTTTGTTTTTTTTTTTTGAGGGCCTTTCCAGGCTACGTTCACCAAAAGCAATATAGATAGCGTTGTACAGATTTAAAGTGATAATTACACCATTTTCTCATAGTCATAGTCAAAGTCATTTATTGATAATAATAATTACACGTCACAGATATTACAAAACTTAATGAAACATTACTCGGGTACATAATTATTAAAATTTAATGGCAGAAGCATATATAAAAATAATTTTTGCTTCATATTTACATACACATTATGTAGAATTAACAGCTGTCAATTATCCTTTCCTTTTCTTTTCCACGGTTAAGAAAAAGACAGGTATAACTTAAAATGAAATTAGTTGGTGTCTACAGGAATCACCATTCTGTGGTTTATTTTATGTTAATCGTGTGCGTGACGTCATAACGGGCATGAACAGCTGATGTCATTTGTTGATATTAGATTAAACTAAAGTATTTTTTTATATTATAACAGGCATAAAAATTACACATGTCAATTTTAGGCAGAAATTTAAAAATCCCTTCCAAAATTTTATATTAGCCAATAACCCGCCAGAATTTTTTATTTATTTACATATTCAAACACATTATCATAACAGGCCAGGCCCAATTCGATAATGCTTCATCACCAGCCCATTAACGTCCCCACTGCTGGGGCACGGGCCTTCCCTATGGATGGATAGGGAGATCGGGCCTTAAACCACCACGCGGGCCCAGTGCGGATTGGTGGTTATTAACGACTGCTAATGCAGCCGGGACCAACGACTTAACGTGCCTTCCGAAGCACGGAGGAGCTCGAGATGAAAAATATTTTTCTGTGGTCACCCATCCTATGACCGGCCTTTGCGAAAGTCGCTTAACTTCAACAATCGCAGACCGAGCGCGTTTACCGCTGCGCCACCGAGCTCCTCATTCATCCGATAATGCTTAATACAATCCAATTACAACTAAACATAAATCAATAGATAACAAAAATAATAATCAAATACATCATCAATAATTCCCATAAATAAAAACAAACAAACAATTAAGTTGACAGCACACGTCAAACGGATTGCATATGAGCGATGCCAACTTTATTCGCCCGGGTTGTTCTTTCATTCGAAAATAATAATTAACAGTTGTCAATCTTCCGTCCCTTTCCTTTTCGGCGGATAAAAAAACGACGGGTATTACTTAAAATAAAATTAGGTGTCTGCAGGAATCCAGCCATTGTCTTCCTCTCCTAAATTTGCATTAATTCCCTTAATCCTCGCTTATCAGGATGTGACTCCTTTGTGCCGTGTTATTATCTACTTAACAGCAAGTAGGACAATTGGCGATCATATAGATGTACTCACGTAAATTCATATTCCAATAGATTTAAGCACCAAGAGTGGCTGCAACTTGTCTTCTGATTACTTGAGACTTTGCTTACCCTATTAGGGTTAACGGGTGTGAGTCTACTTATGAGCTCAACTGACTTTTGCGACATTCCTGGCATAATGAACAAAACCCCAAACCAAATCTTGATATGATATTAAATTTCTCATGACGGGGTTCGAACCCAAAAAGAATAGTTAAGTAAGTACCGCGATGACCGAAGTGGCGGACAACATAGCGTCACAACATCACGCCTCTAACCCTGACGGGGTAGGCACAGAAACAACTAGTCACTAATAAAACATGTATAATGGTAGGTCAAACACTAAATTTAAATAGGAATTGGAAACAACCCAATTATTTATTAATTAGTTTAAATATTGGCTTGGCGCATGCGCATATTGACCTTTTAAGGCAAAAAGTGCTCTTGAAGAATATAATGTGATGTCATCCGAGATGACACGAAGTCAATTGACTGACTGTTTGAAGGCTAACTATGACTATGTATGTATACCTAATACAGTTTTTTATAGTGACAACATACCGAATACTGAGAGGGTTAATATCAGCTGCTGAATCATCCCCCTCAGTATTAGATACGGTGTCACTAACACCCGGTATAGGTATTTCCATTTACTAACTATTGATTATTGTGTATACATCATTGGATAAAAATATTGTTTTTGTATTTATTTTTAAGTGTAGGTACTAATTGCAATAATAAAAACAGGAGGTATTTATTATAATATTACACTTAAAATACTTGTGTGTGTGTATGTGAGTGTTTAATTAAATTAGTATAAATACTTGTGTGTCTATATGAGTATTTAATTGAATTATGACTTATTAATTTAGATATATTTACAGTTAATTCACATTCATTTCAAACAAATATAATATAATGTTTAATGACACTTTATTTATAATTTTACTTACAGCAACTTTATTATTACAACAAATATTAATATATTATTATAATAATATTTTCAATAAAACAGAAATTTAATTAGAAGTCAAGAAAATGAAAATAATTTTACATTCATCTTTTGAAAAAAGAATTATTTCATTAAATTATTTTTAGTCCTTACAAAATTATTTAAATATTATTTATTTGAATTTTGTGTTATGCCGGATTGTTGATTCGCATGTTTTAAAAATTTTGGCATAAGTAAATCGATTGATTTATAGAAATATACAGTGGTACCACTCAATGTTCTTTTGGCTGTTTACTGACATAGTTCAAGTGTAATGTCCTAACCGTATGTCTATTGTTAGACATTGTCCAAACATTCCATTGTCTATAAACAACGGCATTTAAATAAGATTCACGTAATTATGTACAAAATTATATGTATGTGTATGTAATTGCGTAGGAAAGGAAACAAACTCTCCCTCTGACATAGGGTATTTGACTGGATCAAAGATAAATTATACCTAAACTTAATCTGCAAATAGAAGCCAGTCTAAGATGATCTAAAATCAATCATATTTTAGTTTTCGACTTATTTTAGAATTTTATTTATGAATTAAGTAACAATGAGTACGACGAAGTTTGACCACTTTTATTAATGACGTCTTATCTTATCTTATCTAGTTTAAGTGTCCCACTGCTGGGCAAAGGCCTCCCTCCATTTCTTCCAGGACACTCTCTGAAGTGCTTCCTCCGGCCAGCCTTCCAGGAAAGCGTCCGAGTCGTTGCGCCATCTCCGCCTCGGTCTGCCACGCTTGCGTCTGTCTCTATTCGGAAACCATTTTGTGGTGATCTTAGCCCACAGGTCGTTAGGCATCCGACAGACGTGACCTGCCCCATCTCTTAAAAAGTATCTATTTGACTAGGTTGTAAAGTCGCCATCGTGTAGGTGTAACTGTACTTCGCTAGTCGTTACGACACAATTTGCACGGGTGATCGTCGCACGCACAAGCAGTGTGACGTAAACATCGGATCATCCATGACCGTGACATCGGCGCACGCGCGTATCAAAGCGCACGCGTCTGGTGGCATAAATTAGCTCTATACGGAATAAAAAACAACAAACAATGATTTCAACTCATTTTTTTAACATTAGAGCATATTATTTTATTGTACACATCACATCAAAAAAATTTATTATGTACCTATGATTTCAGTACACACCACCGAATGTTATTTTAAGTTATACCTGTCATTTTCTTATCCCCTAAAAACGAAAGGGACGAGTGATCGACATGCATAAAATTTATGGAACACCCGTCCATTTTAGGCAGAAATTTAAACAACCCTCGTAAAATTTTAAATTGGCCTATAACCCGACAGAATTAAGTTGATAGCACAAGGCTGACGAGTTGCATACCAGCGAGATGCCTCTTTTATTCGCCCGGATTATTCATTAATTAACTTATTTATTTTAAAATTGACAGTTGTCAATCATCCGTCCCTTTCCTTTTCGGCGGATAAGAAAATGTTAGGTATTTATAAGAATATTACGTCATAACTTAAGATAAAATTAGGAAGAATCATATGCCTAAATAAGGAAATAATAAAAAAAATACATAATATATAATATGTCGATTTGTAGTAAACAGTTATTTAGAAAAAAAACTATCTAAAAAACAATAAGATTTCAACTGTTTTCAAGCAGTACACGTGTTTATGAAACTTTTATGTGTTTTTACAATTAGTTATCATTGTATTTGTCATCATCAGCCGTACGACGCCCACTGCTGGGCATAGGCCTCCTCCAAGGATCTCCACGACGATCGGTCGTGCGCTGCCCGCATCCAGCGGCTTGTATTTATTCATTAGTATTTATTTCGTTACTGAAAAAAAAGATAAAGGAAACATACAAAAAAAAATTCCAATCTGTTTTCGAATCCATGTTTAGATCATAATGATTATCACATACTCAGCGGTGAAGGATAACATCGTGAGGAAACGCACAGACTCGAGAAATGCGTTTCGGAGGTATGTGACCTTATCTGTATAGGGCTGGTTTTCCCTTCGAGGGTTGGAAGGTCAGACAGGCAGTCGCTTCTGTAAAACCGGACCTGTGAAATCTTCAGGTTAAGTAAGCGGACCTTGTGGAAACGGGATAACGCTACGACGGGATATGCTCCATACTCCCTCCGGTTGATTGAGGGGAGGCCCTTGCTCAGCAGTGAGACGTATATATGCTATTTATGTTTATGATGTAATGTAATAAGTTTTAAATTATAAATAAATGTTTTATTAAATAGGTAACTCTTTTCCATCACTTGGTAAAAACGAAGCGGCTATGGCACCACCTGAAATGAGTAAAATAATAATTATTTCAAGCTCGTCTGTTGTTTAGAAAACAGGGATACGGTTACACAGACAGATTTGAATAAAAAGCCTTGTCAGTGGGGTTTTTTCAGTCTTCTGATTGTATTTTTATCTAACGAATAATAAGACTCATCACTGCCTGAGGATATTCCATAGAGGGTCGATATAAGGTGTCGATAAAGGTCAAAAGCAGTAGCAAGGAAGCCGCGACTTTATAAAATATTGATACTTCAGATATAGGTACATAAGTCAACTTCAAATACAAAAAAAGAATTATCAAAATCGGTTTAATCGACGAAGTTATCCGCGAACAAACAAAAAAATATACTGTCGAATTGAGAACCTTCTCCTTTTTTGAATAAAAACACATCACAAGTTTATAATATTTCGTAAGCATTTTCAGAAAAAAAAACTTACATGTCATTTTAGAGTGGGCATTATAATCTGTTCAATTCTTGTTAATGTTCCAAATTCAAATAAATGTAAAATTAAAGACGGACCACTATTTGGTACACAATTTCTAATTACATCAATAAAATCTACAAAATTTCTACATTTACGTGATTAAGAAAAATATAAAATTATTTGAATGAAACTGTCTACTTACTGATGACCAGCGCGGCTCCTCCATACAAAGTCTCAGTGCAGTGTCCAGTCATGGTGGTGCTGAGAATGTTGGTGCCGGTGAAAGCACTCAGACGAGCAACCATCATACCCAGGCACGCCACCATGCCTCTGTGACAGATACCAGGGTTTAAAGGACAATGCTCAAAATGGGTCGTGTACTAGGTTTAAGATAAATTATCAAATTCTGATTATTAAATAAAGACAGATCTAAAATTAATAAAAAAAAAACTTTTTTCTATTTAACTTATTTATGAATTTTAATCAAGAAAACTCTAATAATAAGTGCGACTTCTTGTCATATTTTTTGACGTGTGTTAGGTATAGCGTATATAAATTTCGAGTATATATTTTTTACATATTGTTACATAACTTCTAATCCCCCATGGATTCAGTTAGTGTCACTTTCACTGATTTAATAACTCATTGGCATCGTGATCCGCGAAAATTGATTTTGAGTTTTACATTTCCAACTAGTCAAATCAGTTACTTTCTACTAAACGTCAAAACACGATATTACTATGAAATTTGTGTGAAAAAGCAACCCGCGACGTCATAGAAAACTTGATAAAATCGGACTTATTATTATAATATTTTCATTGATTAAAATTCATAAATAAGTTAAATAATTCAAATTCAAAAATTCTAAAATATTTTTCAAAATTGGCTTACAAAGTTAGCGCTTTTTGAACGTCAAAAAATTAAATTACATAGTATGTAACCAGCTGTAAAACTACTACCACATCGGAATCTGTAACGCTGAGGGAAAGACGTGGCCAGAAAACCTCCCAGCAAAAACAGAAATCACATTATGATTGATTGATTAACATTACGTTTCCGTGTTCTTTCTGTGCATTGTCCTTTATAATAAACGCTATAATGCTGGAATCATGAAAAAACATTACGTAACATAACATCACGTCTGTATCCCCAACGGGGTAGGCAGAGGTGTATTGTATAGTTATACACCAACTCCTCGCCAGCTATGTGTAAGTCCCTAGTTTATGGAAAACTTTTGACATTAACCGGGTACGAATTCTGGAAACCACGTGATACCAATTATCCATGAACCAAACATTAATTTAAAAAAAGAACATGAATTTTGCGACGGAAAGTTGCACTCAGAATCATGAGCGAAATCATCCTCCTCAGTATTCGTTACGGTGTCAATTAAACCCTGTTTGTTTATGGTTTATGTTTACCTGTAGGAAGTAGGATACAGATCGACGAAGTATGAAGAAACTACCCCGAAGACCATGGCAGTGGTGAGGTAGACGTAGAAGAGTACCAGCCCCGAGATGGCGCCGCCGGTGTTGTCGATAGCGATCGCCGCTGCCGCCGCTATGACCAGGATCACGATGGTTAGCACCTGGATACCATACCATTCCATAAAAAAAAGATATTCCTATTCGTTGCGCAATAGGTTAGGTGATAAATAGGACTATAACCCCTATGATCTGTATGTATATACAAATATGTATAACATCAAGCTTACAAGAAGGCAACATTTAATTAATTCATCTAAAGGGTAATATCGCTATTTTACATTTAATGACATTGAGCACTTTTACAATATTGCTTTTTTATTGCGTTCTTACGTTGGTCCTGGTTACTACGTACTGATTGTAAGTATGTAGTATAAGTCATGTCAGGTGCTTATGGCAGCTCAGCTCAATCAACAGCCCTGACACCATGGTTAATGAGGTTGGTACTCCACCTCACAACCCACACGATAGAAGAAGATTACTTTATCTAAAATATAACATGCAACAATGTGGCCTCCTTTAGACCACCTGATCTAGAAACATAATTACTTTTCTTCTCCCAGCTACGAACGAGATGAGCACGTTCAGCACAAAGAAGGAAACGCCGTGTGCGCAGCCGGCCCAAATCGTGTTGTCTTCTATGGTGTTTGTGCATTCTGATGTTTCAACCTGCAAATAACATTCATAGTTTCAGAACACAGCATAACATCAGATACTATAATACTGCGCTTCCATTGACGCGGAGCTCTACGGAGATGTGCAGGAATCGACCAATCACCGTGAGGGAGAGAGTGACAGAGCGTCTTCGTTTTTCGCTTTCTCGAACGCTGTGATTGGTCAAATCCGCACATCTCCGCTCATTTCCACACAGCTCCGCGTCAATGGAAACGCAGCCTTACCCAATGGAGGTAGCGAGAGGTACATCCATCGCAAGATGAACTAAGTACCCACGCCTCACCAAGCTTTCTGTTAGACCAACGTGATAGGTGGTGGGCGGTACCGCTATTTACAATGGTGGAGACAACAGTGATAGATAAATTAATAACTCATTGGAGTAAGTCCGGTACCGGAGTCATTTTTTTTTATATTTTTTTCTATTGCAACTTGAACTGTTGGTCCGTGAAGCAGTTATTTAACAAAATCAACAATCAAACCTTGGTTTTCTTTCTTGGCTCTAGTGGCTTAAAAACTGACTATTAATTATTTCAATTTGTAAGATACAATATACCAACCTGACTTACAAAAATGCCCTAAACAACATTATTGCTAAAAGCAACCTGCCCTAGTGGCACGGCAAATGTGTCGCGCCCGGCGCGAATTATATCGAGGGTCTCAACCATTAGCTGTTCGTCGTTTATCAACATAGATAGCATTCGCTGCGTTTATTGGTCGGGTTATGGGCGTGCAGTTGTCATGCAGATATGCATAGCTGGATATAAAAACAAAAAAAAATGGAGGCGTTACTATAAATAATGAAACTGACCACAGTAACGTCACTGATAGTCTCATTGGTAGAGCCCTCAGCGAAGAGCGAGCAGAAGCCTGCGCCGGCGTCGCTGCTGGCGTACGACTGGAAGAACACGTTGAAGATCGTTGGCAGGATGATTGCGAAGCTGTTGTTACTGTAACGGTTTTGGGGTTTGTTACAAATTAATATAATAACGTAAGTATATGCATAGTGAATCAAGATTATTAATGAGTTAAGGTGATTCGTTTTCCATACAAAAGTTGATGCAGTGCTACAGGAAAACGGATAGAGGAATATTGTTATAAAACCGATAAATAGTAATATTTTGGTGTATTATTTTCGCAAACTAACAAAAATTTAGGGTCCGAATACGAGAAGTACCATATTTCAGACCCTCAATTTTGATCAATTCTACATTTGTAGTGGTGCAGATTACAGTGTATTTGCTGAGCGTGTAGTGGTGTCAATGTTAGTGTGTGTGCGTGATAGTTTTTTTTTCTCTAAAGGCTTTGACTACTTGACAAGTGTAATAGAATGTCAGTGACAATTTATAAAGAGATTTTGTATGAATAAATAAAAAACTAAAAATATTACAATCTGAGAAAAGGAATATTGGAAAAATATTTTTGTTTTAACGCATATTTTTTAAACATTTTTAAATAATGGGTAAGTACCGTGTTTTAAAAGAGGACATATATTATAATAAAAAATCAATACATAAAATGACATGGCTGTATGGGCATAGTTCCCTTTGCCTTACCCTTCGGGGAAAACCAAATCAAAAAGAAAGTTGTTGCATTTGCCGGCCTAAATAGTAGTCATTTATAATTAATTGTTTTTCCATCCAACATACAGATTTATTTATATTCTCTTTGACGCGGACTTTTTGGTGGGAACGGGAACGGGAAGGTTGCTTTCTTCATTGAATAATCTAAATAATAAATACGAAGTGGTGTTTTGTGGTAAATGATCACATTAAGTTAGTCGGAAAACATTCCCGATAGTATTATTAAATCGGAATATTCAATAAACAAAGTGTACCTATCTATTTTCGCTTTGCGCCAACAAGCCGCTTACTTCGTTTGGGGTTTGGAGTAAGAGTCTGTGTGGGGGCTTAGGTTTCATCATTTCATTAATCATCATCAAGAAAAAAAAACACAAGACATGGCTGTATGGGCATAGTTCCCTTTGCCTTGCCCTTTGGGAAAAAAAAAATAAGATAAATTTTGAAATTCTTATGTATAATAAACAAACATCACAGACATCATGACAGATCTAAAACTAACGAAAATCTTTTTTCTTTTTTCTATTTGACTTATTTATGAATTTTAATCAAGAAAACGTGGTAATAAGTTCGACAGCAACCAGTTCAGGTCCCCGAAACAGCCCATTTCAGGCCGCGTATATATGGAAATACTACTTCAACACGTCCCAGCCTCGTCATTTTTTAACGTCCTCGTTAAAAAAAACGTCCTAACCTGAACTAATTAACCTAACAATAAACACCACGCGTAAATATAAGTCCAGAAATGCGCTGCAAGTCGTCTGGACTGGGCGCGAAAACAACATAAAATTCGATTAGCTGCTAAGTGTCCCGCATGCTATCACCAGCTGTCACTGACATACGTATGAAGTCCTGCGGATTTTATTGGAACTAAATGACAAGTCATAATAATTATATGCGGATACTGCGACATCAGCGCCGTGCTTGCGGGACGTCCTGAAGCGCTATTACATCTTTCAAACGCGATGCGTCAAAGTTTGAACCGACGCAATTTAGGAAAAATCTACCTTATTATTACTGTACTGTGATCGTTATTTGTAAAATCATACAATAAAGTGCACAATTCTTTATACACAATATAATTATTATGACATATTGTGGACTTTCCGGTAGACCTACAAAAATGGAACAATTCAACCATACGTTGTTTTGTTATATCTCAATGGGCTCAGGCAGCGTTTTCGCCGAAAGCTCCAAGTCGGCTATATTTGTAACGATAATTATGTTTGATATTCATCATCATTTTTGAACCATTTTATACAAACAAAAAATACTTGTATAAATTATATACCCTAAAGCACGCCCATGAATCACTCTACTCATTGGTGAAAACCGTATGAAAATCCGTTCAGTAGTTTTTTAGTTAGCCGCATGTTCACCGATGCGATTAATGCCTGTTAGAATTTTACAAAATAAAAAATACGGAAATTACGGAAGGTACTTTAGTGCAAAGTACATTATTGTATAATTATAATATTACTGGTAAAATTCCGTAACAAATAAACGGGTTCGCCAAATTCAATTGTAAAAAAAAATACAAAAAGTAAAAACAATTAAAACATGCACTTGGGGTTTGAACCGTGAAACTTAAGAATGGCGGCGACTGCTTTACCAAATGCGCCATTTAGAAGTTAGAAGTAGACTTCAAATTATGCATCTCTTTTAATAGCTAACCTAGTTCGCATGTGTGTGTGACAGCTTCGTGTTTGTACACAAATTGAAATGACACCAACTTTTGATGCAATGTTTTAATATGATATCTGCAGTAAATACTTCAAAATTGTAGCTTAACTTAAAGATAATGTATGTAAGATTTCGCCACCTAACGTTTCACTGGGTCAGAACTCAACACTAAACGAATAAATGGAAAAAAATACGAAAAATGCAGAAGTAACGCCATCTGCTGACGCAGCGTTACCTAGCTGACTGACACGCATCACCTTAAATTTGGGACAGTAAGTGTGTATTATCAATTTTGAAATTAGTCTTCTTCTATCGTGTGGGTTGTGAGGTGGAGTACCAACCTCATCAACCCTGGTGTCAGGGTTACTATTGAGCCGCCAAAGGCCCCTGACATGGCTCATGTAACGACTACTTACTTACATCAGTAAGTAGTAACCGGGACCAACGGCTAAACGTGCCTTCCGAAGCACGGATCATCTTACATTTTGGACAATCAGGTAATGTCCTGTAATGTCCTAACCAAACTAGCGATCACAAAGTGATTTTTGTGATATGTCCCCACCGGGATTCGAACTCACGACCTCCGGATCGTGAGCCCAACACTCAACCACTGGAGCACGGATGCTGTTGAAACGAGTGATGATAATAACTACTTACCTATCTTACTTTTCGGTAAAACTCAAGACGCAAGGCGCTGGTTACTACGAGTGTAAAAATAGAAGCATTTTTCTACTTCGCTAGACACTGCCTTTTATTTGAAGAGAAAACCAGATATTATGATAACGTTACATCAAGTGACACATCAGCATTGTGGTCCTCAAGAGAGGAAGCTTGAAGAGGGGGAGATCTATGTCTAGAAGGAACGGAGGGACAAAATATGACGAGGCCAGGAGGAGTAAATGACGCGCATGAGAAAGCTGAGTCTAATGTCGATAATAATAATAAATAATAATAATGTTTTATTGGCAGCAAACAAAATAAATCAGCTAGAGGCTGATGCTTTCTTTTAAGCTTATAGGGCCTGTGTTAGAAGGTACAGATAATAATGATAATATGTAGTAAAAAAATTAAACTCACGCGATATAAACGACGAAGGTCAAGTAGTAGAGCAGCATGGTCCTCCCTAAGAGAGGGGGCTTGAAGAGGGGAGCGATTTGCGTCCAGAGGGAGCGGAGGGACACCTTGCCCACTTCCTCCGTGTTCTCGTCTTCTATGTACAACTGCTTCACCTGAATGACAATGCTGGGGTTATTCAAAGTTTTGTTGTTAACTCCTATCGTGTGGGTTGTGAGGTGGATTACTATACTATATTATATAAACCCCATCAACCCTGTAACCTTGGAATAAATAAAAATTGATTCTTATTTATATACAATGTAATACTTACATGACAAAATTTCAAAATACATATCGACCTTAACAGATGACGATAAATTGTGACAAGTAACAGAGAGTCTCTTAGCACAAGTACTTACAGGAAACTCCTCCTTCCCCCCGTTGACGATATAGATCTTCTTCAAGACTTCTATCGCCTCGTCACTCCTGCGCACGTTGGCGAGAAACTTGGGGCTCTCATGCAGGAAGTAGAGCATCAGAGCTGCCACCCCCAGAGGGAGCGCCATCACTAAGGTCAACAACCTCCACGGCCGCAGTGTGATAATAGAAAGAGAGTAGGAGAAGTTCAGCTTCATTATGAAGTAGCCCCAGACTGAAAATCATCGATATCAATAAGGGACTTTCCTTCCGACCTTTTAATTCTATACTTTTGCGATCAAAACTTCCACTTGATATTAACTCAGAATAATGAGCTGAATCAGCCCTCTCAGTATTCGTTACGATGTCACTTACACCCCTTACCAGTACATACAGGTAGCCATACAAGTAGGTCTGGGAGTTAGTGACATCGTAACGAATATTGAGGGGGATGATTCAGACCATGATTCTGAGTTGATATTAAGTGGACTTTCCTGTCGGAAATTTTATGACTTTTTAAATTATTTTCCGTTTCATACTTTTGCGACGGAAAATTCCACTTGATATCATCTCGGAATCATGGCCTTCATCCCCCTCAGTATTCGTTACGATGTCACTAACACCCATACCTACTTGTATGGCTACCTGTATGCACTGGTAAGGGGTGTAAGTGACATCGTAACGAATACTGAGAGGGCTGATTCAGCTCATTATTGGAATCATCCCTCAAAGTTTTCATTACGATGTCACTAACACCCTGTATTTATACAATATAGTTGTAAGTTTATGTTATGTGTTATGTTGAAAGAATATAAACATTTAGAAAATAACTATGGCATTTAATTAGCTATGACCTTGAATTCGTTCCCTCAAGCAGAACGACCTTTGCGCGACAGGTTTTCTTAGGTGCTTATTACATTTTCATCATCCGCCATGATGTAAGATCCGAAGAAAAATAAACTGATAAATACAGTTCAAACTACAAGTTAACAGAAGATACCTTCTTCTTCTATCGTGTGGGTTGTGACGTGAATTAGCAACCTCATCAACGGTGGTGCTGAGAGTTAGGTACTATTGAGCTGCCAATGGCCCCTGACATGGTTCATGTAAATATTCCTTTCTTAGAAGAATACCTTGGTGACCAATACATATTTTGTCTTAAACTATCTAAGACCAGCAATTGTTTTTTTACTCAGCCTTCTGGCTCAGCTTACCCAGCTTGTTCAGTGTTAGAAGCGCACAAGATGCGCTCTCATATGACTGACGTAACCGATCTTAGCAACGAACAAGAGACCATAATCTCTAAAGAAGAATAAAAAGGATAATGGAGTACCGTACTGTAGTATAGAGTGGGAGTGAGCATAAGCACGCTGGTGATAAGCAGCATGTAGCGGGCTCTGGTCTTCGCGTTACAGCATTCTCCCAGCAGCGCGTAGGTTGCTGACTCGCCAGCGCTTGACCTGTAAGGTTAGATAAGGAGATGTGATCAATAGGGACCAACGTCTCCAACCTCAATGAGATAAAGGTCACCAAGCTTACCACGCTTACCACATGCCAGGAAAGAGACCAATATTTCTATGGATAAATAATGCGATCTCCACTGCACTGTCTACACAGCCACTGTTACCGTCATCTGTCAAGATGTTGTGGCCAATGATGATGGTGATAGCACTGTCTGGAGAAACACATTATTCTGGACCAGATTGGGGGTGACTGTGCTAGAGGAAGACCACCGATAAGACGGATGGACCAGGTCAAGCAGGTAGCAGCGAGCCCTTTAGAAACCGAACCCAGTGGAGGAACATGACAAATCAGCAAGATCTTCAGCAGTGAAGGAAGGACAAGAAAGAAGATCAATATCGACTTCAATATCTAGGTAAGTATGCTATACAATTCTTTTTAGGATTTGATGCTCAAGCGCTGGTGGAAGGGGATTACAAGTGATACTTACAACGCGGCGCTGATGAACCGGCTAGCCGCGAGCACTTGCCAGTTGGGAGCCAAGCTGCTTACCACGGAGCTAATAAAGCTGCCACACATCGCCCACACCAGCACCAACTTGCGACCCTTAGTGTCTGACAGGTAGCCCCAGGGGTACGACATCACTATTATACCTGCAAAGGATAATCAGAAATATTAAAAAGAAGTGTGTCACCGTACCGAATACAGTCACTTTGAGGTCGAACCTAGCACAGGCCTAAACCAATGATTGTCAAATTTGTTTTCGAATTCATGTTTGGATCATAAATTATTATCACGTGCTCAGCGGTGAAGGAAAACATCGTGAGGAAACCCACATTCCCGAGAAATGCATTTTCGGAGGTATGTGATCTAACCTGTATTGGGGTGGCTTTCCCTTCGCGGGTTGGAAGGTCAGACAGGCAGTCGTATCTGTAAAAATTGGACCTGTCAAATCTTCAGGTTAGGTAAGCGGACCCTGTGAAAAACGGGATAATGATAGGGAGATGATGTTCCGAATACACTTACCGAAGGGAAAGAGTCTGCTCATAAGTCTAAGACAGCATCAAGTAGAATTGTCCGTCGCAAAATTCATGCTTTTTTGTCCTTACTTTTTTGATGGAAAATTCCACTTGATATTAACTCAGAATCATAAGCTGCAGCATTCCCATCCTTATCCATACGGCTACCTGTACGTACTTGTACAGGGTGTAAACCAGCATCGATGTACTATCAAACAGAATTTTCCACCGCAAATTAAAAAAAATATGAAAGTTATTAAAAAAAAACAAGAGCAACGTGAATTTTGCGATGGAATATTCCACTCAGACTGATGAGCTGAATCATCCCTCTCAGTATTCGGTACGTTGTCACTAACACCCTGTATAGATAAGCTATCAAACACACCAGCAAAAGGCATGGAAGACAGCACTCCGATCTCCCGGAGACTCATGCCAAGGTCGCAGGTGGCTGCGGTGACGATGATGCCGAGTCCGAAGATGTCGATGCCCATAGCCAGGATCACCATGAAACACGCTGCCAGGAGGGCCGTGTTGTATCTGCCGTGGCCTGAAAAGGTTTGAGACGACAAAGGTTTGGTTTGGTTTCCACCAAGTTCTGAGGAAAATCTGCAATGGCCCAGATTCTCCTAATTTTAATTTCAATTATACCTGACATTTTCTTATTCGCCGAAATGGACGGATGATTGACAATTGTTCATTTTAACCCGGACGAATAAAATAGGCATCTCGCTGATATGCAACCCGGTTGACGTGTGCTGTCAACCTAATTCTATCGGATTATTGGCCAATATAAAATGTTGGGAGGGTTTTTTTAATTTCTGCCTAAAATTGACGTGTGTTCCATAAATTTTATGCCTGTCGATTACCCGTCCTTTTCGACAGATAAGAAAATGACAGATATAACTTAAAATAAAATTAGATGTTGTGTGTAAAAATATAACCTTGAGCTGTCAATTTCATGCGCCATTAGAGCTAAAATGGCGCTATGGTCCTAGTTTGACATTTCATTACTTATATTTAGAGGAATATTAAAATTATTGTTAATGTTGTTTTGTGCAATTAAATGGTCCATTAGTATTAAAAGACGCCTTTAAAGTTTAAAGAGCGTTTCTGTAACTGACTGTTAGTCCCTAAAAAAAAAGAGATATACATCTGAACATGTCAGATAGAAGAGGTGAAGAGATTATCAGAAGTTAGACGCAGTTATCGCTACAAGAGACGCGTGACAATATACATAAGTACTGTGTTTTGTCTTCAATTTTATTTTATTTATCGCTAGAATGTTTATTTTACGACCTTATAGTGTAGATTAGCTCGCTTTTACAGTGCAATGAACTAGATACAAGATATGTTTGGTCTTCTTTTTTCAGTTTCTTTTTTGTTGTTTTTGTGTTGTAAACGATTGATGAATGTGGAGGAAGCAAGAGAAGTGTGTCAGGATCGAAACGAATGGAATTCGATAGTCTTTGGGAAATAGACACGCCTATTTTCCACTGGGGTAAGCGAATTCCCAGAGTAACAGAGTAGCTACAATTTCGCATGTAGTGAATGTCATCCGAGGTACCTTACTGTATTTTTCATTTGTCTCTGATCATACACACGTTAATCCGTTGGCTCCGGGCTACTAGCCCAAACGCCTCCACCAACCCGCACTGGAGCAGCGTGGTGGTATGCTCTACGGGGATTCTCTTAAAATGCATAAATTATTTTGTCATAATTTTAATTATCATAATCCTTTTCGCATAACGTTTTTAAGCATAATAGTACTTTCCCATTATAACATCTAAGAATACTGGTTTGTTAGGTATAACTTATTTTCGGACTAATATTTGTTGGTATAAATTTGAGTCGCATATAAATAGGTATCCATAATTCTTTTTTAGAATAATAGTGTTTTGTCATAATTTTTACAAGGCATAACAGTAGGTTAGGGTGCGGCGGGGGTGGCCCTTGGGCCACCCCTACGCCGCCAGTATGTTTATCTTACACACGAAAAGTATACTGAATGATCACCAACAACATGAAATAAAGTCAAAAAATATAAAAAGTCACAATCATGAACCAAATGCAACCAAGGAAAAAGTAAGTTTCGGAAATGTGCCAAAACTTTTCTTATTCAGAGTATAGTTTTTATGCTTATAATACTTAGGCTTATATGTCATTATTGTCATTAATTATTATGCTTATGGTAGTTATGAGTTTCAAAATTATGCTTAAAAAGTTATGACAAATTAATACTATGCGTAACTAATAATAGGACAAGTAACATTATGCCATGGTAAATTATTACATAAAAAATTATGCGTAAAAATAGAGAACCTGCTCTACGTGGTGGAGTATATCCATATACTCCATCCGGTTAATCGAAGGGAATCCCACCAGTCGAGGGTGCCCACCATTCGGACGTTTATAGGCTACTTACGTTATTTAAGACCAAACATAGACCATCCTTTAAATTCAATCAAAACATTATCCGTTATCGAAATCCGTCCATCAGTTTTTGCACGATAACATCAACGCAGATAAAGATAAAACATCTTTAAGGCAAACCGGATTAGTTTTTATAGTTTGGTGAATCTGTGTTCCGCTTATATTGCTATCTTACTTACAATATAACATCACGCCTATATCCTCATAGGGGTAAGCAGAGGTGTATAATATGTGCACCCACTGCTCGCAGGCTATGTCTAAGTCCCATAATTATGTAATACGGGGCGAGCCTATTGTCATTAACCGGGCACAAATCCTGAAAACGACGTGATATCAATTATCCAAATTCGAATTCAGTGGTTTAGAGTACCTATATAATTATTTTCAATAAATATTATTCGATTTTTTTTTGGGGTCCATACCCCCTCCGGTTGATTGAGGGGAGGCCTGTGCCCAGCAGTGGGACGTATATAGGCTGTTTATGTTTTAAAATTAGATAAGTAAGATAAGATAAGAAAAAATTTAAAAAAAAATCGGGATGCAGAGTGGAGAGGAGTAGGGGGGAGGGGTTTGGAAGGGGGAGTAGGTAGGTAAGGTTAGGTATTTTACCAAAAACTCTTGAAGTCTTCAACTATGTATTTAAATGCATTTCATAATTATGAATAAATACAGTAATAGTAAATTGCAGTGAGCAATTTTGTAATTTGCATAATCTTACCCGTAATGTTCAAGGCCTCTTCGTAGCTGTAGCAATTTGAACTTTCAGTCTTTGTCTTAGGGACGTCCATATCATTCATTTCTAATCCCTCTGTATTCACATAACTTTTATTCACAGATGCCATTTTAATTAAATGTTTATTTTACTATAAATTTATTTCACTATTTTTTTTTAAATTTAAATAATTTATTTCACTATCGAAAATGAACAAATAAATAAACACATTTATTTATTTATTTATTAAAAGTGGCAATACTTTTAAATTTCGAACTATAACTATTCTATAAACACTTTTATTATTTTATTAAATGTTTAAATAACGTTACAAACTTATTTATTCATTTGGATATTCATTTTTAGAAATCATTTTGTACTTTATTCATAAGATTTTGCAAGAAATTACGTAAATAACTGTATATCTGTCTGCTTAGCACGACAGCACGTGCTTGACTGGTTTTGCAAGATGTTTTGAGATGAAACTTGTTATCATACAGACTGATAGGAACATAAAAATATAAGCAATTAATTGCATTATGAATGTTCACTTAAAATATTATTAAGTATCCTTTTGTTATTATTATTATAATAATATACAGCGATAATTAAGTTATTATTTTTTAGTTTAATAATAGTTTGTGTTGTCATAAGTGTAGAATGAAGAATGTACTTTATTACTATTGTCATAAAATGCAACATTGTAGACGACGAATTGCTCGCGCGGGTTTCGAGTTGCGAGCTGAGATTTGGTAGGTATTTAAAACTAATCTTTATTTTTATAAGTAAGTTTACAATTTCCAGTGTTGGGGTTTCATTGAAGTAACCAAGGTACTTGTAGTAGATAGATTATTTATAAAGATAATTACTAATTACAATGTTCAGGCCTAAATGACATTATAACAGAGGGAAAGAAAACAAAAGAAAAGAATTTTCCGAACATTGAAATTAATAGCAATGGTGATAAGGTAAAGTTTTAAATGTTATCATTTATATTTGTATTACGTTCAATGTTCCTTAAGAACTCTGAACTTAATTGCCTTGTAAAAATAAAGTAACTAACATAAGCGGTAAAATATGTTGTATAATTAAGAATGGCTATGGAGGAGCGGATCCTGTTGTCACAGGTGTTTTTGCACTTACTAGCAGGCTCCAACCCTGATTATTGTTAATTAAGGTTATTGTAAACGAAATAAACTTTATTTTATTATTTTTTTTATTTTATTATTTTAAACTTTATTTATTTATTTTTTTTATCAGAAATTGCTCGCCTCGCCGCTGGTTTTGGTCTGCACTGACCCTAAGGCGGAGACTTCTGGCCTAAACGGATATTAAAAAAGGAACCCAACCTGTTATTGCAGTCAGCTACCCGATGACCCTCTTTGCGCCTGCGTGTAAAAAGTCCCGAGCATAATGTGTGACTATAGTATTCTTCACAACGACGGATTATTATGTAGAGATGGGTATGTGTGTGAAAAGTGTGTATGTGAGTAGTGAGATGAAAACTGACATAGATGGATGGAAACTTAGTGTTCCGAGCCCAGTAAATCTGAATCAGAATCATTTTATATAACGTAATTTAAATTCAAATTCAAAAATAGATTTATTCAATAGCTAACATAGTTACACTTTAAATCGTCAATCAACATTACAAACGTCTCATCAGCCTGAAACTACTGCAGTATACCGGATACTACCGGGGAAAAAAAGATGCAAGAAAAACCTCGGCACAGGGCCCTAGACGTTCTTTTAAAAAAAGAAACATAAAATATTATTATACAATTGAGTAATTTAACTGCCTAATATCAGTTCTCAGACAGTTAATCCCATGCATTCATATATTATCTTCTAAATAATCACTAAACCTAAATAACCTTTTTCGCAAAGTAAAACAGTTGAAATTCTGAATGTCAATTGGAATCTTATTGTAAAAACGTATACATTGCCCCTTAAAAGATTTAGTGATCCTATGTAATCGAATGACTTGTAAAGCAAGTTTATTTTTATTCCGGGTAATTATCATGGATAAACTTGTTCAAGGTACCATTGTACCATTTTTGAATTTACGTCATTTTGCAAGGTGTCGCACTAGAAGCCTGTGCCCAACAATGGAACTATAGGCTGTTTATAACATGCTCAGGTTCGAAGGGAATAAATAAAACTTGATTCTCATTTATGTACTTACAATATAATACATGTCAAAATTTCAAAATACATATCAACTTTAATAGGTAGATCTAGTCAAAAATACCGCTCCGAATCGTGCCCGGTGGGGAAGTCTTTTCGCTGGCGGCGTTTTCGCGGTGGATTGCCAGTGAAATGTGGTGCACTAGGTACGATTCGGCCCCAATGGCACAAAATTAAATTAGCTCCAAAACGTTTTTTCGATTCTGCTCCGCACCACCCAAATCCCCTGGTAGTTGCGGCTTCCGAATACATCCTGCTTAGGGACGGTACTGAAAAATATCGGGTTTTGAAGAACGTAATATACGAGCCCGACGACCCGATTACTCTACCCATAGAGGCAGCCAGTCAGCTCGCGACGCGACACCAAACACTTCAGAACCCCAATACCGACCTCGCCGGCGTTGTTGACGATTTCCCTAAATCAGCGCTTATCACTATCGACCCACTAGGGTCGATTAATTCTTTCAAATATTTTTCCTCTCAGACACCCTGAGCCGGGGTTCGCACTCAACTGGGCACCCTCAGGCCTGTTGTCTTAAACTTGTTACATCAAAAAGTAGTAACCGGGACCAACGGCTTAACGTGCCTTCCGAAGCACGGATCATCTTACTTTCGGACAGCCTGGTGATCAGCCAGTAATGTCCTAACCAAACTAGGGACCACAAAGTAATTTTTGTGATATGTCCACACCGGGAATCGGATCCGGGGCTGCCGGATCGTGAGCCTAGCGCTCAACCACTGGACCACGGAGGTCGTTTTTTAATTTTAATGTCTCCAGGATTTGTAATACGGCATTTTCTGGAGAAGAAATTGTGAAAGCAAAGTCTTTATTATTTGAATCTGTACCTACTTCAAAACGCAAGGTAATACGCAGAGGAGAAGGAAAGGAACAGCGTGCTATTGAGGATATCATCTGTTTACTCAAGAGTACTGATCCGGAACTGGTTCCCATCTTCGTGGCCCGGGAATTACACAAGCTCCCACCAGTCACTTTCGATCATGTCGATGTAACCCGGATTTTAAAGGATATCCTAATAATTAAGGAGGAACTTAAGGCTATCAGCGATAAGTATTTACCCATGGAACAATTACACACTATACAAAATAGGGTAAAACAAGAAGTGTTGATCGAGTTAAAACATACCCGCGATGCGACTTTTGTCACTGATCCCTATGTAAATAGAGTGAGAGGTGCATGTTTATTTGACAGCGGGCCTATTGGCTTATCATATGTGTCGTCATGTGACGTGGAATCAGCTGAGCGCCAACCACCGTTTGAACAGAAGTCAGTGACCATCGAGAAACAACAAGTGCACTCGCCGTCTCGTTCCTTCCAACGGACATCCGACATCTCGCCGTCACCTGAGCGACCGATGACGTTCTTACCTGCACAAAACAACGTCTTACTTTCACCGCAGGCGCATGTCGTATGCAAAAACAGTACAGAAAACCAACCGTCCGGCCTGCTATCACGTTCATGTAGTAATATTACGCAGCAAAAAACTTCCGATACGAATGCATTGCAATACGAGGCCCGCACGGAGGTACCGAACAGTATAACTCACCAAGATAATATTATAATGCTCAATGGGTCGTTTGCTGACAAGGTCAAGAATAAAAATGAATGGAAACCGGAGTATCCTAATGACAATTGGATAACAGTACAAAGAAAAAGGCATAGAAACAGGTTTATTGGAATTAAAGGAAAAGCAACGGCTGAGCCGGGCAATAATTTCAAGGCGGCTGATTTGAAAATCCCCTTGTTTATTAACTATGTTGATAAACAAACGACGGAGGATGACATAGTGAAATATGTACTGAGTAAAACAAGGGTGTCAGTTACCATCCAAAAAATTAATATGAAAATAGAAAAAGACTATAATGCTTACAAGATATTTGTACCCAAAAGTAAGTTATCTTTATTCTTAGAAAACGATTTATGGCCTGAGGGCATTTCTTTCCGAAAGTTCGTTACTTTTCGAAAAAAGTCTCACGGCACAGACTCTGGCTTAGCTAATACATAGATATAAATATATAATAATAGTATGGATAGAGAACGCAATAAAAATGTTACATTTATAACTTTCAACTGTAAATCGATTGTTACATCGGTTGAGTGTGTGAGATCGTTGTGTCAACGCGCCGATATTATAGCCCTACAAGAGCATTGGCTGATGTCACATGACATTCCGTTCCTGGGAAGCATAGATTCGGATTTTGCCTACACCGGAAAATCAGCCATGGATACTAGTGCAAAAATTCTTGAAGGCAGGCCCTACGGTGGTGTTGCAATTCTCTGGAGGAAGAGCGTTTATCAGTGTGTCACGGTAATTTCGTGTGATAGTGTGCGTTTGGCGGCTATTAAAGTGATAAGTGGAGAGCGCTCGTTTTTAGTTTTTTCCGTATATATGCCATATAACACGGAGCAAAACCTAGCTGAATTTATGGATTGCTTGTGCGAAATATATGCCATTATCGAGAGTAATAATGTTGAATCTGTTTTTATGCTCGGTGATTTTAATGCAAGCCCTACGAAGCTTTTTGGCCGTGAGTTATTTAAGTTTTGCGAGGAACAGCGATGGGTGTGCGCAGACTGTAATTTTCTCGGCCTGGACTCTGGTGCGTATACTTTTGTGAGTGATGTACATGGTACTGTCAGCTGGTTGGACCACTGCGTCGTTACTGAAGCGGCCTGGCCCTCAGTTGTTGATGTGAAAGTGCATTACGGTGTGTATTGGTCTGATCACCATCCATTAGAAATAACATGTAATATAGATATAGTGTTGCCAAAGACCACAGTTAATGTAAATAGTTTTAGCAAGGTGTTATGGGGCGAGAGAGATTCTTGTGAAATAGACTGTTAGTTATACTAGAATGTGTGCCAATAAACTTAAACACATTGATTTTCCATCAGAGTTGGGTCAATGTTGTGATTATATCGCACCCTTCGTGGAAAAACGCAGTAAGTTGATTTTATCAACTTTTCAGGAGCTAAAAAAAACTGTCCTACTAATTAGTTATAAGTCCTGGAAATAACCTTCAAAGAGAAAATAATAGCAAAATGTAGCCCGGATTGACCCACATTTATTAATTTTTAGTTAATTGTGTATATTTGAAAAAAAATTAAAAAAACACGATTGCGTAGATATTCCACGAAACTATAATCAAACGTTCCGTTGTAAGTACAGACACTGCTTTATTATTACGTAGTGCAAACAACATTGACAGTTGTAACTTTACCTACAACGTTGTTCACCTTCCGATTTCATCTTACTCGGATGTTGTAAGTATTAGTTACTTCGTTCTTACACGAAAAATTTTAACAAAATGTTTTGCGTAAGTTGAGAAACCTATTTGTTCCACGTGAAAGTAAATGATCTTTGATAGTGTAACTATACAAATTGCTTTTTTAATAAGGAAATATCTCAAAATAATTGTATGTATCTTTAAATACTTGTTTGTTTCAGGGGTTAGTCTAGAATGTAGAAGTATGTATGCTCATACATTATACAGGGTGGCCCAGAACTTCAAGTTCAAAATGAAAAATTAGATAGAGTGGCTCATTGGCTACTAGAAACACCCCCATGTATGTTCAGCCATTATTTATAGTTTAGGAGATATGATCTATTTTGTACCTTTTTCTAGATTTTCTAGCTTACTGCAGTAATCATCATTTTGTCGCTATCCCTTACTTAATAATTATTTTATTTTACTTCATAACTATGTCTAAAGATATATACCGCTAGGTAAAAAAATAAAAACAGTCAAATCAAAGATAAAAAAAAAGTTATTAGAAGTCAAAGTGAGAATTGGACCAAAATTGTCACAGTTGTTAAAACTTCGCCGAAGAATAATTAACACATGAGATTGGCATGGACGCTGAAAGTAGGTATCTGTGAAAAACTGCTCCATTTAATAGGCTTTTAGACACATCCAAAAAAAGTACCCTTAATAGAAGCAAAATACTAAGTAATTAGACCTCAAAGATTGCAAGATAGACAGATTTGAAGGAAAAATTACATTCTCATACAATGTAGGTAGCTGCTTCTTTCTAACGTTGTTAAAGGTGCTCAAAGACACATTTTCAATAAAAAAATCACGCTCATAATCGCTAACAGGGTAGACATAGCAACAGTCTGAAGACAACACTTGCAGTCACTTTTGGTATTCATATTGTAATGAAGTAAAAAGTTATCCCCAAACACTGTTACTACATACGTACTATGAGATACTAAAATAAAATCTGTCTGTCTTAAAATCTTTGAGGGCTAATTACTTAGTTTTATGCCCCTATTAAGGGTACTTACTTTACTTTTTTGGATGTGTCTAAAAGCCTATTAAATGGAACAGTTGTTTAAAACACTTTCAGGGTTCATGATAATCTCATGTGTTTATTATTCTTCGGCGAAGTTTTAACAACTGTAACAATTTTAGACGAATTCTCACTTTGAATTCCAACTTCCAATGACTTTTTATCTTTCATTCGACTGTTTTTATTTTTTCACCTAGCGATACACATCCTTAGGCATAGTTATGAAGCAAAATAATTAGAAATTCGAAAGAAAAAAATAGAATTATTAAGAAAGGGATAGCGACAAAATGATGATTTTGAATTTGAATTTGATGATTTTTGAAGTAAGATAGAAAATCAAGAAAAAGGTGTAAAATGGGTCATATCTCCTAAACCGTAAATATTCGCTGAACATACATGGGGGTGTTTCTGGTGGCTAATGAGCCCCTCTATCAAATTTTTCATTTTGAACGTGAACTTTTGGGCCTGTATATTGAAATAAATAAAATCAGTGTTAAATTAAGTGTTTATTCTAATTTGTGTTAAAAAATGAATATTTATTTACTAGCTGTGCCGAAAGCCGTTTGACCCGCATGGGTTTTTAGTTTTCAGGGAGTTATTTCTATTTGTAATTAAAATCCAACTTTTAATTTTAAAACGTTTATTAATTATTACATGCATAATCGCAAAATATACTTATACGGTATGGCACTTGCCTTTATTAGAAAAACCTTCATTTTTAGCTAGTCATTAAGAGTTTTCTTGAACATTTTGCTCCTTTCCGATCACCCCCTCTTTGCTTTTCGGTAGAACCTGCAAATGACAAAATAAAAAACTATTAAGTATGATAATAAATTACTAAAAAGAAAAATAACCATTAATACCTATTATAGTAAGCTTAGAGATGAGCCAATTTTCCAACGTATCCAAAAAGCGACAGTGTCAGTGATAAAAATGTACGTGATTGACATAAGGTTACATGTCAATCTCTCAAATCACTGTCACTGTCGTTTTACGTACTTAATCGTTTACAACTTGGCTAAAACCCCATAAAAGCCAGTTGGTTTGCATAAGAGATAACTCTAGAAAAAAACTATTAATGTAGTCAAAATCAAAAATATATCTGTGGTTGTTAT
Organism: Pectinophora gossypiella; assembly: GCF_024362695.1. Taxonomy (NCBI): domain Eukaryota; kingdom Metazoa; phylum Arthropoda; class Insecta; order Lepidoptera; family Gelechiidae; genus Pectinophora; species Pectinophora gossypiella. The sequence goes on along the minus strand of NC_065413.1, from coordinate 16,396,777 downwards.
GATAAGAGAAAAATAACAGAATAATTATACCACAAATACACAGGCACTGACTATTTCAGAGAAACTTTACCAAGCGCCGCTTCCAGGTTAGTAGGTAAATACCTATATCAATCTAGAATACAAATACTGAAAGGATATTTCGGCATACAAAACATGGAACGTTTTCAGCTGCTTATCATCCCGCCAAGTCGTAAATCAGAAATGGTACTAATATTAATTTTAATATTAGTACTATTTCTTAATTACCGACATACATAAGTACTCAAAGTGACACCCATATCGCAGCCGAGCGGCGAGATCACTAGGACATTGCAATCTGGTTACCGGATTGCCCAAAAGTAAGATGATCTGTGCGTCGGAGGGCACGTTAGGCAGTCGGTTGCGGCTTAAATAAGTATGCAGGTATGTCGTCATTACATGAGGCATGTCAAGGACCTATGGCGGCTCAGTAGTAACCCTGATACCAGGGTTGATGAGGTCAGTCAATTGTCTCAACCCACACGAGAGAAGGAGAAGTTTACTCGACTTTAGTAGGATACGGGTAGGTACATACGAACCTAGAAGAGAATGTGTCTCATGTTGACTACGACGAGAAAATATCCCATAGTTTCTTGAAATATTTTTGCATTTCTGGTCATTCTTCCACTGGGTTGTACTGGATTGGGTTGCAGTATTAGTGGAATCTGTTAATTGTAACAATGGTTAAATACATTGTTTGTAGGTAGGTAAATAATGGACGTTAAGAAATAAAAAGGACCCATTGCCAAATCACCCTAATAATTAGACACAAAACTAGATATTTTATCGTTATTTAGGTATTAAATAGAAGGTTAGTACCAATGCAATAATAATTAAATGCATATCAAACTCAGGCGAACAAATAACAACAAAATCAAGGGTGTTTTTGCAAAAGTTAACTTATATAACTAGGTAGATTATTCACAACCACGCCGAAATACTACAGTTGATCACGTAACAGATTTTTGTTAAAATATTTTTATTTTATTAATTTACCAGGTGCTGTGCCAGCTGATAGCGAATGTACAAAAACGGCAATTTAAATAGGTAGTTAGTTTATAGATTAAAAGCACCGAATAGGCACAAAGGCAAGCTTAGTTTAACTTTAATAATTAGTATGGAGCAGTGCAATCATCATCACGCATCCACCAAACCAACTTACGTCAAGTAGGTAGGTATCTGCTTCTGTGTAAACCTTACAAAACAAAATATTTATAATATTAATAGTCTAATGAATAGTAATATACTAAGTAGGTAAGGTAATAGGTACCTAAAATCTAGCTAGTCTATTTATAAGTAAATTACTCACCATCTTTGATTTTGTCCAAGTTGAGCATAGGTACGTATAATCCTTGGGTTTTTTTACTTCCACACAAAGATATGCACGCTTCGAGTAGCCACCATGAACAAATTAAATAGAGAGATAATTATTACATCTATCCAACATTCGTTAATCATGACTTTTTATTCTAACAAAAATCGACCTTATTATTACTACAATGCGATCGTTATTTGTAGGGTCGTATGCTGACTGACGGAATACCGTGGTAAAACCACGATCACAAATAGACAATCAGCTTTCACTCTACAAATAACGATCACAGTACAGTAATAATAGGGTCGATTTTTGGTTGAATAAAAAGTCGAGATTGACGAAAAATTGGTGGATAGATGTAATACCTCTCTAATATCTTTCTAATACCTCTCTTTGAGTGTGCAGCCCGCCGCCGCCGCCGGCGCAGCGTAAGTACAGTAACCAAATAAAACGTAAGGATTTACGCTAGTGATAAGTAAGTATATTTATTTAGGACATTAATGAGTAGTATATATTTGTAGGTAATTAGAATAACACGACAAATGATTCAAATTATTGCCTTTAAAAGAGTTGTATTCATATTTACGAAGAGTATAATGTAAAATATGTCATCGAAAAATGAAGTTAAATGAAATAACGTAATAGTAATATCAAACCTTGCTTGGAAAAAACTACGTATTTATATTTACACCAAACCGTTACGCTAAAAGATTCGCAGAATAGGCAAGTAGCTGGAGTTACACCAAAAAGTAACGCTACAAGATTCGTGAAATAACGAAGTAACTAGACGTACAACCACTGTCGTGTCGAATAATGTCGTGAAACATGTCAGTACGTTTACTTACGACTCGACCATCCTAAAAAACTTTCGTGTAAAATCGACGTAAGTGTAATTATGACTTTACTATATGGGAAAATTAGAAAAAAAAATCATGTATTTATACTTACTTTCTTATTATGGGGGAAAAATATTTTTATCAATGTTGCACAATTTCATTGTTTTTGTAATAATTTCTTCATTTTTACTGATATCGTAATGAAAATTTGTGAGAAGGTGTATTCGTGTACGCTGAATTGAATGGTGCAATAAAAAAAAATGTCGCTAGTCCACTTACTGCGTTTTTCCACGGGGGGTGCGATATGTGCAATAGTTTACACCATAGGGCAGTCATAGATCAATTGTATAACGATGTTCTCTCTGCTTTATGTTCATCTGCGGTAAGTAGTCGGAATGAATGTAAACGACGGACTACACGTAAGTGTTACGTTACGGGGTGGAATAAACATGTCAGAGAGTCACACGAGGAGGCTCGGTTTTGTTTTTTAAACTGGGTATGGCATGGTAAACCAAAAAGTGGAGCTATCTATATTAGAATGGTAGAGGCTAAAAAAGTATTCAAGGCTAAGCTGAAGTGGTGTCAGAAAAACAAAGATAAAATTAAAATGGATATCTTAGCCTCACATCACTCAGAGAAGAATTTTAGTAGATTTTGGAAGGAAACAAGGAAACTTAATCCAAAGCCGAGCCTTCCAGTTAGTGTTGCAGGAGCTAATGAACCCGTGAAAATTGCAAACATATTTAGGGAGCATTTCAGAGTTCAGTCTCCCCTGGGTGCGTCTGTATCGTTACACACCAACGGGCATCAGTATGAAAAGCCCTATGTAAAGATAATTGCGAAAGACGTGGCGTCGGTAATTAAAGGTATGAAACGGGGCAAATCACCAGGACACGACCATCTTAGCATTGAGCACCTGCAGTATGCAGGTGTTCACTTACCTAGAGTACTCGCAATGCTTTTTTCATTTTGCATAGGTCACTCCTATTTGCCGGAACCCTTAATGAAGACGCTCGTTGTTCCAATTATGAAAAACAAGACTGGAGACGCGTCCGACATGAATAATTATAGGCCCATATCGTTAGCCACAATAACAGCTAAGGTGTTGGACGGTGTGCTTGATAGTTACCTAAGTAGACATCTTGATCTACATGATGCACAGTTCGGATTTAGACCCGGGATGTCTACCGAGACCGCAGTTCTGTGCCTCAAGCACACAGTTCGATACTACACGGAGAGAGGCACGCCGGTATACGCGTGCTTCCTGGACCTCTCGAAGGCTTTCGATTTGGTGTCCTATGATAAGCTGTGGGAAAAATTACGCGGGGAGACTGATCTCCCAGAGGAACTTGTATCGGTTTTCCGGTACTGGTGTAGTAAACAGACTAACAATGTACGATGGGCGGGGGCACTGTCGGACGATTATGGGTTGGAGTGTGGTGTGGGGCAGGGAGGGTTGACCTCACCGAAACTCTTCAACCTCTACATGGACCGACTGATTCGTGATCTTAGCGGTGCCAACGTTGGACGCTCAATTGATGGTCACTTTGTCAACAACATTAGCTACGCGGACGACATGGTACTGCTGACCCCATCAGTCTGTGCTCTCAGAAGGCTCCTGAATATTTGTGAGCAGTACGCGGAGGCTCATGGCCTTAGGTATAATGCGAATAAAAGTGAGTTGATGGTTTTTAAATCGGGAAAGAAGATCGTTAGGGAAGTGCCACCTATATATTTGAATGGCACTCCTCTTAAGAATGTTTCGCAATTTAAATACCTGGGGCACTGGGTCACGAGTACTCTCAAGGACGATCTGGACATGGATAGGGAACGCAGAGCCCTGGCTGTCCGATGCAATATGTTGGCTCGTAGGTTTGCAAGATGTTCAAGGCCAGTTAAAATCACGCTATTCAAGGCGTATTGCCAGTCATTTTACACTTGCAGCCTGTGGACCAACTATACGCGGAAGGCATACAGGGCACTGCGTGTCCAATACAATAATGCGTTCAGGGTGATGCTGGGGTTGCCACGCTACTGCAGTGCATCGGGTATGTTTGCCGAGGCACGGACAGATGGCTTCGATGCCATCGTGAGAAAGCGAATAGCCTCACTGGTGCGGCGGGTACGGGGCAGCGGCAGCGTCCTCCTGAATAGCATTACGGATAGGGTTGACTGCCCTATGGTTAGGCACTGGATGAAGGCACTAATAATGCCTGATTCTGGTGCCTATGATAAATAATGATAGGGTGTTATATATAGGTGTTGTACTACTAACATAGAATTAAGTTTCATTGTCACTAACACTTTAATATTTAATTTGATTGTTAACTAACCTAGTAAGTAAGTGCATTGTTACTAACAAATTATGGATGTATTATCCGAAATAAATTGTTTTGAATTGAATTGAAATGTAAAATCATGTATTTTTTGTTTATAAATTAATTAATTGTAACATTTGCACGCCTGGTCTAGATTAGATTACAATACTTAATTCTACATTACTGTAATGTAACTTCTCTCTCTCTCTCTCTCTTTATTTAAGAGCTGCGCTCTTGTCGGTGGAGTAATCGCCATTCCTCTCTTCTTCCCGCCAAAACCTTCACCTCCCGATACGACACGACCTGCACCTTCTATTTTATTTGTTTCATAAATGTTCTCCTAGGTCTACCCCTTCCTCCCTTCCCTTAATTTTTTCCTAACTACCATGTAACTTATATACGCAAATAATGTTATATTCTATTTTAATTAATTAAGTATAATTATTTACAGATTCGGTCAGATTTTATGCCATCCCTATTGTTATATTTTCTTCACGCCATCTGAAGGTAGAAGACTTGCCAGCACCACACCACCTGTTGATAATAATAATACATAAACATAAATAACCTATATACGTCCCACTGCTGGGCACAGGCCTCCCCTCAATCAACCGGAGGGGGTATGGAGCATACTCCACCACGCTCCAATGCGGGTTGGTGGAGGTGTTTTTACGGCTAATAGCCGGGACCAACGGCTTAACGTGCCCTCCGAAGCACGGAATCATCTTACTTTTTCGGACAATCAGGTGATTTACGCCTGTAAAGTCCTTACCAAACAAAGGACAGTCTCACAAAGTGATTTCGACAATGTCCCCATCGGGAATCGAACCCGGACCTCCAGATTGTGAGCCTAACGCTCTAACCACTAGACCACGAAGGCTGTGAGGCGATAAAAATAATATTTTTTTTTTATTATAATAGGGTCATACATCCCATACAGAGCTTATCTTATGTATTATGTGGGTCTTTTTTATTCTTAGTTGCTCGAATAGGAATGAAATGTACTTACGGGGATTGCTGAAGACTGTCGCTGACCTACGAGTTCGTTTTTTTTTATTTATCACCTTCTAATTTTGTAGTACAGTCATGAGCAATATAATGTACTCACTTTAGGACTCTGTCGCACTAACATATTTATCATTTAGTGAGACTTACAGTTCAATTTGTCAAAAAAGTTAATGTGACGTGGTACCAAAGTGTATACATATTAATGCTCGTGAACGTAAAAACACATACTTACTGGAGATCAACGCAGTGAGCGCGTAGAAGGCGCGTGCGCAGTGCCATGTGATGTAAGAGCCGACGAGGTTGACGCCGAAGATGCTGCTGATACGCGCCACCATCACGCCCAGGCACGTCCCCATGCCACTGCGGGGTAGGCAGAGAATTAAGGAGAAGAAAAAAAAAACACAGCTTACGGCCAGACTCCACCAAAGACTTCACTAAACTAATGCAAAATGTAATTATATACTTTTTACACAATACATACACATACATAAACTCACGCCTATTTCCTACCGGGGGAAGCAGAGACTATAGAATTCAATTTGCTTCGATCCTGACACACTTCTCTTGCTTCCTCCACATTCATCAATCGCTTCATACACGCACGCCGGTTCAGAGTAGATCGTATTAAACCTTTTCTAAAGACATCTCCAATTTGGTCATCGTAAGTCCACAGTAAATAAAATTATAACTAACTAACCTAACCTGAATTCATTCAATAAACGTTTATTATTATTATTATGTTTGTCATATTATTATTAATATTTTTCTTGTTGTTACCACCCTGTTCTTATAAGAAACCAGGAATCGAAGTAAGTACGCACGTGTTTGGATACTTACCGAAATGAAGTAGGATAAAAATCAACGCAGTATGTAAACACGATTCCCATACAGAGACTATCAGCTGCTATCCCGAAGTACATGATAAGGCTGGTCAAGTTATCAGGGATGTACATAGCTCCGAAGCAGCAGGCGGTGGAGGAGGACAGGATGACCAGCATGAGGGTCTTCTTCCTCGCAGCCAGTCTTGACATGAGGATGTTGAGAAAGGCGAATATGAGGCTAACTGACACGGAGAATATGACAACAGGTAAGCCGATTTTCGATGTGCACTCCACCTGTGGGACAAAAACCGATAAGAATTGATAAACAAACATGTGTAATGCATGAAATTAACGGCCTTCGTGGTCCAGTGGTTGAGCGTTGAGCTCACGATCCGGAGGTCCCGGGTTCGAAACTCGGTGGGGAAATATCACAAAAATCACTTTATGATCCTTAGTTTGGTCGGGACAATACAGGCTGATCACCTAATTGTCCAAAAAGTAAGATGATCCGTGCTTCGGAAGGCACGTTAAGCCGTTGGTCTCGGTTACTACTTAGTAGTCGTTTGGCGGCTCAATAATAACCCTGACACCAGGGTTGATGGGGTTGGTTCACCTCACAACCCACACGATAGAATTAGATGCATGAAATGTCTGTCAGGGTTACAAGGGCCATAAGTCTTCAGAACGCACGTGATATAAGGGCGATACCTCACTATAACACCACCAACACAATCTATACAGTAGACACCTTGTTTTGTTGTTTGCTGGTTACAGAACCAACTGATAGAGTTTTTAAAACAAAGTCATGCCACTCTGGTGTTCTAGTGAGATGTCCTAAAAGAGGATACAGACATTGCATGGGTCCGCATACGCTGCATGCCTCAGACTTTTTCGCACAAGAAGATGGCCAACAATTGGTTTTCATTGCTTTTTATTTCCATGACAACAAGACGATAGATATGCCCCATGTAGACACAATACTTCTCCGCCTTTGATAGGCTGACCCGTGTAGATAGTCTGTTATGATAGAGAGGACAGTTTAATCACTCAATCGACTTTTTTTCATGACATGATCATGATGATAAGCCGTAGAACTCACTGTATCTTGCATTTTAAAAAGGAATCACAAATTAATTTCCGAATGATAGGACATGACAAACTAAAAAGAAATCAACTACCTATTACAATCCAATAGATCATAATCATCGCCCTAGCATTATCCCGTTTTTCACAGGGTCCACTTACCTAACATTAAGATTTGACAGGTCCGGTTTTTTACAGAAGCAACTGCCTGTCTGACCTTCCAACCAGCGAAGGAAAACCAGTCCAATACAAGTTAGGACACGTTTAAAGTTAGGATAGACAGACAAACGGAACGCCAGACAGAGTAGGTTTAGTACAAAAACCCGGTAGGAACGGAACTTTATAAGAAAACATCTAAGAAGAAGCAAGACTCACTCCATTATTCAACCCGGCCTCTTCTCCCTGGGCAATGACGTAGCAGATCCCGGAATGTTCATCGCTGGAGGAACTGATAGCCCGAGAAAAGTCGTTCGCCAGAAACGGCAGCCATACAAACAGGCAACTGCTTCTGTAAAATTAAGAAAGGCTGTTAAAATAAAAGAAAGAAGAAGAAGAATAACATAACGCCCGTAATCCGTAATAAAGCGGGCAGAGACAGAAGTATACAAAAAACTGTTTGCAAATACCCATATAGACCTTACGTAAATTGATTACTTGCAAAAAAGAGAAAAGATTCCACGATATTTCTGCGGTGGTGCCAAAGATATTGACTTCCAGTGCTCTGAAACTCACACAATACTATAATTATTAGATGGGAATTTTAATGCCTGATATTACCAACGTTCTAGCAAAACATTCTTAAATAGAACTCACATAAACATCCATAAGATCTCGATATTCTCCGTTGGAGAGACCACGGAATTGCACTTACTACGATCCTGACGCACCAGTTTCTCGTCTTCCACTCTCAACAAAAAACTTGAAAAAAGAACTTATTGGTGACATACGGTATTGAACTCCTCAACCATGAGCACTCACGTGCTGTAAACGATGAAGATGAGACAGTACAGCAGCACAGTTCTGGGCAGCAATGGCGGCCTGAACAGCGGCGCGGTCTGCTGCCACAGCGAAGACAGCAGCGGCAAGGTCTTCTGCGCCACATTCCCGTCCTCTTCGAGTACCACTTTCTTTACCTGTCCAAAGAATAAACATCACCACAAAACATCCCTCTCCGCCCCGCAACATTCCGAGTGTCTGCACTGGAGCCTAAATCTTAGGCAGACCCCTAAAGAAGCTTGCCAAGATTCTTTGCTATTAAAAAAAGGGGAGAATGTGCAAGATAGCAAAACTTTTTATAGAAGTTTACCTCTATTGTTTTGTTTATTATAAAGATTTCGTCTTTTGTCTTTGTGTAAAATATATTGCTGCTTGCACGAGAACCGTTTTATATTGTCGGTAGGTCGCTAATATCGAGCTTCTTCATGGCGGGATGATAAGCAATTGGGAAGTCCACTCTAGCAGGAAGGTAAGATTTCTTTATTATTTATATTACAATGAGGTACGGGAAATATTGGAGTCAGAGGCGGCACAATACAGAAAACGTCCCATTTATAATAAGAAGAAAGATGCTGCTGAGAAGAAGAGGGAGAAGTATGCAGCTCTATTGCCTGCATATAACTTCGTGCCCGTTGCCGTGGAGACCTTTGGTAGCTGGGGGGCGGACACCAAAATCTTTGTGTCAGATTTGGGTCTCAGGCTCAGGGAGAAAACAGGTGACTCCCGCTCCGGCTCGTTCCTGGTCCAAAGGCTTGCCATTGCCATCCAACGCGTTAATGCGGCTAGTGTTGTGGGCACCTTTGCTCCGGGAACAGTGAGGGGCGGGTTATTTAATGACTAGTTTTTAAGTTTGTATTTGTGACGTATTGTTATATAGAAGAAAGTATATTAAACTTATAAAACAATAAGAACGCCTAGAATAAGTAATCGGGCAATTGCCATTACCCGACCGGTCACTCAAACGCAACATACACACACACCTCTCTTTCTCTCTCTCTCCCACACACACACGCACACACACACAATATCCCCTTACACATACATACACATATTACTTACTACATACGTAATACTTCTAATGTTGCATGTCCTTTTTACAACTTAAAATTTTGTTGTATTTTCGTCTTGATCTCAATATCTTTTAAGATTAAAGCACATAATAACGGGTTCTTACCGCGTTTAAATGGGGATATGAGACTCCCTATATTTCGACACTGTCGCAAGTGCCATGATCACGGGATGACTGATGAGATTGGAGTGGAGTAGGTAGATCCATGATTTTCTACGGGCAGACATATCTCTGTCTACCCTCTTTCTTTGCCGCTTGTTAACTCGCACGAAACTCACTACGACAAACCGCACTCACTGTGTCCTCACGTTTTTTCACCACATTAGGCCGTTTCAAGAGTCTCATATCCCCATTTAAACGCGGTAAGAACCCGTTATTATGTGCTTTAATCTTTTAAGATTGTTCTAAATGTTTTAGATTCTAAGATTTGTGATGTCCTAACTTTCTTAATACAATTTTTAACTGTATTATTCTACTAGTAAGTTAAGTTTCCACCGGACTTGATGTATAATTCTATTAATTTAAAGCGAAAATTGTATCTTATTGGGCCACTGCGATACAGGGTGATCCCTAGTGCAGGGCTCGCTGTTAACTGTTTAAATTGTACCTTGTTTGAGTAATAAATAATTTTATTATTGTTATTATTAATAACATAACAAAAACTTTATTGCACACACAGGACAGCAGTAGCAGCAACAATTGCAAGAGCTGTTGCAGTAGGTGATCTTACCGGATAATATCCTCCACGATTCCGCTTGCAGATCATCTCTAAAACCTGCAAGGCTTCGTTCTCCCTCCCAACATTGAGAAGGAACTTGGGGCTCTCATAGAAGAACAGCAGAGAGACCGCGCTGAGGCCCAGAGGCAGAGCCAGGAGTAGTACGTAGAGCCTCCACGACACGAACGAGATGAAACCCAGGTTGATGGAAAACTCCAGGTAGCCGATCAAGTAGGCCAGTCCTGAAATTTTTACATCAAGTGTCTTAGGACCTACATAAGCAGCTTACCTACCTACGACCCTCCTATATACGTTCCACTGCTGGGCACAGGTCTCCCTTCAATCAACCGGAGGGGGTATGGAGTATACTCCACCACGCTGCTCCACTGCGCGTTGGTGGAGGTGTTTTTACGCCTAATAGCCGGGACCAACGGCTTAATTTTTTGGACAATCAGGTGATTCGAGCCTGAAAAGTCCTTACCAAACAAAGGACAGTCTCACAAAGTCAGGTTAACCAGGAGGTTTTTAGTGTAATCTGTTACTATATTACTTTGCAAGAAACTAATAGGACTTTTGCACCTTATCGTATTTTTATACCATATGCCTGGGTTGATAAAGTAGCTGTATCGCTGCTTAAAAATATGCCTTTTTTACCTTCAGTCCTCCAAAGGAATAAAAAAAATGTGATATATTTTTATAGATGATGCATTTAGAAGTCGCCTCAAGAAGGAGCTATACAGAAGTGGGATAAATAACAATAATTATAGTCACCGAAGTATGATCCCATGCCGAGGTGGATGACGCTGGTCATGATGAGCAGGAAGGTGCCTTTCATCCGCTCAGAACAGGACTCGCCGAGCAGTGCATACACTACTGACTGGGCACAACTGCAACTACAAATACATACAGGGTGTTAGTGACATCGTAACGAAAACTTTGAGGGATGATTCAGGCCATGATTCTGAGTTGATATCAAGTGGAATTTTCCGTCGCAAAAGTATGAAATGGAAAATAAATTTAAGAAAACACAAACATTTTCCGACAGGAAATTCCACTTAATATCAACTCAGAATCATGGTCTGAATCATCCCCCTCAGTATTCGTTACGATGTTACTAACACCCATACCTACTAGTATGGCCACCTGTATGTACTGGTAAGGGGTGTAAGTGACCCCTCAGTATTCGTTACGATGTCACTAACACCCAGTATAATACATCACAGTGATGATCACACACTTACTCCATAAAAATAAAAATAAAACACACTGTTAAGAGACACTAGGTATAAGTACTTATATTTTTCAACATTTTATTGTTTATTTTGCACTGTCTATCCCGCTACACTTTTCATTAAATTCATATCCTATACCTAAAGGTTGCCTGGAAGAGATTGCTACCTTAGCAATAAGGCCGCCTGTTGTACTACCAATTTAATTATAATACTAATGTATTTTTAATGTGATTTAAGTGCAATAAAGAGTTTTTGTATGTTATTGTAAAGACACCTGCCAGTGGAGATTTTTTTTTTGGACCTTTGCCCAGCAGTGGGATCTTGTAGGCTAGATTAGATTAGATTTTTATTTTATACAGAAGCAAACTTACAAGCAAGTCCCGATAAGCTTGAAGATAGCCAGCGCGATCCAGTTGGGGGCGAAGGCACACAACACTGACATACAGAAGCTTACTGACATGCCCACCAGCAGGCTGCGCCGACGCCCTGTTGTGTCCGACACGTAGCCCCACGTATACGCCATTATAATCGGTCCTGTAAAAAGACACTGCAATAATATGATATATTAATGTTATTAATAGTGAGTTTTTAGCTGCTGAGAAGTTAGCCTCAACAGACTAGATGTTGTTTTCTTTTTATGATGCATGTTGTGTTCACTTGTAATTGGCTTACACATAAGGACTGTTTTACTTTGTTTAAATATGTCCTAACTAAATGTTATAATGTGCATAGCTGTAAGTGATTCATCAATAAATAAAATAAAAAAAAAGACACATGATGACCATATCTTTATAAACTTTCTTTCACGGAATTTCGGGACAGGTCAAAAAGGCCATATAGAAATATCATCATCAATTTAAGAGCCACGCTCTTGTCGGTGTAGCATTTTCCATTCCAGTCTATCAAAGGCCAATTCCTTGACTTCCCTATAAGACACGACGTTAACCTTTTCTTTAACATATTGAAACAAGTCATCTAAAAACTCTAGAAAGCAATATTGCAATTTCACATTTGCGCCTACAAAAAATGAAATAGCAATATCTAGGGGCACGGGAGTGCCCCCGTCAAGACGAGAAAAGCGAAGCGTAAGAGCAGGGACACCACCTACCTTTCTCGAGACGTTTCGTCGATTTTCTGAACCCTAACTCTGGTTTGGATTATACCAGATAAACCAAATTCTCAGGATATATTGCCAGCAGTAGACTTATTATACATATAAAGTTTCAAACGCATAGCTATTATACTTTAGATTTTATTGATATGTAAAAAAACCCGATTTTGACACTCACTGACTGACTCACTGACTTACGATCATCATAATTATATGGTACTTCCCACATTTTGCATGAAAATGTTTTTATTGGTTTTGTTTTTTTTTTTTGGGAATGTTTTTTTTTTGTTTGCATTGCGCACTTACTTTTATATGCGCAATGTCAAATTGCAATATTGCTTTCTTAGATGAATTGCTTTGATGTTGACTTTTTAACCCGCAGTACTTACCAAGAAACGGTATACTCAACAACACCTGTGTCTGCGCATGCGTGAGATAGAAGTCGCAGCTCGCCAGCGCCACCACGGTGGAGAAGCTGAACATGTCCACCGACATCGCCAGCAGCGCCAGACTGGTGGTGGCCACCAGACCGATGGTGTAACGGCCGGTTCCTAGAGGGAAAAATACATTGCTTTTGGATCCATTCTCCTTTAAATCTTCTATAGTGTGGGTTGTGAGGTGGATTACCAACTTGGGCAATCTTGGAGTCAGGTTGTTATTGAGCCGCTAGATGCTGCTAAGGGTAAATAGTAACCAGAATCAACGGCATAACGCGCCTTCCGAAGCACTGATCATCTTACTTTCGTCCTTATGTTTGCAAATAAAATAATACGCGTGACTTTGTAACACGTTTTTTTTACACTTCCCACTTGGCTGTATGGCATACAGGTGTGTGCCTACGCGCCGGGAAAAAGTTATGTTCGTTTGACATTTCGTTTACGCGATGACGATGGCAATTTAGTCCCGTCGCGATTATTTCTTTAAAGTGGTGTGTAAGCCACATATATTACGATGAAAGGATGGTGAAGTCTTCTGGTGAGTGGTTAGATGGTTATTATCGTGGAACGTTGGCAATTATGAGCTTCATATGTTCATGACAATGACCTAACCTCACGTTCTTTCTTTCAGTATAAAAACAATGGTTTAGTCCATCGACTAGGGGGAATGCTGTTATAATATCGTCTCACGTGATGTGGTGAGTGTTTTTATCTATAATTCCGCGTCGTAACGGGGTTGACAGAGCTGTAACATGCCATTTTGTTACAGGGGTCAAAGTCCACCGGCAGAGTCCAGTGTTAAAGTTCTACTAGAATGATCAACTGTAAAGACTAACTTCAAAAATCAACTTCAAAGTCTTCCTTCAGGGTCTAGCTCCCCAGCCATGACTACCATTTGTGTTCATTGTCTGCTTTTGCCGTCAGGGTCAGTTCCTGCTGCGGTCATTAATGTACATAATTCCAGTTTGGTGTTAAAATCTCTGGATACCATCTAAATATCTCTTCTTCATGATTAATTTAACTTATTATGGATAGTGCCATGCTCTCAAGATGATTTTCTACTAATACATGGAGTATTTATCCTCAATACATACTCCATGCCTTTTTGTCAGGACCTGCCGTCCTGACACTTTACTTATCCTCATAGGAATAAAACCTAGTTGTTTAGGTATAATACTAAGTTAAGATACCATGTTATAGTAAAAGATTTGTTTCTTAATTTATATTAGGATGGTTTGTAACCGACTGACTTCATATCATTTTATTTTGAAATTGTTGAATCAATTATACTATTGTTAAAAGTGAAATCTTTATTATTTCCAACACCTTGGCTTTGTTTGTAATAGGAGGGGATCTTCTATACGGCGCCCAACATTTTAATCTTATTCTCCCCCTATTCTCTGAGTTAGGTGCCTATTTCCACGCCCTGGGAAACTAATATCTCATTATAAGACAACATCTATAGGGGCAACTCACCCCAACATTTAATGTCTTACAGTGGCGCCCAACGTGGGGCTCAGAAAAGCAAGGTTGGAAATTAGTAGGTATTTCACTTTCTTTGTTCTTTGTAACATAACCTAGTTATAAGCACATGGTGTAACTTTATAGCAAATAGGGTGTGTTTTCTTTTAATAGGTACACATTTATGACTTTACTTTTCTATTTATAAGTAGGTATGGTTTAAACTTGAAATTTAGCATATCTCCAGTTGTTGTTGCATTGGGACATAGTGATAATTTTATTGACAGGACCATAGTATCTCTCAGATTTCTTTTTCTTATTTTAAGCTGAGTTAGTTTACATAGGGCCATAGTCATATACTTTTAATATCACATAGGACTATAGTGACACAATTTCCTTTTCTAGTAATTTATACAATTATAAACATAGTGACTCAGAGCACATAGAACTTCTTACATAGACATAGTAATAAACTGTGGGTTTTTATCTTATTTTATTTGTTAGTGGTTACATAGGAACATAGTATTCATAAATTTGATACATAGGACCATAGTAGCATGTAGATAAGTACCCTATAGGGGTGTTACTTATAATTTATGTTTTCTTCATTACATTTTGTTAGTACTTAAAGTACTATAACTGTATTCACATACATTAGGGATATAACCATATTTCTTTCTCACTTATCTGGTATACTGTTCTTACTTTGTTTACTCAGAATGGCGGAACTCAATGCTAATATTAACTTCTTGTTGAAAGATGAACTTATTCATGAACTTTCTATTCGGAATGTAAAGGTTGATCGGGATAATACTGTTGAGCAATTACGAAAATTATTTCGACAAACTTGTAAACAAGCCCGTCGCGGCAGTATAGTTGTACCATCTGAGGGTTTTGAGTGTGATCTTGATGATGAACATAAAACTTTGACATCAAAAATAAATGAAATCATCTCTTGTTTATCGAGTCCTGACAAATCTCCTTCGGCCCATCAGCGTATTCTAGGCCGTGCTCAGTATTTGCTTTGGCGGTTGTCTCGCATAGAACGTCCGACCGATGACCTTGAAAAATTGAAAACTTCTTTATTGTTATCATTGGCCAATAATGATATCACTTCCGATTCATCTTCAGATTCCGAGCATGAATTAAACCGTCCGTCGTGTATTAACAAATATGAAACTATTATTTCTCATGAAAAGAAATATAACCTCAACTCGTTGAATTTGAAATTTAAGGGTGATTCCTGTGTTCGCGTTTTCCTGGCTCGCTTGGAGGAGCTGTGTTCGGCACGGAACATTCGTGTTGATGATATCTACACTGGTTTTACTGACTTGGTGGATGGTCCCGCTTTATGCTGGTATCGCGCCAACAAATGTCGTTTTTCTAACTATAGTGAACTGGTTTCTGCTTTGAAATCAGATTTTGATTTACCTGACTACGACTTTCGTCTTCTTGAAGAGATTCGTTCGCGAACACAAGCGAAGGATGAATCCATTGTCATATATTTGTCTATCATACTAGGTATGATGTCTCGTTTGAGTAAAGATCTTTCTGAGAGCGATAAACTCGACATCATCTTGCGGAATATTCGTCCGGAATATAGTAGGGAAATTCGGATGATTGATGTCACTACCATCCAACAATTACAACAGATAGGTAAACGTTTGGAATTGTCAAAACATAGGATTGACAACTTTATAGAACCAAATTTCTCTAAAAATTCCGTAGCTCCGGATTTCAACTTTAAATGCAAACCTAAATCCTCTAGGGATTTTTCTAAAAACATTCCTGTCGCTTCTGTTAATCGTTCTTCGACTTGCTTTCGCTGTGGTGGAACGAATCATTCCACAAATCGGTGTAATGCATCTAAGGAAGTAGTTTGTTTTAAATGTGGTAAGAAGGGGGTAAAGACTCCTCTTTGCCCAAATTGTAATCCTCATTCTAATTCAAAAAACTAGATTGCTTAGTCTCTCTGGGATCTGAATCCTGCAGGGAGGCGATATTTAATCCTAATTCTAAAGACTTTCGCCCTTATTTAACTGTTAAAGTCTATGGTATTAAAATTTCTGGTCTACTCGACTGTGGAGCCGCTTGTTCTATTTTAGGAAACAATGCTCATAAATTCTTTAAAAATCTTGGTATCCCATTGCGTAATTTAAAGTCCCCTGTATTTTTGAAAGTGGCGAGTGGTCACGAATACATTTGCCAATTTTACATGGATATTCCTATTGAATATAACAATGAGGTTAAGCTCATTCAATTTTACATTCAACCCGAAATCAAACTTCCATTACATTTCGGAATTAATTTCTGGAAATCATTTAACTTAGCCCCAGAAGTTCTGGCGTGTCTACCTGCAATAGAGCCTGTCGATTTATACAATGTAGCAAGTGTCAAAGAAAATGGCTTGCGCAATTTAGATTCTCTTTCGGATTTTCAAAAACAAGAAATTGATAACGTTAAACAACTTTTCTCTAATATTGATTCAGAGTTAGTCGGCCTTGGTCGTACTCATTTAATAGAACATGTTATTGAAACAGGTGATGCGAAACCCATAAAACAAAAATATTATCGTATTAGTCCTGAAAAACTTAAACTTCTAGACGGCGAGTTAAACCGAATGCTCCAACATGATATTGTTGAACCATCTTTCTCTCCTTGGAATTCTCCAGTAACCATGGTACCTAAAGCCAATGGTGATATTCGTCTGTGTTTAGATAGTAGAAGGTTAAATTCAGTGTCAAAACCTGATGCCTACCCATTGCCATATATTAATTATATTATGGACAATCTTCGCGATGCTAAATACTTAACTTCTCTTGACTTGAGTGCTGCATATCATCAGATTCCTCTCTCTACCTCTTCGAAAGAGAAAACTGCTTTCACGGTTCCTGGCCGTGGGCTATTTCATTACAAGGTCATGTGTTTTGGTCTTGTAGGAGCCTCCGCTACCATGCAAAGGCTAATGGATAATCTTTTCTCCTCTCAATTTGATAACAAAGTGTTTTGTTTCATTGACGACATCATTATCTGTACCAGTTCTTTTGAAGAACACGTGAAAATTCTAAAAGCGGTCTATGAAAAACTAAGATTCGCTAATCTCACTATTAACGTGAAAAAGTCATTTTTCTGCCGATCAGAACTGAAATATCTAGGTTTCGTAGTTGATCGATATGGTCTTAGGACCGATCCTTCTAAAGTAGATGTTATTGCAAATTTTCCAACGCCAACTGACGCGAAGTCAGTTAAACGTTTCTTGGGAATGGCGGGTTGGTACCGTCGTTTTATCCAAAACTTCTCTCATGTTGCTAGACCTTTGTCTCGACTTACTAGTAAGAAGGTACCTTTCACATGGTCTCCGGAAGCTGAAGAAGCTTTCACCCAACTTAAATCTGCTCTTATCTCGTCACCTATTCTACAATGTCCTGATTTCTCTCAGCCATTTTACATCCATACGGATGCTTCCTCGTTTGCTATTGGTGCTGTTTTAACTCAAAGGGTCGATGGTATTGATCACCCTATCGCTTATTGTAGCAGAACATTAAACGCCCAAGAAATCAATTACTCAGCGACAGAAAGAGAACTGTTAGCTGTGATTTATTCTCTGGAGTTATACCGTCCTTATGTTGAGGGTAGCAAATGTTATATTATAACCGATCATGCCTCGTTGCAATGGTTTCAGAATCTTAGTAATCCGAGTGGTCGTCTAAATAGATGGGCATGTCGTTTGAGTCAGTTCGATTTTGATATAATTCACAGGAAAGGTAAAGAACATGTGATACCTGATGCTTTGTCTAGAATCAAGATTGGCTCAATTGAGATTGATCCCTACACTATTTCTGATCCTTGGTATATTAAAGTCTTTAACGGTTGTACTAAAAATCCTCGTCGTTATCCTAATTTCTCGGTAGTAAATGGTAAACTATGTCGTTTATCTAAAAATAAATATCATCTTATTTCTCAACACGATTGGAAAATCGTTGTTCCTCGTGAAAAATATGTAGAAGTTCTTCGAAAATATCATGATGAGCCTTCTTCCGGTCATTTCGGTGTGGCTAAGACCCACAAGAAAATTTCTTCGATATATTTCTGGCCTTCTTTATTTAAAGATGTAAAATCATATGTTGACAATTGTGAGGTATGTCGTTCATACAAGCCGGTCAATACTGCTAGGCCTGGTCTGATGGGTAACCCCGTCAAGTTACTAAACCTTGGGAGGCTATATCATGCGATATATTAGGTCCTTTCCCTTCTTCTTATTCTCGCAATCAATACCTATTCGTGGTCTCTGATTATTTCAGTAAGTATGTTCTTTTATTCCCTTTGCGTAGTGCAACTTCTAAGGCCATTGTGAAATGTCTTGAGAAACATGTTTTTCTAGTCCATGGCGTATGTCGTATCCTGTATACCGACAACGGTCCTCAATTCACTTCTAAAGAATTTAGAGATTCTTTAACTTCTTTCGGAGTACCTCATATATTCTATAATCCTCGATACCATCCTCAGTGTAATCAAACTGAACGCGTGAATCGTGATATTGTTCGTGCCATTGCTTCCCTCGTGCGTTCTGATCATCGTAAATGGGATCAGAACATTCAGGAAATCCGGTGTGCGCTCAATACTTCGGTCCACGAAAGTACAAAATATACTGCTTTTTATCTAAATCATGGTAGAGAGATGGTCATCGATGGTGCTACTTATACACAAGATTCTTCACCTTGTGATGGGTCTACCATAGTAGTAGATACCCAAACTTTTGCTTCTCGGTTGCCTCGTATGGCTGAAGTCTTCAAGAAAGTTGAATGTCACCTTAAAAAGGCATATCAACACAATGTAAAATATTATAATCTTAGGAAGCGTCCTTTGGAATTGCGGGAAGGTCAAATTATTTATAAAAGATGTTTTCCTTTGTCCAGCGCTCCCAAGCACTTTTCTGCTAAACTAGCCCCTAAGTTTGAAAAATGTGTAGTACATAAAAAGCTAGGTAATGTAGTTTATTCATTGAAAACCTTAGAAGGTAAACCTTTGGGTTCCTTCCACATTAAAGATCTTGTTGTTCGAGGTCCTAGTGAAGAAGTTTAGGTCTTCTCTCACTTTCAAGGTTGTGTTCAAGGACATTACCTGTTAAGTGGTCATCCCTATAGGAAGGTGATCCATTTGATGAGGTTTCCCTCGTTCGAGTAATATCCGTAGGCCTTGTTTATGCATTTGGTGTGTGTTTGATTACCACCCAAATGACGCCAAGGATATTCACTCTTATAAAAATCAAATAGATTAAGTTTTTTAAGTACTTAAGTAGTTTTTACTTGGTATAAGTTTAGTGTCATGGCCATGACTAAGTAAAACGTAGGCATAAGGTTTAATCTGTTATTTTAAATTTAAAAGTTAGGTAGGTTTTCCTTTAACTTGACCATATTCAAGATGTTTGTATGTTTATGTAAGGTTAAGCAGTGTTAGATTTAATTCTTTGAGTTGTCGTCTGACACCACCAGGGTGTTTCTTTGATTTGTTTCAAACATATGTTGCCTATGTGCTTCTTGGGAGAATCCCAAATTTTAACTCAAGTAAGCACAAGGCTAGCGCGGAATGTACTAATCCTTTTCCCCTTGGGCTACATGAGATGTGTTTTCAAGTTTGATACATGGTGATCATGTCTGTTTCTTTCCATTCTTTTACCTTTGTAAGGTAAATGTACGTTCATAACAAGTTAACTCATCAGGAGTCGCTTGTTATTTCTCTTTCGTTACTGGAGTGTAGCGAAAAATTTTATTTAAAAATTTTAAATTTTTAAATAAAATTTTTCTTCCTCAACTAAAACGGAACTGTAACACGTTTTTTTTACACTTCCCACTTGGCTGTATGGCATACAGGTGTGTGCCTACGCGCCGGGAAAAAGTTATGTTCGTTTGACATTTCGTTTACGCGATGACGATGGCAATTTAGTCCCGTCGCGATTATTTCTTTAAAGTGGTGTGTAAGCCACATATATTACGATGAAAGGATGGTGAAGTCTTCTGGTGAGTGGTTAGATGGTTATTATCGTGGAACGTTGGCAATTATGAGCTTCATATGTTCATGACAATGACCTAACCTCACGTTCTTTCTTTCAGTATAAAAACAATGGTTTAGTCCATCGACTAGGGGGAATGCTGTTATAATATCGTCTCACGTGATGTGGTGAGTGTTTTTATCTATAATTCCGCGTCGTAACGGGGTTGACAGAGCTGTAACATGCCATTTTGTTACAGGGGTCAAAGTCCACCGGCAGAGTCCAGTGTTAAAGTTCTACTAGAATGATCAACTGTAAAGACTAACTTCAAAAATCAACTTCAAAGTCTTCCTTCAGGGTCTAGCTCCCCAGCCATGACTACCATTTGTGTTCATTGTCTGCTTTTGCCGTCAGGGTCAGTTCCTGCTGCGGTCATTAATGTACATAATTCCAGTTTGGTGTTAAAATCTCTGGATACCATCTAAATATCTCTTCTTCATGATTAATTTAACTTATTATGGATAGTGCCATGCTCTCAAGATGATTTTCTACTAATACATGGAGTATTTATCCTCAATACATACTCCATGCCTTTTTGTCAGGACCTGCCGTCCTGACACTTTACTTATCCTCATAGGAATAAAACCTAGTTGTTTAGGTATAATACTAAGTTAAGATACCATGTTATAGTAAAAGATTTGTTTCTTAATTTATATTAGGATGGTTTGTAACCGACTGACTTCATATCATTTTATTTTGAAATTGTTGAATCAATTATACTATTGTTAAAAGTGAAATCTTTATTATTTCCAACACCTTGGCTTTGTTTGTAATAGGAGGGGATCTTCTATACGGCGCCCAACATTTTAATCTTATTCTCCCCCTATTCTCTGAGTTAGGTGCCTATTTCCACGCCCTGGGAAACTAATATCTCATTATAAGACAACATCTATAGGGGCAACTCACCCCAACATTTAATGTCTTACAACTTACATCGTAGTGTTGCGGGTTCGAATCCCGGTTCGGGCTCTAAACTACTGTACTGGACTTTATAACTAAAATTCATGTTTGGAGCATATACAATTGATATTACTATTATACAGAGTGTTAGTGACATCGTAACGAAAATTTTGAGGGATGGTTCAGAACCATGGTACCGAGTTGATATCAAGTGGAATTTACCAACGAAAATGTAAAGAATTGAAAATCATTAAAAAAAACTTGAATTTCGCGACAGATAATTCCACTTGATATTAACTCAGAATCATGGTCTGAATCATCCTCCTCAGTATTCGTTACGGTGTCATTAACATCCTCTATAGCGAGGAGTGAGAGATACAAGCGTGAAGCTATTATCAAAAGTTAAGGTAAACACCCACTTACCTGCTAAGTCTATCGCTTCACTATAACTGAATTCTTTCTGCACAATAGTGTTGTTCCAATCACTCTTAAAGCGGCCGTCGACAGTCCAAACACTAACCATGACTCCATATTTGTCCGTTTCACTTTTCTCACAGTCCGTCACTTTATATTTACCATTTGGATACATTTTTGCACTTAAACTGACTTGTCAACTATTCACAGCTTTTGTCTTAAGACAAACAGAATTTATCGAGTATTCCAGATTGACATAGTCAATAGGGTGACTAGAGTGAACAGGCGCCTTCTGGGCGAGCTCGCTCCATCTTAGGCCTCGTCAATGCCTGCGGGCAAGTCTGGGGCCAAGAGCAAACCCATCAAAGGTAAAAAAGAAAAAGAAAGCAGTTGTTATTAGGTGATTGATATTATGATGGCTTCTTCTGCCTTAGGGACTTTATCACAAATTATTACTAAAGCTATTGGCTAATTCAAAATCTTCAAGCAATATTAAACTTAATTAAGTAGACCAGAATTTAATTTACGTAGGTATAATAAAACTGGTAGGTGTGAAAAACAGTATCTTACAAAAAAATACTACGTTTAATCTTCATCAAAATCGTGTAAATAAAAAAAAGAATCGAAGAATCGTGTCGTGTTGTGTGTCGTGGTGGTTTTATATTGTGATTCAATCTTTAAAAAATTACTCCATTCTAGAGGATGTGTATTTAAATTAACATGTAAACAATGTTCAATACTGTAAATAATATGTAGTTATTAGGATATGGAGAGTTGAAACAGCGATATCGGATGTTGCAGAAAGTTATTCTTTATATTACAAAAATGTTTAAACAGACAGTTAGTTTGGTACTTGTGACTGTTTGTTCTTTAATATTCTAGATGAAAGATGTTGGAAGGAAAGGACCAAGTGAGCGCGAAACGCGCGCCATATAAGTTTGAGCAAAAAAAAATACATTACAATCATCATCATCACAGGCCTTTACATCTTTATCAGATGATTCAAACAGCGTTTCTGTGGCAGCTTTTAAAATTACAATAAGCAATAAATATCTTATCTTTTTTATCTTATCTTTTGTATGCAATAAGAATCTTGGAAAAGGAAAAATCTTATTTATAAAATATGAGAGAATGCCCTATTTTATGACAGTAGGCCAGTTGGGCGCGAACCTCGGCTCAGGGCGTCGTCTGAGAGGATACATAAACTGCCTATATACGTCCCACTGCTGGGCACAGGCCTCCCCTCAATCAACCGGAGGGGGTATGGAGCATACTCCACCACGCTGCTCCACTGCGGGTTGGTGGAGGTGTTTTTACGGCTAATAGCCGGGACCAACGGCTTAACGTGCCCTCCGAACGGACGGAATCATCTTACTTTTTCGGACAGTCAGGTGATTCAAGCCTGAAAAGTCCTTACCAAACAAAGGACAGTCTCACAAAGTGATTTCGACGTGATGTCCCCATCGGGAATCGAACCCGGACCTCCAGATCGTGAGCCTAACGCTCTAACCACTAGACCACGGAGGCTGCGTCTGAGAGGATATTTGAAAGAATTAATCGACCGTAGTTAAACGAAGGTAAGCCGATATCGGGGTGTTACACACACACTGATGTAACACAGTAAGTATCTTTAGGCAAGTACATTAATTAAATGAAGTAAGCAAAATACCCATTATATGCAGAACATAATACTTACAATATTTCGGTACACAAATAAGCCTCTTTCAAATGTTAATATTTCTATTTTTACTATCAGCTGAATTGTATAGTAACTTATTTCGTTACGGATAACTGGTCTATAGTCTTTAAAACAAAAAGTCTAAAGACCCATAAAATCACAAAAAATAATAACACCAATTTATGTCCGATTTGGAATTTTCACTTTAATCACATCCCTTGACAACGAAAAATAATATTGCAATTTGATATAAGCGCATATATACTAAGCTGATAAATAATTACTTTTATTTTTAATTATTATTAAAGTTTCAACGTCTATCTTTACACAGACTAGTTACACAAATGTGTTCATATTAAGTACCTACTAGGTATGTTTCTAGACCGCGCCGGAACGAACGACATACAATATAAGAACGATTTAAAACATATTAGAGACAGTCGATTAAACCGTGAAAACGAATAATTAGACGTAGGTATTATAATATAAATTTAGGTTAAGGTGATTATTGTAAATAGCTACCGAATTCTTTGTTTTTTTTTTACAGATTGCATTTCGGTGAGTGTACTCAAATATTTGACTGGGTTAAAGATAAATTATCTTCTTCTCTCGTGTGGGTTGTGAGGTGGATTACCAACCTCATCAACCCTATTGTCAGGGTTATTATTGAACCGCCAAAGGCCCCTGACATGACACATGTAACGACTACTTACTTACATCAGTAAGTAGTAACCAGGCCTTCCGAAGCACAGATCTTACTTTCGGACAGTTACCTGATCAGTCTGTAATGTCCTAACCAAACTATGGATCACAAAGTAATTTTTGTGATACTTCCCCACCTTAGGTTGTGAGAAGTTACAGTAGATTTAGGCGGATGAGTCTTTCGTTATGTAAAAATTGACGATTCAAAGTGTAACTATGTTACCTATTGAATATAGGTATTTTTGAATTTGAATTTGAATTAGGTGGGGACGCCTTATTTAATTTTAATTTATTACAGATCGTAGACAACACATGTACGGCATAGACTAAAGGTAAATATTTTTTTATGTAAACAAAACAAAACATATGTAATGAGGTTAACAGTCGTTCAATTGTTTTACATACATACATAACATACATAAATAGCCTAATACGTCCCACTGCTGGGCACAGGCCTCAATTGTTTTACACAAAGAAATATAAATAGACTATTTGACATTCTAGTCTAATGAGATACTTTAAACGAAACGTCAAAATGAAAGTTTTCTTTGGAGTTTGTATGGAAATACTGTCCTGTGACGTCATCAATAAAAGCTGTCAACTTCGTACTCATTGTTACTTAATTCATAATTAAAATTCGAAAATAAGTCGAAAAGTAAAATGAAATTCATTTTTTAATCATTTTAGACTGGCTTCTATTTCTAGATTAGCATTTTACAGTAGGTACTTACACCCAGTCAAGTGCCCTATATTGTAATCGAAAGTAGTTGCTGTAAACCTTGGAAAGTAATCTCTATTTATAGTTTTCTAGACGTTAACTAAACATCGAATTAACAAAAAATATAACCTACCTTTGCCCAGCAGTGGGACACTTTAGGCTAGATAAGATAAGATAACCTACCTATGATGTAAAAAAAAATAAAATTGTACCTATTTTTCTGAATAAATATTTTTATTAATATTATTATTTATAAAGGGTGTAAGTGACACCGCAACGAACACTGAGGGTGATGATTCAGCTCATCATTCTTAGTTAACGTCAAGTGGAATTTGCCGTCGCAAAAGTATGGAAATGAAGATGAGAAAAACATTCATGTTCATCTTGATAATGTCAACTGCCTATAAAGATCCTACAAAAATAAATAGCAAAGTGTCTGTACGACGTGAATAACAAACTAGCTGCAGGCACTAAATTCTATGAAGGCGAAAATTATATTACATCCATTGCATATTATACAATTGTATAATATGCTATATAATGTATTTACTATATAATGTATTGTAGTTATAATGTAGTTTGCTATTCACATCGTGCAGACACTTTGCTATTTATTTTTTGTAGGCTCTTAAAATATTTTTATAAACTCCTGGATGGTCGAATCGTAATCATTTGGTCAACTTGCAGTCACTCTTGGTATCGCTACCATACAAGTTACCCATCCATCAACCGCACCTTACGTATTGTCTGCTATTACTGTCCGCGTGCGCATAACAAGTAATAAAACAATTAATTTTTATTTTGTTATTTTATTGTATTGCTTTAGGTCTATCTGGAGGCAATAAGAGTGACATCAACACGCCACCTGCAAACAAAAGTAACTGATTAAATATAGGTAAGAGTTTAGCATTAAGGGCATATATATGTGCTCTTGCAGGGCCCGCGGAATACCAGCGTCGTGGCTCACGCCGCGACTTCTGCTGAGCGAGGTCCTTTTATTCCGGACTCCACCGCAGATGATCAGGCCGTCAGTGCGTTGCATTTAGAATACTTAGTTTTATTATTATTGTTTTTATGATTTTGGTTTGTTTTTCTTCTTGTTTTGGATTTTTTTTTCTGTGTACTTATTGATTTCCGTGTGGTTTCTGTCCTGTGTTAAATGTAATGTACCTATCTGTCTGTGTCTGTGGTGTCCGGAAGTAATAAATGTTTCTTTCTTTCTTTCTCTTTATTATAACTGGGTACATATCGACGCCCTATCAGTGCAGGGTTAGCCATATAGCAGTAGTAGCAATTTTGACCCTGAGGGGTGAACTTCGCGCTCTAATCGTAATGGTGCCCCCGGCCGTGTTAGTGACATCGTAACGAATACTGAGGGGGATGATTCAGACCATGATTCTGAGTATAGGTACTAAGCTGAATCATCCGCCTTAGTGTTCGTTACAGTGTCACTTACACTCCATACAAGTATGTACAGGTACCATCAAGTACGTGTTAGTGACAGCGTAATGTACTGAGGAGGATGATTCAGACCATGATTCTGAGTTAATATCAAGTAAAATTTCCTGTTGAAAAATTAATGAAAATTTTAGTGTTTTCGTTATTTATTTTAAGTTAATTCCACTTCACATCATGATAATTATCAATTCACAACATGGTCTGAATCATCCCTCGAAGTTTTCGTTACGATGTCACTAACACCCTGTATACCCAGTGTTACTCATTATTCTATGCCCTGTGCCGAGAACAGAAAATTGACTGAGAGGATAATATGTTTGAGAGACTCTACCTACCTCATTTTCATGACTTACTTATAAGAATAGCAGTAAGTGCGTAGAAGGTGTAGGTGCACTGGTTGGTGATAAACGGTCCCACCAGGTTGATGCCAGCCACGCTGCTGATACGGGCCACCATCACGCCCAGACACGCTGCCATGCCCCTGGAACCATGCAACATACTTACAACATGCATAGCAAGAGTCTAAATTCAAATCCAAATGTCCTTTTTTGCACCAACATAAAATGATATAGTTACAAAAGTGACCCAACCAGTACATGGTAAATGCGGCCTTATCGTTTAAAGCGATTTCTTCCAGGCAACAGTAAGGTGAGGAAAATATGTAGAAGTTCAAAGAGGGCAGGTGCAAACTACTCAAAATTTTCGAAACAGAAGAGATAATTTACCACCAACCAAAATTTAGCAGAGTAAATCTCCCAATAGATGTTTTCGGAAGGAACTGACCTAACTTAAAGCTATAATTGAATTGAATTGTTTCATTGGTTTTCCCTCCGGAAGATCAGACAGGCAGTCACTTCTGTAAAAACCAGACATGTCAAATTTTGCTGGTGAGGACTGGGTGAATCTTCCATTTCGGGAATTCTGTCTTCCATTTCGGAGATAAAGACATGATGCTTCAGGTTTAAGAAACGTACCCTTTGAAATCGGAATAACTGTAAGGAAATGGTAAGGAAGAAGATTAGTGTTCAGTCTAAATCGTTTAATAGGCACACTTACCGATAAGAAGTTGGAAAAAGCTCCACAAAGTACGCGAACGTAGGCCCCATACAGATACTAGTAGACAGCACCCCTAGATAGGCAATGCCAGAGGCCCTGTTAGGGATAACGGTGATCAGGAAACAGGAGACAGAGGCGAATGATAGGATGCCAAGCATTAGCAGCCGCTTCCTCGATGCGACCTTCGACATCAGGAAGTTGAGGAAGGTGTAGAAGTTTGCGGAGATCAGGATCGCTATCACAATCGTCAGATTCACTGCTTGGCAGTTGTCTTCCACCTGAAGAATTAGAAAATTGAAACATTAATACTTGATGTTCCAAATTCCACACAGCACAGCTTCCGTGATCTAGTGATTAGAGCGTTAGGCTCACGATCTGGGGGTCCGGGTTCGATTCCCGATGGGAACATTGTCGAAGTCACTTTGTGAGACTGTCCTTTTGTTTGGTAAGGACTTTTCAGGGTTGAATCAACTGATTGTCTGAAAAAGTAAGATGATTCCGTGCTTCGGAGGGCACGTTAAGCCGTTGCTCCCGGCTATTGGCCGTGAAAACACCTCCACCAACCCGCAGTGGAACAGCGTGGTGGAGTATGCTCCATACCCCCTCCGGTTGATTGAGGGGAGGCCTGTGCCCAGCAGTGGGACGTATATAGGCTGTTTATGTTATGTTATATTCCAAATTGATGCTACAAATAGAAACTTTCGCAGGAGCATGTTGAGAATCCGGTAATGTACCTAAGGGCATTATTGCACTACATCTAACTGTTATGCGATCCCCGACGATTAGTAGAAAATTTGTTACAGATAAAGGATATGGATGTAGTATGTAAGCGATCATACAAATAGTTCTACGACAACTTCGGATCCGTCATTTGGCGGATCAGTTGCTCAATGACAAGTTCGGTTATACTATACTGCCTGGATCGACATGCCTACTGAAATGAGGAATTATGGTTTCGGATAATCAGCTGATTGTTATATGGAAATCATTTGTCCTTGATGTTTTCCGTATCAGACTCAATTTGAGACTCGATTTGGACGCTTGACTGCCACTGTAAGGTTGCAGGTTTGAATCCCAGCACGAGCCTAAACCAGTGTTTTTAGAAATTGGAACATAAGTGATTATCATATGCTCAGCAGTGAAGAAAAACTTCGTGAGGACATACATTTCTTCATTCCGAGAAATGCGTTTTGCGAGGTGTGACATAATCTGTAATTGGCTGGTTTTTCCGTCGCGTATTGGAAGGTCAGACAAGTAGTCGCTTCTTTAGAAACGTGTACCTGTCAAATCTTCAGGTTAGGTAAGCAGGCCCTGTGAAAAAGGGAATAGCGCCTCGACTGCAAGTTTTGAACCTTGAATTTTGCAATCAAATACTCACAGAACTGCTACTAATGGTGTTGTTCTGTGAGATGACGCTGCAGAGGCCCTGGCTGTAGTCGCCTGAGTCGGACGTGTAGGCTGTAGCTATGAACGGCAGCCAGATGTATAAACTTCCGCTCCTGTAATAAGTATTTTTTTACAAGAGTTTACTGGAGTTTTCCGTCAAGCAACGAAGTGGGTACCTGTGTCAGAAACACGCATACTTCCCCAAATATGTTTGGCATTGAAGTATGAAATATGAGATTATAATGCATAAATTTATTGTTTGTATATGAGTATGAGAATTCCTCTAAAAAGCAATGTTGCAATTCGACATTTACGGATATAAAAGTAAGTGTGCAATGTCAAATAGCAATATTGCTTTCTTAGATGAATAGCTTTAATGTAGCCTTTTTAATACCCAGGAGTTTCTATCAAAATCGATTGCAAGTTGTCTTCTGATTTTTTTTTGCTTTGTCCTGCTCCTGGCTTGACTTTATGTATAAATGTAAGTATGTTCTAAACAGGAAATAATCAACGTTATCATACCACAGTTGAAGGGATGACAAAAGCTACTTTTTGTCTCTTTCTTACCTCAACTTTGTTTAAGGCATTCCGCAATTTTCAAGGTAGAACGCTAAAAATTGGTATGCGGACTATTTGTGACTAACAATAAAATCGTTTCTTTTTTGGAAATCTGCCCCCGTCCATTTCAGAGAGGGTATGAACTTTTACATGAGACTTCGCAGTTTGAAAAAATAAAAAATAAGCTAAAAATTGGTACTTTAGGAAAAGGGACACGTGCTACCCCGAATTTAACACGAGCGAAGCCGCGGGCAAGATCTAATAATACATAATAACTCATCATCATCATCAACAGCCGTACGACGCCCACTGCTAGGCATAGGCCTCCTCAAAGGATTTCCACGACGATCGGTCCTGCGCTGCCCGCATCCAGCGGCTTCCCGCGACCTTCACCAGATCGTCGGTCCACCTTGTACCTAGCGGGCCTACCCACTGAGCGTCGTCCGACACGTGGTCGCCATTCATTATAACTACTACTGCATAATAATAACTTATCTTATCTAGCCTAAAGTGTCCCACTGCTGGGCAAAGGCCACATAATAACTACTTATACAAAAATGTTTATCTACTTACACGCCATAAGCAACCACAAGCAAACAATACAAGAGTATAGTATTGAACAGCAGCGGTGGTTTGAACAATGGTACTGTTTGATCGCGTAAAGACTGCAAGCGAGACACCTTCTCAGTTTGAAAGTTCCCTTTCTCATTTAGTTTTTCCAGTTTTTCTACCTGAGGAGTTTGAAAAAAATTGTATAGTGCATTCATTTTGTAGATTTTCTACATAATTCACATTGCCACACTCCACAACTGAACTTCCACGATTTTTTTAAGTGTCAGTAGATATTCATCGAACGATACCAAGATATAAAATAAAAAATGATAATTTTGTTATTGTTTAAATAAAAAAACTGGTCAAAAACAGTTGACAACAATTTATTTTCTGTTACTAAGCAGCTTAAATTTATGAATTTTATTCAAGAAATCGCGAAATTCTAAATTATACAAAGCAATATGCATAAAAATATAATATTCTTACCGGATACTCCGTTTTCTTGCAATTCCTCCTGTATATTCGTCTCAGAACCTCCAAAGCCTCATCCTCACGTCCAGCATTGAGTAGAAACTTGGGACTCTCGTAGAAGAACATTAGAGCCATAGCACTTAGACCCAGAGGCAGAGCTAGGACCAGAATCAGTAGCCTCCAAGGAACGAACTTTATCAGGCCAAGATCGTATGAGAAATCCAAATTGTGGGCAATTAGGTAGGCGAGAACTGGGAAAAGAACAGGGTAACAGAAATCAGAATCATTTATTCAACGTTTACAAATTAAACTTCTTGAATGGCGTAACGAAGGTAACGTCTTCTTACTGTGCTATTCTGAACAGACGTTGACCAAGAAACCATTATGTTATAACTCTAATTTTTCACGGTATTTGAATCGGCGCAAAGTGGATGATCAAAAATTATTTTAGATCTTTGACAATGAGGCTTGTTGACAGTTGTCTGTTACTACTTACTGATGTAAGTAAGTAGTCGTTACATGAGCCATGTCAGGGGCCTTTGGTACTCCACCTCACAACCCATACGATTCATAAGACGAGATGTTTGATATCCCGCACTTAGGTACTTTTATTTTTAAATTGCTTTTTAGATGAATTGCTTCTATTGAACTGGACGAAAATGAAAGATTATATCAAGTTCGTTGCGTCGTATCTGTGGTATTAAATTGAGTAACAGAGTGAGAAACAGTGTAATAAGAGAGAGTAAGATGGTGTAAAAGACGATATAGTGACTAAGATTGAGAAGGGAATGTTAAGTTGGTTGGTTGGTTTGGCCATGTCAGGAGCCTTTGGCGGCTCAATAGTTACCCTGACACCAGGGTTCATAAGGCTAGTAATTAACCTCACAACTCACACGATTGAAGAAGAAGTTGATTGGACACATAGAGCGGATGAAAGATAATAGGATTACGAAAGCAGAAAGGTTCTTCATTGTGACCTTTTTAACTCCTCTCAGCTTTTAATAGTTTGTTAAATACATATAAGAAGAGCCTCACCATGATATATCGCCATGCCCTGGTGGACAATACTAGACATGACCAGCATGTACTTGCCCTTGATCCGTTCTGGACACGACTCGCCGAGTAGAGCAAATGTTACTGACTGTGCGCTGCTGCAGCTGGAAGAAGAAGAACCGGGACATCATCATCATCAATTTAAGAGCCACGCTCTTGTCGGTGTAGCATTTTCCGTTCCAGTCTATCAAAGGCCAATTCCTTGACTTCCCTATAAGACACGACGTGCGACGTGGACGACCAAGAAGAGCTTACATGGAACAGATTGAAGAAAAGGTTAAGAACCGGGACACTTCATACAAAACATCTCTCGTTTTACACAGACACTACACATTGAGGTTATTGCACAGATGCGCGTGTGAAGTCTGACGCCCATAGAATTGAAGACTAAAGTAAGACCGAG
This sequence comes from Pectinophora gossypiella, assembly GCF_024362695.1. Taxonomy (NCBI): domain Eukaryota; kingdom Metazoa; phylum Arthropoda; class Insecta; order Lepidoptera; family Gelechiidae; genus Pectinophora; species Pectinophora gossypiella. The sequence goes on along the minus strand of NC_065413.1, from coordinate 16,364,956 downwards.
GGGGGAGCGGGGGTAGGCAAACCTAGCTCAACCGCTCGTGGGGAACGGATTGCAGTTCTATACGTATTATTATTCCTTATTCTATGGTTAGGGTATAAAAGGCCAACGCCATTCATATCATCATCATCATCAATTTAAGAGCCACGCTCTTGTCGGTGTAGCATTTTCCATTCCAGTCTATCAAAGGCCAATTCCTTTACTTCCCTATAAGACACGACGTTAACCTTTTCTTTAGTCTGTTCCGTTTATATAAAAATCAAGATTGCTTTTTGACATTTGTCTATATAGAGCACTTATTTTTATATGCGCAATGTCAAATAGCAAAATTGCTTTTTAGATGAATTGCTTCGTTGTGTTCTTTTTAACCGTACAGGTTTCGCTCGCTAGGGTCAGACTATAAAGGAAATTAATTTGCCGAATGATAAACGAGGAAAAGTTTGTGCTTCGATACGGCTGGTGTAACGAAGTTTTCTGTCAAGAACGTAATGCCATTTGTGGCAAATTTATAATTAGTCCCGTCCAAAAATAGATATGCCTAAGAGAGTTGAGTTAATATTGTTGTTAATAATCGTATTTCGCTACTTAGCGGGACTAATGGACACTCATAGAATTTTAAAGAAAAGCCTTGTCTTCTACCTTGAAACCTTGACAAAGATTATGACGGGGCGAGGATTCATATTAAATACAATCCTTAGATGAATAATGTATACAGCTGGTATAATCAAAGAGCCAAAGTGCAGTCACTGAATTATTTGTAGACAGAGGTGAAATGAACCATTAGTTGTCGTTTTATGTTTTTGTAGGTGTTTTTGGTCTATCACAGAAACGACATGTAACCAGGAGGTCTTAAGTACAACTTGTTAATTTATTACTTTGCAAGAAGTTGATTGGACTTTTGCACATTATCGGAGCTAGTCTAAGAAAATAAAAACCCAAAAACTCACAAGCAAGTGCCGAGAAATTTACAAATGGCCATGACAATCCAGTTGGGGGAGAAGGCGCTGAGGGTCGACATGAGGAAGCTGACTGACATGCCCAGCAGGAGGCTCAACCTGCGGCCCTGCGTGTCAGACACGTAGCCCCAGCAGTACGCTGTGAACACTGGACCTGGAAGCAGGGTGATTTTGAAGTCAGAATTGGGTAATAAGAAACAGTGAATTTTAGAAACGCAAGGCACGGGTCTTATTTTAGTGAGTTCTTTCAGACGGGTATGCACGTTGAAGTAGACCCCGAAATAGACGATAATAATGAGTAGAGAGAAGTCGGATGACAGTCGTGAGGAGATTTTGAGTTCTCGCAATATGGAGTTAGTCTGAAATTCCGTCCAAGGGCTACGGAGCATTTTTCTACAGCAGCACCAATCCTATCCAATTCATTTATTTGCAAATAACCAATCATATACATCAGATGCAAATTAATATAAGATAATTAAGGTCTATTGTAACCATCACATGAACTTAAGGTGAAAAAACTATTTAGCTATCGCCACCATAGGTAACAAATTTATTGACTGTTCATTGCCATTCTGGTATAACGTGCTTCTTATAGTAACGAAACGGACAAGCCCCATATTTTTCCTAACGTGTAGAGTTTGTGAACTTATAGTTTGTATAATTAGGACGTGTAGAGTTAGAGAAACTTAGCGCTACATGAGATCTGATGACTTTTTGACATTGTGATCGATCAAATCTCGTCTTGGCAACATTTTACATGAAAATGTTTTTGTTGGGATTATATTTACACACTCACACAGTCACAGTCACCCCATCTCCAAGGCATCAATCCGTTTGCGGTCTACATCGAGAAGACTGGAGTCTGTACCAGTTTGGATTCCATTTCCGCGGAGATATTGCGATCTCTCCAGATTTTTCCAAGCAGAAACATGGCGCTATTGAATACATTATCATTTCCCTAGCATTATCCCGTTTTTCACAGGGTCCGCTTACCTAACCTGAAGATTTGATAGGTCCGGTTTTTACATAAACGATCCTAAATGGCCTGTCTGACCTTCCAGCCTGTGAAGGGAAAACCAGCCCAATTCAGGTTAGATCACATACCTCCGAAAATGCATTTCTCGGGAATGTGGGTTTCCTAACCATGTTATTACATAGACTCATCACGGGTACATACATAGAGGTAGACCCCGTTAAAGATGATAATGAGGATCTCAATGCTTATCAGCTCGATTGCCCGCGCAAAATCGAGAAGAGTGGAAGGGCCTAGCTGAGGCCTTGGCCCAGCAGTGGGATGAAATTGTCAACAACATAACATCACGCCTGCATCCCCGGAAGGGTAGGCAGAGGTGTATAGTATATACAATGCTCCCACTCGTCGCCAGCTGTTTAACAAGTGGCCCTATCAACTTACCCAAGAAAGGCATAGAAACCAGGATGCTCTTCTGCATGAGGTCGAGCTGGAGGTCGCAAGAGCAGAGTGGCACCACTATTGACAGGGAGAAAATGTCAATGCACATCGCCAGGATTGAGATGCTGGTGGCTGCTAGCAGACCCGTGTTGTACCATCCTGTACCTGCAGGTAGAGATATATTATAAGTAGGAAAGTTATAAGAAGGAAGACCTTCAAAACAAAGAACACGTTCAGCTGCTTGTCTTCACGGGCATGTCAGGACCCCGATACCGACACTTATTGATATACCCACTAGGGTCGATTAATTCTTTCAAATATTTTTCCTCTCAGACGACGCCCTGAGTCGAGGTTCGCGCCCAACTGAGCACCCTCAGGCCTGTCGTCTTAAACGTTGTACCAGGTGAGAGCCTTCAGCGCTCCCCATTTGTCCGGCCAAGTAGTTAATGCCATCTGCGGCAAATCTACAATAAGTCATGTCAAAAAAAAAGATCATGTCGTGAAATCAGACAGATGTATTGTATCATCTATCATGATGGACAGTTGTTATGCGCGATAGGATAGGCATACCTTCTTACCTTCATAAGGTTCATCATATCCATCTTAGGATTTCGTATCAACAGTGGCTGCAAGTTGTCTTTGACTACTTGTAGCTCTACCCACCCCGTTAGGGATTGCGGGCGTGAGTTATGTAAGTATGTATTAAAAAATAAAATATGCGAGCTCACCTGTTAAGTCGATCGCTTCATCAAAGTTATAAGATTTTTTGACTCTTGCTTCTTCAATTACTAATGCCATGATTATTTAAAATAACACTATTATTACCTTAATTATATTAAAAAAACCACATTTGAAGTCAGTGATAGTCTTTTTGTATTGTATTTTTTCTAATGTTTATTTTATATTTATAATAAAGCGAATTTAATTAATTAATAACTATTATTTTAAAAATAAAAGCACTTTGGATTTAAAATATCACAGACAACATTTCCTAACGTGAACTTTTCTTATAATGCTCAGTCAGATTTCTGACTTCATTAAATAATAATTATGGATATGCAGTAAGTATAGATAACATTAATAAAATATGATCTACTTGCAAATATCATTATCACAGTATAAGAACAGACAAGTTTTGTTTTACTAAAGTATTATAAGTGATATATATTATGATATTTTTGATCAATTCCGCATGTAATGTTAGTAAACATTGTACAATATTGTGAAATATTGTTTTTTTTACATGTAGCCTCAAATGGCATTAACTATTTGACCAGACAAATGGAGAGCGCTGAGGGTTTTCAAGAGATACTTACCACAATTTAAGACAAATCCCCTAAGATCTGAGCGTGCCAAGTTCGGCGAGAAACTCGGCTATAACGTCTATATTTGTAAGACCCCAGTGAGCCGATAACGATAAACACTGGAGAGGAAAAATGACCACGCTATCGGGGTCCTGAAGTGACTTCATGACGTCACTATTAAGCGACGCGACGCTGTACTCGTAAGCTTCTTTTATATCAGTGCAACGTTCTCCATGCTACTTTTTTAGGGAAAAATAGGGCAGTGGTTTCCCTCTTGCCTTCCGCCCCGCAGTACTCTGTCTGACGTGACGCGAGTGGGATGACGCTCAGAATAGAATATTTAAAAGCCGTACTTGGAATCTTGTCCTCCGTCTCTGAATAGTACTGACAGTTACTGCTACCCTCTGTCAGGTTCCAGGTTACAGTCCCTACGACTTGCCCCTTCCATCTTGCAGAGACCGCTGGCTCCCATCTCCACCTCTGCAACCGTTGAGGTCTTCACTCGTATCCCCGGGCAAAGGTTTACTGCATCATAATAACGCTATGGTTATTCTGTTTTCACAGGACCTTACCTGACTTGAAGATTTGACGGGACCGGTTTTTTAGAGACGCTACTGTCTGACCTTCCAACCCGCGAAGGGAAAACCAGCCTAATATAGGTTAAGTCACATATATATTTCTCGGGAATGTGAGTTGGATTGCTAATCTTAACTCTTTCACGGGCGGAGACCATGGGTCATTGACGGTTCATAATAGATAATATGACACCTTAGAATCGGAACGTCATTAGACGTTCTGTCCTTGAAAGTGTTAAAGTAAGTATATCATATTTTCTTTATACTTATTTTCGAATAAAATCACAATTAGTACGATGGTCGATTGCTTTTATTTATGACGTCACTGTGGGATAGTATTTTTAGACACATTCATTAGAAAATTTTCGTTTTGACGTTTCATAAAACATATCTCATTTGACGTATGCAAAATATAGCCTATTGACTCGTTCATATCAATAACACAGGAAAACTTTGTCACTAACCACGGTAGTGATAGATAATTGTAATTGTCTAGAAGCTATAGGAATTATTGTTATCTTGCTAGCTAGACTCTGTTGAATTTCAGTTAGTTTAGTTCTTGCTGATAGAACCCCTTGCACGCACGGGATCCCGATACGGATCCCGCCGCCCCGGTGTGGTCGACGATTTCCCTCATTCAGCGCTTATCGCTATCAACCAACTAGGGTGAATTAATTCTTTCAAATAAAATCGGCTCAGACGACACCCTGAGCAGAGGTTCGTGCACAACGGCACACCTTCAGGCCTGTTGTCGGGTGACAGCCCTCAGCGCTCCCCATTTGTCCGGCCAAGTAGTTAATACCATAAGGAAAACCACAAGGAAGGAGAGGTGTCAGGTAAAAAAAAAACATACGCGAGCCCGTGACCTTGAGTGACCTTGACGCGTCGGACTGAGAGGATAGGGTAGTAGGTATAATATCCGCTTACCTCTACCGTCCTGGCTAACTATCAACATTATCTCATACTACCCTTAATTAATAAGTTGCAACGCCATCTAATGGTTTCAGGCAATACTAACACGTGTCGTTTGACATGTTACTCTTTGTGAAAACCTCGCAATAGTTTGGACACTTTATCACAGATGGCGTTCTTAAAACGACAACTATTGTGTTTATACGAATTGGTGGATTCGAATAAATAGCAACGGAGCTTTTTAACTTCTAATTTTCTAGGGTCTCAAAGATCAATCTTTAAAAGGCTGTATTTTTTGAACCATATTGAATACCTAGTTGAAAACACAGAATATACAGTCATTATTATATCGGATATTACATCAGGCCATAAAAAATCAGAAAGTGATGATGAAAAAATGATGGTTGAACTTTGAGATCCCTCTGGCAGACAAATGGAAAGACGCAAAAACGGTTTAGGGGTTAGGAAGCCGTCTCTGTACAGAACCAGAAAATGCTTAAAAGGCTCAATAACCCTGACGTAATGGTAAATGAAGTGGGTCTCACGACCATACGAGACATGACCATAATTTAGTTAGTACTTTTTCTATCTTGTGGGTTGTGGGGTAAATTACCAACCTCATCAACCCTGGTGTCAGGGTTATTACTTATTATTGAGTCACCAAAGACCCCTGACATAGCTCATATGACGACGACTTACTTACATCATTAAGTAGTAACCGGGACCAACGGCTTAACGTGCCTGTAATTGTCTAATTTCCTAACCAAATAGGGACCACAAAGTGATTTTTGTGATATGTCCCCACCGGGATTCGAACCCGGGACCTCCGGATCGGGAGCGTAACGCTCAACCACTGGACCACGGAGGCCGTTAATACTAGTCTTAGTTAATATAGCGGGGATGAGACTTTAGTGACTATTGGCACGTTTACCTTTGAACTCGAAAGCTGAATAAGTAAATAAAAACAAGATCAGGAGATTCGGTATTAGTCACAGAAGTCAAGAAAACAAAAACAAAAAATAACGTACAGACAAAGAAAAATTCGCAAAATTTCGGCAAACTGCCAATTTACGTGATAGAAGATGACTCACTCAATGTTTTGATCAACCTGGATTGTGAATAAATAAGAAGCATAATACTAAGAACTTATTAATTATTCTATCACCTATTGGTTGGTCCAGTGGTTGAGCTTTCGGCTTAGGATCCAGAGGTCTTGGGTTTGATTCTTGGGGCACATGGGGACACACATGTTTGACAAATTGGGGACACATGTTGACACATGGGGGAAATATGCTTGACACATGGGGACATAATGTTTGACATATGAGGAATATAGGCTAGACACATGGGGGACTAATGTTTGACACATGGAGGACACAATGTTGACACAAGGGGGTTACATGCCTATCATAACATCGACCTGGGATAGACATTTAGGAGTCGCCGTCGCCGGACACGGCTTGGATGAGGATGATGATGACATGCTTGACACATGGGGGCACATGTTTGACACATGTCGCCCGAGAAATATCACCTAGTGGACACGAGGCTTAAGTCTACAAGATGTCATGACTGTTACACGTGTTTTTAATGATGAAACATTCTTCCATATCAGAATATACAGCCTTGAACTTTGATATACTATGTCATTTAAATTACGTGGTGAGTACTTTATAAAATAGCACAGGCCAACAAATATAATAGATAAAAATTGGCAACAGATCAATAGTTGTCAGCAGTGTTGTTATTGACAATATATTTTCGAAAATATTGCGTTTAGACCTTTTTTTTTCACTTTCACACATGTCAATATTGATCAAGTGTTTTCATGCGATGGCCTTACCTCTGACTACCTAACCAGAACGTGCTTTCGACTATGTCCAATTCAGGAATCCAACCTGAACCTTCAGATCTTCAGCCAACGCTCTAGCCTCTGGACAACAGACAGTATTCCATTTGCTTCGATCCTTACACAGTTCTCTTGCTTCATCCACATTATTCAATAATTTCATTCCCTTCGTATTTTGTATGTTTGTAAATATACAAAAATCAAATGTTGTTTTGTACTAAATTCCCGAAGGTCGAAAGATACTTTTGCCGTCATAAATACTGGTCGAAAGCAGACGCACTAAAATCAAATAGCTCATAAAGTAAAGTGACATTTCTTTAGTAATTCGTTCAGTGCAGTTAAAATTTGGCACACATCCAGAATATCGGTTTGAACCCGGTTGGAATCGGTTATTTGTACGTCAAAAACTGGACTCAAATCTCTGGTCTACCTCAGGCCAAATTATAATCTACAAAGCATCACGCCTGTATCTCTGAAGGGGTAGGTAGAGGTGTAAAGTGCACCCACTCCTCGCCAGCTATATTTAAGTCCCATGTAATAGGAAGCGAGCCTATTGCTATTGACCAAAATTCAGTGGTTCAGAGCCTGAGCCGAGACTCGAACCCGTGACACTAGGATTTAAGTCACGCATGCTCCGATCAATGCTATCACGAATTTTAAATTACGTGTATAATCTAAAACGAAAAAGCTCGAAAGATAACAAATATTTTTGCTTTTAAAATTAATACCCTAGGGAATAAAACTATTAAATATTACTCTTGAGATTGCTTTTGTTTTTATATGGAATCATCATCATCACCAGCCCATTAACGTCCCCACTGCTGGGGCACGGGCCTTCCCTATGGATGGATAGGGAGATCGGGCCTTAAACCACCACGCGGGCCCAGTGCGGATTGGTGGTTATTAACGACTGCTAATGCAGCCGGGACCAACGGCTTAACGTGCCTTCCGAAGCACGAAGGAGCTCGAGATGAAAACTTTTTTTTGTGGTCACCCATCCTATGACCGGCCTTTGCGAAAGTTGCTTAACTTCAACAATCGCAGATCGAGCGCGCTAACCGCTGCGCCAACGAGCTCCTCAATATGGAATACAACAATAATAATCTTCTTCTATCGTGTGGGTTGTGAGGTGAATTACCAACCTCATCAACCCTGGTGTCAGGGTTACCATTGAGCCGCCAAAGGCCCCTGACATGACTCATGTAACAACTACGTACTTACATCAGTAAGTAGTAACGTGGACAAAAGGCTTAACGTGCCTTCCGAAGCACGGATCGTCTTACTTTCGGACAATCAGGTGATCAGCCTGTAATGTCCTAACCAAACTAGGGACCACAAAGTAATTTTTGTGATATATACCCACCGGGAATCGAACCCAGGACCTCCGGATCGTGAGCCCAACGCACAACCACTGGACCACGGAGGCCGTTAATAATAATTAATTATTGTGACATTTACCGGGAGAGAGAGCACATATTTTTTTTGTTTTGGTTTTCCACGAAGGGAACTATGACCATATAGCCATGTCTTACGATTTTTTTTTTATTGATGATGAATGAAATGATGAAAGGTGATGACGATGAATGATGAAACCTAAGCCTCCACCCTCGGAGCAGACTCCTACTCCGAACCCCAAACGAATTAACTCAAAAGTCCGGATAAACTTTCGAGTTATGAATTGCATATTAATGTTGTTTTAAGTTTACGCGGTTATTATCATAATTAAAGCACATAGTAACGGGTTCGGTAAGATCCCATTACTATGTGCATATTAATTTATGCATATTAATGCTCGTGACCGTACAGGAATCAGCACCAATGTGTTTCATTCGAGCGAGAAATTAACAGAAATAAATATGTTGGCGCCTGAATATATCAGATGGCAATTAATTTCACATTTCAATTTCATTTGCAAGGTGAACCTTGTATTATTTATACGATGGCTGAGCAGTATTCTTACAACAAGTATACTACATGAAGTGACGCCCGTCTCCCTGTCAGGTCGGGCAGAGGACGGCCACGAGACAACTCAAAATGGATATGAATCCTCACTCAAATTCTCCATTATTTTTTAAATATTGTTATATTAATCTATGGTAAATTTGCGCCTTTTAACACACTTTTTATCTGTGCTCTGGGCTTTTTGACGGGAACGGGAACGCAGTTGCTTTCTTCATTGAATAATCTAAATAATTAATACTAAGTTGTGTTTTGTGGTTAATGATCGCATTAAGTTAGTCGGAAAACATTCACGACACTGTTATTATATCGGAATATTCAATAAATAAAGTGTACCTGTCTATTTTCGCTTCCCAACAAGCCGCTTTGTAACTCGAAAGTTTATCCGGACTTTTGAATTAATTCGTTTGGAGTTCGGAGTAGGAGTCTGCTCCGAGGGTGGGTGCTTGGGTTTCATCATTCATCGTCATCACCTTTCATCATTTCATTAATCATCAAGAAATCAAATACATAAGACATGGCTGTATGGGCATAGTTCCTTTTGCCTTGCCCTTCGGGGAAAACCAAAACAAAAAAAAACTCTCTGGTCTATAACAGCTCTTTGTAAACCTAACCACACAATATTATTTACACATGCTAAATAAATAGGCTACAATGCAGTATTGTCATTGTAAGAAAAAAAATGTAAACTCGATAACATCATTAGGTCTGTGTTAATATATTTAACATATTTGTTAACATCATTATAAACCATGATACTGAATACAAAGAACTTTAATGTCTCATAAAAAAAAAAAAAAACATTTGTTTCGGGTGTTTTCCCATAGCAATTGTTAGTAACAAAAGTCTTATATCTATGTTAGTAAAAAAATACAATTAATTAATCAATTAAATAATTATATAATTTAGTGTCTTTGGCAAGTTGGACGCGGGTCCAGTGCTGCATAATAGCACTGTCCACAAAACAACACGCCTATATCCCCGAACGGGTTAGCAGAGGTCTCTAGTGCACCCATTCCTCGCCAGCTATGCTTAAGTCCCACACACTTCTTCTGTCGTGTGGGTTGTGAGGTGGATCACCAACCCCATCAACCTTAGTGACAGGGCTACAATTGAACCGCCAAACCAACATGCCTCGTGTAACAACTACTAACTTACACCAGTAATTAGCAACCGGGACCAACGGCTTAACGTGCCTTCCGAACCACAGGTCATCTTACTTTCGGACAATCAGGTGATCAGCCTGTAATATTCTATCCAAACTAGGGATCACAAAGTGATTTTTGTGATGTGTCCCCACCGGGATTTGAACCCGGGACCTCTGGATCGTGAGCCCAACGCTTATACCAATGGTCCACGGACGCCGTTACACCACACGCTAATAATAATACATAGATAAGTTATTATTAACATAAAAAAATACATAAACTAAATTAGTCGGAAAACATTCGCGATAATGTTATTATATCGGAATATTCAATAAACAAAGTGTACCTATCTATTTTCGCTTCGTGCCAACAAGCCGCTTCATAACTCAAAAGTTTATGCGGACTTTTGAATTAATTCGTTTGGGGTTCGGAGTAGGAGTCTGCTCCGAGGGTGGAGGCTTAGGTCATATCATTCATCGTCATCACCTTTCATCATTTCATTAAACATCATTAAGAAAAAAAAATCTTGGCTGTATGGGCAAAGTTTCCTTTGCCTTGCCCTCGGAGAAAACTAAAACAAAAAAGAATCAGCACGTATTGGTTTTTGCTTTACGATATCGATGTATATTCAAAACAGGGTACTACCTTTTCTACCTTCTACCTTTAATCTTAATAGGAGTTTCCAGCCGTTACTTTCTGTTTTAAAAGTTACTAAAAGTAATAAACAATGAGATTCTTTCCAGAATACGTTCCCCGAAAACATAATTACCTATTTTCTCATTACTCGGGTACATAATTATACAAAAATATAGGAGGAGGATAGAGGCATAAATAAAAATAATTGTTGCTTGATATTTGAATCAGATACGTATAGAATTAAGTTGCTACCTATATTGCTTCTGTTTATTTTGATCAGAATCATAATAATTAAAACACATAATAACGGGTTCTTACCACGTTTAAATCAACAACTCGTCAACATAACACCATCATGATCATCAGAACACTGAATACCTTCCTTGTGATCATGGCACACTCACTCCGCACTGGGCCCGCGTGGTGGTTTAAGGCCCGATCTCCCTATCCATCCATAGGGAAGGCCCGTGCCCCTGCAGTGGACGTTAATGGGCTGGTGATGATGATCATGGCACTTGCAACAGTGTCGAAATATCGGGAGTCTCATATCCCTGCTTTAAACGCGGTAAGAACCCGTTATCATGTGTTTTAAATACCGGGTGAGAGCCTTCAGCGCTCCCCATTTGTCCGGCCAAGTAGTTAATGCCATCTGCGGCAAATCTACAATAAGTCACGTCAAAAAAAAAAAAAAAAATGTGTTTTAATTCTGATAATAACGAATCAGATAAAAAAGAATCATAATGGTTGGAAGATGCAATTCTGACTGGCGTTAATAAAGCAGGTCATCATTTATACACAAAAACAAAGATAAAAGATGCATAGGTATGTCTGCTATCAATGAAATTAGAAGGTTAAAGTAAGTAAGTAAGTAAAATCTTTATTTCCTCTACAAAAAAATAAAACACATGGATACAGAAATACATACAAAAATACAATATAAAAAGAAGACAGCACGTGTATATATAGAAGGTTAAACGAAGACAACACTTAACAACGCCATCTAGAAATCGCTTTAAGCGATAAGGCCGCCATTTGCCATGTACTTAGTTAAGAGCCTTTTTGTAATTATTTCTTTTTATTTAGGTGCAATAAAGTGTATTGTATTGTATTGTTTTTATTGTTTTTAGGAACGTAGCCTGGGAAGTCTGTCATTCTTAGTTTATTTTTAGGGTTCCGTAGCCTAATGGCAAAAAACGGAGCCCTTATAGATTCGTCATGTCTGTCCGTCCGAAACTATAATAGCTATACCGTTGAAACTTGATAAATATGTGTATTATGTGAACCGCATTAAGATTTTTACGCAATAATAGAAAAAAACAATAAATTTTGGGGGTCCCCATACATAGAACTGAAACTCAAAAACCTTTTTTTTTTTAGTAAACGTATAGGGTAGCCCTTTCCACGTGTGTCTAATTACGTGATATCAATAAATACCACAGTTATAGGTAGCCTTCACAAAATCCGGTATGTACCAATTAAGGGCCGTTATGAAGTCTTGACAATGATATTTTCAAACATATTGTTAGATAATACCATCTTGGGAGCGTTGCTCGCCGCTAGAAGGTCACTTTGCTCAGACGAACGCAGTAACATTGGTTCGACGTTCTGTTATCTTAGAAGAAATTTCAATCCTTGCATAATGTTTTGTATACATACTTTATGTTACTATTACGTTGCTATTGGCACAGAGAAGTGTGACTTTGTGGCAAAACGGAGAGTCAATGACTTCGGGAGTAATCTGAAAAGATTAAACACTTAAGTAGTTTATTGACGATTTGTTTTTATTATGTTAATTATTAAGTAAGTACTGTTACTCTTATTTAACAACCTCCTTGGTTTAGTGGTAGCATTAGGCTTACGATCTCGAAGACCGAATTCGATTCCCGTTGGGGCAACTGTGAAAAATCACTCTGTGAGACTGTACTTTGTTTGACTAAGATATTGCAGACAGAATCACCTGTATTTCCGAAAACGCCTCCATCAACCCTCACTAGAACAACGTGGAGGAGTATGTTCTATACCCTCTCTAGTTGTTTGAGAGGAGTCCTGCACCCATCTATGCGATGAATACAGGGTGTTAGTGACATCGTAACGAAAACTTTTTGGGATGATTCTGGCCATGATTCTGAGTTGATACGAAGTGGAATTTTCCGTCACAAAAATATGAAACGGAAAAAAACACTAAAATTTTCATGAATTTTCCGACAGAAAAATCCTCTAGATACTTATCAACTCAGAATCATGGTCTGAATCATCCCCCTCAGTATTTGTTACAATGCCACTAACACCCGATCTACGTAGTACCTACTTGTACGGAGTGTATTAAAATCAAGTGGAATTTTTCATCGCAAAAGTATAGAATTGAACATAATTAAAAAATACACAAAAAAATACATGAATTGTGCGACGGAAAATTCCACTTGATATTAACTCAGTATCGTGGTCTGAATCATCCCCCTCAATATAAGTTACAAGTCACTAACACCCTGTACAATTTTTACGGGCGTGAAACTGCATTACTTACGTCATACATCATCATCAGTACGGCTCTAGAATTAGAATGTTCTAGAATGATTAAAATGGAACAATCTTGTCGGTCTAAATTTAAATATGGCGGTGAGTAGTGACGAAATAAACGCGAGAACTTCACGTCACACCGTGTCTACCCTGGAAAGATAATAGCGAACTTGAAGACAGATTAAAGAAAATAGGTTAATCATATTAAAAATATTAAAATAGGTAAATATAAAACTAATAAGTAATAAAAAACTCCTTTTTAAGTTTAAAAAAACTTGTGTAGTAATTTGAAAGAAACCGCTCCTCCAACGATATTTTTTATGTAAAGTTTTTATATTACAAGTCACAAAAAAGTAGAAATTAAAAAAATAATAATTTTAAAACAAAAGAATAATTAAACAAAATGTATAAACTGAACTAAGACCATAGTAAACGATATATATATATATACTAGCTGGTACCCGCGACTTCGTCTGCGTACTTTTAATTTGAATATTATTAGGATTATTATTAGGATTATATTAAAGCAACGGTATAGATTTGGGTATTATTTATTTATTATTTGAGAATTGTGAAGGCCGAAATGAATGCAGCCCGCGAGATCACTGCGACCTTGTCAGATCTATTGTGACCTAAATCCCTACATTTAAAAATTCTCCTCTAGACCAATCCGTTCGAAGAGATCCAACGTCTTTTTGGGAGAAAGTTACACGACTTCCTGGGGGTCCATTATGTAGTCCCCAAGTGTACGGCTTCTACTATGTATGAGAGCCTCACAGCTGCACAGCAGATGTAGTGGCGTCTCATCTTCCCCTAAACAGAATCCGCATAAAGGAGACTCGGTCAGCTCCATTCTGTGTATGTGCTTATTGAGTCTGCAATGCCCCGTGAGGGCCCTTATTAAAATCCTAACCTGCCCCCTAGTGAGAGTAAGGATTTCTGATGAGAATTTCTTAGAAAAAGGTCTAATCAGCTGCTTCGAATGTTTCAGGCCAACTGAGTTGGGCCAAAATTCCTTGGATTCATTTCCTAGTCGCACCCCCAGATGATATCTAGAGGTGCTTTTCGAGATCCTACAGAAGGGTTCGGGTCCGATTAGACTTGTTCCCGATCCCTCTCTCGCAAGTTCGTCAGCAATTTCGTTGCCTTTAATGTTAGAGTGCCCTGGGACCCAGCCTAATGTTACCGAGTTTGAGGCCCCCAACTTATTCAGACTATCTATACACTCTAGAATGAGTAATGAGTCTACTTCAGTCGCCGCCACTGCCTTAAGAGCAGCCTGGCTGTCCGACAGTATGAGAATGTTACTGTTTGTGTTCTCAAAATTTTGGTGCACACAATCAATGATGGCATACATCTCGGCCTGAAAAACTGTGGCGTGTGCCCCCATGTTGGTTACCCTCTTTCGCTTGGGGCACCCTCCGTATACACCCGCCCCTGAAAGCCCGTCTCGCTTAGAGCCGTTGGTAAACCACACCTGATCCGCACTGGGAAAGGGCAAGGGTACAGTTCTAGACCTCTCCTCTCTCTCTGGTATTACCACCTTGAAGTACCTCACAAAGTTATGAATCCCGACCATGACGTCTGAGGGCATCGTCATAACCGGGTCAGTCATAAGGTCCTCTTTGAGCTTTCTCATGACAGTTGCTCCTCATGTCGTCTTACCCCTTTCCTGAGCTCGGAGCATAGCGAGTCTAGCTTCCCCGATTATGTACAGATGGAGTGGAGGCAGGTTTAGTGCCGCCTCCATTGCCAAGGTTGGTGTGGACGACATAGCTCACGTTATTACCATGCAAGCCATTCTTTGGACGCTGGTTAGGTCCGTAATGTAGGTCGCAATAGATGCCTTTTTGAACAATGCTGCACAGCCGTACGCAAAATATCCCATACAAACTTTCAACCCCTATATTAACCTCTTCATCCCTTTTTTTCGTAATAAAGGCATATGTTCTTTCTCAGGGTCTAAAGATTGTCTTTGCCAAATTTCATCATTAATCGGTTGAGAGGTTTAAGCGGGAAAGCGTAACAGACAGACAGACAGAGTTACTTTCGCATATATAATATTAGTAGGGATTCCCTAAATTATGGCGCCTACCTACCCTCTAAGTTAGAAAAGTGATCAAATACTAACTTGAAGTCTATAACACTCAGTTTAAAAAAAAAAAACATCAAAATCATTTCAGTAGCTATGGCGTCATGCGCTTTTTGACACGATCACGCTAGATTTCCGCGGGAATGAGGCATTTTCTCGCCGTAAAAAGTAGCCTGTGTCCGTGCCTAGCATCCTATCTTTAAATAAACCAAGTCTTATAAAAATCCGTTCAGACATTAAGGCGTGAATGAGGTAAACTTTTAAAACAAACTTAAAAATCACTAACTTAATTAGTTTTCTGCCTACTGCCTACGCCTTAAGTACGATATCATAAATATTAATAGTTTTTATCCTTTTCTAGGTTACTATCTATCACCTAACTAAATTTCATCAAAATTCGTTCAGCCGTTTAGGCATGATAGAGCAAAACTCCCAGCAAAAACCATAAAAAATCACTAACTCAATTCAGTTTTCTGCTTACTTCCTACCCCCTAAGTACGATGACGTGATCATTTTGATCCTATATCCGTTTTTAGGTAACCATCTATTACCTTACTAAATTTCATCAAAATCCGTTTAGCCGTTTAGACGTGAAAGGGCAAAAGTCCCAACAAAAACGACAAAAAACCACTAACTCAATTTAGTTATCTGCCTACTGCCTACCCCCTAAGAAAGATGGCGTGATTATTTATAGCCTATGACCATTTCTAGGTTATCATCTATCACCATACCAAATTTCATCAAAATCCGTTCAGCCGTTTAGACGTGAAAGAGTAACAGACAGACAGACAGACAGACAGACAGACAGACAGAGTTACTTTCGCATTTATAATATTAGTATGGATGTGTGTGTGTGTAAGTAAGTAACACACATATATATATATGTGTGTGTGTGTGTGTGAGAGTGAGTGTGTGTGTGTAAGGGTGAGTGTGTGTGTGTGTAAGGGTGAGTGCGTGTGTGTGTGTGTGTGAATCTTTTATAAAAATAAATTAACTGTCTGTTGAGAATGAAAGATCTAAACACTTTATGAATATATCAAAAAAGGTTTTATTACATTTCCATAACATTGACACTACATTAATTTACAGTTTGTTTGTTTTTTAACGTGACTGTTTGTAGATTTACCGCAAATGGCATTAACTACTTGGCCGGACAAATGGGCAGCGCTGAAGGCTCTCAGGTACGAAGTTTAAAACACCAGGTCTGTGGGTGCTCAGTTGGGCGCGAAAACAACTTGCAGGCACTCTTGATAAGGTTGAAAGATATTTTCAACGACATTTTCATTCATAACGGTCAGAGTACAACCAATATTAGGAGTTCATGCCTTTTGATTTTATTGTCAAGGTTTATTAGGTTTATTGTCGGTATATAAGGCGAAAGTTGATGGTAGGGCTGGCAGAGGAAGACCTAGAAGACAAAAGTCCATTTGTCTCGAACTGTAATCAGTTCTCGAATTTAAATAATCAAATTCATAATAATATTAAAATGCATCATATCGATTTTATTTTTACTCGAGTGAGTAATCGATTTGTAGGTTATATATGTCATAATAACACTGGCCAGAAAAAAGTTGATGCTTTTTGGCGGGCTGTCATTACGAAAAAACTAAATAATTTTCAGAGAACAAAAGAAGGTGCATTAGAACAGAGAACAGAAATCAGTGAACATTCAGATTATTCAGAAACAGATCAGAGCAGAAATAACAGTGTATTTTCAGATATAACAATCAACAACAGTTTTATCAGACTTCCTGTCGATGCGCAGGAAGAATATTCAGTTAAGTCTTATCATCATCATCAGCCGTACGACGCCCACTGCTGGGCATAGGTCTCCCCCAAGTTAAGTCTAATAATACTTATATATTTTCCTAATTACTTAGATATCAGTTATGCTATTGGTACTTGTATTATTTGGTATAAATCGACAAAGGAACAAATGAAATTGCATTAAGAGGAGAGAACAGAAATCAAAGAATATTCAGATTATTCAGAAACAGATTAGAGAAGAAACAGTGTGTTTTCAGGTATAACAATCAACAACAGTTTTATCAGACTTCCTGTCGATGTGCAGGAAGAATATTCAGTTAAGTCTTATAATACTTATATATTTTCCTAATTACTTAGATATCAGTTATGCTATATTTGTATTATCCGATACAAATCGATAAAGAGAACAACAGACAGTAAACAGTAAAACGGATAGTAAAACAAACAGTAAAACATTGCAGTAGGTAATATCGTTGTGGTGATTTATCAGGTAATCAGATGAATTTATCAAGGCAATCAGGTGGACAGGGATGGCTGTAAGGGGCGGTTGGAGGCCATTCGCGGGGTTTCACCCCATATTCAAACATCGTGGGCTTTTTACCCTATATTCAGACGGCTATGGGCACGTTGTCCATTTGTGGGTATTTTGCCCCATAGGTATTCATATAACTATGAAACATTCTAATCACATATTCTAACATCGTTGGTTTTTTACCCTATATTTAGACAGCTATGGGCACGTTGCCCATTTGTGGGTATTTTGCCCCATAGGTATTTCATATAACTATGACACATTTCAGTTTTGGAATGTGATTCAGAATTCAGATAATTCGTGACCTTACATGATTATGTATGGTTCACGACATGGTGGAGGTGCTGGGATATCTTGAACATGTAATTTAGTGACCATGTTAGTGATACTCAGTACGAAATCAGTAGATACAGAATAGTTGACATCAAATCAGATGGACCTAATTAGATGGACCAATTCAGTTGTTAAATCAATTGACTCAAATCAGATGGGCCAATAATGTTGACTTAAATCAGATGGGCCAATAACAGTTGTTAAATCAGTTGACTCAAATCAGATGGGCCAATAATAAGTAGTTAAATGAGATGGACCAAATCAATTGTCAAAGCAGATTGACCAGATTATTTGCGAATCAGATCAACCAAATCAGTTGATAAATCAGAAGGACGAAGCCAGTTGTTAATGTTATCGACATCAAATCGGATAGACCATGTAACTGTTGACGATAACAGTTATGAACATCAAATTGGATTGACCATGTTAGTTATCAACATTAAATCAGATTGACTATACCAGTTATCAACATTAAATCAGATTGAGTATACCAGTTATCAACATTAAATCAGATTGACTATACCAGTTATCAACATTAAATCAGATTGAGTATACCAGTTATCAACATTAAATCAGATTGACTATACCAGTTATCAACAAATCAGAAATCAGATCAGTTGAATTGAGTTGTTAAGTTTGTTGTAAGTCAGTTCATTTAAGAGTTTCGAAAAGTATTAATTCATTGATTTTATGTTTTTGGGGTACAAATTTTATTATGTTTTACTTCAATTTATATTGCAAAAATTCAGTGTAAACATATTCGAAATAGTCAGTAAGTATTGTTATTAGAATGAATACCAACCATTTGCTAAAAGTTAAGACCAAGTTTTCAAATAAATATCGTATATTAACCAATTCATATGCAACAGTTATAGAACATAAATCAACAATCGTGCTATCAGTGGCGCAGAAGCAATCCAGGCGTCATTATCCACAGCTAGTGGATGCCTTCCAGGTTATTATTCAGTACAATTAAGAGTTCTTCCTTGTTGACGAGCTTCGGGAGTTGGAGAACATTAATCAAGAGTTCAAAGAGGTAAACTATACGCTGACGCATATCAGGGAGCTGTCGATGATATCAGCAGCCTCGACCTCTTCAGTCGCAGATCAGGATATTCAGGTGAGAGCCTAATTGCCCTATATTAAGCTGTACCTCCAGTAGCAACAAATTGGAATAGCTCAAATTTTTAGTCCTTTTTCAGTCGTTATTTGTCAGCACAAACCAAACATGCTAACATCATCTGGAGAAAGTTGTGATATTAGATATATTAAGTTGTTATATTACTGATACTTTTCAGTTATCCAGAATAGACGTATCTGCTTACGTTTATTGAAAACATCAGCAAAATTTTGATTCAGTGCGTTGTTTCATAATCAACAACAGCTTCAGCTAAATTAACAGGACATAGCAATGAAACAGAGTTTGAGTCTAAGTCAACAAACTGCTTATCAAGCTGT